>NC_060138.1:547300927-547910749 GCF_021461385.2 Schistocerca piceifrons | reverse complement strand
TTTAAAAAAGTGAGTGCATTGTGCTACTTAAAGAACCCATGCAAACAATTTTTCCTGAATTAATAATTGCAAGAAGTTATTTAGCATTTTTTCAGTCTCTTCGAAGCGAGCGGCGGTGATCTTTGACTGAGAACAAATGGCCGCCATTACGCCATACTTAGCGTGTATTGCATTTCGCCGAAAGCATTTGAAATAATTTGTAGGGAGCATGGCGCTCATTTGAAACATAATTTAATATTAATTTATCTTTGGCCACCTACAAATCGATATGTATATATTTCTTATATTATCCCTTTCTTGTGTTTCACTTAATAATAATAATAATAATTAATAACTACAGAAAGGAAGGGACAATGTAGAAGTCTAATTCTTTTACGATTTTTTTCAAGTCATTTTCACCCCATTTATGTACTAATTTCTCCATTTATCCCTATTAAGTTTTGATACTATCTGTTGTGTTCGGTGTGACCCGAAATTGCTTAGTCCCATAGAACTCGAACATACCGCGTTGATATTTTAACATTTTAATGTCATTAGTTGTGTTAGACATTGTCATAGATTGAAAAATGCAGAATAATGTCAGTTGTACGTAACAATAAAAATGTAGTGTTTGTGAGTCGTAACGGCTGTCTACCTTGACTGCTTAACAAAGTGGAAGTCAACTCAATAATGTTGATTTCTACTACGCCAGGCTGGTATTGGAGAGAAACGCAAAGTCACGGACGAAAATTTGAAAAGTCGAGTGCATAGCGCGATCAGTCAGCCGCGTTATGCTCTATGGTTAGTTAACTGAGTGTCGGACTCCGTTTCTGAGAGACGGCAACCTGTAGGTTCATGAAATAATTTTCTAATTAGTATTTGGACACACCAATGGCGGACAGCTTCTCGACAGCACTTCTGCATTTCTTTCACCAATAGTTGCTAACAAAATTGATAATTACAGCAAATTAATACGATAGGATATATTTGGGTTGCGAAATAAATCAATCTGAAAGCTAATAACTGAAATATACGTTAATATACTCATGGTTGTTAACGAACGAAACGATAAAAACTGAGGAAAAAAGGACAACATGAAACAGCAAGGCTGAGCTTTCCTTTATTATCACAGAAGGTCTAGTAAGTATTAACCTATACGTTTCATAAACTTAAAGAAAGAAACATTTCTTGTTGGTCCTGCATGTTCTTACTTACAAACAAAACACAACATTTCGAAATTGAGTTCGTGCACCGAAAAACTCAATACTAACAGGCAATCCGTTGCCACTGCACCGTTGTTTTATTTCAAAACAGCGTGAGCGTTCTCATTCCGCCATAGCTCACTCGGCAGGTGCTTCCACAAGCGTTAGAGCTCAGAACCAGTTCATCTCTGCTACAATGCTCTGTCCAATGCAAATGGCTCTGAGCACTATGAGACTTAACTGCTGTGGTCATCAGTCCCCTAGAACTTAGAACTACTTAAACCTAACTAACCTAAGGACATCACACACATCCATGCCCGAGGCAGGATTCGAACCTGCGACCGTAGCGGTCGTGCGGTTCCAGACTGTAGCGGCTTTAACCGCTCGGCCACTCTGGCCGGCTCTGTCCACTGCAAATCGACCATCCCCTATATCAAATCTCTATTCTTGTAGCAGATCAAAGGGCTCCTCTTCAAACACTTTCTTTCTTTTGAACTATTCTCTAGCCAGCGATCAGTACACTTCGGAGAATATACAAGGGCAGACTGTGCAATCAACACTTTACATAGAACAGATCAAATGAAAATAAAAGTTGTATAAAACTAGCGAGGCATTCGCGACCAATTCTTGGTGTGTCGCCTGTTGGGTACTCTTAGGGAGCTTCAGACAACGGTCGTTTTGTGATTTTCCTGACTTTTCTCCAGTAAGAGTGAGTAACATTGTCAAATATTCCGCAGTGTGGGTGATATTTTGACAATGCTAACCTGTAGGGCAGGCGGAACCTTAGGTAGACGACCATCAAACGATCTTCGGCTGCATTTTCAGTTTGCCATACTATCCGGCCGCTTCGTGTTGATAGCAGTCGCTGCTGGAGCCACTGACCTGAAGATGGCAGCGGGAGCGCGGAGGGCGCCGGTGGCAGCGCGTGTGTTTTGACGCCGACGCCAGTAACTTAGTCTGCTCCGAGCAAAAATGGTTACAATATGTCAAAGCCTTTTTTTTGGGTGTCCACCGAAATGTCAACTCAGCCTGAAGTGCTGCTGGACTTTGATCTGGCGGATTTCTTATTTGTTGACACCGGCACTTTGGCGATGTATGTGTCATTTAGTCTGTCAGCTGACGTTTCGAAACATTCGCTGACGTCATCAGGTAATTTTAGACTGTCACACGGAACACTGGCTGGAAATATAGACGCTCCTCTTAAAATAGTTATTGTGATACTCAACGGAGACACACACACACACACGCACACACACACACACACACTCACTCACTCACATTCACACACACACACACACACACACACACACACACACACACACACACACACTGTTTTCATTCAGTTCATGATACAGCAAATAAAACAAAATTTTTTCCAAAGAAAATTTCCTATTGAGTCTCCACTCGTTTGTTATTTCCAGACCCCAAGCTCTCTGCAGAGATCAGTGTTTGTTACTTCAGGCAGAATAACAATGTTTTGATGTACGTGTCATATCGTTTGACAGTAGGTATACGAGAATTCTGTCTCTTTGGAGGAAAGTCGGCACAATTTAAGAATGCCATGGAACGTTATTCAATACCGCAAAAATTCTGCACGATATTTATGTTGAAATTAACGTAATAAGAGTTAACCAGTTAGAAGCACCACACCATAACAGATACACTGGTTGCATTATACAGTATGTGGACACTGCAATAACCTGGGAGAGATTAGGGAACGAGACGAGGATTACGGTCATTTTTCCCTCGCTGAATAAAGGATTTCAATGGCACAAAAGAAAAAAAAATGGTTCAAATGGTTCTGAGGACTATGGGACTTAACATCTGAGGTCATCAGTCCCCTAGAACTTAGAACTACTTAAACCTAACTAACCTAAGGACATCACATACATCCATGCCTGAGGTAGGATTCGAACCTGCAACCGTAGCAGTCGCGCGGTTCCGAACTGAGCGCCTAGAACCGCTCGGTCACCGCGGCCGGCTTCAATGGCACACAAAACCGCTATGATATGCGCAAACTACCATCTGCCACGCACTGTCTACTGGTTAGAGGATTATGCGTAGAACCCAATTCTGCAAATATGATCTAATGTACAAACGTCTTTTATTTCCCCCTCACACCACAATATTTGTATTCGGTTGGTGCATAAGTTTGTAGCGTTTTTCCATAAGTTTAGTAAACACAACAGATACACATAACAAAAACTTAAGTCATCACTAAATATTCTGCTTCACTATTCACGACAATCTGCCAACGTTGGGGTGTGAGTGTGATTCCGAGTCAGAAGCTGGTGTAAACCATATTTTGTTTTCATGTTACAAATTTGACAGTGAACGATCGAAATTTCTGAGGACTTTGATGAGTATGCGCTACCTTCTCCCTCAATCAGCGTCTTCTCTTTTGGCTTCTAAAGAAATTCGACTGTATAAAGTGATTGTCAGTTTTCTTAAGAGTATAGGGAAAAATCCCTAGGACTCATATTTTCATTTATCTTTATCACTTACTATTAAATGTAAGAAATAATGTGAACTGGTCATACAAATATGTCTAATCTACTTATAATTCTCTTTGTTGAACATTTCTTGTGGTAAAAGTTGGCAGCTTGCACTTTCAGTTCTGTGTATACGCATTTTTGTATTCTGTGTAAACATATGTTCTCGATGGTTAAACAGAGTACAAACCCTGGACGCCAAATAAATAAAAGCAAACGACAAACAACTGTACTTGTAAAAACCACGCGGTTTTGGGGCGAAGAACTCGTCGAGTCATAATCGGAGCACATTTTCATCCCGAAAGCAAGTTCCTTGAAGGTTGTGCGATAGAGAGAGGAAAACGTGAAAATCTGATGTCGCAACATCAGGTGAATAAGATGAATGTGAAATTCCTTTTCAACCCAATTCGTGTACAGTGTTTTCTGTCAGTGTAGCAGAATGCGGGCGGGCGTTATCGTGGAATAGCATCATCACGCAGCCTTCCTTGTCATTGTTTTGGATTGTGCCTGCGAGACGTCGCAGTTGTTGACAATAAATGACAGCAAAGATCGTTACACCACGCGGAAGCAATTTGTACTGCACCACACTGTCTCTGTTCCACCAGATGCATAACACTATCTTTTGTGGATGCGAGTAAGTCTTGGTACTGGGAGTTGCTGCTATGTTTGATTTCAACCATTCGTTTCTTTTCGTTATTTTAGCGTAAAGACGCCATCTCTCCTCACCATTAACGATACAGGATAGGAACGGTTGTTGTTGGTCAAGAACTAGTTGATGACTAGGAAGCAGAGATGCACGTATGGCCACTCACAGATTGTCGCGCGGGATTAGCCAAGCGGTCTAGGGCGCTGCAGTCATGGACTGTGCGGCTGGTCCCGGCGGAGGTTCGAGACCTCCCTCGGGCATGGGTGTGTGTGTATGTCCTTAGGATAATTTAGGTTAAGTAGTGTGTAAGCTTAGGGACTGATGACCTTAGCAGTTAAGTCCCATAAGATTTCACACACATTTGAACATTTTGAACTCACAGATTTTTGTGATCTTGGCTTAGAGTATGCGGTACCCGTACACCCGATTTTTGAACGTTTCCCATCGCATGCAAATGTCGCACGATTGTGGAATGATGACAGTTCTTCACGTTTTCGGTTATCGAGTACAATGACGTGGATGGTTGTGGGTTAATGCGTTTGAACGACTTCATCAAACCCCGAAGGTCCCCCTGAACGTGGAGAGTCACGTGGAGAGCCTCCTTAAAACGAGAAAACCACTTTCTTGTCGCGCTCTGCCCAGTGACATTATCCCCACAAACGGTACAAATGTTTCTGGCTGCCTTGTTTCCTGTCACGCTTGTGTTGAGCTCAAACAGAAGAATATGTCGGAAACGTTTCGATTTCTCTACTTGGTACTCCATTTTCTAGCGTCCACAGCTCCACGTGCTATCTCCTAATGACAAAATGGGACTTGGTTAACTCAAACAGCAACAGTGACCTACAAATAAAAAATGACAATTGATAAATCAACGCAAATCAGCCTTTATACCAACAAGCAAATCGAAAATGCTAAGAACTTATGCACCGATGTAATAGATACCGAGCGAGGTGGCGCAGTGGTTAGCGCACTGGACTCGCATTCGGGAGGGCGACGGTTCAATCCCGCGTCCGGCCATCCTGATTTAGGTTTTCCGTGATTTCCCTAAATCGCTCCAGGCAAATGCCGGGATGGTTCCTTTGAAGGGGCACAGCTGACTTCCATCCTCGTCCTTCCCTAATCCGATGAGACCGATGACCGCGCTGTCTGGTCTTCTTCCCCCAAAACAACAACAAAACAACATTAGAACTGTTCTCACCTTCCATTACATCTGCAGTTGTTGGAGTGTTATGTTGATGGACCACCATGCCTTCATGGACTCCTAACAATGACAAATTGTCGGTGTCAGTTGAAATGATTTATGCAATTTAGTGGCAAATCTACAACAGAAATCTAGCTGTTGCACGTACGTTCCTGTTCACTAGAAAACTTAAACTTACTGACGTTATACTGGTGAACTGCATCTTGAAGTTCTGCATCCATGTTAGAGAAACATCTCTACCATAGAATTCTCGTGAGTAGAACTGTCGATAATTTTAAAACTACCGGGAATCCAATATATCGATACTTTAAAGAAAATCTATCGGTTCTCCATATTTGGAACATAGCATCGATACATCGATAAAACGAAGGAAAGCATATCGACATTCCGCGATATAAAAATATCGAATGCACATTGTAAATAAAGTGTTGGTTTTAGAACTGTATATATAAGTTTTGATTTATGATTAGATATTCTGTATATCAACAAGCTAGCAGCCTACTTGTTCCCAATAGAGCAAAAACTGAAAGGAAATCGATGCAGCTAGATTTTTATTGCATATTTAGATACAGCTGATATGATTCTCTGTATTGTAGTGTGTGAAAATGTCCTGCTCTACTGATAACAACGGGGTTCTTAAACTACCAAGGCAGTACATTCGGTTTGTATTGGACAACGCAGTTTCAGGTTATATTGGACGGGAAAGTTACCACAAAAACTTAAATTTTCACAGTTGTACGTGAAAGTGATAAATGTTGCAAGAATTACATTAAGTAATTGGCGTGAAACTTTACGGGGAAGCAAAGAGCTGGTCACGGAACCTGTTTTAGAAAATGAGAAGTTGTTTCTGAGAACATTCAGGAGCAAATAGTTTAGAGCATTATACGATGTGAGAAAAGCTTAAACAGCTAGCACACAATGACATGACAGAAGTATATGCACATATACGGATGACGGTTGTACGGCGTACAGAAGGTATGAAAGGAAAGTGCATTGGCCGAACTGCCATACGTACTGAAGTGATTCATGTGAAGCAATGTCCGACGTGATTACGGCCTCACGAAGGGAATCAACAGACTTTTAAAGCGGAACCGTAGTTGGAGCTGGATGCATGGAACATCCACTTCGGGAATCGTTAGAGAATTCAGTATTCCGAGATTCACACTTTCAAAAGTGTGCCGAGAATACTAAATTTCAGAAATTACCTCTCACCGCGGGCAACGCAGTCGCCGACGGCCTTCACTTAACGACTGAGAGCAGCGGCATTTGCTTAGAGATGTCAGCGTTAACAGACAAGCAACACTGCGTGAAATAACCGCAGAAATCAATATAGGTTGTCCGACGAAAATACCCGTTAGGACACTGCGGCGAAATCCGGCGTCAATGGGCTATGGCAGCAGACGACTGAATGCGAGTGCCTTTGAGAACACCACGTCATCACCTGCATCGCCTTTCCTGAGTTCGTGACCATATTGGTTAGACGATAAACGACTGGAAAACCGTGGCCTGGTCAGATGAGTCCCGATTTCAGTTGGTATGAACTGATGGTCTGAGTGTGGTGCCGAGACCTCGAAGCCATTGACCCAAGCTATTAACGAGGTACTGTACAAGCTTGTGGTGGCTCCATAATGGCGTGGGCTGTGTTTACTTGGAGTGGACTGGATCCTCTGAGCCAACTGAACGGATAAATTGTTATGTTCGGCTACTTGGGGACCATTTGCAGCCGTTCATGGACTTGCTGTTTCCAAACATCGATTCATGCGAATCATTTCGCTATCCAGATCGCCTGACATTAATCCCATCGAACATTTATGGGACATAATCGAGAGGTCAGTTTGTGCACAACATCCTTCCGCAGCTTTGGACGGCTATACAGGCAGCGTAGCTCCGTATTTCTGTAGCGGACTTCCAACGAATTGAGTCCATGCCATGTCGAGTTGCTGCACCACGCAGGGAGAAAGGAAGTGCGACGTGATATTATTAGGTATCCCATGATTTTTCTCACCTTCGTGTATATCTTTGAGTAAACGTCAGCTCTTAAATCTAGTGTACAAATATACAGAGTACCTTAAAATAAAAAAAATCAGTTGAATAAAACAATAACGAAAACTTATATACGCTTTTACTGTGGTTTTATGGAAAGTCATGATGATTTAATGATGAGGACAGCAGCAGGCTACAGCAAAGAAAAGATTGACAGATTCTTTGAGAACTTAGCTGAGCTAACGGACAGGTTGAAGGATAATACCAATTACGACCCAATTAAAACTTCAAAAAGTTCATCGATAACACCATTCTCGATTCAATTAATTTTTTTTTTCAAAGAACGGACTTTTTTGCACATTAAAACTTCATGTTCGATACAGTCTTCAAAATTTCAAGGACCAAAATGCAAAGAGGAGAAAAAAATAATAAAATGTCAACGAACGTATGTTCTTATGACACCTAGTTTTGTAATTCTATTAAGAACTGTGTAATGATATTGTTCAGTGTGAAAAATGTTCCAATATAATCTTCAAGAAGTATTATAATTTCGTAAAAGCTTACGTGTCCTATACTACACGACCTTCTGCTAAGTAAGTAGAATACTTATTAGTAATACTGCCACAGGTAAATTCTCCTTGGCACAACGAAGAATGTAGAACTCATTGCAAAGGAAGTCCCTCCCAAATAGACGTAGAGGATGGCCTCTTTTGTAACATTGTAACACTTAAAACTGATACTGACAATCCATATTATACTATGAATATAAATTGCTCAAAAGAAAGTATTGTGCCACATGCATATGTGCAGATGTATGTAGGTGTATCCCTTGGATGCATATCAGGAGTGTTTTGGACTCGATAACCTTCCATTTTATCAATAAATTGTCCTAAAAATTGGATATTTTAGCCTACGTTATGTGTAAGCCTTCGAAAGGCAATGATCTTCTGCAGGAATTTATTAATTTTACTGTAGCATGCGTGTAATGCAAGGCAGCGTTCTTTTGGCCCCCTTAGAAAAACGTCACCCTTCGAATGGTTTACTTATCTTTAAGCTGCATGACGCGCCATGTTCGTAAGATTACTGACAAGCAATTAATGATGTGGAAGTTTTGGTGAAAAGTAAGAGGTACTGCTAAAGCTACAACTGGGTATTAAGTTAGAAGATAAGCTTGGGTATCCGCAGAAATTTATCCATGTAGTATCAAGATTGCAATGTTGTACTTTTTTGTGTAACTGATTAGCTCAATTTTAAAACGTGTCCTACCCCAAGAACTAATATTGACAGGATAGGTACAAAAGTTACTTTATCTCTAACGATTGATAGTTACCTTCAAGGTAGATTAGTTTGATACTTAAGGGTAAGCATATTTCAATAATATATGCAAAGTACGTACTTTTATGTTATTAGTATGAACATGGTTTTCGCCTTTTTATTTAAAAATCTTACAGTTACATTTTCATATAGTTAAACACAGTGCGTTACACAAGTTACGAAAGATAATTAGAAAATATTTGCAGAAAGTTAGTTGATATTCCAGTAACATTAGGTAGTCACGAAAAATTAAAAATATGAAGTTTAAAGAAATGAGAATTAACAAAGCGTCGTTAAAAGTAAACAGAAATAACCAAGAAATAATGACGCGCTAATTCTCCTCCAAGTGGAGTAACATGCTATAATCTTAAAACGTACTCTTATTCAACTGCCGGCCGGTGTGGCGGAGCGGCTCCAGGCGCTTCAGTCTGGAACCGTGCGACCGCTACGGTCGCACGTTCGAATGCTGCCTCGGGCATGGATGTGTGTGATATCCTTAGGATAGTTTGCTTTAAGTAGTTCTAAGTTCTAGGGGACTGATGACCTCAGATGTTAAGTCTCATGGTGCTCAGAGCCATTTGAACCATTTGAGCTTATTCAACTCATGACCCTTTTTTTGCATACAGAACTTCACAGCTAATTCTGTTAATGGTTTTACTGCAGATTTCATGATTTTTATTTTCTGATGTGGACTGCCTAGTGAAGGATGGTGAGCGTAGGGAGCAGTACCTGGATGATGGGGAGGTTACTGGTGAAGCAAGACGTTAGCCCTGCCAGTAAGGTTGCCTAAGGACGTAGGCTCCATGATGCGCAACTTCACTCCCGACGTCCATATCGAGGTCCAACTTTGCACCCACGACACCATGCAAAGAAGTATAGATGGGTTCAACAACATGCCGAATGGACCGCTCAGGACTGGCGTCACGTTCTCTTCACCGATGAGTGTCGCATATGCCTTCAACCAGACAGTCGTCGGAGACGTGTTTGCAGGAAACCTGGTCAGGCTGAACGCCTTAGACACACTGTCCAACGAGTGCAGCAAGGTGGAGGTTCCCTGTTGTTTTGGGGTTGCGTTATGTGGGGCCGATGTACCCAGCTGGTGGTCATGGAAGGTGCCGTAATGGCTGTACGATAAGTGAATGCCACCCTCCGACCGACAGGGCAACCATATCAGCAGTATATTATCGAGGCATTCGTCTTCGTGGACGACAATTCGCGACCCATCGTGCACATCTTGTGAATGACTTCCTTCAGGATAACAACATCGCTCGACTAGAATGGCCAGCATGTTCTCCAGACATGAAACCTATCGAACATGCCTGGGATAGATTGAAAAGGGCTGTTTGTGGACGACGTGACCCACGAACCACTCTGAGGGATCTACGCTGAATCGCCGTTCAGGAGTGGGACAATCTAGACCAACAGTGCCTTGATGAACTTGTGGTTTGTATGCTGTGACGAATACAGGCATGCATCAATGCAAGAGGACGTGTCACTGCGTACTAGAGGAACCGGTGTGTACAGCAATCTGGACCACCACCTCTGAAGGTCTCGCTGTATGACGGTACAACATGCAAAGCGTGGTTTTGATGAGCAATAAAAAGGGCGGAAATTATGTTTATGTTGATATCTATTCCAATTTTGTGTACAGGTTACGGAACTCTCGGAACCGAGGTGATGCAAAACTTTTTTTCATGTGTGTGTATCGATCTTATCATTAATTGGCAAACTATGTAATTAGTATGTTATGAACCCACAGTAGACTAAATACACTAAGGGCCGATAAAATGGCGTGGCCTCGAAGTACTGATCGTTAATGTCGATACCATTTAGAACACATCGTGTCAGCTGTCTCTGTTTCAGATTGCTGCCACCCTCAGTGACTCCAAAGTTATGACACAGTAATTGCCTAATGAAATGTGCTGTGTGTGTGAGAGGTTGATTAATTGATTGATAACAGTAACTGTAATTAAATTCAAATACGTTGTTCAATATCAGACATGATCACAAATGTTTATTAAATGATTCGAATGTTATTTCTCTGCTCATTGCTTTGCAAGTATTACAAGAGCCTTAATTTAATTTCATAGTAGTATGCACTGCGTTTGAAGATGACAGTCTCTGTAAAGCGCATTCACGAACACATGTTACTTCCAGTAGAAATTTATACCATGGCAGCTGATTGGTACGACGCACGTAAGCACATGAGTTATCAACACTGGAAGACAAACAATAATGCATCCCTCCTGTTCACGTCCCGTCACCGCACAAAGACATGTCTATCTGTCTCATCACGCGGCTTCACCTCTGGGATGGCCACCCAATTTTCGCGTGTGTGGTATAATCCCTCTCGTATATTTTTGATTCGACGGAGGCGTCAGGTACAGCCAACAGTTGAAATTGGTGAGTTTTTTTACTGGTTTACAAGTTACCTTTTCCAGAAGCTATTAAACATTAGCATCTGTTACGAACGTAAATGTACATTCAGTATCGGGAAAGAACAAATATTTATCATTCGTAACTGTCAGCTGTACCTGATTCACTCGTCGAATGAAACTGTTGTGTAATTGCTGACAACGATCAGCCATATTTTTGATGTGATCATCGCCCAATGTAGGTAACAAGAACTTTAAATTTCCGTATACCGGTTTGACAACTATTGAATTCCGAGGGCTGTAGACACTGAAGTCGAGTGTCGAATGTTGAAGCCCATTTTGACAACTAAATTTTTGGTTATGTGTAGTAAATGTGAAGGTGAAAGACGAAAGTGAAAAGGCCGGTCTTAGGCTGAATGTTAAGAAAACGAAAATTATGGCAACTACACCTACCAATTCGTGGGATATAGCAGGAGAAACCATGGAGGTAGTGACCACATTCAGTTATCTCGGTTCCCAGATCTCTGCTGATGGCGACTGCAGCCACGAAATCCAGAGACGCCTGTTGCTCGGTAGACAGGCGATGTCAAACCTTGACAAGGTTATAAGGTCCAGAGACATAACACTAGCAACAAAGATCCGTATTGTGAGGGCTATGGTCTTTCCAGTTGTGATGTATGGATGTGAGACCTGGACCATTATAAAGGCTGAACGGCGAAGAATTGACTCCTTCGAATTGTGGTGTTGGAGTTCCATGGACGGCAAAGAGAACCAACAGGTCAATATTGGATCAAATAAAACCAGATTTCTCCCTGGAAGGTCTAATGTTAAAACAAAAGCTGACCTACTTTGGACACACAATGCGAAGGCATGCCTCGCTGGAAAAAACCTTAATGCTGGGGAAGACTGAAGGAACTAGAAGAAGAGGACGTCAGAGGATGAGATGGATCGATGGCATCACAGAATCAATGTGTTCCAACCTGGAAAGTCTACGGGAGAAAGTGCAAGACAGGAAAAAGTGGCGTGGGGTCACGGAGAGTCGGAACCGACTAAACGAATAGAGAGAGAGAGAGAGAGAGAGAGAGAGAGAGAGAGAGAGTAAATATAAAGGTGAAAATAACATTACTATCTCTTTGACCGAGCGAGGTGGCGCAGTGGTTAGCACACTGGACTCGCATTCGGGAGGACGACGGTTCAATACCGTCTCCAGCCATCCTGATTTCGGTTTTCCGTGATTTCCCTAAATCGTTTCAGGCAAATGCCGGGATCGTTCCTTTGAAAGGGCACGGCCGATTACCTTCCCAATCCTTCCCTAACCCGAGCTTGCGCTCCGTCTCTAATGACCTCGTTGTCGACGGGACGTTAAACACTAACCACCTATCTCTTTGAGTATTTTTGTTTATTACGAAGCAGGTAAACTACGTTCTTAAGAAGCTTTTAATGTTAGTTCAAGTTTATGGATTCGGCTGTTAGTTGCAAGACTCACTTTACAATAAAATACGGCGGAGAACAGCGGACTGCAAGTATACTTAATTCGGCCGGCGTGCGACCCGCGGTCTACAGTTTCACGATGAGTGGTCTACACTGTAGGCACATATCTTTCCAACATGTGTACGTGACGAAACCACAGTCTTTGGGATTATCTGTGAAAGAGCCCCGGTGGAGGCATCCAGAGGCGGCCACGTAATCGGAAGGAAGCCAGAAGGGCAGGGCGTTTGCCGGTCGCTGCGTCCCGTCCGTTGGTGACCAATCCCGGCGGACCGCGTGACTCAGAGACTGCACGCAGCCCACGTGTCCGCCCATTAGAGCGACACGGGCGAGCTTTTATCTCCGAAATGGAAAGCCGCGCCTCGGCTGAGGCAACTCCAGCGTGCCTCACCTGCTTCACGAACGACGTGTCAGCTCGGTCGTTCTCATTAGTCACTGCACGTCAGCGTCCAACATACTGTCAGTTTGTTGTTGCAGCTTCATTCAGAACAACATTGCTTCCAGTGTTGGTGGTATTTTGCAATGGGTAGGGCTTTTCATTTACGGCTGGGTTTTTAAGACGTTTAGCAGCCATAGAATGAAAATGTCTCAGGTGGTAGATCTGAAATGTGCGAATTCATATAAGGTGAAGAAGCTCATATGTAAATTAAAAAATATTCCGAGCCATCAGAGAGTGCCATTTTACAGCTTACTCATTTTAATATTTCATTCCCGCGACTGGAGTCTTCTGTGGGAGCATCCTTCATGAGTTCTCGAACTGCAGTAGCTTCTACAAAGGACGTTCAAAAATTTTTGGTCATCTCTAATTTTTTTTATTTTTTGCGGGAGGAGAATGAAATTTTTTATGAACATACTTGGAACATTTAGCTATACATTGAGCCTACTCAGTGTATCTTCCATCAACTGTGATGCATCCGGCCCAACGTTCTTTCCATGATGTAAATGCACTTTAATAAAATTCTGCGAATTGACTTTTACACCATCGCTTGACACAGGAAATAAGGTGTTCCTCACTATCTAATGCTTTACTGCTCAGGCGGTCCTTCAGACGACCAAAGACATAAAAATCAGGCGGAGCCAAGTCCCGATGTGAGGAGGATGAGGAACAATTTTCCATCCCATTTTCCTGATTTCCATAAGGGCTGTATGGGGTTTGGCATTGTCATGGTGTAGTCTGATGATCTGACCCTGAAGCTGTGATCTGTGGGTCTTGATGGCACGTCGCAGCAATGGTCCCAGTTAACTGTGGAGCCAGGTTCCAAAAAGTCAATGAAAGCGACACCACACTGATCCCAGAAGAAGGAGGCCATCACCTTTCGGCCTGCTGTTCGTGAAAGTCTTGGTTCCTTCTTTCGAGAGGAACCCGGATGACCCCACTCCATGAATTGGGTTTTGCTCTCAGGTTCGGACAAAAACAACCATGTTTCATCCTAGGTAATGACGCCGTCAAAGTACTGTTTCCACTCTTCACTAAAGGTCTTCATGAGACCCTCGCAAACATTCTTCCTCGTCGTTTTCATTTTTCTTGTCAATAAACTAGGCACCCAACGTGCACAGATTTGTCTGTAGCCTAGTGACTGTACCAGTGATACCACACTACCCAATGACAAACAAGTCATTTCAGCAAGCTGTCGTGTCGTCACACATCTGTCATTTTGGATGATTTGATCAATGGTCTCCTTATTCACATCACTCACTAACCTCGGTGGTCTAGTGCATCGTGGATTGTCCACTAGAGAGAAATCACCTTATATAGACCTCTGCAACCACCGCTGAATACTGCTGCGATCCACTGTGTCCTCCCCATAAACACGGAGAAACTTCATGTGAATCGATGTGGCAGTGTCATCGCCGGTCTTGAAGAGGAACTACATCACCGACTGCTGTCGCAACCTGACATCTACTTCACGGTCCATTATGGCTCATATGTAAATAAAAGAAAATACTTTTATATACCAACTTATAGTTAAATGTTCCAAGTTGTTCACAAAAAATTTCATTCTCCTCCTGCAAAAAATAAAAAAATTAGAGACGACAGTGCAAAACATTTTTGAACGCCCTTCATATGATACGAAATTCACTTGGTTTTGTGTCGTGAAGGGCACTTCATATACCACTGTTACTTTACTTCTTTCCAACTCCAGTCGCGAATGGTGAGCGGGAAGAACGACTGCTGGTTAGCGTCCATACTAGTTTGAGTTTCTCCAGATTTACCTTTAGATCTTTTCTTGTGCTATACACTGTTGATCCAAAACATTATAAATTCAAAACATTGTAACCACCCACTTAATACCATGTTGCTACAGCCATTCTGCATAGGATGGATTCGGTATCTCCTTGGTATGTTTCCGGGGATACAATGTAACCTATATTATAGGAGCAGATATCTACACCGTATTCACAAAATTTCCTTAAATTGCAATCAGATGGATTGTAGGCTCGGAGCTACCGCCGGATATAGTCCCATATGTCTTCTGGCGCATACGGATCAGACGAATTTGGTTGCCAAGAAATCAGCGTGAGTTCACTGTAATGCAACTCAACCTACTGGTGTTCCGAGTACTGCAGTGTGGGTTGTACACATCGCAGGTCGCTGAAACATAGCAGGTGTGTGTTCATTAATCGGTGTGCTCGTGGAGTATTCTAAAAAAGTAGTAGTTCCACTTCCTCCCACCAGGCGAAAATATGGCTCTGTAAGCAGTCAGAACGTGATGCGTGTGCAGGAAAAGAGGAGGAACTACCAAACATATGATAAGAGCGGTTCTGGTGCGTTTATTAGGATATGGTCGCAAATTATAAAATGTATTCAGTATGGTCTCCCAACTCGGCAACAGTGCATGGTCGACAGCTACTCGCAGCATTTCCGGTGTAACCAGAGCGGTATGTTGTATGCTGTCCTTCATATCAGGAAGAGAGAAGTCACTTGGCTTTTAATCGGGGGGTATGGACAGTCACACATCTTGAAATTTCCTGGAGATGATGCGATATCTGCTGAAGGTTTTTCTCTAAGGAAATCTTTCACCTTGCAAGCGGCATGTCGAGTCCCCCCATGTTGCAAGAAAATAGTGGTATAGACACATTTGAGTTCTTGCAAATCTGGAATCATGTGTTTCACAAAGAGGTCCTTACAGCGTGCAGATGTCACTGTTCACCTAACAGGCCCACAAGGTCTCATCTCCTCGAAGAAAAGTGGACCGAGAGTGAAGGAGCTCCTGGAACCACACCACACAATCAAATCAGCTGAGTGCAGAGAATATTACTGCACAAAGTGTGACGGAGTTGAGCCCCATATATGACAATTCTGTGCATTCACAGCACTGTGCAGAGTAAAATATGCTTTCTACTCCCAAAGAATATTCCCCAGCCACATGTCATCCATTTCCATGCATGCCAAAGAACATCTATCAATGGCTTCATTTGGTGCACATAGTCAATGTTGTAAGGATACCAGTATAAAATGCGTCGCAAAATCTTTTAAACTGTTGACCAGAAGTGAGAAAATTCCTGCGACACAGCTCGAGCATTGGCTGCACAATTTCAGGTATGTGCTGCACGGTCAGGTACAGCTACAGCAACTTCATCAACTGCCGTGGGAATGGGTCGCCTCCCTCTCCCGGCTGTACCACCTAGTTCACCTGTTTCTTCAAATTTCTTGATCGTATTCTTTTCCCCCATTTATTGACATCTGGCTTCTTCACAGCTGTTTCTTTTCTGTCGGCCATGTTCTCGCAATGCAGCGCTGCTGCCGTTCTGATAAGACTTTATCGGCAGTGCACAGCCTTCCGTCTCAATAGCCATAGCCTTTCGTATGCAAAACTTCAACCTTCTTAATTCCTTACACCGACAGTCACATCACAAAAGAAACCAAATGCATCCCCAATCGCCAAAAAGTATACTGATGTCAAAACAGAACGCCATATTTTCGTGTGGTGGGAGAAAGCGGAACTATTGTTTCTTCAGCACACTGCGTGAGCGCACTGATTAATGAACATACGTACAACCTTTCAGCGTCCTGCGACACGTACAACCCGCACTGCAGCACTAAGAACACCGTCAGTTTAATTATAACCAACCGGTATTATTCTACTGCAAGATGCCACCGCCACTGGGGAAGACATCAAGCATGAAGGGAGACAGATGGTTCGCAATAATGTTCACGTAGTCCACGTCTGCCATGGTGCCTTCGGTTACAGCCATAGTCTCACAGACGCCCAGGTCAACTTCTCCCATAGCATAATACAGCCCTCAGAGTGGTGCACGTTTCGTGTAGCCGTTCGCCTGGGTGACGTTTCCGGACACGACCATCGATCTGGTATAACAAGAAACGTGATTCGTGCGACCAGGCGACCCGTTTACAGTGATCCACGGTCCAGTATCCACGATTAATTACAATCGTAACTGACGATTTCATTGGGTCAACAAGGGAACATGCAGATGTCGTCTGCTGCGGAGCCCCACATTCAACAGTGTGATGAAACTTGACCTCATCGGCATTGTACTCTCCTGTCAGATCTGCCACGCATCACTGCCTTTCTCGAGCCTCTGTTTTCCGCTTGTTCTGATGAGATATGCACGTCCAACACCTTGTCGCCTACTCGTGGTTTACTTGCCGTAAATGCTCTTGACAGCTGCACGTGAACAGCGGATCACCTTCGTCGGTTCCGAGATGCTCCTTCCCATGCGAAGGGACACAGCAATCTGATTTTTCTCGAAGCTACTTATGTCAGTGCATTTTCCGCTTGCGGTCCATATCGTCGCCTCATTGATTCCCCATTCGTCTCTGCTTCACTTATACACACTCGAAGACAAAACAAAAAAAAACAAAATTAAGAAAAAAGAAAACACAACGATGGAATTATCCAAACGGCATGGAAATCGGCGGAAGTGATGTGCATGTACAGGCAAACAAATTAGTACAGTTTCAGAAAAACTGGATGATTTAATGAAGAAGTCAATAACGCATTGGTCCGCCTCTGGCTCTGGCAGTAATTCAACTTGGCATTGATTGATAATTGTTGAATGTCCCTCTGAGGGATACAGTGCCAAATTCTGTCCAATTGGTGCGTTAGAACGGCAAAATCCGAAGCTGGTTGGACGGCCCTGCCCATAATGCTCCAGACTTTCTAAATTGGTGAGAGATCCGACGACCTTGTTAGCCAAGGCAGCGTTTGGTAAGCATGAAGACAAGCAGTAGAAAGTCTCGCCGTGTGCGGGCGGACATTATCTTGCTGAAACATAAACCCAGGATGGCTTGCCGTGAAGAGCAACAAAACGGGGTCTGGATTATCGTCGACGTACCGCTGTGCTGCAAGGATGGTAACCAAAGGGGTCTTGATACGGAATCAAATGGCTCTCAGACCATCAGTCCTGATTGTGGGGCCATATGGAGGGCGACAGTCAGGATGGCACCCCACCGCTGTCCGGGGCGTCTCCAGACACTTCCTCGGCGAGGAATTTCATTGACTGGAGTAGCATTGTCTTCAGGGATGACCCCTACTTCGGATGAGCCCCAAGGATCAGGAAAGGCGTGAGTGGAGCGACACCGGACAGCGGTGGGATGCCAGTCCGATTTCCGACCGCCATACGGCCCGCCAACCAGGAGTGATGGTGTGAGGTGGCATTTCATTTCGTATCAGGAGCCCTTTGGTTGTCATCCGCGACACCCTACAACACAGCGGTACATCGACGATATTTTGTGCCCTATTTCCATGCCCTTCATGGCAAGCCAACCTGGGCAAGATAAAGCCCGCACGCACACGGCGAGAGTGTCTACTGTTTGTCTGCGTGGTTGCCAAACCCTACGTCGCCAACAAAGTCGCCGGATCTCTCCCTAGTTGAGACTGGGGTGCAGGGCTCTTTAAGCAGCTCGGAGTTTGACGATCTGACTCGCTAATTGGACAGAATATGGCACTAAATTACTTAGGAGAACATTCAACAACTCCTTCACATAATGCCAAGCCAAACAACTGCTTGTATAAGGGCCACAGTTGGATCAACCCCTAATTTACTTGCTCAGTTTGTGAAGCTCTTTCTCTTGAATAAATAATCCAATTTTTCTGTAATTCTAATCACTTTTCCGTCTGTACAGGTACATCACATCTACCGATTTCCTTCTCATTCGGATAGTTCCTTCGTGATGTGTCGTTTTTGTCTTAGAGTGCAGTTCGATTATTTTTCTTGCCTCGTGACATGGTGCAACAGGCGGTATTCAGTGACGCGGTGGGCAAAGACCATAATGTTTTGGCTCGTCCGTAAGCAGAATGTACGAGTAAGCAATGTATTCGTTGACGCTTCCACGGAACGCTTTCAGTCTGTCACTGAAGTTGGTTGAGCATCTGCGTGGCTATTGCGGTTATTAAAGGAGTCCAAAATTAAACGGGATGCCCTTTTTTGCATCGTCTCTACTTTCTCCATCCATCCTACCTGTGGAGCAATATTCAAGTATCGGTCGAAGGAGCGTTTTGTAACCTGTCTCCTTCGTCGACAGACTGCTTTTTCTGAGATATTTCAAGTGAATCTCATTCTGGCACCTGCCTTGTACGGTTATTTTGTTGTAGTCGTTCCACTTTAAATCCCTCCATACGCCTACGACTAGATATTTCATATATGTGTCTGTCTCAAGTGATTGTCCGACACTCGTGCAATCAAATAACAACGGGTCTTTCTGCCAATCTGTGTGGGACACGATAAATTTGAGTGGCAGTCGTTTAGTAAAATGGTTCAAATGGCTCTGAGCACTATGGGACTCAACTTCTGAGGTCATTAGTCCCCTAGAACTTAGAACTAGTTAAACCTAACTAACCTAAGGACATCACACACATCCATGCCCGTGGCAGGATTCGAACCTGCGGCCGTAGCGGTCTCGCGGTTCCAGACTGCAGCGCCAGAACCGCGCGGTCACTTCGGCCGGCCGTTTAGTAAAGAAACGCCGCATAGACGTAATAGTTTTAAGCGTCATCCCAATAAAGAGGAGTAAAAATGGAACTATGAATAATTGCAGTATATTTTCCACTAAAACAAATTTTAAGTTTTTCCTTAATTTGTTGTTTAAGATGTGTTCTGCCACTAAGCAGCACTTCCAGAGGGAAGTGCAGGGTTTGAATCGTATTAACGACAATAAAGCACTGGATGTATCTTTCGTAATGATTGCTATGTGTATTTCTGTATCAAAATTGAGGTCTACATGTGACTGAACTTCATATCAATGTGACCACGTCAGGTGTTTTATGGTATATTTGTTTTACTCATATTTTGTATAGCTGTATGACACTGGTTATAATTACTGATAATTTACTCACTTTTTGTCCTTTGTACTGTTTTTAGCACTGATGATGACTATTCTAGGAAATCGATCTGCTATGAATTCAGATTGTTCGAAACTTATAGCTGCCCTTCCTTCCTGAACAATAAAACTTTTCATCATGGATTGCATCAATGAATTATATTGTTAATTTACAGTTTCACCCTTACATAATGCGAGTCACCTCGAGTAATTCCGTAACAGTCCCAAGCACGGTTTCAGGACAAATATTCCACTGCAAGGAAACGCGTTTGACCGCTGTAGAGAAGAATATTCTAGGCTGACGACGTAACTCCCTTTATGCCTTATGGCTTGCGTACTCGGAAGTTAGAAAGCAGTCTCCTCAAGTGCTTTTATCAGGTCACCAGAAATGTGATAATCACACTGCAGGAGATCCGGCTTCCACTGCTGATTCATTCGAATTGTGTGGAACTGTCTAGTGACATCTTCATGATAAGGCACTCCTAAGCATTTCGAAACAGGTGAGTGATACAGTTCAGGTATTTAGCCGGTAAACACTTGTCCCACAGATCAGATACGGTGACATATACAAAGAAATGAAGAAATGTTTTCGTGAAGCCGGTTTTGGGACGATAGCGGACACGCACTACTGGGCACAGATATGCTTCCATTAGATAACCAGAAAGAATTCTTATGAGAGAAGGAAGTCATTGTCTCCCAGAAGATTGAATCTCTTAAGGATTACGAAGATTAAATCATAAATACATCATCAGTAAATAACACATTAATTGTAACTGAGTCGATTTAGTTTGGCGTCCTTTGTTACTGAGCTATTGACTTCAATTTAATCGAGAGAATACGAAAGATCTAGGAAAATAGCAAGAAAAGTAAAAAAAATTCCTCAACAATGATAATAATAATAATAATAATAATAACAACAACAAAAATAATACTGTGTGACTGTATAGTATCGTTGTATAAAATAGTATGGACGCGCCACTTACAAAGTGTTTACAGGCTGCAGATAACGAAGCATGGAAGCAAATTTTCGTCTTTATTCAATACCAATGCAACGTAACTATTATTTCCTGATTCATATCTTATCTTCTCGAGTCTCCCTCCCTCTCCATCCCTCCCTCCCCCCTCCCCCCAACTCGCCACCCTTCTCTCTCTCTTTCTCCCTCTCGCACACACACGCACAAAAAACTGACACCTATCCAAAGACACTACACGTAATTTCACCCACGCAGTTACTATTGTTCTTTGCCAGTTTGACTTCAGTAGCTTTCTTAGTTCCAGTCTGCCTGAAACAAAAACAGAAGCAACAGCAGACGCATTCTTTGTGTAAAAGTCATGGTAAAACACATAGCTTGTGTTCTTGAGCAACGTGTCATTGTGAATAATTTATATGATCAAATATGGTTCAGATGGCTCTAAGCACTATGGGACTTAACATCTGAGGTCATCAGTCCCCTAGACTTAGAACTACTTACACCTAACTAATCTAAGGACATCACACACACCCATGCCTGAGGCAGGATTCGAACCTGCGTCCGTAGCAGAAATTTATATAATCAGCAGCTGTATAAACACCGCTGAATACTAACAAATTTTACAATTATTTTTTACATATCCGTAATGTTTTATGTTGTTTGTATTGCAGTCAATGCAATGAAGATTATTTTAGGCTTATATCGCATATTTTATGTGATATAGCACTTTAATGTTCTGTACAGCGCTCAATGAAAACCATTCCTACTCTTAGAATAATTTTGAACTTGTATAGTGCTAAAAATTCCCTATACGATCTGAGGTAACAGACACTCTGATTTATGTACAAGTCTGCAAGAGTCAGAACTTTGAATTCTTGAAAACTGTTTGTTCATGATTTCCTCACGGTAACCTCATTCATTGTTCTTATTGTTTGTTTTTGAATTTGAAATGATTGTTTTGTATAACTTGTTTTTCCGCAGTAAATTAAATTTCAGAAAATTGAGAAAAAAAATTTCGGAGCCCAACTTGCTACTACGAAATACTGATCGAAGCTTCAGGAAGGGGACATCTCGTCGAACATCAAACGCTGAGGTTGAAAGTTGTGATCGATTATGGGAGTGGTTTCCTTCACTTTGCAAAACTTCGTTGGTGGCTGTAGTCTGCATAATCAAAAACTTTGAATTTGCACTGTTGTTCGAAACGTATACTTTTTAAAGTCCCCCAAGTTACTGAATGGGTGAGCTGGTTCAGGAAGTGGAAGCTGGCAAAGCCGTATCACCTCCAGCGACGCCACAGAGACTAGTAAAGTACTATGGTGGTGAAGCTTCGTTCGCCGTACGGAAGTGAACAACTGTAAAAAGACGTAACAGGAAGCTTTGCGCTTATAGTTCTGTAGGAGGCTCTTGGAAATTTAATTGTTCAAAAATGTGTGTGAGATCTTATGGGACTTAACTGTTAAGGTAATCAGTCCCTAAGCTTACACACTGCTTAACCTAAATTATCCTAAGGACAAACACACACACCCATGCGCGAGGGAGGACTCGAACCTCCGCCGGGACCAGCCGCACAGTCCATCACTAGCGCCTGAGACCGCTCGGCTAATCCCGCGCGAAATTTAATTGGCAGGGATATTATGAAACAGTGTTGTACTGAATGCAGCAGGTGAAAAACTAAACATATATTGCCAGTGATACTAGGATTTCGAAGGGGATGATGATGATCTTGCCATTGGAGGGATGGCTACAACGGCTCTCACAGCAGATGGAGTCTCAAGTTTGTGCTTAGCGCTTAGCTTAGAGTTACTTACGTTCTTTTCTTTGGAAGTAAACAGCGATCAGTTTGTGTGTCCGTGGAATGGTTTTTCGTAATTGCCAAAAGTAATTTGTGTGTTTGAGGTCGCAGTGTATTTGGACGCAGCTATCCGATCCCCTATCGTCTGGCTGTGTGACTCAGAGACCATTAAAGACTCCGCTGTCCGTACGTACACATTCCACGGCAGTCGTCCACCCCTTCCACCCTCGGTATACTTTAACAACGGCAGCACGCGAACAGTTTAAAAACTTAGCCGTTTCGTAAATGGTTCTACTCTTGGTCCGAAAGCCAGTGGTCATGCCCTTTTGTAGGTCAGATGAATCGCTCCGCTTCCGCATTATAACGACTGCACTGTGTCCCGCATCCCCCTAACCTCCCTCCTCCCCCCAACACACTTTATATACCCACCACTGCTAGTGTAACCGTCTGCTGTCTGTGAGTGGTTATTCCACGACGACGTCGAACATACGCGGTGGTCACATTAACGAGACTAGGCCTTTGTCGAAGAGAGATACGGGCGCGTACAGAGAAACATACTCATGTTCCCCTCGCTCAATATGCGTTTGTTTCTTCTTCTTCTCCTCATTTTAGCGGGGTCGGAATATTAATTATTGGATTTGGAGCAATGTTAGTGGTAGACGGTGGCCGGATGCTCTTCCTGTCTGCACACCCACCCACCTCCACCACCAGCGGCACTGATTTTGTGTACCCTAACTGCCTGCGTCTAATATAAACCCATTTGAACGTTTCCGAATTGTCTGAAGTGGGACGGGATACCAGCGCGGTATTCACTTACTAGGATGTGGGAGACCGCCTAAAAACCACATCCACAGTGGCTGGCAATCTGCAGATTGGATTCAGTCCGGGTCCAACTCACCTCCTCAAATCCCAAACGGGGTGTACTAACGCACCTGGCTATCCGCAAGGGTCGCGCAATACGCGATTGTAATACGATTGTAATATAACAGTAAAATCCATAAGTTTGTGACGAAGTATCCTCCGCCACGCGCTGTACGACAGAACAAGGCGGCGCAGTGGTTAGCACACTGGACTCGCTTTCGGGAGGATGACGGTTTCATTTCCCATCCAGCCATCCAGATTTAGGTTTTCCGTGATTTCCCTAAATCGCTCCAGGCCAATGTCGGGATGGTTCCGTTTGAAAGGGCACGTCCAATTTCCTTTCACATCCTTGAAACAAATCAAACTTGTCTCCTCATTTAATGACGTCCTTGTCTACAAACATCAAACACTAACCTTCCTTATTTTCCTTGCCCTGTGCAGTGATTTGCGGAGTACGTATATTGGCGTGGAAAAAAAATCATTCACAATTAGCAGCAATGTTGTGCCACAATTAACTGCTTCCGCTGCCAAGAGTATTCTGGAGATATCTTTTTTTGACAAACTACAGCAGGTTACGCTAGGACCTACTATAATTCTTTCCAGTCAGTAATTTACTGTGTATTTTCTATTGTAGTAGTATAGTTTGTGTTTCCGCTCTCCCATTCCGTTTGCGCATGCGCTTTGTGTGTTTGCATGCTTGTGTGTAGGCGTGTCTATCTGTGTGTGTGCAAGCACGCGTGTGTCCGTTTTTTATGTTATATTAGAGACTTTCTCCATAACTTTGACACTGCCGTAATAGAACTTTTTTCTGGAGACTGAGAAGAACAGCAGCACTACTAAATCTAATTGACTATCTTTCCCTTCAGAAGCCGCCTCTTTATTTAGTGCAGTATTTTCGTATTATGAATTAAGGATCTCTCTTCGGAACGCTCATACAGGACAATCAAGCAATAATGTTCTCTCATAAGAACTAAGAAAACTTCTTAATTGTTTTCGAGTGTGCTATTAATCTCTCGGCACTATTACCCATTGTGTAGAGTTGCATCAGGTGCTGTGTGTACACAGGGGTTATCGAGATGAGTTATCACCCATTGTAAGTAGTCCGCTGGTCTCAGCTGTCGATTGCTCGAGACAGAACGCAACCGCCTATAGAAATCACATTCTAAATCATCATGACGTGTACGTTAGTGCGGCTCGCTGCAGAGTGAAGTGTGCTACAAAATGACTGTTGAATCACCTGAAATAAGTATTTGTTTTCTCTTTTTATAAGTTGTGTGAACTATCTTTGGTATTACAGAATCGTATCGTGCAGCAAAGAGACCTATTGTTCGTTCTGCATTGCATGGTTTGCGCTAATGGAAGTGATCACAAGCGAACCAGCATTCGCAGGTAATTCGCCAGTGTTCACTACCATTCGTTCACTTGGATCTGTGAACAAGCGTTTACACTAGAGGTAACTAAAGGGAACACCAGGTAACGGACACGGCTTATGAATTCTGCGTTGTTGTTTACTGGAGCCAGTAATCAGCACACACGACACAACTTCACTAGAGCTGTAAAACTACAATAGGCTACCGAAGACAATCATAAATAATCGTAGATTGGGGTAGTTTTCATAGTAGCCTTGGTCACTTCACATGGTAACCGTGTTACCTGTACTTAGGTGTATTGTACACCTATCGGCCGTTACCTCATTTCGATCGCCGTGTTTGCATAAGTGATCAATGTCTTACTAGATTCTCCTGGAACCCGGAAGCGGTGAACCGTCTAGATAATGAGTGAGGATATCTAAAGGGCCGCATAAACTATGTAGCACTTTTGTTCTAATTATTTATCATCCTGTCTGTTAATAAAATTACAATAATTATAGCAAAATTGCAACTGTCAGTATTGAATCCAAGTGTTATTCGAGAACTGTTTATTTGTAACTTCAAACAGAGGGATGCTGTAGTAATAATAATAATAATATTGAAAAGATAGTAGAGATTTATTATATAGAACTATAACATTCAATTTACTAAAAAAAGAATAAAATGAAAAAGAAACGCGAAGCAAAAATATATCAACCATCGCTTCAGTACTTCGTCGAGCTTATATAATAACATAAACAACTTTTGCATTGCATTGCATCTATCAGTACAAACAGGAAACTCTTGTCTCCGATCATGATGAAGCAAATTCTGTTCAGTACAAAATAACAACAATAATTATATAGATTCTTTTATATTTGTGCATATAAACTGTACTTTTATCAGAAGAGCAATTAATTTTTATTACTTATAAAATGCAGTTAATATTTGGTAATGCTATAAAATACACAACGGACTAACACCGAACGAGGTGTGGTTCTAATTACACTCTGTGATCAAAAGTATCCAGACACGTGCCCGTAAATGACTTACAAGTTCGTGGCGCCCTCCATCGGTAATGCTTCAATTCAATATGATGTTGCCCCACCCTTAGTCTTGATGACAGCTTCCACTCTCGCAGACATACGTTCAATTAGGAGCTGGAAGGTTTCTTGGGGAATGGCAGCCCATTCTTCACGGAGTGCTGCACTGAGGAGAGGCATCAATGTCGGTCGGTGAGGCCTGGCACGAAGTCGGCGTTCCAAAGCATCCCAACGGTGTTATGTAGGAATCAGGTAAGGACTCTGCGCAGGCATGTCCATTACAGGGATGTTATTGTCGTGTAACCACTCCGCCAGAGGCCGTGCATTATGAACAGGTGTTGAAAGATGCAATCGCCATCCCTGCATTGCTCTTCAACAGTGGGAAGCAAGAAGGTGCTTAAAACATCAATGTAGCCCTTTGCTGTGATGTGCGTCGCAAAGTAACAAGGGGTGCAAGCCCCCTCCATGAAAAACACGACCACACCATAGCACCACCGCCTCCGAATTTCACTGTTAGCATTACACACGCTGGTAGATGACGCTTACCGGGCATTTGCCATACCCACACCCTGCCATCGGATCGTCATCTTTTGTACCGTGATTCGCCACTCCACACAACGTTTTTTCACACTTAAATCGTTACGCTCCTTACATCAAGCGAGGCGTCGTTTGACATTTACCGGCGTGATGCGTGGCTTATGAGCAGCCGCTCGACCATGAAATCCAAGATTTCTCACCTCCCGACTAACCGTCACAGTACTTGCTGTGGATTCTGATGCAGTTTGG
Organism: Schistocerca piceifrons; assembly: GCF_021461385.2. NCBI lineage: Eukaryota > Metazoa > Arthropoda > Insecta > Orthoptera > Acrididae > Schistocerca > Schistocerca piceifrons. Next base: position 547,883,985 of record NC_060138.1, on the reverse strand, counting down.
AATTCCTGTGTGGTGGTCTGGATAGATGTCTGCATATTACACATTACGACCCCCTTCCACTGTCGGCGGTCTCTGCCAGTGAGCAGACGAGGTCGGCCTGTACGGTTTTGTGCTGTACGTGTCCCTTCACGTTTCCGCTTCACTATCGCATCGGAAACAGTGGACATAGGAATGTTTAGGAGTGTGGAAATCTCGCGTACAAACGTATGACACAAGTGATACCCAGTCACCTGATCACGTCCGAAGTCCGTGAGTTCCGCGCAGCGCCCCATTCTGCTTTCTCACGATGTCTAATGACTACTGAGATCGCTGATATAGATTACATGGAAGGAGGTGGCAGCACAATGCACCTAATTTAAAAGACGTATGTTTTTGGGGTAGTCCGGATACTTTTGATCACATATAGTATGTGGCAAACAAACAAATTTCAAAGAGAAGTCGTCGACTTCCACTTTCTCTCTCACACATTCATTTATGGTTCTTTCCCTACCAGTGCTACCAATACCACCGATAATCCTGCCATTCACGGCGTCATTTATGTACTGTACCAAAACCATCGAACCATAGTTTTGGGACAGCGCATCTCTAAACACGACATATTAGTATTTGAATTTGTACGTACGACTGAAATTAATGGATGTAGTGTAAGTAGGCTGTTTATGTTTTCTTATTGGCAACGTTACGTAGCGCTCTGTAGGAAAATCATTGGCTGTGCTGTGTGCAGTCTGTGGCTAGCTTGCATTGTTGTCTGCCATTGTAGTGTTGGGCAGCGGCAGCTGGATGTGAACAGCGCGTAGCGTTGCGCAGTTGGAGGTGAGCCACCAGTAGTGGTGGATGTGGGGAGAGAAATGGCGGAAGTTTTGAAATTTGTAAGACTGGATGTCATGAACTGCTATGTATATTATGGTTTTTCAACACTATTAAGGTAAATACATTGTTTGTTCTCTATCAAAATCTTTCATTTGCTAACTATGCCTATCAGTAGTTAGTGCCTTCCGTAGTTTGAATCTTTTATTTAGCTGGCAGTAGTGGCGCTCGCTGTATTGCAGTAGTTCGAGTAACGAAGATTTTTGTGAGGTAAGTGATTTGTGAAAGGTATAGGTTAATGTTAGTCAGGGCCATTCTTTTGTAGGAATTTTTGAAAGTCAGATTGCGTTGCACTAAAAATATTGTGTGTCAGTTTAAGCACAGTCTTGTATAATTGTTCAAAGGGGACGTTTCAGTAGTGCACTTTAACACTGAATTGCTGCTCCAGCTTTCCTTGGTATCAATGCAAAACTTAGCACATATGTCGGTTGGAGCTTTTCAATGGCACGGTATTGCGACTGAAGAGGAAATTTGAAAGTAGAATGCAAATTACCGACGACAAGCATTAATCTGAACAAACCCTAGCGTTTACACTCTCGGTAATAGCAACTGGAGACATTGGCGATACTGATTGTTTCCAATTACAGTATCTGCTATATCCCAGACAGTTTTTAATATCTGCAGGGATAAACGTGAAGAACTTCATGAATGTTGTTAAAGCAAGATAACATCAATAAAATATGATTAATAATGGATTGTGAAACAAAGTAAAATCGTATGGCTGGAAGCCCCTCAACATGGATGTTGAGTCGCCTGTTCGTAAGTTCTTTCTACTGGAACCACTTTGGCTACTGCACTGAGCGTTCAGTCTGTATAGGTTCTGTGTCTTCCTTTGACGAGAAGCTTGGACATTGCCCTCGAAGGAGCCGGATAATCACATGCGTGAACGTCATGGGATTCGCCATCCGGTCCATCACTGCGATGAGGAATGCATGATTGACAGTCAAACGCCTTGTTAAAGGCGAAGGAGATTAAAAGGCCTGGAGTCGGGACTATGTTGCCACAGCGACCAAATCTCGACATTCACTGATGGCAGCCTAGACGTTATTATCGCCGCCTAGGGATGTTTGTTCATGGGAAACGATTTGTCGTAATACATGTTTCAGTCGCAGAGCTAGAAGTCGTGTGAAAATCTAGAAATCTGGATTGAGTAACCTGATCGGCCAATACCTGTCAGGCAGTGTTCCTTCTTCAGGTTTCGGGACTGGCACGAGAAAGCCTTCCATGAGCGTTGGTGGCAGGAATGCCGTGCCGGACGGAAGTTCCCAATACGTGTCTCTCCATTGTAGCAACAGAAAATCTTGGAAAGTTAAGTAAAACTCGATTGGTAAACCATCTGGGCCAAAAGACCAATTCAGTGATCTTTTGGCCGCAGTGCCAAGGACATCATTGGTGGTTCATCAGTTAGGTCTAAAGTTGACATTAAGGCCTGTCAGCGTCAGCGAACATTTTAAACGATATGATGCATACAAGGTTCTTCAACGTTAATCTTGTCTTGGCCGCACATTCGTATAACGCCTCCTTACAGACTGCACTTGGTGAAGGTTAAAATTTTTGTCTTGATGCGTTGAGATTCTTTTTAACGGTCCGAGGACGGAGGATTGTTCATGAGGTCGCTTATAGCGCCATAGCAGAAATCTGTTGGTTCGTGGTCCCACCTGACTTTGGCTCTGCAGTATTGTGTCCAGGTACGACAGATGCTCGATTTGGCCCATAGTGTGCAGCAGTGCAGGGTGGTGTCGTAACGAATGATGGAATTAACACACGTATACAACGTGCCTATCACCTGTTGAGGACATTCAGGGTCTAGCAGTAGAGCGACGTTGAGCTCCCAAGTCCTGCACTGCGTCATATATATATTGTCTACGTAGGCTGATGGTGCAGATGTCGATGTAATGATCGCAAAAGGCACAGAGCCAACATCCTGCATCGAGAAGATCGGGTTTTCGAGCATCACCGATATGCACTGAACAGTCAAAAAACTGGAACACCTGCCTAATATCGTGTAGGGCCCCGCGAGCACGCGGGAGTGCTGCAGCACGACGTGGCAAGGACTCGACTAACATCTGAAGTAGTGCTGAAGGGAACTGAGACCATGAATCCCGCAGGGCTGTCTATAAATCCGTAAGAGTACGAGGGAATGGAGATTTCTTCCGAACAGCGCGTTGCAAAACGTCCCAGATATGCTCAATAATGTTCAGGTCTGCGGAGTTTGGTGGCAAGTGGAAGTGTTTAAACTCAGAAGAGTGTTCCTGGCACCACTCTGTAACAATTCTGGACGTGTGGGGTGTCGCATTGTCCTGCCGGATTTGCCCAAATCTGTCGGAATGGACAACGGACATGAACTGATGCAGGTGATCAGAAAGGATGCTCAATTACGTGACACCTGTCAGAGTCGTATCTAGACTCCTACTGCACACGCCCCACACCATTACAGAGCCTCCACCAGTTTGGACAGTCCCCTGCTGACATGCAAGGTCTATGGATTCATGATGTTGTCTCCATACCCTTACACGTCTATCTGCTCGATACAATTGGAAACGATACTCGTCCGACCAAGCAGCATGTTTCCAGTCATCAACAGTCAAATGTCGGTGTTGACGGGCAAAGGTGAGGCGTAAAGCTTTATGTAGCGCAGTCATCAAGGGTATGTGATTGGCTCTTCGGCTCCAAAAGCCCATATCGATGATGTTTCGTTGAATGGTTCGCACGCTGACACTTGTTGATGGCTCAGCATTGAAATCTGCGGAAGTTTGCGGAAGGGTTGCACTTCTGTCACGTTGAACGATTCTATTCAGTCGTCGTTGATCCCGTTCTTGCTGGATCTTTCCTGACCGCAGCTATGTCGATTTGATGTTTTATCGGATTCCTGATTTTCATGGCACGCTCGTGAAATGATCGTACAGGAAATTCCCACTTCATCGCTACGTCGGAACGCTGTGTCCCATCGCTCGTGTGCCGACTGTAACGCCACTTTGAAACTCACTTAAATCTTGATAACCTGCCATTGTATCAGCAATAACCGATCTAACAGCTGCGCTGGACACCCTTTGTCTTATATGGGCATTGCCGACCGCAGCGCCGTATTCTGCCTGTTAACTTAGCTCTGTATTTGAATACGCATGTCTGCACCAGTTTCTTTGGCGCTTCATTGTATATTCCATCGAGTCGGCTGGAGTAGTGATTCGTGATGTGTGTATGCCCCACTCTCAAAGTATCGACAAGACGAAGGCGACGGATGAGGAAGTGAAGTTCGAGAGATGTGGTGAAATAATCATCTTGTGGTGCAGTTCTTCTTGTTGTCTCCGTGCTTGCTAAGAAAATGGGATGAGAAGTTCCGCCTTATGCAAGACACCTTTTTTCTTTTGTTTCACCCATACATGTTTCAGCACTTTTGTGCTATCATCAGTGGGTTCTATTTTTATTTTTAACTGTAAATTTGTTGTTAACATATTAACATTTTCGTCGTTTACAACATTATGTAAAAGTTGCATTTATAACTTAATTGGCGAAAAGTAACATACCTTACATTATATTATTGTCCTCTTGTTTCGGTAGCTGTTATGCTACACAATATACAACATGTCATCTGCAAACAGCAAAACGTAATTTATTTTCTATTTGTTATGTATTTACGAACGGAAATAAGACTGTATCACGTTTTATTTCTGTAACTTACAGTTTTGAAGTCGTGGTACGTTTTCCTGTTTTGTTGGCGAAGTAAATGGGCTTACTTCTTCGCCTGTGCTCGTGTGGTAATGCAGTTTTTCGATTACTCAAAACATGGCGGAGTTTTCGCTGCCATTACGTGTTGTTGTGGCTGTGTGGCGTTCATTTGTTTCGTAGCGTGTTCTGCTGGCTGAGGCGCGCGAGTTTGAATTGTATTTGGTGTTAGTTGTGTGTGGTTTATGTGGGTTTGCCTGTGTGTGATGAGTACTGGGGCAGAGAGAGAGTGTATGTGTGTGTGTGTGTGTGTGTGTGTGTGTGTGTGTGTGTGAGAGAGAGAGAGAGAGAGAGAGAGAGAGAGAGAGAGAGAGACTGAAAGAAAGAAATAAAGAAAGAAAGAAAAGAGAGAGGATTTGTGTGTGTGTGTTTTACTTGTATAGTTCTTCTATTGTGGCGAAGAGAGTTTTGTTGCACAGTGATGTGTATTCATTGAGTACTTTCTTTCCTTGGGCTATTGATTTTTGGATGTGGTAGTTTTCTTCTACAGTTAATTTTTGGTATAGGCTGCTGCTAGTTTTTAGGATGTGAAGGTCAGTTTCAATGTTTGTTGGGTGGTGGTTGTGTGCTACCAGGTGGTCTGCAAATGTTGAGTGTGTGCTATTGCTTTTCAGTGCTCTGAGGTGTTCATTATATTTGGTTCTGAAGGTCCTGCATGTTTAGCCCACATATACAGATTGACAGCAGTTGCAAGTAAGTTGGTAGATGCCAGACTGGCTGTATTTGTGTGTTGGTGGTAATTCTTCCAAGTCTGCTCTGTATTGTGTTGTTGGTTCTGTATGCTATGTTGAGTCCCTGTTTCTTTAGTATATTATCCACCCTGTGTGTGACTTTGTTGTTGTAAGTCATTATGTGCCATTTGTTGCTTACAGTCTGTCGATTTGTTGTGTGATGAGTTGTGTTTGTATGTGTGTGTGTTTCATGGTTATGTGCTGTTTGTTTTGGTATTTTGTGGTTTATTTTGTCTACTGTCTTTGCATCATATCCATTCTCCTATGCAATTTGTTTTATTGTGTTCAGTTCTTGTGTGTAGTCATGCTTATTCATGGGTATTTTGTTCAGCCTGTGAAGTAAATATCTGAAGCTGGCTTCTTTGTGGGTTATGGGGTGATTGGATTGGTTATGAATAATGGTGCTGGTGAGTGTGGGTTTTCTGGAGATTGTGAATTCATGTTTGTTGTTTCTCTTGTGTATAGTGAGATCTAAGAAATTAAGTTTTTCATCTGTTTGTGTTTCTATGGTGAATTGTATTTGTGGGTGGATGGAGTTTATGTTATCATGAAGTTCTTTTATGCAGGACAGTGGTTCATCTATTAAGCAAATTATGTCATCTACGTATCTGTACCAATATATTATTTTGTACTGTTTTGGTATTACTATTTTGTCAAAGATTTGTTTTTCTATCTGGTTGAGGAAAATGTGGTGAAATGTGGTTATTGGTCTGTACGCTCGAGACCACGGCACGGTACGGTACGGTAAGGTGATCGTATCTGTCGAGAAATAGAGGCGTGATATCTTCTGCGTACATCTGGGAGCAATCCCTCCGTTTATCTGTATCCCGATGGGGCATACAGATTCACGATTCTGATTCCCTCAACTGTTAGGGCCACCCTTCGCCCCGAGGGGAGATGTATGACTTCGGAATCTGCATTCCCTTCTTGGTGGAGGATGGCTGCACCTTTGGTTCCATATCCGCCAGGATGGCGTACGTCTCGTATCCATAAGACCTGGAACAAGTTGCTGTCTTCAGCTTTTGTAGTAGGGCGATGTCGATGTTTGCTGCTCTTAGCGTGTTATGAAGCAGTTGAAGTTTAACTTGGGAGCTGACATTACTGGTGTTGATGATAGCTATTGGGTACGACGCCTGTCGTGATGTCGATATGCTCATAGCTGGTGAAGGCTATCGTGGAGGATTGTGGAAGTCCATAGTGGTCGCAGGAATCATTGTAGGAACTTTCCCCATTTTAGTGTTGGTCTAACAAAGGAACATATTTCATTTCTGAATCGGATGGAAGTCCACATTGGTCGTAGGAACATTTTAGTGTTGGTCTAACGGAGGAACAGATCTCTTTTCCGCATCGGGTGGAAGTGGAAAATTGGCGTCATCCGCCCACGAAAACGGTGCGTTAGTTTCAACACTGATGAGAGGTGGCAGTGCTGGTCGAGTCAGCTCAATCGCTTCGAAGACGACGGGCGTGCTATGTTCCGTGGCTTCCGGGCGCAATTGTTCCTCACAATCTCTGCTGGACGGTTCACCGTCTTGTGGAGGACGGGTCTCTGTGGCAGCGGAGAAAGATTTTTCGTGTATGCCGTTAGATGCCATGTCTTGGGGCGTTTCTTGTTGCGTTTAGGAGACTTTTGCTTCCGGCAACGTGTATCGGTGTCTGACAAAGGAAGAGATTAGTGTCGTTCCGGTACAAAACCCACCGCTGCTATGATGTGGTCTCCAATCTCCATAAGACTCTCGCGCGGATATCCTTGTGCACTTCGAGCGTTGGTGTGTCCAGTTGCAAATAATATTCGCGGACGGGACCGCCAGTGGAAAGGTGCTGCGTCGTCTCCAGGTGTATCGGTCCTGCAAGACGCTCATGAACTGCGTCTTCTGAGGATTGGACTTACGGTGTTAATGCAAAGGTGATTGGGAGGGCAGTTGTGGCTCAGTCGGTGTTCGTATCACCGTGCAGTAACTGTGTGATGCGGTGTTGCTGGCATTCATTATGCACGTGGCCTTCTTTGCCACACCTGAGACATGTTCAAGATTGCCAGTCGTAAATCACCACGGCTCGGCGGCCGCCCCTGGAAATTTGCGATGGGAAGTGCTGTTTGAGACCTACAGGACTTGGCTCACACCTGTAAGCACCGGATACGTCGTAAATTGTACCCATGTTTCGGCTACATGTCTACGGACTTTTCCATGCTGGCTTAGAGCCGCGATGACTTCGTCTTCATGCACATACTAAGGAATTTCGAAAATATGGAAAGGCCGAGTCCTACGTGATGCACATCCACAGGCCCGACGTTGCTATCGCAGTGTCGAAATTTTAGTCCATGTCGCGTCTGTTGGATAATGTCGTTCCCGGCAGCGTCGGAAGTCAGATTCAAATGCCTCTAAGCACTATGGGACTTAACGTCTGAGGTCATCAGTTCCCTAGAGTTAGAGCTACTTAAACCTGATTAACCTAAGGACATCACACACAGCCATGCCCAAGGCAGGATTCGAGCCTGCCACCGTATCAGCAGTGCGGTTACGGAATGAAACGCCTAGAACCGCTCGGCCACAGCGGCCGGCTGCCGAGAACTGTCATGAAGAAGCAATTGCATGACAGTTATTTTACTTGGACGTGCATGAAATCAGGCGAAATCTCTCGGTTCGTACCTGTACTTGGCGGGATTAAATATTTTCTAATCGTCATAACTACTTAACATAAACGGCGCTGCTAATGATCGATAGCTGCATGAGAATGAGATCGTCACATGGGATCTTCACATCTCCATGGAAGTAAACAAACTGTGACTTGGAAGTAAACAAAAGCTGGGCGCACACAGCGATGTGAACGGCAAAGCGCGGCCCGCACTGCTGCCTTGCCAAAGGCAAACTACCTACCGACTGGCTGCCCCGGCTATTCGAGCACGTCTTCCGTCCGACCGAAATCTGCATATGCCTCACGTTATAGCGTAGCGCCCCCGATCCATTAATCCACTTGCTTGCAGCCTAACTGTGTTCCCGCAAGGGGTTGGATACTTTTGTGCATCCGCACTGAAAATACTGTAACGGAGCTACACTGACAAAAAAACAATCGCATTGGCTAGGAGTTGTGCGACGTAAAGAGAAACTGGTGGGCATGTTTCTACATCTCTCAGATATGCCTATTCATATTTCGCACCAGTCACATAAGAGTCGCGCTAGTAGCGCCACTATGAGGATGCAAATCAGGTTTGCTTTAAGTACTCGCTACAACGGTCGTGAGCGCAAGTTGCCTTGGAGATTGGACTCGGTGAGTTTATGTCAGTCAAGAATGCCCTTAAGGCGACTAAGGCATCACTGTCCACAGCTCACTGAGTTTGAACGAGGTCGTGTAGTAGATGCCTTCTGCAGTAGTACAGAAAGAAGTAGCGGAAATGTAGTCACTGTACATGACTGCCGACAGCGGTGATCAAGAGAATATACAGTCACTAGAAGACCGGGCTCCGGGCGGCCACGTGACGCTACTAACAGGGAGGGCCGTCGTGTTAGGTGTACGGTTCTGATACATAGTACTGCATCTGCAGGAACAGCATAGCTTAATGGCTCAATATATCTGCAGGGAGTTTCAACGACTTGTTGAGTCTATGCCATGTCGAGCTGCTTCACTACGCCGGGAAAAAAAGAGATCCAACACGATATTGGGACGTATCCCATGACTTTTGTCACCTCAGTGTATTACCAAATGTTTCAATGTATGTAGTTAGGAAAAAGTATGTGTCAGAGAATGCAGATATCTCCTGGAAAGAGTTGACTATAAATGTGACAATGTATTTCTCTCAACAGAAGATAACTGCCGAGTTTTCGGGAAGATAATTCGCTGTTGTTGACTGAAGACCACAACAACAACACAATTCGCAGGTCTGGGTACTTGCAGGAACATAATCACAAGAGATATTGGGAAATGTGAAGCAAGGAATTTTTCATTAGTGTTGGAGTCACATAATGAAGTAGTGCGATGTTGTGCTGATCTGGTAAGTCCGTGTTTCTGCATATGTTGCTGTTAGTGACGTAAAGTTTATAACCAACATCAGGTAAATGCGAGAAAATTCAGAAAGTGGGTCACACCTCATTGTGGTAGGCCATGTAACGTTTACTGAATGCTACACTACGCTCCAAAGTGAGACAGATACATAACACTATTTTTAAATGTTATGGGCTGAAGGCAACATTGCGTTTGGTCCATATACCATACGAGCTTCACGATCAAACTATGGAAAACTGAGGCATCTTTCTACAAGAATCGCACTGTCCCGCATACTTCAACTTTGGCGTCAGTTTCCATCTGGCGCACCGCTTCAGTCGCACGCCGTGATGCGCCTGTTATACCTACCGCAGCGGCACTGTGTTTGCAGGGAGCTTCTGACACGCCCTCTCTTCTGACAACGTGCAACTCTTGTCCTGCAAATGCCTTAGCGTGGAACGGCCTGTGTAACTACCTCTCTGAAGTTACCACTTAATTATTAATTGCGTAAAAACGGGATTGAAATGTAGACTACAGGAACCTCCAGGTAGGCGAAATCTCTGTGCTCCAAGACCAGGGTTCTCAGTGCAGGTAGTATAGAGACCACTGGTGTTCAAATGTTCAATTGTGTGTGAATGCCTAAGGGACCAAACTGCTGAGGTCATCGGTCCCTACACTTACACACTAGTTAAACTAAGTTATAATAAGAACAACACACACACACACCCATGCCCGAGGGAGGACTCGAACCTCCTGCAGGACGGGCTCGCAATCACTGATATGGCGTCTCAAACCGTGGGGCCACTGAGCGCGGCGATCACTGGTGCATTGTTATGTACCTAGTATTTGGTAGAAACGCCATGTATCCTTCTGGAGGCTACGGTTTTCATAACTGTCACAATAAAAGTTCTAATGGATTGTGTGTGTCTTCCACCTTAATATGTACTACTTCATTAGCAATGCGACCATTCCTTTATCGAAGGTCCTCTTCTTTGATCTATTTTTTTTTTTATTAAGTGAACAAATATTGTGAACTATGAGTTTGTAGCATGTATTGACGGACAATAGTAGTTGAGTTTCCGGTACACTTGTTATTTTACTTACAGAATGGACTGAATCAGTTAGCCAGAAAGCATGTAAGATGATGTTTGGTTTCTGGGGCACTCAACTGCGCCGTCATCAGCACTCGTGCAAAATCCCAATTTTTACGCAATCCAATCTAGCCACCGTCACGAATGATGATGATGAAATGATGAGGACAACACAAACACCCAGTCCCCGGGCAGAGAAAATGCCCAACGCGGCCGGGAATCGAACCCGGCACCCCGTGATCCAGAAGCAGCAACGCTAGCCACTTTTTTTATCGCATTTTGTTCTACATAGTTCGTTGTATTTGTTCGGAGCGGACGTCCATGACATCAAAATGGTTCAAATGGCTCTGAGCACTATGCGACTTAACTTCTGAGGTCATCAGTCGCCTAGAACTTAGAACTAATTAAACCTAACTAACCTAAGGACATCTCACACATCCATGCCCGAGACAGGATTCGAACCTGCGACCGTAGAGGTCGCTCGGCTCCAGACTGTAGCGCCTAGAACCGCACGACCACTCCGGCCGTCCCCATGACATCCGTTCAGGTTTTTCGTTGAGGCGTTCAATCAGTTCTTTTATTACAGAGGATAGCTAACCCTCTGTCCGAACACGCTGAGCTACCATGCCGGCGCAACTAGATTACGAGCTGCGGACGAAAGCATCTAAGAAAATAGTTACATAGGCCACTCATCGCTCATCCCCTCACAAAGTAGCTCATCGATCGATCGATCGCCGGCAGGCTTCATTAGATGCTCTAGTAACGGTCAGCAGTGCCTTGGTTTAACATGCGCTTACGGTATCAGTTCGCCTCGCAGACAGTTCTGCCTGATGTTCGTTATCAGCATAATGGCGCGCTGACGTTAAGGTATTTCTTGGATGAATTTGAAGTCTTGACATCCAAACAAGAAACTAAAAACAAGTACATTCGCAACCTGCGAACACGATATTACGTCATTTGTATGATTCACTGTCGACACCTGAAAATTTGTACTGGATCGGGACTCGAACCCGGATTTCCCGCTTATTGCAAGCAACCGTCTTAATCACTTGGGCAATCCGTGCACACATCCAGGCCCGATCCAGGCTTCCACGTCCCATAGTGTCTACGCACCACAGTTCTCGCTTAGAGTTCCTGTGATTCACGAATAGAAAGGGGAATGTTTGTCTCGTCAGTTTGCCTTGCTTTGGCATGAAATTCACCTAGTACATTGTCTGTATTTGACAATGTCTGTGTTTTCGATGCAAATGTACTGTAGACACGCATGTGACGGACAGGAGGTCCCGGAATGGTGTTAATGTTGTGGACTGCCCTGCTGCGTATGGAACTTTGCGTGCCGGCCGCGGTGGCCGTGCGGTTCTAGGCGCTCCAGTCCGGAGCCGCGCTGTTGCTACGGTCGCAGGTTCGAATTCTGCCTCGGGCATGGGTGTAGGTGATGTCCTTAGGTTAGCTAGGTTTAAGTAGTTCTAAGTTCTAGGCGACTGATGACCTCAGAAGTTAAGTCGCATAGTGCTCAGAGCCATTTGAACCATTTAAAAATTGACTCATCTGTCATTTTGCTTCGGAATTTAAATGCACCTAAGCCTTGCATCGGTACAAGATTAGTCATAAGAAAAATTGTGGGCAATGTTCTTGATGCTACAATTTTGAACGACACATTTGATGGTGAAGTTGTTCTCCGGCCACAAATCTTAATGATCCCTTCAGACTCACCCATTCCATTCAGCCGTCTGAAATTTCCAATTCGCTTGGCATTTTCCATGACTATTAATAAGTCACAAGGTCAAACAATGTCGATTTGTGGGTTGGATCTAGAAAATCCGGTCTTTTCACATGGCCAATTATATGTGGCGTGTTCTCGCATTGGAAAACCATCAAGTTTATTCATTTATACTCCTCAGGAATTGACTAAAAATATTGTTCATCAACTAGCATTAAAATAAAATTAAACAAACATTATTGATTATAACGAATTGTTTTTAGAAAAATTGATGTTATTTCAAAATAAATAATAATGAAATTATTATATTATTTATATTTAATTTCGTACTTCGTTTAATATCATAATCGCTTGAAATGTCATGCAGGACAACGTCTGTTGGGTCCGCTAGTATAATATATATTGATTAAAAAAAAAGTCACAACACCAAAAAGTAATTAATGTGGAGTAATGAAACTTCGGGAATACATTTATCTAGGTAACATGTTTAAGTGACTAACATTGTGACATCACAGGTTAACGTAAGCGCGAGATAAGCCATTGCAGATGTGAAATGCTGATACATTAATAACCGGTGCAAGCGACAGAATGTCGAATGCCATCATGCAAATGTGCATGCAATGTGTCGTACAGGTGCCGGATGTGAGTTTGTGGGATCGAGTAGTAGCGTTCTCGCTTCCCACGCCCGGGTTCCCGGGTTCGATTCCCGGCCGGGTCATGGATTTTCTCTGCCTCGTGATGACTGGGTGTTGTGTGATGCCCTTAGGTTAGTTAGGTTTAAGTAGTTCTAAGTTCTAGGGGACTGATGACCATAGATGTTAAGTCCAATAGTGCTCAGAGCCATTTGAACCATTTTTTTGGGATCGAGTTCTGTACCTGTCGCAGTTGCTCGGTAAACAGACGGACCATTACTGCTGTTCGTAGATGAGGCTGGAGTTGTCCGATGATGTTACATGCCCTACTGGAGAAGTATCTGGTGAAGCCAAGACAATATGTCGACATTTTGTAGATCATATTGGCTTACAACAGCGATATGTGGGCGAGCGTTGTATGTTGGAAAACAACCCCTGGAATGCTGTTCACGAATGGCAGCACAAGAGGTCGAATCACCAGATTGACGTACAAATTTGCAGCCAGGGTGCTCCTGGTGTCATACGAAATCATACCCCAGACCATAACAACAGGTGTAGCTCCAGTGTGTCCAGCATGCAGACAGATTGGTTGCAGGCCCTCAACTGGCCCCCTTCTAGTCAACACACGGCCGTCATTCGTACCGATACAGACCAAGCTTTCATCAGAGAACACAACAGACCTCCACCTTGCCCTCCAATGAGCTCTCGCTTGACACCACTGAAGTTACAAATGGCGTCGGTTTGGGGTCAGTGGAATGCACGCTACAGATCGTCTGGTTCGGAGCTGTCCAAGCAGTAACGATTTGTAACAGTTCATTGTGTCACTGTGGTGCCAACTGCTGCTCAGCTCCCTGCATGGGATTCATGTCGGGCAATGTGGTTCCCCAAACCATTCGCTCGAATTGTTCAGACTGATCGTCATATCAACCATGAATTATTGTGGCCACGTGACATGGCACATTTCAAAAAAATGGTTCAAATGGCTCTGAGCACTATGGGATTAAACATCTGTGGTCATCAGTCCCCTAGAACTTAGAACTAATTAAACCTAACTAACCTAAGGACATCACACACATCCATGCCCGAGGCAGGATTCGAACCTGCGACCGTATCGGTAGCGCGGTTCCACACTGTAGCACCTAGAACCGCACTGCCACACCGGCCGGCTTTTATTCCTCGTGTGCGCGATCCTACTTCGTTCTGTATGTGTGCATATCGCTAGTCCTAGCGTTTTGTCGCCTCAGTGTAACTGGAGTGAAGACACCACGAGAATAATGAAAATTTCGCGCGACACTCGTGCGCTGTACCTAAGGAAGTTTTTGTAGGCCAGTTTTAGGTTGTTTCCCGACCTGGTAGACCAAATGTGTAACGTATCAAACTGTTCGTGTTAACTTCCTCTGTACGACTGTGGCACGTTATAAACAATGACGAAGTTTGAATAATACAAAAGATAAGAAGCAATGTACCTTAAATGTGTTCTATCTCAACACCATTAGAAATAGGGCGAATGTTCATAAGCAGTTTTTTGTTCAGAATCGCTAACACTATCATCCTTCAGTGCATGTACGTTTCCTCCTGATTCAACCTGTATTGGTATGGTCCAACCTGTTGCTGGGGTTCGCACGACTCCTGCTTGAAGTTGCTAAACAAAGGCCAAGGAGACAGCATTGGATAATAGTCAACGAAATACAATGTGTCTTTCAAATGAAGTAAAGCCTGGTGCAGGAAAATAACTTATTTTTTCGACTGTGAACACTACGACAAAAGAATCTGTTTAGATTTTTCGACCATCAGGATCTAATATTCTAGAAGAGTTATCCTCTGATGCTGACTTCATAACATGTACATCGTTTTCCAAAAATAAGAAGAAAAAAGGCAAAAGTGACGCGCAATTTGGTCTGTTTGGAGAACTTCACCGGTATTCGATTGAAGTTACGTGGGATGAACGTGGAAACTCAGAACTAAAACTACGTGACGGAGATGTGAACTCTGCTGTCCCTCACACATTTATTAAGAATGATTTTCAGCTACAAAATTTCCCATCAGCTGCTTGTTTTTCATCAATATAATTATTGTTTTATATTCAGAGGCAAAATACTGCCAGGTGTATGAATCATGTTGCATAAAATTTGTAAGAACATAATGGCCACTAATAATTAGTTACAAAGGAACGCTGATAGCTCTTTGTACTTTAACATGCTAGTTTCATGTCATTTTTTTGTAATGCTTTTAATGGCTACAGAAATATGAAGTCACTAACTCAGCGCTTCAGCTAAAACAAACACGAAGCGTATTATTTAACTTGAGGAAAATCTATGCTTCTTGTTTTCCGAGGCCTTTGATTCCGGAAATGCTATCTGATCTTACCAATTATAGATATTAGACATAACTCTAGCCAAGAATTACGAGCCCGGCCTCTGTCGGCACTGCAATAGCGCCTCATTGTTCAGTGTGCGGGCCTTCTTTGTTTGCGATAATTTGACCGCGCTGGCCCGCAGTCACGACGCTGCAAGATTGCCGGTGTCGGGGAATACCGCTCTGGCTTCCGCTGGCCCGTCTCGGATTTGAGACCTCACAACATGAAGCGGAGGACGGGGATTTCCCGCCAGCATTAATTTCGTCTTATTTCTTTCTCTTTCCCGAGTACATTATCAGGGTACGATGACTTGAGACATTTGCGCCTGACGGGATAGTACAAGTCATCTTCAGCATGTACCCTGTTCTGGCAACATCATGAACTGAACATGTTCTTCTGGGAAGATTCGTAAATCTTACTACCGATTGTTTCATTAGACAGTTTTATCAGAGGTCCGTTTTCTACAGTTTACCAGTTCCAGCTTACAAACCCAACTCACGGAAGACTGGACTATGGCAATATGCAAGGCACAAATTACAAAATTTGCAAACGGTTACCAGCTTATGCAGTCTCTCTTGAAGTATGACATACGGAGATGTAGGCCATCACAGAAACGGCTACCTGGATCTGAGGTGATGGCGATCTTAATCTTTACGAATACATTCATAAAAGGACGAAAAATGCCACTTGTCTTAAAATCAGTTATATCGAGACATAAAATGGATCTGCAACAACTGTAGTTGTTATGATAGGAAAAGTACTGTCTCTTACAGAAGTGTTATACATCCTTCCTCTTTCGGGCGGTCATTTTCAAATAGCCCGTAGTAGTTTGTGGCTGAAGTTGCTATTTGCACTCACTGTCGCGATGGATATAAAAAAAAAAGTTCAAATGTGTGTGAAATCTTATGGGACTTAACTGCTTAGGTCATCAGTCCCTAAGCTTACACACTACTTAACTTAAATTATCCTAAGGACAAACACAGACACCCATGCCCGAGGGAGGACTCGAACCTCCGCCGGGACCAGCCGCACAGTCCCTGACTGCAGCGCCTGAGACCGCTCGGCTAATCCCGCGCGGCGCGATGGATATCAAATAAGCAAGGACTGCAGAACTAGTTCATAATAATCCGTTAAAGTAGTTAGTAATAGCAGTTACTCTCTACATCTATGTCTATACTACGCAAGCCATCTTAGGGTGTGTGGCGGAGGGTACTTTTGGTAGCAATATCTTTTTTCCTCTTACCCCGTTCCGTTCGCTAATGGTCCTTGGGAAGAAAGATTGTCGGCAGGCCTCCGTGTGAGGTCCAATCTCTCTGGTTTTGGAAACGTACACTGATGGGAAAAAAATCATAACACCAACAAGGAGTTGTGCGACATAAACGAACTTCTGTAGGCGTGTTTCTACACCTGAAAGATGGCGTCAATTCAGATTTAACGCCAGTAGCGCCACTATGAGAATGCATTTCATGTTTGCTTTAAATATAAACTGTAACGATCACTCGCACGTTAGCCGAGAGCGCTAATGCGCTACTTCCTAAACTCAGATACGCTCGCCGGCCCCGGATCGAATCAGCCCAGCGGATTAATGATGTAGGCCGGAGTGATGGGCAGCCTGGATGTGGTTTTTAGGCGGTTTTCCACATCCCACTAGGTGAATACTGGGCTGATCCCCCCATCCCTCCTCAGTTGCATGACTCACAGACATTTGAAACATTTTCGCACTATTTCACGGTTTACACTAGACGCAGACAGCTGGGGTACACTGATCCCTTCCAGAGGGCGGTACGGGGTGTCTGTAGGAAGAGTATCAGGCCACCCCTTTAAATTAACCAAGCCAAATCCGATTGTAACACTGCCGACCCTGCGAAAACTGCGGGACAAGGCACTAGTGAAAGAAGAGGAAGAATACGTTGTAACGATCGTGAGAGTTAGTTATCTTTGACACAGGACGCGATGAGTTGACGTTAATCAGTAATGTTTTTAAGGTGACAATGGCGTCTTTATCAGCACCTCACAGAGTATATATGAGGTCGTGTAACAGGGCTACATGGGGCTGAGTGTCCCTTCTGCGCAAAGACTTGGCAGGAGTGTAGCCATTGTAAAGTTTACTGGCAGCGGTGGCCGCGACAATGTACAGTCGCAAGGAGACCGAATTCCAGACGGCCACGTGGTACTACCGAGAGGGGAGGGAAGACCACCGTGTTAGGCGTACGGCTGAGGAGCATCGTACTGCGCCTGCAGCAGCAATTTGAGCAGTAGTTAGCACCACAGTGACACAACGAACTGCTACAAAGTCGGTTGCTTCAAGGACAGTTCCGAGCCAGACGCCCTGCTGCCTGCATTCCACGAATCCCAAAGCATCGTCATTTGCGACTTCATAGGCATCGAGCGTGAGCTCACTGGAGGGCAGGTTGGATGTCTGTTGCGTTTTATGATGAAAGCTGGTTCTGCCTCAGTGCCAGTGATGGCCGTGTGTTGGTTAGAAGGAGGGCGGTTGAGGGCCTCCAACCAATCTGTCTGCCTGATAGACGCACTGGTCTTACACCTGCGTTATGTTCTGGGGTGCGCTTTGGTATGACAGCAGGAGCACTCTCATGGTTATCCAACGCACTCTGACGGCAAATTTATACATTAATCTGGATTGATTCATTAAAAACGATATATAGACTTCAATTTGTTGTGCTGCCACTCACGAACAGCGTTCCAATGGGTGAATTCCAACAGTATAGCGCTCGCCCACATCCCGCTGTTGTAGCCCAGCATGCTCTACAGGCTGCCGACATGTTGCCTTGGCCTCGCCAGTCACCAGATCTGTCTCCAGTCTAGCACATATGTGACTTCATCGGACAACAACTCTCGCGTCGTCCACAAACAGCATTAACCGTCCCTGTACTGACCGACCAACTGCAACAGGCAGGGAACTCCGTCGCACAAACTGACATCCGACACCTGTACAACACAATTCAAGCACGTTTGCATACTTGCTGTCAACGCTGTGGCAGTTACACCGGTTATTAATGTACCAGCATTTTACATTTGCAATTGCTTATCTTACGCTTACATTAACCTGTGGTCTTGCAATGTTAATCGCATAAATATGTTACCAAGACAAAAGTATTCTAGAAATTTCATTACTTTTCATTAATTATATTTTGGTGTTGCGACTTTTTTCCCGACACTGTGTATGGGAAAAAGTAATGTCTTAGTCGACTGTTTCCGAAATTCTTTTGGAATTTCGTCGATAAACCTCTCCTTGCTGCACAGTAACTCTGCCAATCACACCGACCTATGTACATTTCGCACATAAGCACTCCATCATACTCTGGATTATGTCCAATTTGAACTTAATTGACTGCTCTAGGAAAATGGTGTCAAGTTCAGTAAACACTTCCAATCACACCGACTAAACGACCGTGAGACGAATCGCCCCGAACTTCTTTGAATTCTCCTGCAGATGTCTGTGAAAAGCCTCGTGAAGGTTGCGACATGATGCACTATATCATTTATGCTATGCCATTCTTCCTGGAGGGACTCCTGAAAATATCTTTCAGTCTTTCGCTTTTGATCGTTTCTATCTTCAAGGAAGTCATGTTCACGTTCATAGGTCACATCTTCTGCAGCTGTGATTGAATTGGAAGCAGGTGTTCATGACTTTTGAACATGAGTTTGGTGGTTGTATTTTTTGTTTGTTTGTCTGTGTTAAGTTTCACAATTCTTACATATTTGATACACAAGATTTTTTTCGTAACAGTCATAATTTCTTGCACAGTGCAGTCGCAATGGGCCAAGGACTCCGAAACTACAGAAGCGATCTTGAGGGAAGGATAACGAAGCCGAGAAAAGAAAATAAGAACTTGATAGGTAACAAATAATTGTCAGAACATAATGTTGACGGCGCTGAACTTAAAATACAGATGGATTCTTTACATATACGTCATGACGCCAAAGATGCGACTCAACTTGTACTCGGTGGCTTGCGGAATTTAAAAGGGGTTTCAGTGACTGAACTGTACACGCAAAACTTTAAGGTTTGAAAACGTTGGCGGAAATTATTTGTGTCTCCGCAATTACTGTGTGCATAAGCTTATGAAACAAATTTATTGTTGTGCAGGGCAAAACGCAAAGACGAAAAAAATTATTTAACAGAAATTTACGCGAATGAAGAAAATGTGTAGTTTAAGCGACTCAGGATTGAAGGAAAAAGATCATTTACCAACCCGGAAGGAAAAGCCAGAAGCTCCTCATCAGATAAAAGTCCATTAAGTCCCTCAGGCGTCGTCGGCTTTGTTCTTCCAGTACAACACACTGCTGGAACCACCATATCACATCTCGTTGAAACTAATTTCCGAAATCGTTATATCGGATTCAAATTGAACATAACCAGAGTATGACGGACTGATTATATGCATAATACATATGTTACAGATTGCGTTGCCGGTGAGCTGCAAAAACTTGGCCAGAAGGACAGAATTACATTGGGAAAAATCGTGTACATTGTATGCACAGGGGTTCATAGCTGATGACTGGATATTGCAAAGACTGACACAGCATAAATGTTACATAGTGGCAGTCTGTGATCGGGACGTGAAAAAGAGAGTAGGAAAGTACCTGATGTTCCTATTATGTATGTACCTTTTCATGTCAAGATGAGATTTAAATTCATTTAGTATTCTGTGCTGTGTGTTTCATGTCAATTTCACAACATGTGACCGAGCGAGGTGGCGCAGTGGTTAGGCACTGGACTCGCATTCGGGAGGGCGACGGTTCAATCCCGCGTCCGGCCATCCTGATTTAGGTTTTCCGTGATTTCCCTAAATCACTCCAGGAAAATGCCGGGATGGTTCCTCTGAAAGGGCACGGCCGACTTCCTTCCCCATCCTTCCCTAATCCGATGAGACCGATGACCACGCTGTCTGGTCTCCTTCTCCAAACCAACCAACCAACCACAACATGTGTACGCTCTTTCTGGATAGTGTGTTAAAATGAAGAAAGAATTACTACTGAAAAATAAAACAGCTGAGTGGTCAGCGCAGCAGAATGCCATGCGTGGGGTATTGGTTTGATTCCCTGCTAGGTTGGGGACTGGCTGTTGTGTTGTCTTCATCATAATTTCAGCCACATCGGCAAATCGCTGAAGTGTCGTCAACTACAGTGATCAAAATATATGCTGCATACTGCCAAAATTTTAATATTGAACGTTGTGGTCCAGAAATATGTTATGATATCGATACATTGGTTTATTTGTAATATAATTATATTGCAAAAAGTCCATGTTTCCACCGTGAGCGGGCAGTACGTGCAGTCTACGGCAACCGTGTCTCCCTATAAAAATTGCCGTGTAATGTCTCTACAATATGGAACAAGTTCCTGACGGCAGAATCAGTGGCCGCGGTACAAAAACAATAGGTATGCAGGACCAATATCTGTGTATAACAGCAAGCAGAAACCATCAATACAATGCTGCATGTCTAAGGCGGCAATTTCAAACAGCTACAGGACTGCAGGTATCAACACAAATAATACGAAGCAGGCTCGATGAGCAGGGATTACTTGCCAGAAGGCCTCTCAAGGATGCTCCTCTAAATAGGATTTGGAGAGGGGCTCGGGTCGTAGGGGCACGAAACCACTCTTTGTGGACACTCAGCAGGGGGCCATACACTCTTTTCTGATGAGACGTGTATCAATCTCCACACTGACAATACTGGCAGTTGTGTGTGGAGGCAACAGGGACAATGCTTACATCTTAACTGTATCGTAGACGCCCATCCTTATCAAGGTGGCACAGTCAAATTTTGAGGTAGAATCATGTATGGCCGCAGGATATCCCTAGTGCCAATATCTTCCTAGTGGAGCACAGAATCAGTCGGATGGAATGGCCACCACAGTCTCCAGATCTCAATTGCGTTGAGAATGCATTAGACATGCTTAAACAAGCGGTTTGCAGTCGTACTGTTCCTCCAAAGACCTTTAGGACCTCACAGAAGTCGCTGTGGAGGAATGGGACAATATCCCTCAGTGACCTTAGTTTCCCAAGATCTCTTTTTGCGGAATCCATCTTCGTTTTTATGGATGAGATTTTCATTTTCCAAAAACATAACAAAACGTTGCAACTGTTTCTTACAAATTTCAGCTGAAAATTTTGGAAACAAGAATTTCGCAAGCATCCTTTCGATAATTCGAAGCTTAGTATTTGCTTTACCCACAAATTCGTTGACGTCATCCTCCCGTTTCGTAATTCTGCTCATATTAGCTGCAGGTATTTTCGGGACATGACTCACTTTAGTTGTGACTCGTTAATTATCTTGTCAAATGTTATTTCATTATTAAGATTCGTGATATGCTCTTCTTTAGACTTCTCTGCATAAAGTGCTAATAACTAATCTGTGCAACAGGCCAGTATTTTGTCGAGATAATGATGTTGTTGTTGTTGTGGTCTTCAGTCCTGAGACTGGTTTGATGCAGCTCTCCATGCTACTCTATCCTGTGCAAGCTTTTTCATCTCCCAGTACCTACTGCAACCTACATCCTTCTGAATCTGCTTAGTGTATTCATCTCTTGGTCTCCCCCTACGATTTTTACCCTCCACGCTGCCCTCCAATACTAAATTGGTGATCCCTTGGTGCCTCAGAACATGTCCTACCAACCGATCCCTTCTTCTGGTCAAGTTGTGCCACAAACTTCTCTTCTCCCCAATCCTATTCAATACTTCCTCATTAGTTATGTGATCTACCCATCTAATCTTCAGCATTCTTCTGTAGCACCACATTTCGAAAGGTTCTATTCTCTTCTTGTCCAAACTATTTATCGTCCATGTTTCACTTCCATACACTCCATACGAATACTTTCAGAAATGACTTCCTGACACATCAATACTGTATGTTAACAAATTTCTCTTCTTCAGAAACGCTTTCCTTGCCATTGCCAGCCTACATTTTATATCCTCTCTACTTCGACCATCATCAGTTATTTTGCTCCCCAAATAGCAAAACTCCTTTACTACTTTAAGTGCCTCATTTCCTAATCCAATACCCTCAGCATCACCCGACTTAATTAGACTACATTCCATTATCCTTGTTTTGCTTTTGTTGATGTTCATCTTATATCCTCCTTTCAAGACACTGTCCATTCCATTCAACTGCTCTTCCAAGTCCTTTGCTGTCTCTGACAGATTTACAATGTCATCGGCGAACCTCAAAGTTTTTATTTCTTCTCCATGAATTTTAATACCTACTCCGAATTTTTCTTTTGTTTCCTTTACTGCTTGCTCAATATACAGATTGAACAACATCGGGGACAGGCTACAACCCTGTCTTACTCCCTTCCCAACCACTGCTTCCCTTTCATGTCCCTCGACTCTTATAACTGCTATCTGGTTTCTGTACAAATTGTAAATAGCCTTTCGCTCCCTGTATTTTACCCCTGCCACCTTTAGAATTTGAAAGAGAGTATTCCAGTCAACATTGTCAAAAGCTTTCTCTAAGTCTACAAATGCTAGAAACGTAGGTTTGCCTTTCCTTAATCTTTCTTCTAAGATAAGTCGTAAGGTCAGTACTGCCTCACGTGTTCCAGTGTTTCTACGGAATCCAAACTGATCTTCCCCGAGGTTGGCTTCTACTAGTTTTTCCATTCGTCTGTAAAGAATTCGTGTTAGTATTTTGCAGCTGTGACTTATTAAGCTGATAGTTCGGTAATTTTCACATCTGTCAACACCTGCTTTCTTTGGGATTGGAATTATTATATTCTTCTTGAAGTCTGAGGGTATTTCGCCTGTTTCATACATCTTGCTCACCAGATGGTAGAGTTTTGTCAGGACTGGCTCTCTCACGGCCGTCAGTAGTTCCAATGGAATATTGTCTACTCCGGGGGCCTTGTTTCGACTCAGGTCTTTCAGTGCTCTGTCAAACTCTTCACGCAGTATCGTATCTCCCATTTCATCTTCATCTACATCCTCTTCCATTTCCATAATATTGTCCTCAAGTACATCGCCCTTGTATAGACCCTCTATATACTCCCTCCACCTTTCTGCTTTTCCTTCTTTGCTTAGAACTGGGTTTCCATCTGAGCTCTTGATATTCATGCAAGTCGTTCTCTTATCTCCAAAGGTCTCTTTAATTTTCCTGTAGGCGGTATCTATCTTACTCCTAGTGAGATAGGCCTCTACATCCTTACATTTGTCCTCTAGCCATCCCTGCTTAGCCATTTTGCCCTTCCTGTCGATCTCATTTTTGAGACGTTGGTATTCCTTTTTGCCTGCTTCATTTACTGCATTTTTATATTTTCTCCTTTCATCAATTAAATTCAATATTTCTTCTGTTACCCAAGGATTTCTACTAGCCCTCGTCTTTTTATCTACTTGATCCTCTGCTGCCTTCACTACTTCATCCCTCAAAGCTACCCATTCTTCTTCTACTGTATTTATTTCCCCCATTCCTGTCAATTGCTCCCTTATGCTCTCCCTGAATCTCTGTACAACCTCTGGTTCTTTTAGTTTATCCAGGTCCCATCTCCTTAAATTCCCACCTTTTTGCAGTTTCTTCAGTTTTAATCTACAGGTCATAACCAATAGATTGTGGTCAGAGTCCACATCTGCCCCTGGAAATGTCTTACAATTTAAAACCTGGTTCCTAAATCTCTGTCTTACCATTATATAATCTATCTGATACCTTTTAGTATCTCCAGGGTTCTTCCATGTATACAACCTTCTTTCATGATTCTTAAACCATGTGTTAGTTATGATTATGTTGTCCCCTGTGCAAAATTCTACAAGGCGGCTTCCTCTTTCATTTCTGTCCCCCAATCCATATTCACCTACTATGTTTCCTTCTCTCCCTTTTCCTACACTCGAATTCCAGTCACCCATGACTATTAAATTTTCGTCTCCCTTCACAATCTGAATAATTTCTTTTATTTCATCATACATTTCTTCAATTTCTTCGTCATCTGCAGAGCTAGTTGGCATATAAACTTGTACTACTGTAGTAGGTGTGGGCTTCGTATCTATCTTGGTCACAATAATGCGATCACTATGCTGTTTTTAGTAGCTTACCCGCATTCCTATTTTCCTATTCAGATAATGATAGGTATTACTAAAATAATATTTTAAACATAGCTGCGCTACAGCAATGGTTCCACCTAAATCAGACTAAGAACAGCCGACCAGTTGCAAAGGATAAAGTAAACTTTACCTAGGTTTCAATAGATATAAATCTATCTTCTTCAGAAGATGCCTGGGGACAATGAACATCGTAATATATATTAAGGTATGTAACATGAGTCAAGAATAAAGTTTAACATATATTAGGAAAATATTGTATTACAAGATGTGAAAAAGATTCTTGGTACTTACAGTATTATAACAACATGAAGTGATATGTCCTTATCGTTTAGGCAAACATCTGCATAGTTACATTAATCATATAAAATATAGCCCTGACACCAGGGTTTGTCAAACAAATAAAATAGGTACATAGAAGTTGCAGAGCGCCTAAGCGACTGAGTAAAATCGGCCAGCGTAGTATCACAGCGGCCAGGGCAGGTGGCGCTCATGTCGCGAACTATGTGCCGATAGGCGTACTGAAGTAACATTTGAAACATCAATTTTAATTGCGTTCTTAAATAGAGTGATAATAAATAAATTGGCAAGCATTTGACACTCCCGTTATGACATTGTGGGAGGTATAGGAACAATAACGTAGATACATACATCAAAAAGACATGTGGCGCTTCCGCCGTGAGTTACATGCAGTGGTCTATATAGCCAAAATATAAAGTTATATTACCATATTAGTGAAGCCCATAGAACGTATATAAGTCAAACCATCAAGAACAATCAGTAATGGCTTTTAAGAAAATTACGAGACCTGGTCTACAATCCAGTTACTACGTAATATAGAATAAGAGAAAATTACATGAGGGCCGCTGTAGTGGCAGCCATATATCGTGAAAAGAACACATTATATAAACGATAGTAAACTGGAGGATATGAAAGTGCATTATAGCTTCCTGAGGAAATAGACTACTGAGGTTACTAACATTAATGTTATATATTACACAGTACGGGTTTAAAGCCTTCGAAAAATTGTTTACAGGCAAGGTTCAACTGATCATTCAGAATATTGCCGTCTTTGAGCTCTAGATGTTTAAAAATAAATAGCTCTTCCCACAGATCTAGTCTCCGTCCTTTGACCTGTCTATGTAGGATAACCGTGTCTTCTAACTGTTTAGGCGTATGGCCGGTTAACAAGAGGTGTTCAGCAAAGGCAGAGTTGCGAATATTCGTTCCTTTTTTACCTAACAGATGTTCTTTATATCGTGTTTTCACAGCTCTGCCGGTTTGACCAATATAATAAGAGGGGCAGTTATTACAGGTTAGCTTGTAAATACCTGAATTAGAAAACCAATCGCTGGCAATCTCTACTGACTGTACAAGATTTCTTTTTAAACTGTTATCTGTAGAAAAGGAGACGTTACAGTTATATTTTTTATTCAGAAGACGTTTA
Source organism: Schistocerca piceifrons (assembly GCF_021461385.2). NCBI lineage: Eukaryota > Metazoa > Arthropoda > Insecta > Orthoptera > Acrididae > Schistocerca > Schistocerca piceifrons. The sequence goes on along the minus strand of NC_060138.1, from coordinate 547,858,391 downwards.
ATCCTATACGATAAGTTACCCAGGAAAGGGATGGAAATAAATTTTTTAGTTTCTGTGGTATCCGTGGGGAGAATATTTCTCAAAGTCGAACATTTTTGGGAGATTTTCTTATTGAGCAGGTAATCGATCATATTCTGGTTATACCCATTATTAACCGCAATCGCTTTGATGACATTCAATTCCTTTTTTTGATCCGCAGGTGATAAAGGAGTGGTTACCATTCGGTGAATGGCGGAATGAAAAAATGCCAATTTATGAGCTTTTGGATGGGTTGAGTCAGCAGGAATGACATTATCAGAATATGTTTCCTTGCGGAAGATATTAAAATGGAAGGAATTATCTTCTATAGAAATTGTTAAATCGAGAAAATTAAGTTCACGTTTATCATTTTGAAGTTCTTTTGTGAAGGAAATTTTTTCGTGTAAACCGTTGAAAGTGTTAAAGAGATGCTCTAACTCATGATCAGTGCCATCAAAAGCAATGAAAATGTCATCAACATACCGTGCATAATAGCGGATTTTGTGGCGTAATTCTGAACTTGAATTGAAGAACGTTGTTTCTAAGGCGTTAATGAAAACCTCTGCTAGAATACCGGCGAGGGGGCTACCCATTGCTAGACCATCTGGTTGTACATACATTTTCCCGTTAAATGTGAAGTAATTGTATTTTAAAATGACCTTGAGCAAACCAATGAGTTCGGCAATCTGAGTTTCACTTAATTTTTTGTGTTTAAGAAGATTCTCTTTTACAAGGTCTATGGTTTCATCAACCGGAACATTTGTGTAAAGGCTGACGATGTCAAAGGACACCAGTCTAGTGTCAGGTGTACAGCTTATAGATTGAATATTGTGAATTAATTCCTTACTGTTTTTTACAGAGAAATTATTTTCAAAAGTGAAAGCATCTTTAATTTTAAAATGGAGGCGCCTAGCAAGTGTGTGATGTGGACTGCCTATACCATTCACTATAGGGCGGATCGGGTGATTTTGTTTATGCAGTTTAAACTGACTTCTAAGCACTGGTGGTTTAGGGTTCATATTTATAAGCCCTTTCTTTTGGAACTTATTGAACAAGCTAACGGAATTCGTTAAAGTACGCCGGATTTCATTTTGCAGTTATATAATGTGTTCTTTTCACGATATATGGCTGCCACTACAGCGGCCCTCATGTAATTTTCTCTTATTCTATGTTACGTAGTAACTGGATTGTAGACCAGGTCTCGTAATTTTCTTAAAAGCCATTACTGATTGTTCTTGATGGTTTGACTTATATACGTTCTATGGGCTTCACTAATATGGTAATATAACTTTATATTTTGGCTATATAGACCACTGCATGTAACTCACGGCGGAAGCGCCACATGTCTTTTTGATGTATGTATCTACGTTATTGTTCCTATACCTCCCACAATGTCATAACGGGAGTGTCAAATGCTTGCCAATTTATTTATTATCACTCTATTTAAGAACGCAATTAAAATTGATGTTTCAAATGTTACTTCAGTACGCCTATCGGCACATAGTTCGCGACATGAGCGCCACCTGCCCTGGCCGCTGTGATACTACGCTGGCCGATTTTACTCAGTCGCTTAGGCGCTCTGCAACTTCTATGTACCTATTTTATTTGTTTGACAAACCCTGGTGTCAGGGCTATATTTTATATGATTAATGTAACTATGCAGATGTTTGCCTAAACGATAAGGACATATCACTTCATGTTGTTATAATACTGTAAGTACCAAGAATCTTTCTCACATCTTGTAATACAATATTTTCCTAATATATGTTAAACTTTATTCTTGACTCATGTTACATACCTTAATATATATTACGATGTTCATTGTCCCCAGGCATCTTCTGAAGAAGATAGATTTATATCTATTGAAACCTAGGTAAAGTTTACTTTATCCTTTGCAACTGGTCGGCTGTTCTTAGTCTGATTTACTAAAATAATAATCACTTAACACTTCTTCGTAGATAACCACAACATCTGCGAAAAGTCTGCGATTCGAACTGATACGTGTCTCTAAGCTATCAATGCAAAACCTGAATATCGGTGGTCCTGTGACATTTTTTGAGAAATGCAGACGCGATGTCAGATTCTTGTCTCTTTATGCCCGGCCAGACAGGAAATATTCAATGTATATACAAACATGATTGGAAATACCATGTGGATATGTTTCCATTAGTAGGTGTTTGTGCGGTATGGGAGAAAAAGCTTTTGAAGTGTCTAGAAATATCAGATACGCTCCTGTGCTTCTACCAGTGTCAGTTTTTTTTTATTATGTGGAAAGAGGGCAAGTTGTATTTCGCGTCTGCAATAATATATGAATACATTCTGATTACCAAGTTGAATGCAGTTTTCTTGCAGATACGCCACGATGTTTGTACTTAGTGTTGCGTCCGACTTCTTGGACACTGAGCTCACTTGTAATAAAACAGTTAATTAGAACACTCTGAATAAGTGATACTTCATTAACTAGAACAAAACTTATCTTTGCTTGCCAGGGTCAGCTGTAGCTTTGAAACCGTACATGTGAACTTGCGGTTCAGAGCACACTAAATAAGCCACAATTCTGGATCAGACTCGATACGGTAACATCCAGTTTCTCTCCTGTGATAACCGATTGTAACCATAATAAGTTTTCCTCACATGTTTCAGGAAAATTTTCAACACTGTCCGTCCATCAAAAATGGGGGCCGAAAATTACGGAATAAGGAGTTAGCCTCACTCTGCCAGAGAGGATGGAGAGTAGATAGGGTTTAAGGGTGGGAAACAGCCTCTAAAAGATCGAAGAATAGGCAGTGATCAACGGCATGAGGCTGGAGATGGTAATGGAAACCACTCTATTGAAACACACACAACGTGCGTCCACAGGACATGTGGTCTATAATTGAAAAGTGTCATGTTGGTCTCTTCATCGAAAAAGATTCCGGATTAGTGCCCCATTTGGATCTCCGTTAGAGGACTGTCAAGGAGGAGATGACAATGAAAACAAGATTGAATAATGGGTTTGTTTATAAATAACTTTTCTGCTATCAGTCACAATTTTCTCCTATTCATATTTTACACGACGCGTTTCGTGAAATGAGTCTAATTTTGAAGTGTGTGCCGGCTGTTGTGGCCGAGCGGTTCTAGGCGCTCCAGTCTGGAACCGCGCGACCGCTACGGTCGCAGGTTCGAATCCTGCCTCGGGCATGGATGTGTGTGTTGTCCTTTGGTAAGTTAGGTTTAAGTAGTTCTAAGTTCTAGGGGCTGATGACCTCAGATGTTAGGTCCCATAGTGCTCTGAGCCACTTTTGATTTTGAAGTGTGTATTCCTCCCACAAGAAAAGTCATTTATAATGGACAAAATCAGAAGACTGAATGCCTAATGGAAGGGTAACATTCAGCGAGTCAGAACGTGGAATGTCAGACTATGAGCGTGTTAAGGATATTAGAAAACACGGAGATGGAAATGCGAAGCCTCAGTCTACAGGTAGATATCGTGGGGATCAGTCAAGTGCAATGTAAAGAAGATCAGGGTATTTGGCCAAGACGAATACTGGCTGACATCAACAGCAGCAGCAGACTTCGTTCAGAATAAGAAGTCAGGTCAGAGACTGAGTTATTTAGAATAGTTCAGTAATTAGGTTGTTCTCATGAGAACTAACAGCAACGTCAGTTATGATAGTTTGTACATAATGACATCCCAAGCAGAAGGGGTAGAGACAGAGAAAGTATATGACTATTCTGAACGGGTAATTCATTATGTAAAGAGAGGTGATAATCTAATAATCAAGAGGGACTGGAAAGCGGTAGTAGGGGAGCGACGAGGAAACAGTGTTACGGGATGAAATGGGCTTGGCAGCAGTAATGAGAGAGCAGAAAGGCTAATTGAGGTCTACAGTAAATTTTAGCTACCAGTATTGAAAACATTGCTCAAAAATTGCAAGAGGAGGTACAGTTGGAAAAGACGCAGAGACATGGGAAGATTCGAGCTGGTTTCCATCATGGTCAGACGGATTCTGAAATCAGACACTGGATTGTAAGATGCACACCAGGTACAGATAGAGACTTGGACCAGAATTTAGTAATGATGGACAGTAGGCTGAAGCTTAAGAGAATTGAACGGAACAATCAGTGTGGAAAGGAAATGGATACTGAGGTAGAAAAGGCAGTCAAAAGAACAGGAGTTAGACTGTGTGACAGTACCTAACAGTTATTGCTGAGTGTTTGCTCTTCCAGACAGCGTCCCATGAGAGCAAACCAGTTGCGTCTTCACCTATGGTTACTTGTACTATAGGTACGTGGGCTAAGCACGGTCCCGTTTAAGGATAACTCGATGTAGTCATACGGCTGAGCCACGCATGTCCTGCTTTCATGCCCCACAGCTCATTCGCTGCAAATAATAATTTGTAGCTGTGATCCTGCAGGCAAACAGTCTATGCATTGGCTATAACTGTGAATTAATACAATACAAAGAAATATAAAACAAAAGATAAATTAATAATTTTTAAAAAAGTGTTCTATTTTAATGTCTGTAATTGGTCTAGACGACAAAGTATTATGTTGAAAAATGTTTATTCAAGAAAGAACATTTCAAATAAATGGAAAGTGGTCCTACCATAATAGAATACAATACCGACAGAAATACTCTTCTGAAAGCTTTATGAGAACGGGAGAGAAATCCTCAAACTAAATTATTATCAAAGATCTACAGAACCTAAGTCTATTTTGAAATCGCAATGCACAGCATATTCATCAGCTCAAAACAATTCGTATATCATGATGATTTACAAATTATCACACGCAATACGAAGAATAATAACTCACGCTCTGTCTGTCCTCGGTTCCGTAATACAAGTGGAAAAAGTTACAGTCCTACTCTCGAGCACATTCAGAACTCTCAAAATATATAGTCTATTCAAAAGTTAGAGTAATGTAGCGTCCGTTCACCACCTACAATCAATCACCTGTACAAGTGAATCACGCACGTTACCATAAGAAGATCTGCCTTCTTCAGCACTCGACGCGAAGTGACCAGAATCACTCCCTTGAGCACTTCCCCTGAAGTCTTCACTCAAAAAGTGACAGTCTCCACTTGTCTCCCACAATGTTCCACTACTGTCTGCTTTTCCAATGGCTGAAGACTGTCCCTGCCGAAAATACATCGCTCTTAAGCTCTACAGACATGATCTGACTCAACATGCCTACTTCCCGAACCAAACATATATAGTACAACAATATTTAAGTAAAGAATGCTATAAATATTCGGTCACACTCAGGTCGTACTCAGTAATTACAAATAAAGGTTTCTTCACAAATAAATAAGCTAGTAATCTTGTACAACAGCACTCATGTTGAATGACAATGACTTATCATTAAATTATTTCTGCATTTTTGACAGGGTCTCTTGGTTCTCTTTTCAGTTGTGGTGACCACTAACACAGGTGACTGACCATGTTTAAATTTGCATTGTTTTAAACAGCACTTGCAGTCAACATTTAAATAAAGTTACTTGCAAAATAGTAATCTGTTCATTAAATAACTATACAAGTATGAGAATGTGTGATATATTCATGTTGTATTCATTTGGTGTGTAATTCTGGAGTATACAATGTTCTAATAAACACTTGCATAATGAAAAGATGTAAAAAAACGAAATAAATCAAGAAATAAAGTAGATACAGATGCAGCATGACAATTATTGATTTATATGAAAAAAATCGTCATAACTTCTGAGCAGTTTGCGTTAGGACGTACAGACTGCACGGTTGGCTGCAGGGCATGATGGGAATTAGTATATTTAACATGCTTTGGTTAAGCGACGAAGGCGACTTTCGTTTGGATATGTTCGGCAATAAGCAAAATTGGTGCATTTGGGGACCGAGAACACGCGTTTGGCGATCGAGAAGTCTCTTCACCATCAACGGGTGACTAGGTGGTGTGCAGTGTCCAGTCACAGAATAATCAGTGCAATATTTCTTGATAGCACAGTGACTACTGAACGACACGTGAAGGTTTTGGAAGATGATTTCATTATCCAAAGTGGCCCTGATTTCGACAATATGTCGTTCTTGCAAGATGGAGCCCGACCTCATCGAAACAGGAGAGTGCTTGATGCCCCGGAGGAGCCCTTTGGCGACTACATTCTATTTCTGGGGTACCCAGGGGGCACTGACAGGGTCCTCAGTTGGCCGCCATACTTCCGGATCTGAACACATGTGACGCCTTTTGTGGGGCTATGTTAAAGACAAGGTGTACACGCAGAATTTCGCTATTCGTCTGCGTCACATCATCGCCAGTGATGACAGACATATCGAACATGTCATAACCTCAATCTGCAGTGACGTTAATATTTTGAATAAAATGTGTGCAAGCCGTAGTTTGTAACTAATTTACGTTGTTGTTTTTTTCATACAGTTCAATAATTGCCACCCTGTGTATAGCTTTCAGAGATAAGAGCTATATTGCAATGCTATCAAATGAAGTACTGTATGTTCAAATCGTATGAAGCGTTTAAAAAATTGTACATTCAGAGGTTCATTGTGAAAATGTTCATTCACTGCCAAAGATTAACTTCCGTAGTTTTAAAGATACTGAAATATTTTTGTGTGACTGGGTGCGCCTCATTTTTCTGAGATTGCAGATGTAATCAGGTTTTCTTTACTACTTGACTGTGAATTATGACAGATTCGTGTAGAGCTGTAAGAAGGCATCCGTCAGCTCCTCCGTCATTCCGCCGTTTCTTGGAGGATTGTCTGTCCTACACAAAGGCCTTGCGAGCGCAGCCGTCCAAATTCCCAGCTCTGGGATCTACCCATTTACAGCGACACGCTCCTTTTCTCCTCTGCACCTGACCTTACCTGGGGCGGCCGCGTCATGTCCCACCGACAGCCAAGCAAGCAAATTCAGTGCATCTCAGTGCCAGCACTAGGTGGACGAATAACTCGCCCGCATACTCGTAACGTTAGAGCTATACAGGGTGGTCAGAAATTGTATGAAAAGGGTGGGTTGTGCTAAGAAATAATTGTTAAGAAAAAAATGGATATGTTGCGCCATTTCTTAATTAATTAGTATTGAAAATAGCCAATCAGGTCGATACGCACGCAAATTCAAGCGGCCTGCAGTACACCATTGGTGTCAGTTGTTCTCACAGCGTAGATGATAGCATACGGGACTGTTCAGTCTTTGGTTCGGATCCAAGTTTTGTATTGCTCTCTTGTTCGGTTCTAGGAAGCCAAACGAAGTACACGTTTGGCGATACTATCTCTTGGATGTGCACATCTTGATTGACTACATTAAATGTTAATTAACTCAGATATGGCCCAACGTGTAGAATGTTTATTTCAATAATTATTACAGCCCAACTTACCCTGCAATACCCTTATACGCTTTTCAGACTGTTCCTGAACATCCTGTATAAGGAACATGGAGCGAACGTTGGTAACACAGGTTTGTTAGTGTACAGAAGTGCCCTCTACTGGGAATTAGGAAGGAACAGCGCGAACGTTCACCACTGTGCCATTGGTCTGTTAGACGCGCTCGACGTGAGGTCAGCGAGTCATATGTGCGCCCGACTTCACTATGGAGGCCGAGAAAGAGGAACATCGAGGTGTAGTGCAGTTTTTCCCTGTGGATGAGACTCAGTAAGTGAAATTTCTGCCAGAATGTCTGTTGTGTATATCGACCGCAGTATGTCAAGTGTGCGTGTGTTTGTGAGCAGTGAACGATTTCGAGAAGGTGTTCTGTTTGCTAGAAACTCTTCAATTTAGCCACACAGCTGGTCTTGATATTCCTTACGCTTGCATTTTTGTTCATGAGGAGGCTGTGCGGATTTTTATCAATCACCTTCTAGAAACCAAGGAACACTGCATGAACGAGGGCGCCGCTATCTAACTTCGCCCGAGCCGGCCGTTGTGGCCGAGCGGTTCTAAGCGCTACAGTCGCAGGTTCGAATCCTGCCTCGGGCATGGATCTGTGTGATGTCCTTAGGTTAGTTAGGTTTAAGTAGTTCTAAGTTCTAGGGGACTGATGACCTCAGATGTTAAGTCCCATAGTGTTCAGAGCCATTTGAACCATTCGCCCAGATTTGTCCCAGGAAATGCATTAATCTATTATCCATCCTTACAACTAGTTCTTGGTGCTCGTCCACATCATATAGCCTCATGACTTAACGAACAGTTAGGTAATCAAAGTCACGACGCCTTTTAAAGTATAGGAACACGACGTCAGGCTGTACACCAGCATACATGATCTGCGAGATAAAGTTTGCGATAATCGTACCCCGTATTCAATATTCTTAAGTACACGCATAAACGTGAAAATGATATTTTAATAGAACTCGTTTGGACTTCGTGATGGTGAACACAGACGAACGCTGGGCAGTTGTTTACTGTTAGGGTGTAAGGTGTAAAATTTCTGTGTTGATGCTTAGCCAAAAGAGGATGCCTCGTAAGCAGGAGCTATTAAGGAGAACGAGGGACGGTTGCACAAGTGTTGCCACCTTGTTATGAGAAAAGGCACGTTGCACCACAATAGTTCTTCTTTCGTTCCGCCTACGTCAAAAGGGAAGAACCCGAGAAAAGACGTGCGGCCTCATCCCATTACTAGTTAACGAACATTCGCAAGTACACCGCCTTGACAGTCTTGATGTGACTAGACTGCGCTGCCGAAAGAAAAATGAAGCACCCAGAAGAGAACGAGGAAAGAAAATCATCCTTGACGGATTGATAGTATATGCGATATTAAAAAGCACTTGGCACTATGACCCGTCTTTTCAGTATGATTTTGTACCGCCTCTGGCCTGGGTACTTGCAGTAATTAGCTTGGGGAGTGTGCCATAAAGCCATTGTATCCTCTCTCGGGGCAAGCTGATACTCATCTGTCCATTGATTCTTGCATACTGACACTGGGACGCAATTTACATATGAGCTGATGCCACACGTGTTCTATCGGCGATATGTCTGGGGATCTTGCTTGCGACGTGAGGACCTCAGCGTCACGCAGACAGTTCATAGAGACACGCGCCAGGCCTGGAAGAGCATTGTCCTGTTGAAAAGTGGTACCACGACCATGTCGCATGAAAGGTAACAGATAAAGATGCAGGACGTTCTTGACGTAGCGTTGTGCCATTAGGATTCCCTCCATCACTACCAGCAGTGACCTGAAGCCAGTCACGGCTCCTCACACCAGGTGTGACAAAGCTGTGCCTCTCCAAAACATTGGAAGAATGACACTTACTCGCAAGTTGCCACCATACTCACCAACGATGGGCATCCGTTGTAATGCAGAGCCGCAATCCATCGCAGAACACAAAACAACGTGATTCCTCAACAGTCCATGTTTCCTCGTCACAGCACCTCTCCTAACGAAGCCGTTCGTTTGTGTTATGACTTTAAGGGAAGCCTAGGGATGGGGCGGTAATTCCCTAGTCCGGCTGCTCTAGCCTCCGACCAGGGGTGCGGGATGACGCAGAATGTTGCTGGAAGTCCATTACCTGTTCTCATACGGCAGCCGCATAAGTGAAGGAGTTATGATATGTATGATGCATAATAAGGCAATTCTCCCTTGTGGTGTTCAGCCCTAGTCGATCAAAACCTTGTCGACAATTACGGCTGTACTCACGATCCCACACATTCCATCAGGCCACTCTCACATCCGAATGTCACACAAATCTGGATATCTCATGACACTACCAGCCGCCCAAATGGAGACCCACAACGATATAGCCTCCTTTCAAACTATTTCAGATGATAGTTGTAGGCGCGCTGAGTGGCCGCGCGGTTTGAGGTGGCATGTGGCGGATTGCGTGGACCCTCCCTCCGGAGGTTCGAGTTCTCCCTCGGGCATGTGTGTGTGTGTGTGTGTGTGTGTGTGTGTGTGTGTGTGTGTGTGTGTGTGTTGTTCTTAGCATAAGGTAGTTTAAGTAGTGTGTAAGTCTAGGAACTGATGACCTCAGCTGTTTGGTCCCTTAGGAATCCACACACATTTGAACATATGATAGTTGCAAATTTCTTACTCTCTCGATCTTCAAACAAAACCATATTGCATACTGTCTAGCGCAAGTTATTTATTGTTTCTTTTTGATCGTATGAATATGTTTAGATATCGGTAAAAGAATTCTATATTGAGTATGCAAACAAGTTCCTATTTACCATGGACTTTGGTACTTACCTTATCTCAATAAAGAGAGGAAACAGGTAGTTTGCGTATTTTACATCTCACATTCGTGAACCTTATGTGCAGTGACGGCCGATCGGGTCGGTTTGCAAGGAACCCTGACCTTGAAGAACGTACTGTACGGTGCCTGTAGTGCGATCCGACTACTACACGGAGACGTGGTGTGCATCTTATGCGTAAGAAACTCCATTAATTATCAGAGGAAGCGGATAAAGATTTCCCTTTACCTGTTAAGGGGTATAATTACAAGAAAGGGGAATGTATGAGATGAAGTGGAATATATATTAAGCAATTATCATTAGCACTGGCAACTTGTTATTGTGGTATACATCTCACATCAAATAAATCAACTAACATTGAATCAGAAGTGAAACTGCAGTCCCTTACTAATACAATGATTATGTTTGGAAGAAATATTACAAAGAAAACCGGAGTAATGAATTCAAAGATGGGGACAATAAAAACTGAAAATTCATAAAAAGAGGATAAATCTGTATCGATATGTAAATAAACCTACATGTAGCTTAACAAGTGAATCTACCACCATTGAATCTACACAGGTGAGCCAGAGAGGTCTCAAACTCAAAAGCAAAGCCTTTACAAGAAAGATGATAATTCGATATTCGTCATTCTGTTTCGAGGATTACTATTCAAACTGAAAGTCTATCTGCGTTGAACTAGGTATTCCACTCAATGCGACAGCCTACGCTTGCAACATCTTTACTCTGCTCACTCGTGGCGGTGAAGCAGCACAAATAGTCATACCTCGGAAATAGAAAAACAAATTCCACGAATTGATTCGCGTATTTACGCGCCGTGAATATCAGCGATTGCTGAAGGCCATAGCACGTTCATAGCGCGAATTAATACGTACAGGCTAAATACTTAAATACTAGTCTCCACGTGTAGGTACAGGCTAAATATGTAGGTATGGGTTAAATACTTAAATACTAGGCTCCACGTGCGGATCATCACAGAGAAACCTTTATCTGCTTAGGATATAATAAATGACTGAAACCAGATCACTACTCTTGCAGATTCAAAAGGCAAATTATTGTTTAACAAAACACGAAAAACCTGAAAATTAACTGAAAACTAAACGAAACGCAAATAAGGCACTCCTGAACGTCACGATCATGAAACAAATGAAACCATGTCTTCTTAACTAACGAAAATCTGTCAGCACTAGACACCACAAATACGTAGAAGTGTTGCAAGGAACATTAAGTCTTATCACGGCCGCGGCTCAGTCAAAAACTTAGCTTCAAAAAAGCCATGGGGCGCTGGAAGACCCCTTCTTTTTTTTAAGGTGGTGGGGGAGGGCACCTAACGTTTGACGAGAACGAGCGGGAAGCGTCCTGATTAGCAAAGAGGAAGGTTTGCTAGAGCTATCTGGAGAAAATTGTCGGTATCGTTACTACACAACCCAGAACGCACAAGAAATTCTCTACTTGCTTCATCGGCAGATTTACAAACATGCATCCACAGATTCATACTATGCGGAGATTGTACCAGGAAGCGGAGAGGATTCTGGATGACACACAAAATAAATATACACTAAGGTGACAAAAGTTACACGATAGCGAATGCACATACACAGAATTTTGTGCGTGGAATTATACACGCACATTAACCCGTCCCAGGGTGCTTAGAGCCCCCTTCTCTAAGCGCACTTGGGTAATTCTCAGCAGGCGCGTTCATTTCGCGGGGGTGGGTCCGGCTTTCGAGCTGGTGGCAAAGTTCTGCTGGGGACCCAGTATCGCGGGGTGTAACGCGTTACCCATGCCCAGGGTTACGGCTGAAGACCACATCGGCAAGGAAAGCGAAGAAGATGGACTTCGGTACGGCGGACTTGGCGTAAGTGGCACCTCATTCCCAGAGGAACCCAAGAGAGGGATAGACAGAGTCCCTGAGCCCAGAAAGGCAATCGTCTAGTGGAACAAAACCATGAATAAAAATCACCTGGTCCTCGAAGTTGGGGGTTTAGGCGTTGGACCTGCACTCCACTCTAGCAAAAGAAATGAAATGCAAAACCTCCCAATTTAGCCTCGGAACGGAATGGATCAAAACGAAGACGACAACAGGCACGAAAAAGGACAATGAGAATTGCAACATGCAATTCACAGGGAATTTCTACAAAGAAACGTGAAGTCTTTAAAGAAATAAAGCGCCTTGATGTCGACATAGTGGGCCTAACAGAAACCAAAGTGAAAGGGCATGGTACAGAAGAGACAAATGATTACATATACATTTATAGTGGCATACCAAAGGAACAACGAGCCCAAAGTGAAGTTGCCATTGCCATAAAGAAACAACTCAAGAAAAACCTAACCACCTGGGAATATGACAGTGATAGAATTCTGCAAGTACAGATGTAAATAAAGGGCCATCCTGTGGTGATTATTGTGGTCTATTCACCAAACAACGACGCTGATGTAGCGAAGAAAGACTTATTCTACACTCAACTGACAAGATCTCTTGAAAATATGGGGAATCGCAAAGAAGTCATTTTACTAGGAGACCTAAATGCCAGAACAGGATGGAAAGATAATGACAACATAGTGGGACAATATGGTAAAGAAACCATAAATGATAATGGTGAAAGATTGATAGAATTCTGCATGCAAAATGACTTAAGAATTATGGATGGATGGTTCAAGCATAAGGACATCCACAAATGCACATGGACGAAACCAAGCGTTAACCTCAAGTCCATTATAGACTATGCCATAATAAAGCAAACAACAAAGCTAGTAGTACAGGACGTGAGGGCTATGAGAGGTGCAGAGTGCGGATCAGACCATTTTGTGCTAATGTCTAAGATATTATTCAAGTTTACCAAAGACACAGAAATTCAAGTGGAAACCGAACCAGAGAAAGCCAATAATATTCAATATAATTTACAAAGTCTTGACCATAGTTCTACCCAGTTCTTGTACCACCAAAGGCTAGCAGAAAAACTTGCTGCCATTGAAGAAACCTCTGCAAATAAGATGTATGAGATGGTTAAAGAAGCCATCCATAACGCAGCTTATGAAGCACTGGGAAAAAAAGAAATCAAAAAGAGTAATAGAATATGTGATGAGTGGTGGAACCACTCGGTACAAGAGAAGGTAGAAGTAAGAAGAAAGCTTATAATAAATGGTTGAACTCAAGATCGGACAATGATTGGTTGGAATACAGAGAGCGGAGAAAAGATGCACAGAAAACAATAATTAAGGCAAAACACGAAGACTGGCAGAAAACCGGTGAAGAGATAGAAAAAAGCATGGGGAATACACGAGCAAATAAAGCCTGGAAGGTATTAAAAACAATGAGAACACAGAATAAAGATAAAGCAAATATAAAAGTCATTAGCATGCAGGAATGGATACAACACTACCAAGGACTACTAACTGAGAACAGAGCTGCATTCACGGAGAACCCACCAGGCATTGAAATCAGTAATGATAATATACCACCAATAACCCCAAAGGAAGTCCAAAATGCAATTAATGCCATGAAAAACAGAAAGTTGCCAGGTCCAGGATTAATTTATATAGAGCTGGTTAAAGCAGCATCGCCATAAGTCTTTGAGATATTGGCAGTGATTTTTGACAGATGCCTTAAAGGTGACGAAGTCCCAAAGGAGTGGTTAAAGGCAACAATTACATCAATATTTAAGAAGGGCAACAGGAGGAATTGTGCAAACTATCGTGGTATTAATGTGATGCCAACCATGGCGAGAGTCTATCGCCGTAGCCTAAAAAAGAGGATAGAAGAAGAAATAACTGAATCTGAAGAACAAAATGGATTCAGATTTGGTCGCTCCTGTACTGATGGAGTATTTACCCTCAAAAACTTAGTGGAGAAAAGCACAGCAAGGGGCCTTACAACCCACCTTGTCTTTGTAGACCTCCAGAAAGCTTATGACACAGTTCCACAGAACAAGTTATGGACAAGTCTAATTGATAGTGGTGTGTCACCGAGCTATGTGAAAGCTGTCAGACTCCTCTACCAAGGTTGTACGGCAATGGTTAAAGTGAGAAATCAACTATCTCAAGAGTTTGAGGAGACAAAGCGACTACGTCAGGGATGCCCACTTGCCCCTACACACTTTAAGATCTACCTAGAGGGGGCACTAAAATCATGGAAAAGGAAATGCGGAGGAATGGGTGTCCCTATAGACGACGAGATCTTGTTCACTCTATTTTTTGCTGACGACCAAGTGTCAGTAGCTGGAGATGAGGAAGATGCAAATTACATGCTCCGCAAATTAAAAATGGTTCAAATGGCTCTGAGCACTATGGGACTTAACTTCCCAGGTCATCAGTCCCCTAGAACTTAGAACTACTTAAACCTAACTAACCTAAGGACATCACACACATCCATGCCCGAGGCAGGATTCGAACCTGCGACCGTAGCGGTCGTGCGGTTCCAGACTGTAGCGCCTAGAACCGCCCGGCCACTCCGGCCGGAGCGCAAATTAAAAGAAATATGAAAATTGGGCTCTTGTCATAAACGTATCTAAAACAGAATATCTGAAAGTGGGAGAAAATATTGTTAACGACTTACAGCTCGGTTCTGATACTGTTAAAGGATGTCATAATGCCGGCCGAAGTGGCCGTGCGGTTAAAGGCGCTGCAGTCTGGAACCGCAAGACCGCTACGGTCGCAGGTTCGAATCCTGCCTCGGGCATGGATGTTTGTGATGTCCTTCGGTTAGTTAGGTTTAACTAGTTCTAAGTTCTAGGGGACTAATGACCTCAACAGTTGAGTCCCATAGTGCTCAGAGCCATTTGAACCATTTTGGTGTCATAATTTTAAGTACTTGTGAGTGACACTGTCGTCCAATGGTAGAAGTATGGGTGATGTAAACAATAAAATAGACCAGGGCAAGCGAGCCATAAAACAACTAAATGGTATTCTCTGGAACAAAAACATATTGCGCAGAACAAAACATAGCGTCTACCACACAGTTATTGAAAGTATCACAACATATGGTGCAGAGTTGTGGGAACTAACTCAGAGGCAGAAAGATCGCCTGCTGGCTGTCGAAATGGATTTCTCGAGACGGAGTTGTGGATACTCCAGACTTGATCATATTAGAAATGATAGGATCAGAGAGGTTATGAATGTCAAAAGCACAATCCTAGACTACATAGAAAGGAAGCACCTACTCTGGTATGGTCACTTACAGCGTATGCCAGACACAAGATGGCCAAAACGGGTATGGCAATGGACTCCACATCAAAGAAGAAAGCGCGGTAGACCTGCGAGATGCTGGAAAGACGACGTCAACGAAGCAATGGCGGCGAGAGGTCTTAATGAAGGAGACTGGAATGACCCTGAACGATGGAGACTGGGATGCGAGAGGCGGCGGCAGCCGTAGAAACATCGCTCATATATATATATGGTAGAATTTGGTACACACTGTATAAAAGGCTCATGCAATGGCGGAACCGCCGTTTGTACTAAATGTTCAAATGTGTGTGAATTCGTAAGGGACCAAACTGCTGACGTCATCGGTCCCTAGACTTACACACTACTCAAACCAACTTATGCTAAGAACAACACACACACCCGTGCCCGAGGGAGGACTCGAACATCCCGCGGGAGGGGGCACGCAATCCGTGACATGGCGCCTCAAATCGCGCGGTCACTCCGCGCGGCATTTGTACTCTGGTGATTCATGACTTGATTATGGCCACACGACGGGAATTAACAGACCTTGAACGCGTATTGGTAGCCGGAGCTCGACGCATGGGACATTCCATTTCAGAAATTGTTAGGGAATTCAATATTCCGAGATCCACAATGTCAGCGTGTGACAGGAATACTACATTTCAGGCATTATTTCTCAACATGGCCTTCACTTAACGATCGAGAGCTGCTGCGTTTGTGTAGAGTTGCCATTGCTAACAGACAAGCAAAATTGCGTGAAATAATCCCAACAATCAATGTGGAATGTATGACAAATGTATCGGTTAGGATAGTGAAGCGACATTTGGCTTTAATGGGCTATGGCAGCAGACGATCGACACGAGTGCCTTTGCTAACAGCACAACATCGCTTACAGCGCCTCTCATGACCATATCGGACCCTGCGCCCCTCATGACCATATCGGACCCTGCGCCCCTCATGACCATATCAGACCCCACTGGGCTGCAAAACCGTGGTCTGGTCAGACGAGACCAGACTTCAGTTGGTAAGGGCTGCTGGTTGTGTTCGAGTGTGGCGCAGACCCCACGAACCCAAGGACCCGTCAACAGGACACTGTGCAAGCTCATAGTGGTACCAAAATGGTGTTGGCTATGTTTACATGGAATGAACTGGGTCCTCTGGTCCAACTGCTACTTGGAGACCATTTGCAGCCATTCATGGACTTCATATTCCCAAACAACGATGGAATTTTTATGGATGACAATGCGCCATGTCACTGGGCCACTGTTGTTCGCGATTGGTTTGAAGAACATTCTGGACAGTTCGAGCGAATGATTTTCCCACTCAAGTCGCCTGACATGAATGAAGTGGGACATAATCGAAAGGTCAGTTCGTGCACAAAATCCTGTGCCGGCAACACTTTCGGAACTACGGACGGCTACAGAGGTAGCATGGCTCAGTATTTCTGCAGGGGACTTCCAACGACTTGTTGAGTCCATGCCACGTCGAGTTGTCGCACAACGACGAGCAAAAGCCGGCCCGACAATATATTATGGGGTATTCCACGACTTTTATCAGCTCAGTGTATACACAGACTTAACCAAGTTCATTAACTACTCATTCACTAACACTCGTGTACTTCGTTCTCTTATCCTGATGACAGTTTAAGGGATATGGTGACAGTTGTCGTCCTGGTAAATAGGTGACACATATATAGTGTCAATTTCATTTTCGTAATATTCTTTTGTGTATGCTTATAAAATACATGCGCTGTGAGTGTTTCCTTGATGAACAGCAAATCCGTTCACCATAAAATTCTGTTTTGGACGACTTGTTGCTGTTTCATGTTCAACAGTTGAGAGATGGGAGACTCCATTCAAGATGTTAGTACGTTTTTTGAGATTCACCAACTCCGAAAATGGGGTACACAAAATGATAGTGGACTGTTGACGATTTAAGGTGTCTGACGTAGCTGGCGCCCAAAAGGTTATTATGAGAAGGAGAATAACACATTTTACAAGAGTTGGCACCAGAAACGGACAGCAATCAATTCAGTGGCTATAGGTTGGCGGCTCTCCATGTAAACCACTGAGTCGATTTCATACGCCCGAATCCCTATGGGCAGTGTTTTGTAGAATGTGAAAGAGAATTTTCCTAATCACTGTTGTGTGAAGAGTGAAACAGCAACCGGTGAATACTGCAGAAGTCTTTTGGACCATGTGCCATCTGACCATGACGACGGTGAAAGACAAAAAGTCTTATGACATGAGAACAATGCAACTGCCTGCAGAGAACTTTAGTTAAAACTTGATGATTTACAATAGTAACTGTTTGAAAGACTACCACTTCATGAAATTTGGCAACATCTGGTTTTTCCCCCCATACAGTGAAATTTGTGGTTGGAAAACATTTTGAGGCCGATTACAATGGCAACCATAGATGGATGTTTTGGAACTATTTCATAGTCACACATCCATTAAAAATGTCTAACATTCTACATTGAACTAAAAGGGCACTATGGGCAAAAACTGAGTGTTTTAAAGAACATAGTCTTTCACTTTGAGGCCAAGAACCTTCCACATTCTCTGGTACATGTCATCATATGCAGTAAACATCACCATGTCTCGTCAGTTTAGCCTATATTGCGTGCCGGGGTGGCCGAGCGTTTCTAGGCGCTACAGTCTGGAACCGCGCGACCACTATGATCACAGGTTCGAATCCTGCCTCCGGCGTGGATGTGCGTGATGTCCATAGTTTAGTTAGGTTTAAGTAGTTCTAAGTTCTAGGGGAATGATGACCTCAGATGTTAAATGTCATAGTGCTCAGAGCCATTTCAACCATTTAGCCATTTCAGCCTATATTGATCACTGACGTTCCTTTGCATTACTATCGTAAATAGATTACTGTTCGCACGAAACTAAATACATACTGGAGAAGAGCGCACGGGAAAATTTGAATACACTGTTGGAGAGTACTTTGATACTAACACGACATCGATGAGAAGGACGGTCCCGCTAATCGTCAATTCTTTGCGGAAGTGTTTTATAAAGGTCATGGCAGTGTAACATGTGAACAGACTGTATACCACTGTAGTTTTCTTTTAAGTTGCCCCGTATGCGGTTAGAGCTTGGCTGAATAATTTGCGTAACTTTGTGAAACAAACTTGAGTTCCTTCCGGCGAATAAAATGTTCAAACAACTTACGGCAACGCAGCCGTGTGACCTCTTGGCCAAACGTCGATATTCCGAGGGGACAACCTATCGTTTTCCAGGCGTAACTGCAAAGAGGATGTTGTTCAAGGAAATTTAACACCTTGTTATGAGAGCCACATGACGAAAGACAACTCAAACGCACTCAGGGTAAACAATAGCGCCAACACACAAACAAAGAGGACCAACATCAGATGTCGATTGCGAATATTACGAGGGCTATTCAGAAAGAGGGCTATTCGGAAAGTAAGGAACGACTGGTCACGAAATGGAAACCGCAGTGAAAATTAAAACTGTTTTAATTGCAGTAGTTAGTTACACCTTCCAGCTACTTCTCTACATAGTCGTCGGTCCGACCTAGAAATCTGTCGTAGCGTTGAACCAACTTTGCAATACCCTCGTCATAGAATGCAGCCTCCTGTGGTTTCCGAGAGTTTTCTGCTTTGGACTGCAGTCCGTTGTGGGTGCCAAAATGTCATCATAGGTAGCAGAGATGAAAAAAATGGTTCAAATGTCTCTGAGCACTATGGGACTTAACATCTATGGTCATCAGTCCCCTAGAATTTAGAACTAATTAAACCTAACTAACCTAAGGACATCACACAACACCCAGTCATCACGAGGCAGAGAAAATCCCTGACCCCGCCGGGAATCGAACCCGGGAACCCGGGCGTGGGAAGCGAGAACGCTACCGCACGACCACGAGCTGTGGACAGCAGAGATGAAGCTCAGATGGAGCCAAGTCCGGGCTATATGGTGGGTGATCAGAAACTTTGCAACGGAAATGTCGCAGGAGCGTACTTATTGCACCTGTAGTGTCCGACCGAGAACTTTTATGAAGAAGGAATAGTACGACAGATACGTTATGTAGGGTTGCACGATATCAGGTGAAATCTCTCGGCAGGCGCCATACTTTGTGGAAGACACTATTTTCTAGGTATCTTTACCCACATACGTGCATACTAGAGACACTGCCCAACACATCTGCGCGAAGCTTCATCGGATTTTCACTGTCGTTTCACTTTACAGACCGATCATTCCTTACTTTCTGAATAGCCCCCGAGTAAGGGATGATCAAGAAGTTTCCGTTTGAGGCCGTTGCTGCAGCGGATACGCAACGTAGCGCGGCTCTGATGCGGGTATATAAGCACCGACATGCAGGCAAGGGATTAGTGTGACAGTTATGTCTTTCCAATGTGCATGCTGTAAATACGTAAACGTGAACTATGCCGACGTGCCGGCCGCTGTGGTCGAGCGGTTCTAGGCGTTTCAGTCCGGAATGGCGCTGCTGCTACAGTCGCAGGTTCGAATCCTGTCTCGGGCATGGATGCATGTGATGTCCTTAGGCTAGTTAGTTTTAAGTAGTTCTCAGTCTAGCTTACTGATGACCTCAGATGTTAAGTCTCATAGTGCTTAGAGCCATTTGAACCGTTTATGCCGATGTTATTACCAAATGCGTCAAGACAGGACCAATGTGCTGTTGTTCTTTTGTTGGCTACCGAATGACAAACACCGGTAGACATCCACTGGAGAATAAGAGTGTGTGTGAGGCAGCGTGTCTGTCGAAAACCAACGTTGTGGAATGGTGCGCCAAGTTCCATGCTGGTCGCGATTCGACACAAGACGCCGGTCGATCTGGGATGTCAGCCTCAACCATTGCGCCAACTCAAGTGCGAGACAGTTGAGTGCCGCCATATAGTCCTGAACTCTCCCCATGCGATTATCACACCTTCGGTCCATTAAAAAAGGCCTTTAAGGGTGGACGATTCTTGTCGAACGAGAATGTCCAGCAGGCAGTTACAGAGTTCTTCACACAGCGGGAGAAGTTATTTTATCAAATGGGTGTCTTCAACTTGGTGCGTCAGTGGGACGATTGCTTCAATGCCCACGGCGATTTTGCCTGATTGGCATACTGATTCTGGACTGTATGGCCTTTGAATGGAAATTTTCTATCGCCCCTTATTCTTACCAAAGAGTGTGGTATCATTAACTCTGTCCCTCTGTTGTTTGATAAGGGACAGCAGAATTCAACGCTGAATTTAAGAAGAACTCCCCATCTCTATTTGTGAGGTCACTAATTTAATCGCAATTTTTTTCTAAATAACACTATCCGAATAGCCGGAATTGCATTCCAGAATCAGAACTACACTGAGATTCTGACATATCCTTCCATTTATTGGGATAGTGTTACTAAGGAAGCAGTTGAGATTAAATTAACAAGTGATTTTATAAATGGACATTCTTACTTAAATCCTGCTTGTAATCCTGTTCACACCATGCTCAAACAACAAATGGACAGAGTTAATGCTGTCTCACCCGCTGGTAATTGGTGATTCATATTCCCTATCGATAACTTCTGTCATTGGTAAACGTGGTTTATGTGGTGGCGCTTAGTATTTAAACTGTGTTTGTTTGTGTGTGTGTTGTCTTTCTTTATATGCCCCTCATACAGAGGGTTTAAATTCCTTTTCCCAGCGCTCGCTCGTTGATTCTGTTACTTGAAAATGAAAAGATGTGCAAAAATGGCTCTGAGCGCTATGGGACTTAACAGCTGTGGTCATCAGTCCCCTAGAACTTAGAACTACTTAAACCTAACTAACCTAAGGACATCACACACATCCATGCCCGAGGCAGGATTCGAACCTGCGACCGTAGCAGTAGCGCGGTTCCGGACTGCGCGCCTAGAACCGCGAGACCACCGCGGCCGGCAAAAGATGTGCACCTATCGAAATATCAGTGGTTGTCGAAGACGCCACCCGGCTGCATTCCCTTAGGTGTTTGAAATCTGAAGTTGGCGTTCGAATGGTACTAGTATTACAAGCGCGAATGTAGGGGAAATAGGAGTGTGTTCATGGAGGTTATGGCTGCCGCAAAAAATTTTTAGCATCTATATTTTTACACATCTATATCTTTTCCGAATATCATAGCTAACTCTATCACAGGATACTTTTCTGTTGCTTGTGTAAGGGCCTGCACAATTCGATGGCCTTGCAGCATGACCAGTAATAGTGCAACCAGCTAAAGGCCCATGAGGGTAGGTTGACGTACCTGCTGTTACCAACAAGTCTGACACAGTTCGTGTGTCAACAAGTAGAACCGGCAAACCACAGGAAATTGAGCAAAGGCAGACAGAAGGTGAAAGATCCTCCACTAAGAAAGAAGAAAAGAGGTAAGACGACTTCCCAAACGTAGGCTGAAACGACTGAAAGAAAAACTATTCTCATTTACTCTGTCGTATAACCACTGTTTGCAGAACAGTATACACAATGGCAAATCTTAGTGATATGCTGATATTTTTGAGTGCACATTTCGATTTCATATTGTGTAAATCGAGTCGCTATCAAAGCTGAGAGAAGCTTCTTTAACATTATTGATATGACAATCCTTAGTTACTGTTAATGTTATATTAGATCCGTCACCACTGAATATAGGCAATGACAAATAGAAAAAAATTGCATTTATTCAGTTGTAACAAACGGTCCTAAGGTAAAATAATTCATATAAATTTGTGAGAATTCGTTGCTACTGTATTTGTTAAATAAATTGTGTGACACAGGTACTTCTCAAATTTTCGGAGGTATTTATTCAAAGGCCATATTTTTCTGCGCTGCAATTTTTTGTATATTATGCTAAAGCAATGTGCTATTCACTAATGTAAAGGTATTGTTATTATAATGGTAAAATGTTTTTCGTATTTTATGATAAGAAAACAATGTAATATTAACATATTAATACATGTTATATACACTGCCTGACAAGAAAAAGTGAAGCACTCAAAAGGGCAGCAGGAAACGAAATCAAACTTCACTTCACAGATTTAGAGGGTATGCGACCTTACTGTAGTGATTAGAAAATCGATTACGTTTACGAAGAACTTGGCACTATGAGCTCACTTATCAGTCAGGCACTGCACCCTTCTAGCCTCGATGTATGTGACTGATTCGGTTGGGAAGGGTGCTATAAAGCCGTTATACCCTTTCCTGAAGCAAGCTGTCCCACGTCGGTTATACCTGGTTCCTGACTGAAGTCCCAGATGGTCCCACACATGTTCTATTAGGAGCAGATCCGGGGACCACTGGTGGCATGTACATGTACAAAGTTACATCCGATCATGTCTTCCGAGTATTTCTCCTTTTTGTTGGGCAGTTTATTTAATCGTTATTAATAAAATGGCCTGTTAAAAGTGATTATGACGAGAAACTCTGTTTGAGGGCGGGGCTGGGGTGGGTGGATGGGGGGAGGGGGACGAGGTAGGAGGAGGAGAAAGACAGCAACAAAATGTGACTCCCCACGTGCAGAACGCAGGATCGAATCCTGGACCAACGCCTGATCCTGCACCAGTCGAAGAAGTTCCCACACCCTTTCAATACCTTCGTCAGTCCTACGTCTCCACAAAATCGATTCCCAGCACTGCACTGTATACCCCATTCTTGAGATCCCTACCTTTCTTTCACCACGTCTCTCCGTCCCTACATCTCTATACGCTCCACGTCTTTTCAGCCACCCTCTTCCTACTGACTATGATGACAGTCTACCCACCCAGTTTGGCACACTTCGACGTGGTGTTCCTTCTGCTCCTGAGTGTTGTTGAAATAACACGTGAAGATTGTCCACGCCATGGGTAGTCAACCGTTTTTACCTACCTCCTACTTTTGTACTTCTGTTACTATAAAATTTTCTAACCGCCCGCCAATTCCGCAAGAATGGTGATTTATAAAGTATGGAAGTAACTTAACTCCACAAAATGTATATCGCAGAGTTACAGGAACTTAAAAAAACCGCCTTCGAACAGGCCTTGAAGGCACAACGGTACCGGCCGGCCACCGTGTCATCATCAGCCCTTAGGCGTCAGTGGATGCGGATGTGGAGCGGCATGGGTCAGCATACTGCTCTCCCTACCGTCTTCAGTTTTCCTGACCGGTGCCACTGCTTCTCAGTCAAGTAGCTCCTCAATTTGCCTCACAAGTGCTGAGTGCACCCCTCTTGCCAACAGCACTCGGCAGAACCGAACGGTGACCCACCCAAATGCTAGCCAAGCCCGACAGCAGTTAACGTCACTGATCTGACGGGAACCGGTCTTACCAGTTCAGCAAGGCCGTTGGCACAGCGCGGATCGCGCGAGGGAAAAACAACTGTCTCAACGCCTCAGTACGAACTCTTATTTCCCTTATCTTTGAATGGTGATCATTGCGCGATTTGAAAGTTGGTGGTAATAATATATGGTCTACATACTCGGTGAACATCGGATTTCGGAATTTAGTGAGCAGCCCCTCCTGCTTAACGCGTCGTCTACCTGCAAGTGTGTCCCACTTCAAACTTTCTATGAGATACGTAACGCTCTCGCGATGGCTAAATGTAATAGTCACGAATCTTGCCACTCTTCTTTGGACTTTCTCAATCTCTTTAATCAGACCCATCTGGTAAGGGTCCCACACAGACGAAAAATACTCCAAGACTAGACGAACTAACGTATTGTAAGCTATTTCCTTTGTTGAAGGACTGCATCGCTTCAGGATCCTACAAATAAACCGCAATCTAGAGTTCGCCTTACCCGTTACTTGTGTAATCTGATCATTCCATTTGAGATCATTTCGAATAGTCACACCCAGATACTTGACGGACGTTACCGCTTCCAAAGACTGACCATTTATTTTGTACTCGTACAGTAATGGGGATTTTCGGCTTGTTACACGCAGTAGGTTACACTTATTATATTGAGAGTTAACTGCCAGTCATTACACCACGCATTTATTTTCTCCAAATCCTCAATGATTTGTTCATAACTTACGTGTGATACTACTTTCCTGTAGACTACAGCATCATCGGCAAACAGTCTAAGGCCGCTGTCAGTACCATCAACCAGATCGCTTATGTAAATCGTAAAAGGCAGAGGACCTATTACGCTGCCCTGGAGCACACCTGAAGTTACGCTTGTTTCTGTTGAAGTCACCCCGTTCAGGACGACATACTGCTTCCTGTCTGTTAGAAAACTTTCTATCCAACAGCATATGTCATCGGATAGACGGTAAGCGCGCACTAATTTTGTAGCAAGCGACAGTGCGGAACTAAGTCGAACGCCTTTCGAAAGTCGAGAAATATGGCATCAACCTCGGAGCCGGTATCTAGAGCCTGTTGTATATCATTCACTAAGAGGGCCACCTGTGTCTCGCGTGACCACTGTTTCCTAAAACGGTGCTGTTTTTTTGCAGATGAGCTTCTCCGAGTCTAGAAAGGTTATTATGTCTGAACACAAAATATGTTCCATGATTCTACAACAAATCGCTGTCACTGAAATGGCCGGTAATTATGTGCATCCGATTTTCTACCCTTTTTATAGATTGCTATGACTTGGGCCTTCTTCCAGTCCCGTGGTACTTTCCGCTGTTCCAATGATCTCTGATAGATGATGGATAAGAATGGTGCTATATTTGTAGCATAGTCAACATAAAATCTTACGGGGATGTCGTCTGGGCCAGATGCCTTCCTGGTGTCTAAGGATCTTAACTGTTTTACAATCTCAGATACACTAAACACTATGTCAGCTATCCTTTCGTTTGTTCGATAACTGAAAGGGGGACTGGTGCTGCAGTCCTCTACCGTAAACGAGTTTTTGAAGGCTAGGTTTAGAATTTCGGCCTTGTGTTTATCATCACCAGTTACATTATCCGTACTGTCAGCAAGAGAAGGCATTGAATTATTTGTAGTGTTCATAGATTTTACGTACGACCAAAATTTTTTGGGATTATTTTTAGAATCTGCAGATTAAATATTGCTTTCAAATTCGTTAAAAGAATCTCTCATTATCCTTCTGACAGCTGCTTTCATTTCGTATAAATTATGTTTGTCAGCGCGGCAGTGACTACGTTTAAAACGACTGTGCAAAATTCTCTGCTTTCTCAGCAACTTCCTAATACGTTTGTTGTAACAAGGTGGATCCTTTCCCTCCCCTGTACTTTTGCTAGGCACATACTTCTCTAGCACATGGTGGACAATATCTCTAAATTCCAACCAAAGATGCTCAGTATCTTTGTGTCCCGCGGTGAATGGCTGGAGGTGACTGTGAAGATATTCATTAATGATACTTTTATTTGCTTTCCCAAACAAGAATACTCAACGCTGTTTCTTTGGTTTTTTTGCAACTTCCACTGACATAGAAGCCACAACGATATTATGGTCGCTAATACCTTCTTCTAGATTAACTTCCTCAAAAACATCAGGTCTGTTTGTCGGCAATATGTTCCCATCTCGAGCTGGTTTTCTAACCAATTGGTCAAGGTTGTATTTGAGAGCGCTCCTATAATAACTTCACACGAATCTTTGCTTGGGCCTCCTGTGATAAACGTGTAATTTTCCCAGTCAATGGATGCTCGATTAAAGTCTCCACCTATAACGAACGGATAATTAGGACATTTACTTCCTATGTACTTAAGACTTTCCCTGAAATGTTCTGCGACGTTTGTTGCAGATGCTGGTGGTCTATAAAAACATCCTAATACAATGGTCAATCCTTGTCTGATTGACAACTTTATCCAGACTATTTCACAGTCCGACCCAGTATTGTTCTCAACTGCTTTTAAACAGCTTTTAACTGCAATGAACACACCACCTCCCACAGCATCAGTCATAACCTTCCTAAACAATGTCCAGTCAGAGTTCAAAATTTCACTGCTTTTTATGTCTGGTTTCAACTAGCTTTCGGTACCTAATACAATATTGGCATTATTTCGGAGATTAACTCTGGGATCTTGCTACAGACACTTCGACAATTTACTAACATGAGATTAAGCGTATTTAAATCCTTTGGACTGACCTGTTTAGTCGAACTAACAATTTTTACAGTTGACACACCCACATCAGTGTCATGAACTGGTAATTTTTCAGGCCAGCGGTTTGTTTCCCGTGGAGAGGAACCTAATCTAAAAAAACCATGTGCACGCCACAAGTACTGTGCTACCCATTTAGCTGCTTCCTGTTTGTAGTGCAACCCTGATCTATCGAGGGGCATCCTACAACCTTCCACCCCATAGCGCAGGTCGAGGAATCTACAATCACTTTCGTCACAGAGTCGACGTAGCCTCTGGTTTAGATTCTCCACTCAACTAGAGGACCCCGGTCCACTCTGCGTACGATGCTGCAGATCGTCAGCTTGGTTTCCACTTCTCGAGAGATGGGGGCCGCCTTCACCAATTTAGCCAGCCGTCGAAAGGACCCAAGGATTTCCTCGGAATCCCGACGACAGGCATCGTTGGTGCCGACATGCGCAACAATCTGCAGCTGGCTGCACCCCGCACGCTCGATAGCCGCCGGAAGAGCCACATCCCGGACAAGGCTCCCCGGCAAGCACACTCAGTGATCGTTGGACTTCTTCCCCGCCCTAGCCGCTACGTTCCTGAGGGGCTCCATGACCCGCCTAACATTGGAGCTCCCAATAAATAACAAACCCCTACCCCCATGTGTCTGTCCGAACCTTGCTGAAGGAGCGGCCACTATCCTGGCAGAAGGTGCATTCTGATCCGGCTCAGCCTCCCGCCCCCCCCCCCCCTCCCCGAGTACCCCGAGTATCAGATAGCACCCTGAATCTATTAGCAAAGTGCATGGGATTTGGCAGGAGCCTGCGTCCCCCATCCCCCATGCAGCTTTCGCCTTGAGGTTCGAGACCTCGACACAGTCCGCTATTCACACTGAGGTGAGAGTGGGCCGGCCGGCTCAGCTGCACCTGAGGACGGCTCAGTGACAGAGAGCTGTGACATCCCCCCCCCCCCCCCCCCCCCTCCTGCACATCTAGTACAGCAGAGGCTGCCCCAGGCCCCCCATCCCCACTGCACCTCAAGGTGGCACTCTGGAGCTTGTTGACTGTGGCCAACAAAGCTTCCAGCTGCGTTTGGACAGTGGCCAACTCCTCCTGCATCCGCACACAACAGACACAGTCCCTATCCGTCTAGCTAATAACTGATTTACTATAAAAAACTTAAGGAAGTCTACTGCCACACAAGGTTAACAGCTACACTCTAGTTGGCAGAAAGGACACTCAACAATGAAAATAAAAATGTATAGGCGAAGCGAGATCTTGTGCTTATTTTCCTGCTAGGGGCTATTTAGTGAATACTAAAGAATAAGACAGTGACCTACAGTAAACTGCTAGGGGCTATCTAGTGAATATTATAAACGAATTAAACAGTGACCTGCCGTAAGCTGCATCTACTGATTATCCCCCGTACTTGTAATTTAACCAA
The DNA here is from genome assembly GCF_021461385.2 of Schistocerca piceifrons. Classification (NCBI taxonomy): domain Eukaryota; kingdom Metazoa; phylum Arthropoda; class Insecta; order Orthoptera; family Acrididae; genus Schistocerca; species Schistocerca piceifrons. The sequence goes on along the minus strand of NC_060138.1, from coordinate 547,830,644 downwards.
GCGTTTACGTAGACGCGAAAGTGACCTAATAAAACTAAAAAACTGCTACCTTAAATGTACCGAGTCAAAATGACAGCCGGCCGCGGTGGTCTCGCGGTTCTAGGCGCTCAGTCTGGAACCGCGCGACTGCTACGGTCGCAGGTTCGAATCCTGCCTCGGACATGGATGTGTGTGATGTCCTTAGGTTAGTTAGGTTTAAGTAGTTCTAAGTTCTAGGGGACTGATGACCACAGATGTTAAGTCCCATAGTGCTCAGAGCCATTTGAACCATTCAAAATGACACTAATAAACGTAAACACTGGGTATTGTACACTGACAGATGCAGGTACAAAACAAAACCTTTAACGAACAATAAGAGTTCAGAATGTAAAGCACAAATACGAATTCTACTTTATAGGAACCGACGGGCTTACAGTTCACGATCACTAAAGCCCACAACAAGCTAAGGTATTTAAGCAGACGGCGAGGTGAGTTCTAGCTTTCTGCTAACTAAACCGTATGTAAGAAGAACTCAGAAGTTGTATTGTAACACTGATTTACTCAGATATTACAGCGTAAGACTAATTTACCACGTATTTTACGTGTGCTTAATTGTTAAGGGTCGCAGGTTACGCTAATTAAACGTATACAAGTGAGGTTAGAAATCACTGTCAGTATCATTATTCCTAATATAACGTATAAAAACTGCTACCTTCAATATATCGAGTCTAAATGACACCAATAAACGTGAATACTGAGTGTTGTGCACTGAATTAATTGATAATCCCACGTATTTAACGTCAGTTAAGAATGTAAACAAACTTATGCGTACACCCGGAACTGTCCTCAATAGAAACTTCGCTTCCCTTATTCAGACGCAAATAAAAACTCAAACCTTTAATTTATCACGTGTATCTGACACTAATGCACGTAAATACTATAGAAGAGACAGCAAAAACGATTAATTACTAGCTAAATTACTTATCTTGTAACACAGATAGCGAAAAGCGCTCGTAGCCGGCGTCAGGGCTGCCAATCGCTACTTACATAATATTTTATATCATAATTTTATGACAATTTAACGAAAATTTCTTTAAAACGTCCGCCCCCTATTGACCAAAGGTGGAACGCTCATTAGTGGGCGGTATTGACAAGGTTACTGGCTTGTTACAATGCTAGCCGCGAAAGTTTCTGGCATCCTCTCGGAATAGGTCATTCATTCTGAAGGAACAAAGTGAATTGCGGATTGTAGTTCATTTTTCGTCTTCCCCCATCTTCTTTACTGTTTCTCATGTTTGTGGCAGTGTTCGGTGGTGATGAGAAACGGATAATTTAGAAATGGATCAATTACAATATCCAGTTATTTTCATTTTTATTTGAAGCAACAAGAGCTTCTCGTCGATCAGTACATTAATCGTTCAAAATTTTTAAGTGTATTTGTATTTCCAATGTTTGTATGTCATTTTTCCGAGGCAGGCATGAGGAACTAAATTAATATTTCCCAGACAAGCATAGAAAATCACACAGAAACACTCGGCTTGATTGGTTTATCAGACTAATGGTCGTTAAGCCAGAGCGTGGGTTCGATCCATTCCCTGGAATGCAAAACATGCAACTCCACTTTTATCTGTACCAAGGTGTCCCCTTTTTTCTGCTATCTGTTCATCAAGTGACTGTCCTGGATAGGAATAAACCAGTCTGTTGTTCACGCGCGAAATGAACAAGTATACAGAAGAACGATTAGTAACAATCTATTTTGTATAGTTTCACCTTGAGCGGTGCAGTATCCACAGGCAGACATCTTTACCTATACCATGTCAATGGAAATTTGGACAAGGATGGACTATTCTCAAGTCATTGTACCCTGTAAGGCAGAAAAAGACGCACAACGAAGGAATTGTCCGTAGAGGACGAAAATCGGAATATGTATAGACAAGGAAATGATTTCAGTTTCAGAAAAATTGCATGATTTGCTATAGACAAATTGCTTCACCAACTGAGCAAGTCAATAACGCTTTGGTCCACCTCTGGCCCTTAGGCAAGCAATTATTCAGCCTGGCAATGTGTTCTTACATATGCCTGATCCTGTCCAATTTGGCGTTATATCGTCTAAACACCGAGGTGGTTGGAGGGCCATGTCAAGAATGCTCCTAGGTAGGGTCTGGCAAGCACGAAGACATGCAGTAGAAACCCTAGCCGTGTGCGGCGGGCATTATCTTGCCTAAAGGTAATGTACGCAACAAAATAGGGCGTAGAATATCGTCGACGTACGACTGTGTTGTAAGGGTGCCGCCGAACATCAGAATGGGTCCTGCTGTGGAAAAAATGGCACCACAGACCATCGCTCTCCCTTATCAGGCCGTGTGTCTGGCGACGATCAGGTTGATATACCACCGCTGTCTAAAGCGCCTCCAGACACGAATTACCTGGGGCTCAATTCGAAGCGGGACTCATCACTGAAGACAGTTCAGTTCCAGTCAATGAGATTCCAGGCCGAAGACCTGTCTGGAGAAGCCCCAGACAGCGGTGGGATGCCAACCTGAGTGTCGCCGGCCGTACGGCCCGACAACCAGGACTGATGGTTTAGGGTGCCATTTCTTTTCATAGCAGGAGCTCTTTGGCTGTTATCCACGGCGCCCTTAGAGCACACAATACTCTACGCCCCGTTTCGTGGCTCCTCATGGCAAGCCATCTTTGACTTACAGTTCAGCAATATAATTCCCTCCCACACACGGCGAGAAATACTACTACTTATCGTCGTGCTTGCCAAACCGTACCTTGACCAGCAGGGTCGCCGGATATCTCCCCAGTTGAGAACGTTTGGAGCATTATGGGCAGAGCTCTCAAACCAGCACGAGATTTTGACGATCTAACGCCCCAGTTGGACAATATTTGGGACGACATCCCTCAGGAGGACATCTAATAACTCTACCAATCGATGCCAAACTGGATAACTGCTTGCATGAGGGCCACAGGTGCATTAATAGGCAGCCCAAGAAGAGAGCATCTATCACACGACCGACATTTTTTTTAAAAAAAAAGAGAGAGGGAAACAATTTTTTGTAAAGTTATGATAAACTGAATATTTTCAGTCTCGAAGCTCTCCCCACAAGATGCTATTTTCTCGTTGATCCATCCCGGCTTTATTTAGTTTTTTCTTTTCTTCCTCTGCATTTATTGTTAGCAGTGTTATGTGCATTATGTGTGGCCAAAACATATTAGTCTTCTTACTCTGTGGCCCAAGTAAGCTGAAAGGTTGGTCACCTCTGTCTTAGAGTGTGTATTACACTTTCCGAACTGACGGAGGACGACGATCATAAACTAAAGTGTTCAAAACTTGTTCTTTAACTTGACAAATCACTAATAGCCATCGTATATTTTCATCGTCATTAAGACCAACACAGAGCCGGTGTCCACATACAAGGCATAAAATTGTACATAGATACTGAAAGAAGTGCGTGTGATCACGTGTTCGTGAAGTGGTAGGATTCCTCGACACTATTCATTCAGTGAATGTAACGGTTTGATGTGACAGCACCTCATTGAGTTAGGGACTGTGGTGGGAGGTGTGTCATACATCCCGGAACGATGACGCAAGCTGAGGGTGCACAACCGCAGATTTCTGAAGGCCCGTATGCATTTCTCAGAAGGTACACTTTCCACTGTTCATTCACAGCCGGTAAACGCGGCAGGAAATATCTCGTGTTTGCATCGGCACAGTAGACGTGTGAAGAAGAGGTCGCGTTGTTATTTTTAACAAACGAAATACATAAGAAAGGAAGGGAGGACTAAAGATGAACGATTGATGTTACGACGACGACGAGACGGTGCACAAGGTCGTGTTAGATAAGGAAATCGGGTGTGTTCGATACAAAGAGCGCTTGCAGTATTTACCTTAATATATTCACAGAAACTACGAAATACTTAAAGCTAAATATCTGCACGGGGATATGAATCTGCGACTGCTCGAGTGTGCGTCCAGTGCCTTACCACTGCGTCATCTCGCTGAGTGAAAAATGAAAAAAAAAACTGTTGTATGTCCTCATCGAATATAAAATGTAATAAACAGATGATTATTGTACAGATGATGTCCAGTTTTCTAAGACGTGGTAACGTTTGCATTAAGGTATATGAGCGTTTGGCTGCCACGTGGTGTATGTTCAAAATTCAGATTCTTTAGGACAGCAAATATAAAGTTTGCAGCTCACTGCAAATTCATGATTGTGCACTGAGCTGACAAAAGTCATGGGATACCTCCTAACATCGTGTCGGACCATCTTTTGCCTGCCTTAGTACAGCAACTCGACGCACCACAGACTCAAGAGGTCACTGGAAGTCCCCTACAAAAATATTAAGCTATGATTCCTCTATAGACCTCCATAATTCCGAACATATTACCGGTGCAGAGTTTTGAGGACGAACTCATCTCCTGATTATATTCTATAAATATTCGATGGGTGGCCAAATGATTCGCTTAAATTGTCCAGAATGTTCTTCAGATCAGTGGCTCGGTGACATGGCGCATTGTTATCCATAAAAACTCCATCGTTATTTGGGTACATTAAGTCCATGAATGCTTCAAAATGGTCTCCAAGTAGCCGAATGTAACCATTTCCAGTCAATGATTCATGGAAACAGCGGCCTCACAAGTGTATGGTGCCGCCACCATCTTGCTCAGTGCCTTGATCACAACTTGGGTCCATGGCTTTGTGGGGTCTGCGCCACTCTCGAACCCCACATCAGCTCTTACCAACTGAAATCGGGATTCCTCTGACCAAACGACGGTTTTCCAGTCGTCTAGTGTGCAACCGAAGTGCTAACGAGCCGAGGAGAGGCGTTGCAGACGATGTCGTGCTGTTCGCAAATTCCCTCACGTCGGTCGTCTGCTGCCATAGCCTATTAACGCCAGATTTCACCACACCGTCCTAACAGTTACGTTCGCCGTACGTCGCACATTGATTACTGCGTTTATTTCATCCAGTGTTGCTTGTTTGTTAGCACCGGCAGCTCTACGCAAACGCCACTGCTCTCAGTCTTTAAGGTCCACGGGGAAAGGTAATGGCTGAAATTTGGTATTCTCGGCACACTCCCTGATACTATTGATCTCGGAATATTGAATCCCTTTCCACAGGAATCAGTTTATTACAAATGACAGCGTCGCTAATTCACTGCCCTTTTAAACCTTATGTAAGCGATACCACGAACTGTATGTGTGCACATCGTTATCCCATGACATTTCTCACCTCAGTTCATATGTTATAAGTAAATGTTGGCACGATAATAGCTTATAAAATTCCAATTGGAATAAGAAAATCTATTGTTGAAACGTTTTAACTACCTCCAAATCAAAATTTTCAAAATTCTGATTTTCAAAAAGTGATGTTTTCTCCTATTTGATACAGAAATAACTTGCGAAGGGGGGTAAGATTAAATAAAAATTGACAACGTGTTTCAGAAATAGAAGTGTTCTCTATTGTACAGAAATACAAGAAAAATGAAAACTGAAAAGCACAAAATGAAAATTCAGGCAATGCCGTTATTTTGATGATGTCGTGGTTCCATCAAAATGTTCGTCACTGTGTAGGGCAGAGACTTTCCTCTAGCCTGTCACAAGGTACGCAGAAGGAACGACACACACCCTTTCCAGGCTTGCTGACAGAGTGCGACATAACAAAATACATTTTACTTGTCTGACGGTAGATTCTAATATAGGCAAATTTACTGATCATTTGATATATCACAGGCATTGATCCGATTAATATTCAGAAGTACAAAGAAAGTAATCATCAAGTAAACCATATCGAACTAATTTTTCCCGGCACTCAGATATCACCGTAGATTTGCCCAGACAGAGGGCTGTTGTCTCGTTTTTTTTTTTTTTTTTGGGGTGGGGAGAGTAATTATACGAGCCTTTATTTAAATACGCCTAATGCCTAACGATTTGCGATATGGCGAACTGCCACAAAGGCTGTTCGAACCGTTATTTTAAATTCCAGACCATGGCTTCAGAATTTTAGACACTTGCACACAGATGGTCAGTTGAGAAAAAAACCTTAAATGAACTCTGATAAACAACATTTAAGAACATTATTAACTTTACATCTCTGATTGCTGACAGCAAAATAATATTGGAAATAGACAACACGTACAAATAATTCCTAGAATCTGCTTCTCCCTAAAACAAATAATTGCAGCTTATTATTTCACGACGGCCGACTCAAGAAATGACTCAGGGCAGTCAGTTAAGCAACATATGCAAATCTTGCAAATCCATTGACAACCAAGGGATAAAGAACAGCACTTAAACTATTGAGGGGGGGGGGGGTGGGAGGGGGGGCTATGTGCCACGTTACTGGTACTAGTTTTACAAGTGGTAGGTCCTTCAGTGAACTTGCTGGCCTTTCTCTTTAGAACAGTCCACGTCTTGGCCCTTCTGGCTAGAATAATTTATGATGCCTCTTAACATAAACCTGTTACCCCCAGGCATAGACAAGTCACAGACCATAATTAAGATGTTTAATAACGGCAACAAAAATACGTAATCTCAAGCACACACACATAGAAAATTTGCAATGAAAAGCAATTATAAGTATTAGAATTATCCCTTGGCATTAAATGCCAAAAACCCATTTAATTTTAACCTTCTAATTTAGCCGTCTGTTAATTAAACCTGTAGGTTATTGCTCTCTGTCATATCAACCTAACAAAGCAACAATTTGAATGACTTCGAGCCACTTCAAGTAAAAAGTGACCTATGCAAACAGTTTAAGCCACTCATTCGTATTTCACATGTACTCAGTAAGTCAACTCCTAGTTCTGGGCGCTGCAGTCTGGAACCGCGAGACCGCTACGGTCGCAGGTTTGAATCCTGCCTAGGGCATGGATGTGTGTGATGTCCTTAGGTTAGTCAGGCTTAACTAGTTCTAAGTTCTAGGGGACTAATGACCGCAGAAGTTGAGTCCCATAGTGCTCAGAGCCATTTGAACCACAAACCCCTCTCTGGTCTACGAGATGCAACAGGGTCAGCTCACTTACTCGTCCTGGAATTATAAACAATTCAATGATCATATTTACGTAAGGGTTGAGTAAAAGGAACTTCCCTTAAAACACAAAACATCTTAATTACGGTGAAACGATAACAACAGGACATAATACAGTAGTTCTTTAAATATACACACCGTACTGAATTACAGCCTCGTGAAGTTAAGACATTTCTAAACGGGCGAAAGAAACTTGGACAACAAAGCGCGGACAAATTACTGATATCAAATTACTTAGACCAACTAGCTGTTGTATAACATATACGCTCATTACTGCAGTCCCGTGACAGAATAGAACATTGAAGCTCCAAAGAAACTGGTACAGACATGCATATTCAAATACAGAGATATGTAAACAGGTAGAATACGGCGCTGCGGTCGGCAACCTATATAAGACAAGTGTCTGGCGCAGTTGTTAGATCGGATACTGCTGCAACAATGGCAGGCTATCAAGATTTAAGTGAGTTTGTCGCCGCAGGAGCGATACGACACAACATCTCCAAGGTAGCGATGAAGTGAGTATTTTCCCGGACGACCATTTCATGAGTGTACCGTGAATATCAGGAATGCGGTAAAACATCAAATCTCCGACATCCCTGCGGCCGGAAAAAGATCCTGCAAGAACGGGACCAACGACGACTGAAGAGAAGCGTTCCACGTAACAGAAGTGCTACCCTTCCGCAAATTGCTGCAGATTTCAATGCTGGGCTATCAACAAGTGTCAGCGTGCGAACCATTCAACGAAATATCATCGATATGGATTTTCGGAGCAGAAGGCCCACTCGTGTACCATTGATGACTGCACGACACACAGCTTTACGCCTCACCTGGGCCCGTCAACACCGACATTGGACTGTTGATGGCTGGTAGGACGAGTCTCGTTTCAGATTGTATCGAGCGGGTGAACGGGTACAGGTATGGAGACAATCTCACGAAGCCATGGACTCTGCATGTCAGCAGTGGACTGTTCAAGCTGGTGGAGACTCTGTAATGGTGTGGGGCGTGTGCAGTTGGAGTGATAAGGGACCCCCTGATACATCTAGGTACGACTCTGACAGGTGACACGTACGTAAGCATCCTGTCTCATCACCTGCATCCATTCACGTCCGTCCATTTTGCATTCCGACGGGCTTGGGCAATTCCAGCAGGAGAATGCGACACCACTTACGTCCAGTATTGGTACAGAGTGGCTCCAGGAACACTCTTCAGAGTTTAAACACTTTCGCTGGCCACCAAACTCCCCAGATATGAAGATTATTGAGCATACCTGGGATGTCTTGCAACGTGCTGTTCAGAAGAGATCTCCACCCCCGCCGTACTCTTACGGATTTATGGACAGCCCTGCAGGATTCATGGTGTCAATTCCCTCCAGCACTACTTCAGACATCAGTCGATTCCTTTCCACGCCGTGTTGCGGCACTACTGCGTGTTCGCGGGGTCCATACTAGATATTAAGCAGGTGTACGAGTTTCTTTGGCTCTTCAGTGCATATAATAGCGTGACTGCACTCGTACTTCCACTGCAACCAGGCTGTGGGACACGCTAATGCTTTAAACAGCCTTTCAGCCACAAAACCAACCAGACCACCAAACGGCCACCGCTGTTTGTGGACACCATTGCAAATTGGCCCCTCAGACTCGAGTACAGTACTCTTGTCGGACTCGTACTCAGCGACCTAGCCGGCTCCGTTCCGTCAAAGCGGACAACACGCTCTTCATTGCAAAGCCCGCTCGCTCTCCCACTCTGCCAGAAGCCGCGTGACCCGCCACTTCGCGGAATATTCGCGCACCACTTCGGAACCAAATTTGAAGGCCTGGAAAGCAACCAGCACATCGCGCGCTGTTGAATAGTCTTCCAGTCAAAGACCCTCAGACCGTCGTCTCTGACCGGAAGACTAAACCACGGACGACCATCGATAACCAGAGAGGCACTACTACGGCCGCGAAGCCAGGGCGCAAGGGTCAGAGACGTCTGTCATCCCCCTTTCCACGAGCTGTCACCCGTCTTCGGATCCGTGAGACCAGACCTTGCAGAACAGAACAAATCTTAGCCGTCAGTCTGGTTAGGTTGGCTACGGGTCATCTTTTGCCGGAGGACGCTTGCGGTATTCTCGGTAATAAAACCGACCCAAAGGTCCTCTCGTCCTCAGTTGTTTGCAACGTTCAGTTGGTGCAGTTCCACGGAGTTCGTCAGTGCAGAAGCTGCCGCCATTTGTACGTCTTTGCGCTCGCCTATTGTTCTCAGTAACGACCATGGTCCTCATAGCATCGGTTCCAACTGTTTTGCATTAATGGTAACACAACCGCGATTATTTCAGTCATGAACCATCACAAATGCTACGATTTGCATACAGATCGGTAGGCGCGACGAAGCTTACCATGCTTGCTCGTTAGTAATACAGTATGTACTGCCCCTGCCTCAGCTTCAGTTTATTCTTGCTCATGGATAATAATGATCATTACAATTTATATCGCACTATACACACACTCTCTCTCTGATCGAGGGCTGGACGAGTTAACAGGACGCTCGCCTGTGTTGCAAATTGTCCTGCAGCGAGACTGTTTCTATATCAGGATTGCGCTACTCCTGTGTGTGAGGTATCCGATATTTTAATTGTAACAGGCTACCTCGCATTTCCATGTGTGTGTTTATGTAAATGTATGTAAGATTTTACCAGATCTTTCTGACTTCTATTCTGTAGAATTCCCTTCGCCTCTTACAACGCCGTAATTATTAATTAGAGACCTCTGTTAGAAGAGATGACGTCCGATGGTGGCCACGGTCTAGACACGTGAAGATTATCAGGTAACTGGGAATAGGAAGTCGGGCAGTCATTTTAATTTCTATCACCCTTGTCACCAAGTTCGTTCTTTTGAAAGAGAACCGGTGGAAGCCGCAACATATTCAACAGTTTGATACGTTGCCAGCCACTTTGTTAAACCAGAAGAAAGGTGGGTGACAGGTGGGTATAAAATTTAGTGGGTTCACCGTATGTTTTTTCTTTGCTGCTGTGGTGCATCTTCCATGAGGAAAAATTGTTTGAAGTTGAAATGGAACAGGGCTCATTGACAGTCGACCAGTCCCGCTTCCAGAAGCATGCCTCTATCTCAGATCAAGATCCTGAAGTTCAACCTTATAATTCTGGGTTTCTTTATAAAAAATAGATGTTCTATGCTTTTTATCGTATTTGATACGACGCATTGTCACCCAGCTGATTTTATTTCCAACAATATTTTTGTCCCACTTTCTGACACTTTCTTGAGGGTTTTGAGTTAAATGATCTGCACAGGCTGTAAGATACTTTTATTGAAAGTCACGACCGGCTTTGCGTCAATTGAACACGCATTCTCAGGTGAAATATGTTTTACAGCCAGTGCGGAATGTTTCATTCAAAACGTGGAATTTTGGCTTCGCTTGCCGCAATTTAACATAACATGCTCATTCCTGAAGATCTTTAACTGTTACAAAGTCGAACTTTGCATTTCATAAACCACAAACTTACTCATTTTTAGGGATTTCTCCATCGCACTGTACCAGTCCCTCAGTACATAAATCGTTCTCTCCTTACAAGCACTTTCAGAACACCCAAAAGTACAATCGATGGGTAGATATGAACGTACGAAACCAGAAATGTTTTATCAGTAGTGTCGACACCATTATTACTGGACAGAATGCAGAAGTAAGAGGGCTACGTTTAAATTCCTGTTTTGCCCAGGACGAGAATCGGAGAAAATCACAACATGCTTTATAGGTGGTTTAGAAGACAACAGCTTCTTGACGTACACCAGCAAGAATGAAACTGTTTCTACAGAGCCCTGTGGTGCAATCGTTTCATGCACTCGTTTGTTGTCAATATTAGAAATATCCCGTTTTCATTTTCATATCATTAATGTCAAAATCACTGACTCTTAATACTCGGAATGGATGGTCCTTCTGTAGATCCATGGATATAACGTAAATTTCAGCATTAGGATTGAAAGAATCACGCTTCATACGTTCTCAGATCCTCGCGGCTTTCCCTAAATTTAATTCATGATTTGTTTCAAATTTCGCATTCCCTTCTAGTGTGAGATTTGTATCCATTATTTTCTTTAAGTTTATGTCGCAACCTGTATAAGTTTCTTTTATCGGTTTCCGGAATCGTAAGTTAAACTTAGTGCTAAAAGTGTAGCAGTAGTAACTTTCCTTCAAGAACTCTCTGTTATCCTTAACGTACGTTTCTTTGTAAAAATTTTTGGAATAATCAGACGAATACTCGAATACTTCCTGTTTACGTTATCATTTCAGATGTAATGTGATTTATGAACAGGTGAAGTACTTATAAGCTGCTCCGTGAAAGCTATTTTCTCTCCTTCTATCTTCTGTGGATTGGGCTTGCGCTCTCCTCGTCAGGAGTTATATATTCTCTGTAGTTTCTCGAAGCTGGTGACAGTCTCCCGCACACTCTACTGAAAACGTGTGAAGAACGAATTGTTCGTACGTTTTAAGAACTCTCGAGCCCGTATTATGAATATAAAACTGTTAACAAAATTGTTAGACTGAAGACTACCACGAGCGTGGTCCTTGCAATAGATCCAGTCTTGACAAGTTCACGTAAACAAGCGTTTTGTTTACCAGTGTCCTCCACTTTCCACACCTTTCGATGAATTTCTTTCCCTTAGCTCCTGTAATCTTCTGAAAACACCCTTTACGGCGCGTGTAGTCTACATTCTCTCTTTTTCTTGTGTTTTTGCTCCGCATCGGCACAGGGTTGGCACTGTTATTAGTTAAAGGGGCGGCCAGATGCCCTTCCTGTCACTACCCTAGTAACACCCCCCACCCCACCCCCAAATAAAATACTACAATTTTTTAAAAATATAAACTGAACCCCCCCCCCCCCCCAAACAGAGCTTATTAAAGTATAACAGTTATGAGCAGCACGTTCTTTTCCGGTGGATTTCAGGATCCGCGTAGTACAGGTACAGGATGTTAACAGGAAAGAAGCGCTCATATAAAAATGTGTAGAAAAATTTTAAAACCGCAGAAGTGATTGATACACATTTATAAATAATACAGAGAGCCTAAAGTGTTTCTGCTGGAATATAGGCAGACTTACTCAATGTCTATTCATGTCACTTAGTCCAATTTTTTAAATTGTGACTAAACTCTTTTCTGTTTATATTGCGATAACTTTTAGTCAAGGCTATCTTATTCATTCCTGCACAAGACGGAGAAATTAAAATTAATACTGAATCTGTAGAGTACTAAAGAACTGTTTAAAAAATCGACAAAGGAAAACTATTATTCGGACTCCTTGGCGCTCCGAAAATAACTACTGTACGAAAGAGGATTTTGTTATGCAAGGTTTTAACATTTTAATGTTCGGATAATAAGTTGCCGTCTCTTTAATCTAAGAATAGATGATCAATGCAACTAGCCGCTATCTCTGTGTAATGTCTTGTCTGTATAGACGTGTATCTGTTGTCTTTAAGATCCCGTCACCTTCACACGTAAGTCTATACAGTAAAGTAAGGCACTCCCAGTTCTTGGTTGATCCGAGATAAGACAGGCGAAAAATTAGACTAATGGAGGATTATTAGTATTATCTCTATTTTCATTCGCTCTCTCTCTCTCTCTCTCTGTCTCTCCTTTATCTATGTATAGTTTTTAATATAAGATTTCGTTACGTGATATAGTGATCAAAAGAATCAGCCAATAGAATCTTTGGTGGAGTCCTTCGTCTTGGTAATCAGCGGCTGGCTTGCTGTAAGACATCTTTACATTTATTATTACTGTTAAACACTGCAGTCAGTCGGGAGAATCAATCATTTGGACAATTTGTTCCTTTTACGAAAGATTGCGAATTCCAGATGTGTACGAAGCCTTTTTGGACGATTTAACACAGACTCAGTGATCGCAGGCTCTCTTCGACACAGCTGAAACTTCCCCACTAATTACAGGGCCAACGTGATCAACAAATGATTAAAAAAAAACTCATTCGTTCATTCACTCCAGAACAAAAAAGTCACAAATCTTATTTATGGAGGAAATCGTGTATTAAATCCATCTCCATTACATGTCCAGATCTCCGGCGATTCCACGCCTTAATTATTTTCCTTTTACAATCTCTTTCTCTTCAAAACAAACCGCTAGCAGCACAAATGTTAATTGGCTCACTTTAGCGAGAAGAAAAGTAGAATATGTATCTCTCAGAAACACGTCAATCCCTCAACCGATACTCCAGAAGCTGTCTAGTTACCACTCTAACAACCATGGAGAACGCATATATGCATCTCTGTTATTTCAAAGAATAAATGCACTAGAAACTACTTTGGCGTCGACGAGCTGTCGCCGCATATTTTACGAGAAAATCAGATCAGATAACTTTTCCAAAGTGAATGAATGTGGATGGTTTGATTGAAAATGATTAATTGGTGCGTGGTAGAGGGTATTTGCTGTGGGGACATTACTGGGTGACATTCCCTTTTATGATAGTGGACGCTGTTTCTATTTTTTATGAGTGAAGTTCGGAAATTTTGGAGTTTTGTGGAGAGTTCCTGTGGGACCAAACTGCTGAGATCATCGGTCGCTAGTCGTACACACTACTTAATCTAATTTAAACTCCCTTTCGTACACAACTCATCTTTGTGTCCGAATTAGTGCGTTTCTCGGTAGGTATTACACGGGTGACAGGAATCAAATCGTAAAAGTGCTGGTACAGCGAAGACAATCTGAGCATTACAGCGAAGCAGACATTTAACGTTGCCCCGTCACAGACTACAGTGCTTCTGCAACGAAATAAGAAAAACTAATAGCTGCTACTCCTCGACTAATCATGAAGTTTTCCAAAGCCGAGACAGTCGACAAGAAGAGTGAATCCGAAAGAAGTTGAAACTCAGACAGTGGTGCAAAAATACCGTGAACAATTACAAACTTCCTATCATTACCGGGGGTCAAAAGTCATTGGTTAGAGAAGCTATGTAAATCCCAGTAGCAGTTACAATTTTCTCAAGTAAGCTGTCAGAATAGGTTCTGAATATTTTAATCCGCTATAAAATAAAGACATTAACAGGTGCAAAATGATTGCGCGGCATCTGTTTTGTGGAAAGCTGTCGATTTGAGTCATTTGTCTGTCAGTCTCGTCGGTTATTTATTTAACCATCTTCTAATTGAGTAAACGACGTTTCAGACTTTCACGCGTCAGGAAAATTAGAGACAGTCATCAAGAATGGAGCCCAGTATCTCCGCGTCAGTAACCAGCAATGCAATAACCAGACGACAGACGCACTTACAAAGAAACTGAAACGTTCGTAACGCGAGGAAGTTGAGACTGGATTCTGCATCTGAATTTGTTGGACGAAAATGTGTCTAACGGGTTTTGCAAGACGCTAATCTAATATTGAAGAACGATTGTTTGATTAAAATCAAGATTACTTTAAAACAAGGCTTTGCTTCACCGTTAGACTTTTCACCACGGCAAACATCGGATGTATGGACTTTAGGTTGGTGGCAAAATCAATAATTCGGAGTTAGCGTCTCTGTCGGGAAAAAATGAATCAACGATCCCACAGAGGAAGAAATGGGGCAGATGCATAGTTGTTTTGCAGCTTTCATAAGATGTGTGACATAGACAGAAAAAAAGATGAATATCTTCAACTTCCTATTCAGCTGTAGAACAGAAATTTATTTCAGTGAGAGATAAATTTTTCCTAGGACGTTTCTCTCAGAAATCATACTGTTGACTCTGAAGAAAGTTTTCTTTCTATTTGGCGAAATATGATTGAGATCTAAGATGATGGCGAAATGCCGCAGTGTTTGAGACACTGGTCTCGTGTTCGGAAGGAAGTGAATATAAATCGCCATCCAACCGTCAGAATTTAGTTTTCGTAAATTATTTCAGGCAATTGCTTGGGGTTTCCTTCAACATCTTTCTCCCACTGAGTTACTAATTTAGATACGAAAGAAATGTCAAATGCTAATTTCGTTCGGTTCCTTGAAAACTCGAAGTGTCTCACCTGGAAGTAACTGCTGTCGAAATTAATATTATATCTGAGCCTCTTAGTGACATGTTTCATACATTGGGTCAGTGAAACAACCATGTAAACTGGCCGAAAATTGCAAGCTATCTCTGGCACAACCGCAAGTTTTCCCATTATATGTACATCAGTGTATGTACAATAAATGTGGATGGTACTAATTATGAAGTTTTAATTTCGCAGCTGTCATTTTGTACGGAATATGTTGTAGCAAAATGAATAGAGGAAATTGTTTGTGATATGTTTCTGAAGCGGAAGCAATTTGACAGTCACTGATAAATCAATACTACGAAAGACTTACACAATCACAGGCAATATGCGATTCAGAAATCAAAATAAGGCAATGCTGATGTCCGTGGTTGCTCATGTGACTGCAGCGGCTGATTTTGCACGTCATAACTTGGAACAAAGCACAGTTGATGCAATTAGGCCCTCATGCGTGACTCGCGAATGCTACATCATCTTAATAGTGACAAGCAGACAAAGGGTGCACACGTAATGCAAATTAAAAGTCGTGCCCCTCCTTATTCAGAGGCTCAGCAGTGACTTACCGGCACCGTGCGCCACTGACTGCGGTTTACAGATTCACTTTCTGGTTGTTTCTGTGAACAACTCAAAGTTTTTACCTTCCCATTTACTATGTCACACTTCCATTCTTATCAACTGCTTTGTCTCAACCGAGTGCACAATGGCTATGAGAATGTCGACTCGAGATTACTTCTTTTTTATTTACAATTGTTCAACGTCTGTTCACGTTCTCTTGTATTTCAGCTTGGTACTCATAGTTTCCAGATTAGAAACTACGTCCGTATCTACCCGCAGGTTTATTTTTTTAGCCTATACCATGGATGCTAAATCACTATTTAGCCATCATATATTCCAAATGATAACAGTTCGTATCTCTAAGATTTTCCTAACGCTAAGACCGAGCGAGGTGGCGCAGTGGTTAGCACACTGGACTCGCATTTGGGAGGACAACGGTTCAATTCCGCGTCCGGCCATCCTGATTTAGGTTTTCCGTGATTTCCCTAGATCACTCCAGGCAAATGCCGGGATGGTTCCTTTGAAAGGGCGCGGCCGACTTCCTTCCCCATCCTTCCGTAATCCGAGCTTATGCTACGTCTCTAATGACCTCGTTGTCGACGGGACGTTAAACACCTCCTCCTCCTAACGCTAAGAGGCCTATATTCTTTTGCGATGCGATCTTTCAGGTCTTCTCGGCGTGGTTGATTATCGGTGTGACTACAGGTGCTCATCCGAGTTATCGTTTCCATTTTATGCACAGTATTTCGACTACCGATCGAGTCAGATGCTGCGAGTTGTGCTGTTATGTGTACTCGCTGCGTCAGCACCAGCCAGATGGAGTCAAAGCACAGAGAATGCGTAGCAGTACAAGTGCACAACACTAAATTAAATACTCGAAAGTAATGTTAGAGAACTTAGCTATCGATTTCCAACTAATCTCTAAAGCTTGATAGCTCCTAACGATAAAGTGACGCACAGACTGCTGCGTGAATCTGTAAAAAACGCAAACATCTAGCTGTGGCAATAGGAAACTGAGTTACTAAACTTGGGATAGTTCATTAATAAACGCCTCCAGGCTTTCAAAAGACGATTTTACGAAATATACCAAAAAATAGCCCCATATTAGTGGACGGAACGTCACTCCACATTTTGACTCACATCACAAGTGCTCAATATGGACACTGCTCGTGACGTGACAAACGTAAATATGAGCATGTGTGTGCAGTTCATGGAAGTCTTTATGTCTATCAGTTTTCGTGCAGTCGCCTTCTGAAGCCCTTAAGGTACTTATGAATAACCCTAGAACATAGGCTGATGTGGAGAGAACACATGCATGCATAGACAGAGAATTTTATCAATTTGTAAACCATATACAATGACAATACTCTGTATTTCCTTATCATATTCTCCTTCTTATCAATGTCAAGAGTTATGTACATTGTACATGAATGTCCACTATATTGTTGTATAATTTTGAAATATTAAAAACTAATGAATAACAAATCCATTTCTAAGGTGGCTCAGCAAATTCCAAATGAAAATATTAAAAAAAAGAAAAATATAACAACCTCCATTTGTTGATAAGTTTTTCCAATACAATATGTTATGTAAGTACATTGATGCATAGAGTATGTGTGTATGTCCAGGATCTCATCCCAAAGTCCTGGATTCATTTTATTCAAGTTTGGCACAGAATCAGCAGGCCTTACAAGTATCAGCACTGTGATGTTTATAATCTCCTAATTCCAATAGGGGTTGAGATATGAGCTAAAGTCTGCTTTTTTTCCATCCGTTGGAGTATAGGCTGCCCTGCACGACCAGTATGTGTTGTGGGAACAACATTGGGCTGCCAAATCAACCTGTTTTGCAGGGCAGCCTACAAGTCAGGAGCAAGGAAAGTGTTCCAGGCCCCTATACGTAGGCTGCACCGCATGACAGATGTGTTCAATTAGTACTGGCCAGCTTCATCGACTGCTTTGCATAGCAGCCGGTACATCAAGGGCAAATGAATGATTTTTCAAGTCTCTGATGTGTAGCCTGCCCTACATGACATGCGTGTTGTGGGAGGAGCGTCAGCTGCATTATTGAACTGTATTGCAGGGGCTACAGATGCTAATGAATATGGGTGGCGACAGGTTGAGATGGATAGAGAAGGGGATAGTTGGAGATTGGGGGAGGAGGAAATGGACAAAGAGAGAGGGGAGGGCAAAGGTGCAAATGGAGAGAGAGGCGGAGGAGGAGATACATGAGGCAAATGGGAGGTGTAGAGAGATGGTGGGCAGATGGAAAATGAAGATGGTGAGGCAGATATGGAAAGAGAGAGGGGAATGAGCATATGGTCAGAGGGGGGGGGGGGAGGAAAATATGGTCAGAGACAGAGGGTGGAAGAAATGCAAAAAGGAAAGAGGAGATGAAGAAATAGTGGGGAGAAGGAGGTAGACAGATAGACATGGTGTAAGAGGTCCGAGCAGATGTAATACAGATGTATTGCTCATGCGCTGCCCGCGATATGCAAGGTATAAGAGAATCGCTGACCAGAGAGCAGTGTTGATTGTGCGAACTGTGTAGCAGTAGCAGTAAGTTGTTGCCAGTGTGTGTCTGGTCTGGAGTCTGCTGTGGTCTGGTGTATCATGTTGGCTGGGCCGGTTGCGGGGCAGCGATGCCGGAGCCTGAGTATTATTGTATAAGGTAAAAAAAAAAGCAGCCTCGCGCATATCTAGTAATATTATGTAAACTCCCATGTATATCTTTTAAAAATGTCCTAATAATAACTAGCATTCATTTCAATTTAAAGAATTTAATATTTTTTAATGCATGATCATTCCAATTGTTGCAAAAGAAAAATCATTTACTTCCTTTCATAAATAACAAATGTATAGGCCAGCATTGCACAGAGCCGGAAAAGAGCTAAGTAAGAGCAGATAGTTGCCGACTTTATCGAGGTGAGAATTTTTGCTTTTTATTCAGAATGATCTTACAGGGCCATGACGCAGCACTGCTGTCGTCCAAATTTTACCAGGTTACTGAATTTATTTTTTATTACGAGGTTTAGGAATTTTTCTGTTTCGAGCTTATATTAAATGAGAAAAGAATTTTGTGGGTACATTAAATGGGAACCAGTTCTGTAGAGAGGTAACACTAAATTAGAATCACATTCTTTATTCATTAATTTTTCTGTGGGGAGGTTACACTTGGCGACAACCGGCCAGGATCGGATTTCCTTTGTGAATTTCTGAGAAGTAGTCATATATCTGCTCTTATTTACTTAAATGTAGTTTGCATCTGGCACAACGCATTTACTAATTTGTCACTCTTTCTTTCACAGATCATCGGCAATTTATTGCTCTTTGTTGTAATTGTGTTTGTTTCATTTTTGCTTTGTCTTTGTTTCATTTTTGTGCTTAATTTTGATTTGTGAAAAATGCCGCGAAAATCTGTTAACAGTACATCGCGTAGTGCCATGAGTGAAATAGCCGACTCGAATAATTTGAGCGATAATACGTGCGACACTCAGTGTAATAGTGATAATCCCCTAATTACAGATAATCAGTGCGTACCGATCACTAATACTGATTTTCATCCTAATGATGAGCAAACAAATCCAATTATGTCTAGAGTAAATGTAACAATTGATGACGCAGCACGTTCCGTTTTAATGAACGCTGCTCAGTTTGACACACCCGGTTTGCAAAATTTGAGTTGTGAACAGATAAATTTTTCTCACGAAGATGAACAATGTAGTCAAAATACGTCAGATTTATTTGATTCCGAGATAGTGACCAACAGTGCACATCCAATTGGCGAACCTTTTCAAGAATCAGAAAATGACCAAATGGTTACACAAAACGTGACAAATGCAGATACACCACCACATAGCTCAGAGAAAAGAGTCGCTAATTTTGGCTTGGATCAAATTATGGCAGTATTGCTACAATCGAAGAAAGAACAAGACAGCAACTTCAAACAACTTAATGAAAATCTTAAACAATTGAATGAAAAATACGACAATCTTAATGAAAAACAAGACAACCTTAATGAAAATTTCAGACAGCTGAATGAAAAACACGACAACCTAAATGAACAGAACAAACAACTTAGTGAACAGATTACAGCCATTGCCGCTCAATGTAATGATACTAAAGAACAATTTCGCGAAGAAATTAAGGCTTGTGCTAGGAACAATAGTGAAGAAATTAGATCTGTGGCTCATGAATTAAGTAATGCATATGCAACCACAACTAAAGTACTTAGAGACGAAATTAGTGCAG
Organism: Schistocerca piceifrons; assembly: GCF_021461385.2. Lineage (NCBI taxonomy): Eukaryota > Metazoa > Arthropoda > Insecta > Orthoptera > Acrididae > Schistocerca > Schistocerca piceifrons. Next base: position 547,810,817 of record NC_060138.1, on the reverse strand, counting down.
TCGCTAAACAATGCTCTGAAAACGCAACACAGTTACACGACGAGTTTAAATTAATGTCAACAGAACTTTCACGCACACTGGATGCGAAAGTAGACGCGAAACTTCACCAACAGAACAGTCAAATTAACGAACGTTTTAATCACCACCTACAAAACAGTGAAACGCGTTACCGTAAATTTATACAGGAACAGAATAAAGTAAAGCGACAAGTAATGGAAACAATTACTGCACAGAGACAGGAAGATAAGCGTAAATTGTTTACGAAAGCAAAAACATACGTAGACAACAATATTGCTACAGTATCAGACGAAATTAATGCTATCAAACAGTTGAACACCGAATTGCATGATGAAATCTCTGATCTTAAAACAAAAACAGACACACACACAGTAGACTTTCAAACAGTGACCGACAGACTTGAACAATTAGAACTAATACAGGATCCCGATGCCATCAAAGCAGGCGTTAAGAAATTAAACAAAACCACAGGTAAAATACAAGAACAAATTAATGCTTGCGATACTAAAAACGATGATCAGGTAAAAGCACTGACTGAAAAATATGATGAATTGGCCAGTCGTGTTGACGTTATCGAAAGTAATAATGACACCAAATCAGACGATACGTCACCACTTTCGTTTAATCAAACACCAGAATTCCAAAATTTACAGCAGACAATCAGTGAGATAGGTTCGTCCAATAATACATTACGTATAAAATTGTCAACTTTACAGCAAGAAGTGACAGAGATAAAAAATGTTTCAGCCTCTAACATGGCACAGCATACGCCACATTCCGAACATTTATCACACTCACACAGCATATATAATTTAGGTAATTTACAGAGAGTACGTGAGTTAGATTCCGAACAGTCACAGACAAACAGATTCTCATACAATCCTGAACCTGTTCAGACATACAGAGACGATGATTTTGATTACAAACACTTTCCATCCGTAAGAAAATTTAAGGTATTTAAAAATGACAGAGCACAGGTACGCGCTTTGGACTGGATACGACAATTTGCTTTTGCATTTTCTCCAGCTTGGCCTGTAATGCAGAAACTAGAATTGGATTGGATACAACAACTTGCTTTTGAATTTTCACCGGCATTGCCTGTAACACAGGAACCAAAACTTATTTGCAGCGCGTAATTGACCTCAGGGGATTCATTACACTTCGATGAATATGTGCCGTAGCGTGCACAGGGCTCCGAGCCGTAGTAGTGCTATTTCATCTTTAGTTTTCTGCACTGCTGCCCTCTCTTTTACCATCCTTTATATCTATCAGAACAACTCTTCAACTATCGATCTATTTAGAATTAAGAATGAGTAAAGAAAACCTGATATGACAAGTTTTACCGAAAGTGACAATTTTCATTAGACACTCACGAAATGATAAGAACTACCAGCGTAACTTTAATAACAGACAAAATTTTAATTATCAGTATCGTCAAAATTATCAGCAACAGGAACCGCATTTTGGTAACAATAGAGGTTTTTCTCAACAACAGCATCAAAACCAGCCAGTTAGCATACCTAACCAACAATGCAGTCTGCAAGGTCAACCAAGCTTTAATGTTTCGACGCGTGCACGTATAGCATCGGCTCCACCAAATAGTAACGCACAGCAACAAGGAAATCAGCACGTACAGAAAACACATCATTTCAATTCCTATCGCAATGCGCCATATAGCAATGACTATCATGACAGACGTAAAAGTAATGGTCACAATTTTCAGCATACGTTTAATAACAGTCGGTCTTATCAGCAGCAAAATCATCCGCAACAACATATTATCATGAATGAACCAGACAGTAGATATCATCCCGAACGTAATACGTCAGGAAGAAATAACAGAACAGTACAAATAGTGGAAATGCCACAGCATCCTCTCGCAAATGATAGCATGTCGGATAGAATTTGACTAGATACAGTACAGGTTGCATCTTCCAGCAACGCAAGCAATACTTTTGACACGCAGAATCTTGATCACGAAAATGTTATTACTTTTGACGACATCCGAGACACTCTTTTGCAGGAAAGACCAGTTATTTAAAAAACTATTTCACACCCTATCATTGAAGTAAAGATTGGATCATCCAAATTTTCAGCAGTAATCGATTCTGGATCACCTATGTCAGTTATAAATGAGGAAACTTTCAACGAATGTAACAAAGAGAATACCTATTCTATATTACCATTAGGCAAAACTAAAGTAAAAGGATTAGTATCTGGTAAAGGAGTAGATGTAAAATTACAGACACATTTATCATTTTGTATTGCAGGTCATACATTTCACTCAAATTTTTGGATTGTTCCCTTATTGACAACAGACGTTATTTTAGGTACGAATTTTCTGGTACAACACGAAGCAATTATTGACTTTCAAAATTCCTATTTAATGCTAAACGATGAAAATGTACAACTGGCATTAGAATTTCAGCACTATTTATCTGCAGAAGAACAAACAATTAATCGTACAGAGGTCATTTCCGCATCATGTAACAGAGACTGTCATTCCACATGGTTCACAGATACGTACGTACACAACTATAATACTCCAGACGAAGTCGACTATGACTTTATGCAAATGATTTCTGATAAAGTTAAACAGAGCAGTGCAAATACCGACGACGAACGCACGCAACTGCGCAAAATTCTTTTACAGTAAGCTCCAGTTTTTTACAACGTCCCTGGTACTATGTCCGGTTTTATGTATGAATTTCAAGTTAAACAGCACGATAAATTTAAAGCCAAACATTATCCCATTCCGTATATTCACAGAGAACAAGTTAAGAAAGAATTGCAAGCTATGCTTGAGCAAGGTATTATTGAACCGGCAGTTAGTCCGTACATAAACCCACTCCATATTGTTAAGAAAAAGGATGGTTCACTTCGTCTCGTACTTGATTCGCGTCACATCAATGACATTATTATTAATGAAACAGATCGCCCACAAACACTAGAAGAACTTCTACAGAAATTTCATGGTGCTGCTATTTATTCCACACTATATTTGAAATCGGGATTTTGGAAAATTCAGCTCGATCCGAACTGCAGAAAGTACACGGCTTTTCTCTGTTTTGGTGACTGTTATCAATTTTGTAAATTACCGTTCGGTTTAACTATTCCTTCAGCAGCATTTATTCGCGGCTTGAATAGTATACTTCCGACAGAACTTAAAGACAGAATCACAACGTATGTAGACGACATTCTTATTGCAGAAGCTAACTGGTCTGAACACAATCTGATTCTTGAACAACTGTTACGAACTTTACGTGCACAAGGACTCACAGTTAATCTTAGCAAATCGCACTTTGGGAAAACTTCTATACAATTTCTTGGACATGTAATTTCAGCAGAAGGCATTGCGCCTGACCCGGAAAAACTTCAAGCTTTACGTGACATTACTGTTCCTACGACGAAGAAACAACTACGCAGCTTTTTGGGTTTAATTAACTTTTTTCGTAAATTTATTCATTATTCTGCTTTAGACGCCCCTAGATTATGTCAATTGACGGGTAAAAACACTATTTGGTCCTGGGATAGCCAAGCACATTCTGAATTTGTGAATCTGAAAGAAGCTTTGTTGAACGATCCACTTTTATCACATCCAGATCTTACTAGAAATTTTTCCATTGCTACCGACAGTTCTAACACCGCTTTAGGCGTATACATTTTTCAGGAAATTGAAGAAGATGGTACTACCACAGTCTAACATAACAGTCGCGACACTTCCCCTCGATTTTGTTGCTTTCAGCGCCAGCAGCGCCCCAAGCGGCCGGTAGGTTGAACTGTGAGTTCGGCGCGATCATGAAAGCGAATAGTGATTGTTTATTTTGATTTATATAATGGTTTTTACCATCGGGAGCGTTTGTAGCGCAACAAATTGCAGCAGCAACAGGAAGAAGACACCGCAGCTGTCTTTTTAGCTTTCCTAAGGATCCTGAGAGGTAAATACCGTCATGTTACTAAACTGTATCGTCAGGATTCACTTGCAAACTGTATGTGTATAAATGATGACTGTTTCGTTTTAGGAGCAGAAAATGGCTAGTTAATAGCAAACGAGAAGACCTTGTGAAGAAAGACCCAGATTACCTGTATAATAATATTAGGTTTTGCTCGCTACATTTCGAACAGCACCAGTTCATGAACGCAGACAATAACAAACTCGTGTGGAATGCAGTACCCACACAGTTTGACATTCCAAATAACCCACCGCAGCTGACGATGAAGAGGAAACTGCCACAAAGATTCGACAGTCAATCTAAAGCTGTAAAACAGTCCTATGACACAGAAGCAGCCAGTTCAACTCTCCATGTATCAGTGCCAGATTTGTGTGAATCATCAACACAGACATGCTTTGACGATGAAGTGGTTAGATTAAGTGCAGCTGTTCGTGTCTTACAAAAGCGTGTGAAGTGTCAGAATGTGCAGATCGCTAGACTTCGAGCGAAACTATTATGGGACAAGGAAAATGCCCACAGACAGATTGTTTGAAAATTATTCAAATATTTGGTTTTTCGTGAAATGTAATGTAATCAGCTCATTATAATGTTTCCAGAATATTTCTCCCACTATTTGGCAGTTGCTTGTCCCACTTAGAATAATATAAAGATGAAGGTCGTACTTGTGGCGACAGGCGACAATGACAAACACAGTAGGCCTACAGAACGATAAACGAGCTGTCGATCGCTTTTGCATGTAGAGGAACATGTCTGTGCTTCTTACATGTGAATCTGTGTGTTTATATTCTTTTGATATGAACATGGTAAGCTGCAATTCTGTTCAATGTCACAAGTGTTTCTTCACGAATGTGTTCTAGCTTGCCACTCTATTCATGGTTTTTGTCCATACTTGCGCTTATTTTAGAATCTTTTTTAGAAACATATATGCCTTCTGATACTACACAAACTCTTGGAGGCAAGAAAATAACTCGAATAATTCGGAAATTACGTAGGGAATGGATGTAAACAAACATTATGCTTACGACGCGTCTGACGTTCACCTTACCTGCCGCTTGGAACGCTAGTGTCGCTCCATCTGTCAAATGGCAACAACTTTCACAGCAGTGAGTGTCGCGACTGTTATGTTAGACTGTGGTACTACAGTAATTAAAAACATCGCCTTTGCGAGTCGTATTCTGTCACCTGCTGAACGCAATTTTCTGTTACAGAACTTGAAACATTGTGTGTAGTATGGGCATTTACGAGATTTAGGCATTTTCTTTATGGAAGACACACTACCGTTTACACAGATCATAGAGCTATACAGTTTTTACTTTCCGCTAAATTTACACATGACAGATTAAGCAGATGGAAACTTTATTTACAGGAATTTAATTTTACAATTGTTCACATTCCCGGTACACAAAATATTGTAGCAGACGCACTATCCCGTTCTCTCAGCAACAATCAGCAAGACATCGCAACCAACTTCTGCAAAGCAAATTTCAGCGTCATGTATATTCAACAAGTTGCATTTGAAAATTTCATTTCGTCGTCATTACGAAACATAGCACAAGAGCAGAGTAAAGACAACGTATGGAAATAAATTAAACACCTTTGGCAAGATAGGAATAATGTTACCATTAGAAAACATTACACTGTACGCAATAATATTCTGTTTCGCCGCTCTCACCCTGACAGCAACAATTGGTTACTATGCATTCCTGACGAGCTTGTTAACAAATTAATTTGGTATACTCATTTAAATTACGCACATTACGGAGCCAGAAAACGTTTTCTAATACCGAGACATAACTGTTATTTTACCAACATGGAGAAACGTATTTGACGAGTTTTAGCGTCATGTAAAACCTGCCAGAAAGCTAAGTCAGACACTACTTCACATATTCCTCCGTTACATCCCATTGTACCTGTTAAATTGAGACACATGGCTGCTGTAGACATTTTTGGTCCGTTTCCCAGAACTAACAGAGGTTTTTGCTACATCTTTGTCACTGTTGAACTCACTTCAAAATTTGTTACCTTCACTCCGTTACGCAAAGCTACTGCTAAATCTGTTTCGAAAGCATTTGTAAAACATTTTTTATTTCATGTAGGGTATGTATTGAAAGTAATTTCCGACAATGGACCACAATTTCGATCTGCTATATGGACACGTATGTAACGAACAAGAAACATTTCTCCGATCTATATATCCAGGTATCATGCTTCTTCGAACCCTTGTGAACGATTAATGAAAGAAATTGGTAAACTGTGTAGAACATACTGCCATAAAAGACATATTGATTGGGACACACAAATACTCTCATTCCAGGATGTAATTAATTCCATACCAAATGAATCTACTATGCTATCTCCGACTGTTATACTGAAAAATGTTGAACCACCTAACAAAATTAAAGAAGTAGTATCCTTTCCTACATCTCGTCGACTACAACACCATGAAATAATTGACATTGCGCTGAACAACATCAATCGTGCCGCAGAGCGCCGGAGAAGACAGCAAAAACAGGTTTGTACACACCGTGACTTTCACATTGGACAGTACGTACACACTATGTAGTAAATTTGAGCTTCTATATGCAGGTCCATACAGAATTCGCAGCATTCGTCACCCCAATGTAGTACACGTCGAAACTCTAAGAACCAGAAAAAGTAAAGGCAATCACCATGTCTCCAATATTAAACCCTTTATTGAATGAACATACTTTATGATTTATCACACTGTAATGCCTTTTCCTGATTTTTATGTGACCACTGATGCAATTATTTATATGAACACTTACTGATGATTATCATATTTTTTCTTGGCAAGTGCCCTGCAAGGTAAGGTTAGCAGGTTGCTTTTCTTGTCGTTACACATCAGACTGTGCACATTTTCCAGATAAACTTACATATTTTATGAACAATTATGCAATTCTATCTAGTGACATATTAATTTTATCAAATTCTTTCTCCATTAAAGTCTTCAACTCTCGCCTCTATCAACTACACAACATACAAGCTGAACACAAAGAAAGTCATTTCTTGTCGTTATATATCAGACCGTGCACATTTTCCATTTTTCATGTATGTATGATTGTTTTCCTGTTTGTTTGTATGCACTATGAAATCTTTAAGATATAACAAACACCAATTGACTTTGACATTTTTGCCTTATGATATCTCAACATCGTGACTATTTTACTTTTTTTTTTTTTTTTTTGCTACTACATTATGATACTCTGTGTACATTTCTGCACCTGCACACTGTCTATGTTTTTGACATATTACGTTTTCCGTCATGCTATGCTGTATGCTTAATTATATCACTAGAAACCAGTTTTTATTTAATGGGTATATGATTTAAATGCAAGACATTAATCATTGTTCATCATTTTCAGAAAGCAATAACGTGTAAATGAAATAAATGAAACAAACCACAGTGGATTACTATGAAATGGGAATTTCACCTTCGGAATGAACGAAAGAAGATGCAATACCTCGTCACGAAGAGTAAATGGATCAGAATTAACAAACATTAACATGAATATACTATACACTTCGTATGATAGCAGTCTTAACTAATTATTTTTCTTTCAGAATACGAGGCGATTGATGCAGGCTGTCAGACACAACTACACATCTTAGTTTTAGTGATGAAATATGCTAGAAATAAGGAACTCTATACTATGAATAGTTGTATGAAGTAAATGGTAATATGAATAATGAATAATGAAGTGTCTTTTTGCAGATGATAATGAATGATCATGAATAGTGATGAAGAATATGGTAATATGAATAATGAAGTTTTTCTTTGTAGGTGATGATAATAATGAAGTTATGGTGATATGAATAATGAAGTTTTTGTTTACAGGTGATGATAGTGATAAATTTTATATGGCCACTAAACGCACCACTTTTAAGTTTTTCTTTGCAGATGAGGATAGTGATGAAGTTTATATATTTACTGTTAGTTAAGAAATGCTATGTAGTTATTTAAGTATTTGTTGCAGTTCTTTTTGACAGTATGTCTTATGTCGCATGGTATAATGACTGAAGGTTTTGGAAAGGACAGCTAGAGTACATATATATTGAGTACACATTTCATTACCTGTTAATTCGAAGTTCACTACTTTTCAGCATAATATGCGTTTCTTCTTTCAGCTTAATAATCCATTTTGCATTTTTTCTAGGAGAAGCTATTCATGAAATTAATGTGCTATAAGCAGTTGGTCATTAAACCTGTTCTAGTACTTGCACTCTTTTTACCCATTTGTGTGCGTCATTCATGAATGTGATCACATATACTCTACTTGTTTCATAACCTTGCTACGGCTGACTCATGACGAATGACGTTACCTATCCTCATTTGCAGCAATAAGTCAAAAGCAAATATTTTCATGCGCCAGCAATTAATTAACGATCCCAACGCAATGCATTGCTAGCACAAAAAAACACTTTGAATAATAGTTACAGTGTGTTACATTTTAAATATGTCTTATGTCACTGGAATGATCAGTTCTGAGTAATACTGAATGATGTTTTCTAATCACAGACCTTGAGTAATAGTTACAGTGTGTTACATTTTCAATATTTCCTATGTCACTTGAATGATGAGTTCTAAGTAATACTGAATGATGTTTTGTAATAATGCATAAATACTATGCCAATAATTTCTGTAAATAATATTTTTGTAATACTCTATAAATGCTATGCCAATAATTAACTCTCATTTTGAATGATAACTTCTGAATAATACTGAATAAGGTTTTATAAAAATATAAGAATACTTTGTAACTGGCCAATGAGTGCCAATAATTATTTTAAATATGTCGTATGTCACTTGAATGATGCAAAATGTTTTGTACTATTCAATACTTGCTATGTGTTTAGTAACTGGCCAATGAATGCCCTGTTTCTTATTTTAATTTTGTATTATGTCACCTACATGCTATTATATATGAATACCAATAGCTTGATGCTACACTCATTAGCTTCTGTTTTGAAGGATGACTTCTGATGGTTTGTAACTTGCCAATGAGTGCCAATGATTACTGTAACTAGATGAATTATGTAAATGGTATGCTATTAATAATGTATAAAAATGGTTTGTAACTTGCCAGTGAGTGCCGATGTTCACTGTAATCAGATGATTTATGAACATTATTCTGTAATACTTCATACATAGTATAGAAGTGTTCAGTAACTAGGCAATGAGTGCCAACAATTAGTCCAATCGGTTGATAGATTAGTGTGATTCTCAATGATGACTAGCATGAGACTTAATGTCCTTCACCTTCTGACCTAATTACCAGAAATTACTGAAATATACGTTTGTCCTGTCTATCCTTATGATCATGGAGCACTATATTTGGTTTCTGCACTAATTCTACGTTGGTGAACGAGTGTGGTGTTGACACATCATGGCATCCACCACCTTGAACAATGGAGATGTTATTATGGTTCCACTGTTTGGTGTACCTAATGTACTGCCAAAATGATAATATGGAATATTAATACGACATTTCAGTGTCTTGGCTACACTGATTAATACTTCAGGGAAGAGAACTTCAGATTGTCTCACTTGGTGTCGTGCTCCTGTAGAAAGATATGGACTTTCAGTGCAGCTATGTGCAACCTAATGTGCTACAACCATGATGCAATCCTTCCCTTTCCTATCCTAGTTCTAGTAAAATGGTAATAAAAAAAATAAAATAAAAATACTACAGTGCGTATACATTTTATGTCATTTGTTAATATGTTTTGTACTCATTGCGTATACACTTTGTGATTTCTTGATATATTCTGTACTCAGTGCATGTGTACTCCATTTCATTTCATATTCTGCACTTATATATATATATATATATATATATATATATATATATATATATATATACTCTGTGTCTGTAAACTTAGTTAATTAAGAAAAATTTGTTGCTCATGGCAAGTCCAATTGGCTCACCATCGCTGCCAAATTTTTGCCCCCCCCCCCCCCCAGAGGAGGGTTATGTAAGAGGTCCGAGCAGATGTAATACAGATGTAATTTTATGTAAGAGGTCCGAGCAGATGTAATTTCGATGTATTGCTCATGCGCTGCCTGCGATATGCAAGGTATAAGAGAATCGCTGACCAGAGAGCAGTGTTGACTGTACGAACTGTGTAGCAGTAGCAGTAAGTTGTTGCCAGTGTGTGTCTGGTCTGGAGTCTGCTCTGGTCTGGTGTATCATGTTGGCTGGGCCGGTCGCGGGGCAGCGATGCCGGAGCCTGAGTATTATTGTACTAGATAAAAAAAAGCAGCCTCGCGCATATCTAGTAATATTATGTAAACTCCCATGTATATCTTTTAAAAATGTCCTAATAATAACAAGCATTCATTTCAATTTAAAGAATTTAATATTTTTTTAATGCATGATCATTCCGATTGTTGCAAAAGAAAAATCATTTACTTCCTTTCATAAATAACAAACGTATAGGCCAGCATTGCACAGAGCTGTGCCGGAAAAGAGCCATTGTAAGAGCAGATAGTTGCCGACTTTATCGCGGTGAGAATTTTTGCTTTTTATTCAGAATGATCTTACAGGGCCATGACGCAGCACTGCTGTCGTCCAAATTTTACCAGGTTACTGAATTTATTTTTTATTACGAGGTTTAGGAATTTTTCTGTTTCGAGCTTATATTAAATGAGAAAAGAATTTTGTGGGTACATTAAATGGGAACCAGTTCTGTAGAGAGGTAACACTAAATTAGAATAACATTCTTTATTCATTAATTTTTCTGTGGGGAGGTTACAATGGGAGGATGACAATCAGACAGGCAGAGGGAAGAAGAGGTAGACACACACACAGAAAGAGAGGAGAAGGTGTGTTCAATATATGTTTCAAACAGATATGTGGGTGAAGCTGCGACGAAGAGGCTAATTGTGACACAATTCTCAAAGAGCTGAATGTCTGAGTTCATGTAATATTACACTCAATACGTTAATAAGAGTACTAGACTAAAGTGCTGGAAAGCTCATCCGCTGTAAATCTTGACACTGGGGCTGACTTCACAATGACACATCTGTACATATGATCAAAAGGGTAAGGCAGTTGAAAATTTCCGGCAGTGAGCCTGGTGAACAATGGGATCCTCTGGAATTCTTGGAAGCTTCCTAGAGGAATGATACGCCAATCCCTTGCTGAGACTTGTAAAATCTGTGTCGTGTAGACGACTGTCAGGGATGGTGCCACTTTAGCATCCGTGTTATTGTAATTCACACTAAACTGTTTTACGCGTTCTAGGTTTGCTGATATCTAGTGATGTCAGTAGCCGAAATACGTCAATAATGTTAAAAAGAAATGTTATACCGACTCCAATATCGATTCTGGAAATGCGGTTCATGTCAAGTTATGTCACAAATTTCATTTCTTCTTTATTCAATTATTACCTCTTCATCGGTTATCCGTTACACCTATCTAATTCTTAGCTGTCAAAACTTCTACTCATTCGCCCACGAGGAAATCGTACTCTCCCTTAAAAAAAAATAAAAAAATTAAAAAAAACGCGGGAAAGCGAACTGAAAGTCTGCCAGGATGACAAGTGTGTTTAGGTCTGATAAGCTGGGAGGGGAGACAGTAACAGCGTCCTCTCCAGTACTGCTACAAGTAGAGTTTCGTGGCGCGGTACCATTTGGCCACGATAAGCTGACCGCTTCGTGATTGTCGGGATCTGCAGGAGACCCGCCTTACCTCCGCATCCGGACTGCCGAGGGGTGAGAGCTGTGAGAAGAGGGTAGTGCCACGTCCTTGTCGCAATCCTGGCGCTGTTACACGTTTTTCGTGTTTATACGAGACCAGAGGTGACATACACAGAAATACTAGCAGCACTCTCAAATGAATAAAAAAAATTACGTTATTATATTGTTTTAAAGTTTCCCTCACAGAAACTGAAAGAGAAATTACATAAAAGTTTTACAGTTACCCATTTTACACACAGCATAAACGTTTATGTCGTTGTTTTTGGATAAATGTTGGTACCAATATTCTCGGGAATAATATTGCCTTTTACTTTTGCTTTTCGTCGTATTTCAGTTCCTGCGAGTTAACTGTGGGCCACCCAACATATCCTCTATTCTTTCCGTGTAGCCTGGATTCAGCTGTTGAGCGCGATTTGCGTTCTATCGTGCTGTGACTTTTGAACACCATTGATTTTACAGAGAAATAAGTAAAAAGCTTTTGCTTTTAACAGCGTTGGCAATCACATTTTTTGTGCTATAGAGCACTGTTATGTGTGATCGGCACAATCTGATATCTTAATCTCTCATAGCAGACAGAAGAAGCTAGTTTAAAAAAAATTGAATGAAGCGTTCTTGGCAACTTTCGTGTGCTATTATACAGATATTATGTCTCTGGTTCTTATTAGGCTGTACGATTTACCGTAAGCCACAGTGTAACATAACAGTCGCGACATTCCGTCTCGTTTTTGTTATCCACTGGGATAGGAGCGCGCCAAGCGGCTAGCAAGTGACATTTCTGAGTGGGATATCGGACGAGTGCGAATTCTATCGTTTATATTGATTTATATCATAGGTTTTACTATAGGGAGCGTATGTAGATACAAAAAATCGATAATAATTGAAAGATGAGACCAGATTTCTCAATCTTTAATTTCCTAAGGACCACGGGATGCATGAAACGGTAGATTACAGGAAAGTCCCATTTAAGATTATCTGGTAATGTACAGATACTAACCGAGGAATGTCGTTTTCGTTTAATAACAAAAAACTGCCGATAAACATTTGACGATCAGACCTTTCGGAGAAATACGTTTTAATTCTACCCAAAATGCGAAGTTTTGTTCGCTACACTTCCAGGTCAATAAATGGGGAACGTAGGACACTTGCATGCAACGTAATACCTACGGTATTTAACGCACCAAGTAAGCCATCACACTTGTAGCTGGAAAGAAAACAGTACAGACGTCATAACAAAGCGTCAAAAAGCAATAAAACCGTTTCCCAACAGAGGACAAACCAATTCCACAACAGGTGTTACATCTGAGCCACAAATGGCCAGAGTCTTCAACATATTTGCTTTTGAAGCAAAATTAGTTACTTTTACAAAAATATTCGTGCATCAAAAAGTCGAATAAAGTGTAAAAATGGGCGAATCAATACACCTCACAATTTTTTCAGTGTCAAGGAACGTGTCTATCATAATAATAAGAGACAACAGAAAAATTTCTTTCTCATGAAATATGTATTTATATTCTCTTGCTGTCAGTGGAGTAAGCTGCAGTTATGCACATATTCAAAAGGATTACTTCATGAATATGTTACTGAATCAGTGGAAATCGACTGAATTACATTTATTTCACGATAATTCATGTGGTAATTTACTAACGCATGGGTCGCAAAAATATAACAATTATTTCGTTAATTAAATATAAAAGCAAATAAAACCTACATTATGATTATGAGAGTTATCACTCCCTGCTTTCTCACCACTTGGAGTGCTGATGTCAAACGGTAACAACTTTTACACCAGAGAGTGTGATCACGATTATACGTACTAGATTGTGCCGTAAACTGTTATACGGTAGTAAAGTTTATTGTCAAAACGAAAGAAAAAATGCACTTTCTTCTCTCGTCATGTTTACATACATTACAGCTAGGAGATAAATTAATATCTTCCAATTAGTCCCGATTTCCTCCACTAATGGCAGCAGCAGTAGAAGGGGTCAACTTATGGCGGCCAACAGTCTACGTCTATACCCCCAATGCCATGCATAGTACAACCATTAAACAATGAATGGAACTTTTTTTGATAATATTTCTGCTCATCATCACTGTGATAACATTTGTACACAATGTAATTTGTTTCAATCTATATTTCCTCTGAATAAACCACTGGCTTCTTTAATTCTGATGCTTCGTTTCTTTGTAAAAAGGTATTGTAGCATGGCTTTTTTTGAAACAAAGTCGTCTCGTTCAGACACGCTGACATGATTATTCTGGCACCTTTTAAATTCAAATATCATAGACAGAATCGTGCTCGAAATCTAGTTCTATGCAACAAAACTCTGCGCAGTTTTTGCACAGTTATTGTTTCTTTGTATTGTTCGTAATACCACAAAATTGATGTCTAATAATCCATTTACCCATATCGTCTGTTTATTTTTTGTTGTTTATTTATTTATTCGAGATAGAAGGAAATACGGTACAGTACCATTAAAAACAAAAGAGACGAAGAATTATTGAGCTATATCACTGTTGCCCATAATCTGCGCTCGGAGTAGCGAGCAGGGCGCAATTGGCAGACCAGTAGATGTGTTCCCGTTCGCAGTCACAATTACTGGTATCCGCAGAAAAATGCCAGTTCTGCATGTTTCTCTTGGGTCTTACAACTCCAGATCTAAGGCTGCTGAGTGACCTCAACAAGATCCATTTTTGTTCATGCCCAGGTGGGAGGGTTCCCGAGTGGGGTCACCGGGTTCGAGTTACTCTCAAGTTGCGAAATCCACATTTGTATCTTTGCTGTAGCTGCTGTTGTTTGTAAACACGGAAGTGGTCTTGACGAAAATTCGTATGGACCTCAACCTTGGGGCTGCTGGAAAATACCCACACAATGGATGGGTTTTCCTCATAAGCCTAATTAGTTCTCTCCTCAACGGCATCTACTTCACGACGAACACCTGTTGGCACTATGCCTCTGGGCTGGTAGAGTTTTACAAGTGGCGGAGGTTTCAGACAGCCTGTAACTAGCCTCCCCGTTCCGTTTAGTGCTTTGTCGTCTTTGTTTGCGTGGGTGGATTTGTACCAGACTTGGCACGAATACTCTGCAGCATTGTAACATGTTGCTGGAATTGTCGCTCTCAAGGTTTGTGGTCGAGAGCCCCACGTGCTACCAATAGTCTTGCGGAGGATATTATTCTTGTCTTCCACCTGCATTCTCGTATTCTCGCAGTGCTGCTTGTACGTCAGAGTACTTTCAGAGTGACTCCCAGATATTTTGTATGGGACTTATTTACTAACTGTATCCCTTGCCATGTGTTGTTAAGACGTGGCTAGTTGTGCGTAAGATGAAACACACACCGTTGGGTTTTAGCTGAGTTTTGACGAAGTTGACTGTTAGAGTAACAGACATCCATCTCTCTCGATGCTTCTGTGAGGTGGGATTCGATATCTTCAAAAGATTTCCCTTGACGCAATAATGCCAGATCTGCTGCTTCTTTGGAGCTGATACTTGAATCACGGTCCGCTCAGCAACGTTTCCGTCCTCCTGTAGTTTGCACACCATTAACTTTTTGCATTGAAATTTGGAAATTTGCGGTAAGTTGCTATGGGACCCAGTTGCTGAGGTCATCGGTCCCTAGGCTTACATACTACTTACTCTAACTTAAACTAACTTACGCTAAGGACAACACACACACATCCACGCTCGTGGGAGGACTCGAACCTCCGACTGGGCAGCCGCGCGAACCACGGCAAGGTGCCCCTAGACCGCACGGCTACGCCTTTTTGCATGCATTTTGCCTATTCCGCTATTCGCTTAGACCATAGATGATACAGATCACTCATGACGTCATTATAGTGACATGAAAATCTCTTTGATTTGAGCAGTGTCAGAATAAAATTGAGTACATTTGTTCAGTTATCTTAATTGTAATACTTTCAGCAAAGGTTTCTTTATTATGGGGGTCATATCTCGTACAGCCTTTGATTTCACAGAAACATACGTGCAAGAAAGTAATGTACCGTTCGAAAGTAAAAGTTATATTAAAAACACACACAAAAAAACACTCCGTCTACAGGCCACAAATGGCCCATCGGGACCAGCCGACCGCCGTGTCATCCTCAGTTGAGGATGCGGATAGGATGGGCGTGGGGTCAGCACACCGCTTTCGCGGTCGTTATGATGGTATTCTTGACCGAAGCCGCTACTATTCAGTCGAGTAGCTCCTCGATGGGCATCACGAGTTTGAGTGCACTCCGAAAAATGGCAACAGTGCATGGAGGACTGGATGGTCACCCACCCAAGTGCCGACCACCCCCGACAGCGCTTAACTTCGGTGATCTCACGGGTACCGGTGTATCCACTGCGGCAAGGCCGTTGCCATATTACAAACACAAAAAACAAATTTGCGATCGCATTTTTCCTGATTAAATAAGTGAATTTGCAGGACGTACCTAAGGGGTGATACCGTTATCAAGCAGTTGCGAATGTTTTCTGTTTGACACCATTTATTCGTGTCTACATAATACATCTACATTTACATGTCCATCATCTACGAATTACATGACAAGGGTTATTGCATATTTGTCTCCTAGAATTACATCAGCTCCAAGACTCGATGAATGACGAAGATTTTGACACCACATAATACCCGACTCACTGCAAGAGTTTCCTTACAACTAACGTTTTCCATTATGTTATGCCTCTCATCTTGATACTGTTTCAGTATCCGTACTGAATTAAGCAGAAGTCAGAAAACATAAAGCCAACGCAAAGACAAAAGATAACTGTCAATAGAATGGTTCAAACTTTGTGTTACCCTTTCAAATATTGGAATTGCAGAAAATCAAGAAAGCGTCCGTAATTGTTTCAAATTTGTGTAACGAAGAATTCCTGTAAAAAGGCACTGAACTCAGACACTAGAACAGCGTAATCAAACCGACAGCCACATATGCAAGTCAAACAGTCTCACTGCATAGAAAACTAGATTTAGAAATTAGAAATTAAGAAAGTGGAGAGAAAGATTAGTAGAAGAATTCTGGAACCACGACAAACAAAAAATGGATACAGACTGCAAACCATCGAGGCAGCAGTAAAAGTGTCAAACATCGAAACTGACATCAGAAAGAGACGAATGAAGTTCTATGGACAAATGGTTCAAATGGCTCTGAGCACTATGCGACTTAACTTCTGAGGTCATCAGTCGCCTAGAAATTAGAACTAATTAAACCTAACGAACCTAAGGACATCACACACATCCATGCCCGAGGCAGGATTCGAACCTCCGACCGTAGCGGCCACGCGGTTCTAGACTGAAGCGCCTAGAACCGCACGGCCACACCGGCCGGCTTCTAGGGACGCGTAGAAATATTACTTGGAAACAAACTGACTAAACGTTTAGCGGATTATGTGACATCAGTTGAAGCATCAATACCCCGGGTAACTGAAGTTAAGAAGAATTTGACAAAAGCAAAAACTGACATAACAAACACATGAGACATGAATACATTCAGAAGTAAAATTGCTAAGTGAAAGTTTACTGCAGAGGCGGAACCAAAACCATACAGACGAGGCTGGCTCTGAGCACTATGGGACTCAACTGCTGTGGTCATAAGTCCCCTAGAACTTAGAACTACTTAAACCTAACTAACCTAAGGACATCACACACATCCATGCCCGAGGCAGGATTCGAACCTGCGACCGTAGCAGTCACGCGGTTCCAGACTGAAGCGCCTAGAACCGCACGGCCACACCGACCGGCTCCATACAGACGAAAGTGGACCGAAGAAAGAAAGAAGGCCTTTGGGGAGAAAATGAAGAAGTATTGGGAAAATAAGAAGAATCCTAAGAAAGATTGAAAATCACCAGCTTATCGTTTTCCAATGGGGTCATTCGGGAATTTCGGAGCAATTGGGTTTACTACTACAAGTATAATATTAATGCAACAAACCGTTCAGTTATTAAATTGATTTCAGCAACAAGCGAGAAAGACTGTAAACGTTGGTTCCACTTTGCGTAATGCATAACGAAAGAAAGTCAGCCTTTTGCTCTCCATCCCGTGGCTCACAAAGAAACATCACCAACTCGACCTCATACTTTAAGGAGAAGAAGAACTCAAGAAAAAAGGAAAGCAATCAATCCTGGGCATAATTCTGACAGTACGTAGTTGCGAGCTTCAGAAAGCACTGTTTTTAAACTCTGCGCGCACCGGTTGTTCGTCACTCGCTCCGTTCCATTGCAGCTGCCTGGTGTCCGGCCGCGAAGTACTGAGCAGCGGAGTGACCACCAGAGCCTTCATAGTCGCGAGCTGTGGAAGCCGAGGAAAGAGAAGGGGAAGGAGATCAAACTTGTCCAACGTGTTTTGATATACTTTTCCAGAGCAGTCATGTTATGAGTTATGAGTATTATACGAGGGAAATAATGAGTTGTAATATGTCAACCTCACACACATGTACACTGATGAGCAGAAACATTATGACCACCTACTTAATTGCTTGTTTGTCCGTCTTTGGAACGAAATACATCACTGATTCGCGTATCAGGGATTCGACAGTTTGTCGGTAGGTGTCTACGGACAGGTTGTAACCTCCCCCTCACTTATCGACCTTAATGACAGTAAAAAATTAAACCACGTGTACCTAATGGAAATTTGGGAAAAGCAATCGTCACCGAAGTCAATTTGTCGGTAAAGAGGGAGGAAAGGGTTACATCTAAATGAAAGGAAAAATGCAAATGAAACTGGTGGAAATTAATTTTGAAAAGGGGTAAAGTTAATAAAGAAAGTAAATGTGCGGCCGTTACGTTAACAATTAACTAGCGGTAATTAGATATTTGAGATTTGGGGGAAATTACGGTCGCCAGTCCTAAGGACAATTACTATAGTAACTGAAAAAAGAAAGGTTATTACACATATAATTAGCACTAGAAGCGTGGCAACTGAAGGTTTACACGTGCAGTGTGAAAACTGAAAGTTTGTCAGAAGTAATAAATTTCGCTGCACTCTGACTTAATTTAGCAAAAGAATTAATAAAACCGGAAAATCGAATGTTAATTTAGTGACTGAAGTTAATAGTGAGCTTTCTTTCTGAAGCACATCGAAATTCAGTAAAATACGGTTAGTCTTGGACTACCTCAACAATCATTTCAAAAGCTACTTGAACCTACCCAATTTAGAAATAAGAGATTTAACTTTGAACTTGAATTAAATGATTCTGAACAATTAACAATAGTAAAATTTAGTATGTACCAAGCTGAGCTGCAGTCACAGGTAAGCTAAAATATGGTAACAAAACTCGCACTCTTAATTTGTGCTTGTGCAATCTAAATATTGTAGCCAGCTATGAATACCTTAACTGAACTTTGAAATTAAAGCAGTGAAATCGAATGATGCTGGCGTTTGAATTTCAACGAGACTCGGGCTCATTTCGGAAAAGGAAGGGACCCTGCTTGTCAATGCAATTGGGACAATGAGCAACAAAGGTTCATGCTAAGTTGCTGTAATTTTGTGATGCAACAATTTTAAAAGTTTGAAAAGCTGAGGTCTGCCATACAGTTCTAAAACTTTACGTGCTTCCAGTCTTCCTTGTTGGCTGATTGAAGGTTTGAAGCCGTCGATCGAGGAGGTGGCGACAGTCACTCATTGTCGGCCGTCGCTGCTGCAGAAGCTGGATGTTGGCGCGCCTTCTTCTCGACACGGTCACCAGGCGAAACGGGCTCTTGATGTGCGCCAGCTAATGCTTCCTGTCCGCGACACCATGTCAGAAACTATCATCGCAAGTCGAGCGCAATTACATGCTGCCAAACCCCGAAAGCGCGGCAACTCGCGAGAGCTTCACACAACACACCTGCTCCACTGCACCGCCCCTGCCAGACCCTCTCTGCTCAGCCCGCGCTCCACGCGGTAGAGTTAACACTACCAAAGATCCTAAACACTTGGGTTCTCCACACGACCTGTCGATGTATTCGTTCGATAGCATAGTTTTCCCTAGGCCAGACCCAGCGTATAAATACAAATAATATTCACAAAACAAACCAATTATAAATCGACATAAATGCAT
The DNA here is from genome assembly GCF_021461385.2 of Schistocerca piceifrons. NCBI lineage: Eukaryota > Metazoa > Arthropoda > Insecta > Orthoptera > Acrididae > Schistocerca > Schistocerca piceifrons. The sequence goes on along the minus strand of NC_060138.1, from coordinate 547,791,092 downwards.
ATATATACAAATAGTAAAACAATTGCAATATATAAAGACACAGAAATGTCATATCTTCGGGTAACAAAATAAGGAAAAATCTATAGTACAATAGATGGAAAGAGGGGGATATGCATTTCCGGCGTTACAAGGTCACGTAATGCTCGTAAACAATGGGCCGCTGATTTACATACATGGTACCGGTTAACGTCCCAAAACATCAACGTCGCAAAAACATCAACATGACTTCACTACAGTGCTCCTCAAACCACTGTAATGCGGTTCTGGCTCCGAGACACGGACTATACTGCTGAAAAATGACATCGCTATCGGTGAGGACATCAAGCATGAAAGGATGCAAGTGGCTCGCAGCTGTCGGCGAATCTTCGGTTACTACCGCAGGTCCCATCTAAATGCAGGAGAATACCTCCCATAGCATAATACGCTGTCACCAGCCTGCGTCCGTGACGCGCTGCACGTTTCGAACCGCCATTCGCCTTGATGACGGCGTCTGTGACGACCACCGACCAAGTGTAGCGAAAATTTGATTCAGCCAAAGAGCCATTGATCGGCAGTCGAATCCCGATCACCCGTGCCCACTGCAGTTGTAATTAACGATGTCGTTATATGAATATGAGAACACTTAAGGATAGTCTGCTACGGAGCTCCATGTTCAACAATGTACGATGAAAGATGTGCTCCGAATCACTTTTGCGTTCCCCAGAATTGTGGTCTCTTGGCAGAGTTGCCACAGATCATCATCTATCCTACTTTACAGAGCAGACATGCATCAGAACCCCACGTTCTGTGAAGAGTCATGGGCGTCAACCGCTGAGCGCCTAGTGGAGTTTCATTGCCCTACCTCTTTCTGTCTCCCCATGAACCAAGGACCTTGCCGTTGGTGGGGAGGCTTGCGTGCCTCAGCGATACAAATAGGCGCAACCACAACGGAGGGGTATCTGATGAGAGGCCAGACAAACGTGTGGTTCCTGAAGAGTGGCAGCACCCTTTTCAGTAGTTGCATGGGCAACAGTCTGGATGATTGACTGATCTGGCCTTGTAACACTAACCAAAACGGCGTTGCTGTGCTGATACTGCGAACGGCTGAAAGCAAGGGGAAACTACAGCCGTAATTTTTCCCGAGGGCATGCAGCTTTACTGTATGGTTAAATGATGATAGCGTCCCCTTGGGTAAAATATTCCGGAGGTAAAATTGTCCCCCATTTGGATCTCCGGGCGGGGACTACTCAAGAGGATGTTGTTATCAGGAGAAATAAAAACTGGCGTTCTACGGATCGGAGCGTGGAATGTCAGATCCCTTAATCGGGCAGGTAGTTTAGAAAATTTAAAAAGGGGAATGTATAGGTTAAAGTAAGATATAGTGGGAATTAGTGAAGTTCTGTGGCAGGAGGAACAACACTTCTGGTCAGGTGACTACAGGGTTATAAACACAAAATCAGATAGGAGTAATGCAGGAGTAGGTTTAATAATGAATAGGAAAATAGGAATGCGGGTAAGCTACTACAAACAGCATAATGAACGCATTATTGTGGCCAAGATAGATACGAAGCCCACGCCTACCACAGTAGTACAAGTTTACATGCCAACAAGCTCTGCAGATGACGAAGAAATTGACGAAATGTATGATGAAATAAAAGAAATTATTCAGATAGTGAAAGGAGATGAAAATGTAATAGTCATGGGTGACTGGAATTCGTCAGTGGGAAAAGGAAGAGAAGGAAACGTAGTAGGTGAATATGGATTGGGGGTAAGAAATGAAAGAGGAAGCCGCCTGGTAGAATTTTACACAGAGCACAACTTAATCATAGCTAACACTTGGTTCAAGAATCATAAAAGAAGGTTGTATACATGGAAGACGCCTGGAGATACTGACAGGTTTCAGATAGATTACATAATGGTAAGACAGAGATTTAGGAACCAGGTTTCAAATTGTAAGACATTTACAGGGGCAGACGTGGACTCTGACCACAATCTATTGGTTATGAACTGTACATTAAAACTGAAGAGACTACAAAAATTTGGTAATTTAAGGAGATCGGACCTGGATAAACTGACTAAACCAGAGGTTATACAGAGTTTCAGGGAGAGCATAAGGGAACAATTGACAAGAATGGGGGAAAGAAATTCAGTAGAAGAAGAATGGGTAGCTTTGAGGGATGAAGTAGTGAAGGCAGCAGAGGATAAAGTAGTTAAAAAGACGAGGGCTAGTAGAAATCCTTGGGTAACAGAAGAAATATTGAATTTAATTGATGAAAGGAGAAAATATAAAGATGCAGTAAATGAAGCAGGCAAAAAGGAATACAAACGTCTCAAAAATGAGATCGACAGGAAGGGCAAAATGGCTAAGCAGGGATGGCTAGAGGACAAATGTAAGGATGTAGAGGCTTATCACACTAGGGGTAACATAGATACTCCCTACAGGAAAATTAAAGTGACCTTTGGAGAAAAGAGAACCGCTTGCATGAATGTCAAGAGCTCAGATGGAAACCAGTTCTAAGCAAAGAAGGGAAAGCAGAAAGGCGGAAGGAGTATATAGAGGGTCTATACAAGGGCGATGTACTTGAGGACAATATTATGGAAGTGGAAGAGGATTTAGATGAAGATAAAATGGGAGATATGATACTGCGTGAAGAGTTTGACAGAGCACTGAAAGACCTGAGTCGAAACAAGGCCCCGGGAGTAGACAACATTCCATTAGAACCACTGACAGCCTTGGGAGACCCAGTCCTGACAAAACTCTACCATCTGGTGAGCAAGATGCATGAGACATGCGAAATACCCTCAGACTCCAAGAAGAAAATAATAATTCCAATCCCAAAGAAAGCAGGTGTTGACAGATGTGAAAATTACCGAACTATCAGTTTAATAAGTCACGGCTGCAAAATACTAACGTGAATTCTTTACAGACGAATGGAAAAACTAGTAGAAGCCGATCTCGGGGAAGATCAGTTTGGATTCCGTAGAAATATTGGAACCCGTGAGGCAGTACTGACCCTACGACTTATCTTAGAAGCTAGATTAAGGAAAGGCAAACCTACGTTTCTAGCATCTGTAGACTTTGAGAAAGTTTTTGACAATGTTGACTGGAATACTCTCTTTCAAATTCTGAAGGTGGCAGGGGTAAAATACAGGGAGCGAAAAGCTATTTACAATTTGCACAGAAACCAGATGGCAGTTATAAGAGTCGAGGAACATGAAACGGAAGCAGTGGTTGGGAAGTGAGTGAGACAGGGTCGTAGCCTCTCCCCGATGTTATTCAATCTCTATATTGAGAAGGCAGTGAAGGAAACAAAAGAAAATTTCGAAGTAGGTATTAAAATCCGTGGGGAAGAAAGAAAAACTTTGAGGTTCGCCGACGACATTGTAATTCTGTCAGAGAGCAAAGGACTTGGAAGAGCAATTGAACGGAATGGATAGTGTCTTGAATGGAGGATATAAGATGAACATCAACAAAAGCGAAACGAGGATAATGGAATGTAGTCGAATTAAGTCGGGTGATGCTGAGGGAATTAGATTAGGAAATGAGACACTTAAAGTAGTAAAGAAGTTTTACTATTTGGGGAGCAAAATAACTGATGATGGTCGAAGTAGAGAGGATATAAAATGTAGTCTGGCAATGGCAAGGAAAGCATTTCTGAAGAAGAGAAATTTGTTAACACCGAGTATATATTTAAGTGTCAGGAAGTCGTTTCTGAAAGTGTTTGTACGGAGTGTAGCCATGTACGGAAGTGAAACATGGACGATAAATAGTTTGGACAAGAAGAGAATAGAAGCTTTCGAAATGTGGTGCTACAGAAGAATGCTGATGGTTAGATGGGTAGATCACATAACTAATGAGGAAGTAGTGAACAGGATTGGGGAGAAGAAAAGTTTGTGGCACAAATTGCGTAGAAGAAGGGATCGGTTGGTAGGATATGTTCTGAGGCACCAAGGGATCACCAATTTAGTATTGGAGAGCAGCGTGAAGGGTAAAAATCGTAGAGGGGGACCAAGAGATGAATACACTAAGCAGATTCAGAAGGATGTAGGTTGCAGTAAGTACTGGGAGATGAAGAAGCTTGCACAGGATAGAGTAGCATGGTGAGCTTGATCAAACCAGTCTCAGGACTGCAGACCACAACAACAAACAACCTCTTTCCGTAGACGCTCATGACAGTAGCACGTGAACATTCGAGGAGCTTCGCCGTTTTCAGGCTCTGCGTAATAATAATTTGCCCTTTGTGAAAGTCGCCTGTCTCATTGGATTTCCCTATTTGCAGACCATATCTTCGCTAGGGTTATCCCCCGTCTATGTCTGCACCGCTTGCGTACTTGTGTTACCGCGTCACGTGCCTGCAACGCCACCAGCCGCTACCCAGCGAATGTCGCGATGGGCAGTGGTCATAATGTTTCGTTCAATTTTATTTTAACAGCACCCTTGTATCGATATTCTGCAGCTATATATACGCCTCAAAATCGAAATGAATAAAACTAAGTAACTGAAAAAGGAAATGAAGTAAATAATTTTCAATTTACAATTTAATCATGCCAATCGCGTGGAAGAATAGCGCATCTGCTGTAAATGCACTTCACTGCAAAAAAAAAAAAAAAAAAAAAAAAAAAAAAAAAAAAAAAAAAAAAGATCATCGCAATGTTAATATGCAACGATTTTAATAGGCTTCGCTATTCCTTTAAAGACAGACCAATTCATTTTATTCATTTGAATTCCACTTGTGCATCGCAACACAAAAGTATTCAAGTCAAAGAGATGTCTGGGATGAGCTATACGCTACAAACTGCGAACGTCGATAAATGAACTAAGTATGTTACCAGAATCAAAACAGTATTTCACAAACCACTGTACAACACTTCGAGCTCCAGCCTCAGCCAGCTGTAGTTCTGACAGAGCGAATGACAAACAGACGGTACGCGCGAAAGTTTAAATGTGGTACACTCAGAATGTCGTAAGTGCGTACTGTCAAATGGTTCAAATGGCTCTGAGCACTATGGGACTTAAATTCTGAGGTCATCAGTCCCCTAGAACTTAGTACTACTTAAACCTAACTAACCTAAAGACATCACACACATCCATGCCCGAGGCAGGATTCGAACCTGCGACCGTAGCAGTCGCGCGGTTCCGGACTGAAGCGCCTACCCGGCGGGGTCAGGGATTTTCTCTGCCTCGTGATGACTGGGTGTTGTGTGACGTCCTTAGGTTAGTTAGGTTTAAGTAGTTCTAAGTTCTAGGGGACTGATGACCATAGATGTTAAGTCCCATAGTGCTCAGAGCCATTTGAACCATTTTTGAAGCGCCTAGAACCGCTCGGCTACCGCAGCCGGTCTGCGTACTGTCGGAATTATATCCCAAATGTGTGTGCGGGTCTCATTGTTATTCTATTTTCCTGTGTTCCTTCTTCATCTTCATATGTGAGGCCGAGTTGGTGTTGTTTCCTTGTTAGATGTTGATTTCAAACGTTGACACCGCGGAGACAGGGGAAGGTGCGCAGGGAGGAGGGCGGTTGTTGGGCTGTCTATACGTACCTCTGGTCTAAGGTTACTCCAAACTCCTACTCCCAGAAACCCAATTTAATGACGTAACAGCTAGCCGTTGCGGTTGCCCGTGACAGCATTTTCCGCGATACCTTTCCGTGACGCAGTATACGGTAACAAAGTGCTGTACTTGGAACTGTAGCGTCGTTGTCTCTAGTCACGTAACTAAGTTACTTCCCATCATACTCAGGTCCACGGTAATGAAGATGGTGCCTGTAAAGGAAACAGATTTAACAATCAAACCGGATTCCAGGCGAAGTACGGCGTTTAAGGCGGAGAAAAGAAAAGCAAGGGTGTCTGTGGTTATCACTGGACGCACGTCAACGCGGGTACGAAATCTGTGGTCACTATGGCTCTGAGCACTATGGGACTTAAATTCTGAGGTCATCAGTCCCCTATAACTTAAAACTACTTAAACCTAACTAACCTAAGGACATCACACACATCCATGCCCGACGCAGGATTCGAACCTGTGGCCGTGGCGGTCGCGCGATTCCAAACTGTAGCGCCTAGAACCGCTCGGCCACCTCGGCCGCCTGTCGCCACTATGGATGGGTTAAACTGGTACTTATCGATAACAGTGATTGCTGTTAATGTTACTTTTCGGTAGTTGTCATCTGTAACACTTTTAAAGAACGAATTCACAACCTGCAAGTCTCCGCACTCCATCAACTTTAAAACGTACATTACGTTATTTATCGGCGTAGTTGTTAAACTGTGATTAGTACAAAGTAACAGACATTAGAAAGTATATCTGCTAAGTAGTTATCTGCCCAGACATTAGGTTATGGTTTTCAGTAACCCAACTGAGAAAAAGTTGCCTTAATTCTTACATGATAAATAACGGTTACGCGAAAATTGATAGTGCTTGCGCACAGAGAAAATTTCATGACAAAAACAGAGTCTGCCTTTAAATTTTGTAGTCACGAAACAAGCATGAAAGTATTGATAGTGTGATGTTGAGAATTATAACATAAATTGTTGCACAGTGCTGTACGTGTTCGTGTTTAGAATACGACTTGTAACCCGTTATTTATGTTCACAGATGTATGAACTACATTTTCAGTCGCCACTACTCCTTTAGACTGGCTTCGTCAGAGGAAGTTTTAGTTTCTGTGTTCGTGAAGGAGCTTAAATGACATCGATTATTGCAAGTATCAGAACCTCCTCCACTCGAATGCTTTTAATACCCGAAATATTAGCAAGTTCTAAGAACGAAGTACGAACGTAGGTCGACAGATGGCGTATGGCACTCACCGCTATAATGCTACGTTTAGTTCTTAGTGTAATTTATACTGTTCTTCAGAAGAGTCGGAATAACATGTGACTTTCATGGCAGAATGTATGCCGTAAAAGCAAATGGGTCGCAGTACAGTTGTGACTGATATCGCAGCCAGATAGTGATAGTCCGTGTACTACGAAAAGTGTGAGCACTGGATAACTGCCGGCCGTTGTGACCGAGCGGTTCTGGGGGCTTCAATCCGGAACGGCGTGCCTGCTACGGTCGCAGGTTCGAATCCTGCCTCGGGCATGGATGTGTGTAATGTCCTTAGGTTAGTTAGGTTTAAGTAGTTCTAAGTCTAGGGGACTGATGATCTCAGATATTAAGTCCCATAGTGCTTAGAGCCATTTTTTGAACTGAATAACTAGAAAATTTCAACAGTTAAGCTGCTTCTTGCCAACCCCAAGTGGCCACAGACAGGTCACTACTCACCACAGATGCCCTCGCAGCCGATACACGGCGGGCAAGCAGCAGCCGGGGACGCGTCAGCGCGTGTGTTTGTGTTTGTGTGTTGTGTGTACAACGCTGTCGACACGGGCCGATTGCGCCGGCGATGTCCTCGGCCCGGAAACTGAGCTGACCACTTTAGATAGGCGCCGCGTAAAAAGCAAAAAAGACGACCCCAGGCCGCATCGGCCGTCTTGTCTGCCATCCTTCGCAAACGCGACAGGAAGCAGGGAGCCCCTGTGACGAAAGCTCTGGGACTCCTGCGCTGCCCTAGCTAGGCGAGTAGCGTTCTACAGCAGTAACACGTGACTTATGTCCTACCTTCTGAACTTCCGCCATCGATGCCCACCGGCCGCCGTGTCATCGTTTGCATCGTGGTGTCATTCTGACACGGAGTGGAAGGGCAAGGGATCAACTCTCAGGATCGTTCTTGGCTTTTCAAACCTTGAAGCAAGTACTTCCCATTCAACTACGCTATATGATTAAACGTATCCAGACGCCTACTAGTCGACATTAGTATGGAATGTGTACACCCTTCGTCTTTATGACGGCTTGAACTCTGCTGGGGACGCTTTTGACGAGGTGTTTGAATGACTGTGGAGGAATGGTAGATCATTCTTCCAGAGGAATGGCAGGCCATTCTTCCACAAGAGCCGAAACTACAGGAGGTACTGATGTTGGGCGCAGGGGTCTGGAGCGAAGTCGACATTTTAGTTAATCCCGGAGACGTTCCACTGCGGTCAGACTGGGACTCTGGGCAGGCCAGTTCATTTCACACATGCTGCTTTATGACAGGGTCCATTGTCATGCTGATATGAGGGTTGGAACTTCAATAGTGGCAACTATTTATTTACAGCCCGTACAAAATAGATAGGTGTTTCAAAGTTTTACTGACCTTCAGAGCAGTCACCAGTATTGTGTATAACCCGTTGCCAGCGGTGTGGAAGTTGCAGGATACTCTCAGCAATGCCAGTTGTGTTGACAGTTCGAGCGGCGCTGTCTATTGCCCGACGAATTTGTAGCAGTTCTGAAGCGAATGCCGTGAAGTGTTTCCTTCAGTTTAGAAATCGAGTTGAACTCACGAGGGCTTAAGTCAGAGGAGTGCAGTAGGTGGTATAGCACTTCGCAGCCCCATCAGTCAAACAAATCAGTAACAGCTTCCCCTGTACGTGATTGAGCATTGTCCTGCAAAATGATGGTGAGGTCCTGCAGAAAGTGTCATCACTTCTGTCTCGATGCTGTTATTTTTTGGAACACAACCTACGACCAGCTTAGAGACAGAAGTGATGACACTTTCTGCAGGACCTCACCATCATTTTGCAGGACAATGCTCAATCACGTACAGGGGAAGCTGTTACTGATTTGTTTGACTGATGGGGCTGCGAAGTGCTATACCACCTACTGCACTCCTCTGACTTAAGCCCTCGTGAGTTCAACTCGATTTCTAAACTGAAGGAAACACTTCACGGCATTCGCTTCAGAACTGCTACAAATTCGGCGGACAATAGACCGCGCCGCTCGAACTGTCAACACGACTGGCACTGCTAAGAGTATCCTGCGACTTCCACATCGCTGGCAACGGGTTTTACACAATGCTGGTGACGACTTTGAAGGTCAGTAAAACCTTGAAACACGTATCTATTTTGTACGGGCTGTAAATAAATAGTTTCCACTATTAAAGTTCCAACCTTCGCACAAACAATCATGGTCTTCAAAAAGTTCCTCTACTGTACGTCGTATACAACGCTGTAAAATGTGCTCATATAATTCCGCGTTTAGCATTCTCTTAAGCTCAATGAAGGGACCGGAACCTCACCACGATAAACACCCCTATAGCGTAACAGTATCTCCTCCGTACTTCACTGTTGGCACAACACATGATACCAGGCATCATTCTCCAAGCATTGCCAAAGGTTATACTGAGATTTATCACTCCACATCACTCGTTTCCAGTCATCCACTGTGCAGTGGATTCGCTCTTTTCACCATCTGGCTATAGAGAAGTGCGACTTATGAAGAGCTCCTCGACCATTGTACCCCACTGTTTTTAACTCCCTACGCAAAGCCACTGTGTTAGCTGGAGTATTGGTAGCACTTTGGAACGCACGAATGATTCTCTCTGACGTTTTATTGCGATTTTTTACAATCACTGTCCGCAGTGCTCGACGATCCTTGTCCGCCAGTACATGAGGGCTGTCTGGTCTTGACTTAGCTGTGTCAGTTCCCTCGTGTTTTACTTCACGATCACATCACCAACAGTCGACGAGGACACTTTTAGAAGGGTTGAAATGTCCCTTGTGGATTTGCTGCTGAGGTGACATCCAATAACTAGCCCGTATTTGAAGTCACTGAGCTCTCCTAACTAACCGATTCCGCTGTTACTGCTCCTGTACTGACAACACAACACTTACCATCTCCTTTTATACTCGCAGATGCATCTCTCACGAGCTCTAGTGGCCAATTCCGCATTGCACAAGGGGGCCTGGATATTTTTGATCAGATAGTGTAGTTTATCAATTGGTATCACAAGTGTGCTGAACCCTATTCTACTCCTTCCATCACGAAAAAATCTGTGACACTATCAGGAAGTGAACCCATGCCCTCCGCGCGGCAGTTAGACACACTGAGCACTCCGAACCTTTTGTACCTTCAGCTCTGAAATATGTCTGTCTGCTGTAATCTTTAATACGTCTCAAATTGAGCGCCTAACGTAGTTGTAAAGCGTATCGTAGTGGTACAGAGTACCTTCAGCCACGGGCCGTACGGTGCCTTGCGAAGTATCTATGTAGATGTAGATGTAAATAAGAAATGACTTCTGGAAATAAAAAGGCAAAACCCATAAACAAATCGTAACAGTTGAAGGCAGCACGTTCACTACATTTCGTTATTTTAGGTAATTCAGTTAGTGGTGTTTGGGCTTGTAGTCTCTGCTGCCCAGCTTTTGTCGTCCATTCTTGGGCAACATGTAAAGGGCCTGAGGTTGAATGAGCGTATAAATATGTAGACAGTGGATATAAAGTAGGACTCACAGGTTAATATCTTGATATCGGTCATTATGTACCTAAAGGATAGCATTTGGACACACTTTAAGTGCTAGAAAGTTTTAATCAGAAAATACGCACAACAGTTTTTAAATGAACAGCCATTACTTCAACAAATCCTTTTTCGAAGTGTTTTTATGATCTATTTCGTCTCTTCCCCCCGTATTTTCTTTTCCCGGGTTGTAGTTATCGTGTAGTTGTCATGTGGTATTTGTACAGTAAATGGTCAGAGAAGGGGGGAGGGGGGAGGGAGAAAGTTGTTAGGTATGCCTCGTGATGACAGTGTGCAGCAGGTAGAGCGGTCAGAACTTGAGAGTGGGCATCTAGGGCTGCCGTTAAATGATAAAACAGGAAATTAGGTACAATAAAGAGGATACAATTCAATGTACGGTGTACAAGAGGCGCGCCTAGGGTCGGAAGTTACCAGGTTTAGGCCAGTCTAGGAGGTCGAACAATTAATTGAAATGGGCAACGGAAGGGGAAGCGGTTCATGTTAACTTACGTTGGTGGGCGGTCGTGAAAAGCAGAGCCAAAGGCTCTGCCTTCCAAAAGGTCGTCTGTTCTGCTCGAGGCCTGGATTACAAGAGAGCGAACCAACTGTGTTCCGCACCGCAGAACACTCCAGCGTCCACACACGTGACCTGTATCCCACACACGCTATTGGCTAAAACCAATGGCGTGAATTCTCTAGCAATTTCAGCAGAGGTCTCAGGGCGTCTCTTGTCAGCAGCTTCAACTGGACAGAACTGCCTCGGTTTTGAAAGACAGGCAACTTGTGTACGTAGGAACAGCGTAAGTTGCTCTAGGAGTAAACTTGAAAAGATTTGACTCGGCTTTTGAAATACATTTTTTAATTCAGTTCCCTAAAGTATTCTCTGACTGACTGCCACCATGTACATATCTGCGACTGAAGAGTTACGATCTGTATCGTATTAAATAGCTAACTGTAATGTTCAGTCCCAACAATGAGAAGGCAGAGATGTTTGCGACATAAGTGGCTTTCCATGTCTCTTCAGTTGACGAGCGACTATGTCACGTATCCAAGTACGTATACTTTTGTATAAAGTTCGAATCGTGATTCAGCTTCCTGGGCTATTACCATCCCCTTTTTCCTTTCTTTTTAAACAGTTCACCTGAGTTATAATTCGAAACTGGTAATGATGCCATTTGTGTGATCTGAGGATGAAGTTTAGACATTGGGTGGTTGTAGCTGTTTTCATCACTTGATAACGTGTCGCTTGCAGCATCATAGTCTGCAGCATTACTCGAATTATCAAAATCACTTTCTTCCAAAAAAGAAAGAAAAAGAAGAAAGAAAAAAAAACCTTCGAATTCTGGCAGCTTTTATTCCTGAGGGGTGACACTTACTGAGCTCAGGAAACGTAGAATAAATGCGTGTAAGCTATAATTTATGCCTCAATTTCACAAAGGTACAACTTACGGTATCAATGCAGAAGTACTACAGAAAGCAGCAATCTACAAAAAAAGTCGTATAGTGCTGCGACTGGTGTACCGGTTATTGTACACAAATAGAGTAAAAAACATTTTCTCTTAAAGCTTTTGGTGATTTACATTTGTTTTAACACCGTTGGCGTACTTGCCCCGTTTTTGAGATAACTTTGCCATCAGTTTTTGCAATTTATTAAGGAATAAATGTTTCTTTTAATTTGTCATAGTTCCAAAAACGATGAAACTAGAGCTCATGACTGATGATCTATGATGTGTATGAAGCATTTTCGGACATATTGTGACGTTCCCTTCGTACGTGCGTCGCGAGAAATTACACCTACGGCCGCGTCCGCGGCCAGAATCCGTCCACTGTTGGTGGTGTGCGGCGCGAGAGACAACACGACAAAAGTTTGAAGTCAACTTCGGCCATTCCATCATCGATATCCAACCTCAGTTAGCTAACGTGTCCCCGCTCTGCTATGACGTCTCTTCCTAACGAACAAATTTAATCTCTCTAAAACGCAACAGTCGTCGCCAGAAAAGAGCGAAGGGTTTAACTATAACTGTGGCTTCAAGTAGGGGAACGCACCTCTGACTACTTTGTAGGCTTTCCGTACTGGAAACGTAACTTAGTTGATCACAAGGGATCACTAACTGCAGACTGCTGAAATTACAACCACATTGAAACACAAAGAACTCCCTAACGGCCCCTCGTCTTGTCACCTCAAGCCTAAAGGGGCTGATAGCCGAATTCTCGACTTCACGAGTTTCAAACTGTCCACTTTAACATTCAGACCTTTCGGCAAGTCCAACTCGGCAGCAGCACGCAGGCAATTTCGTTTGCCATTTCCCGCTAACGGTAACTGCAGTTACTGTAAGCCGCTACTGTATTTCCTAACAGCTGACAGGTGCCATTTTGGGAAAAACACTCGCCTTTAGCCAGTCCCACAAGTCTTCACCGCAGTTTATTTAAGAGGATTACAGAATGATAAGCTGGAGAATACTTTCTTCTCCATAACGTAGACAACAGCCACATAATATGCACACAGGCACAACCAGGAAATGATATGTTACGATGTCAGTTGATCCAGCAGTTGAATGAAACAAAGAAGTGTGAAGTTGTCATTGTTGACGGTAAGTCACGAGCGGCATTACTGCTCTTGTCGTTTGTGAAGAAGGTGGATTGTTAGCCACAACAGTAAGACAAGCAAATGTCTATAAAAATGGTTACTTAATATGCCATACACTTCCTCAAATGACAAGTTTACTGGTTTTTCTGCTTGGAGTAATTTGCGCGAAAGGCGGTGAACCTCAGTTAGACTTAAGAGTCAGCAGTAAGGTAGGCAACCTGTATCGGTCTACAGTGACTAAGATTACAGTTAAAAGCACTAATTAATAAAAGCACAAATTTCTCCTAACAACGGCCCATCTGATGTAACCAGTATCCCCCAGTTTGTGCCTACAGTAAATGCGGAACATGTAGCGGCTTCACTCTGCCGTCTGACAAATGATGGACGTCACTTCACAACTGGAGCTCCTTCGTGTACGATGCCATTTCACGTATTACAAAATAATCAGGCTCCTGTGCCATGCACAAATCTTCGTATTTTATTACATCAACTGAGGTTGCATCACACGTTCAAGTCTTCCATGTCACCACATCTTCTACTACATTGACCGTATGTACGAAATATTTCCAGCGAACGGTAGTGCAGTCACTCCCGAGCAGTAATGATTAGCCAGACCAGATTTGAAGAACGATAGTTGGATAAAATGTAGCGGCAACACTGCCATAAAATGAAGGTTGTGCATCCTATGGCATGCACGCTGTCTCTAACTGATAGCAGAAGGACAGTTTATCTAGTTCCGTGAGCGGGGATGGCTGTGTTTGAGTCAGTTGCAGTGTGTACTGTCTGAGAGTGTGGGAGGTCAGTTCAAGCGCCAAAACAGTATGTTTAGGAAACACGAGCAGTGTGCATGGATCAAGTCTGAATTGGCACTTGGTCGGTGTGCACCTTCTGGCACTGCATCCCATCATCCTTCGTGATAATGCACGACGGCATACGGCGAAATCCGTGCAGGATCTATTGCGTACGTATGATCATCCCCCTTATTCGCCCGATATGAGCCCGTCCGATTACGACCTGTTCGCCAAAATGAAGGAGCCTCTTCGTGGCACGCAGTATAACCCATGCCTCAAGGCGGTACCTGCGAGACATGACATAGATGGACGCACTGGCGGTGTACGATGTCCTCGATCTGTGTGGGAGAAGGTGGTCGAAATTGGAGCTGATTATATTGAAGGCATCTAATACGGTAAACGTACGTTAATGAAGTCTGGTATGAAATACACTGGATAGCCAAAGAAACTGGTACACCTGCCTAATATCCTAATATCGTGTAGGGCCCCCGCGAGCACGCAGAAGTGCCGTAACACGACGTGGCATGGACTCGACTAATGTCCGAAGTATTGCTTGAGGGAACTGTGATACCATGAATCCTGCAGGGCTGTCCATAAATCCTAAGAGTAAGGGGAGGGGGGGGAGGGAGATCTCTCCTGAACAGCGCGTTGCAAGGCATCCTAGATATACTCAAAAATGTTCATGTCTAGGGAGTTTGGTGGACAGCGGAAGTGTTTAAACTCTGTAGAGTGTTCCTGGAGCCACTCTGTAGCAATACTGGACGTAAGTGGTGTCGCATTCTCCTGCTCGATTTGCCCACGTCAGTCGGAATGCACGATGGACGTGAATGGATGCAGGTGATCAGACAGGATGCTTACGTACGTGTCACTTGTCAGAGTCGTGCCTAGACGTATCAGGGGGTCCCATATCACTCCATCTACACAGTCTCCACACCGTTACAGAGTCTCCACCAGCTTGAACAGACCCCTGCTCACATGCAGGGTTCATGGATTCATGAGGTTGTCTCCATACCTGTACACGTCCATCCGCTCTATTCAATTTGAAACGCGACTCGTCCGACCAGGCAACATATTTCCAATCATCAACAGTCCAACGTCGGTGTTGACGGGCCCAGCGAGGCGTCAAGCTTTGCGTCGTGCAGTCACCAAGGGTGCATGAGTGGGCCTTCAGCTCCGAAAGCCCATATCGACGATGTTTCGTTGAACGGTTTGCGCGCTGACACTTTCTGATGGCCCAGCATTGAAATCTGCAGCAATCTGCGTAAGGTTTGCACTTCTGTCACGTTGAATGATTCTCTTCAGTCATCGTTGACCCCCTTCTTCCAAGATCTTTTTTCGGCCGCAGCTATGTCGGAGATTTGAGTTTTAGCGGATTCCTGATAATCACGGTACTGGAAAATCCCCTCTTCATCGCTACCTCGGAGATGCTGTGCCCCATCGCTCGTGCGCCGACTATAACACCACTATAACGTTCAAATTAACTTAAATCTTGACTACCTGCCATTGGAGCAACAGTAACCGATCTAACAACCGCGCCAGACACTTGTTGTCATATATAGTCGTTGCGGACTGTTGCGACGTATTTTGCATGTTTATATACCTCTTATTTGAATACGCATGCCGTAGCAGTTTCCTTGGGGTTTCAGTGTATGACAGTAGAATAAGTTTCTTTTATTTACGTCAATGAGGACAAAATTATGGTCCTCAGACTACCGGTTTCGGTTAGCAATGATCACCTGCAGATCATCATAGCCCATTTGCTTTAGATCTGAAGATGGGAATTGCTGACAGAAATCTGTATTATAAGGACCAAACGTTTTGTGATCGTTGAAGGAAATAAGAGAAGTTTATTCTATGCTTCATGGATCACTGTTTTACTCAGAGACCATTCCGCAGATTCTGGAATTATAGCAGTGTTGTCACTATTTGTTATTCATGCCATGCAAATATCCCCGAAAATTTTAGACGTATTTGGTAGAGTGGAGAGACGAAGATTTGTTTCGAGTTAGGAGTGTGATGTGCTGTCCAATGGAGTGGAGCAGTGGAGGGGTACACCTGCTTCAGGCATATACTGTCATCAACAAGAGAAGCGAGACTCGCATTTTTTACGTTACTGCAGAGCTACTGACGATCGAAACTGAAGTTGGCTCGTAATGCGAGACATGGGTGGTGTATTCTGTGACTATGTCATTTCGGACGCAACACAAAAGTTGCGATTGCTGGAATCAAACAATGGCATCCGCTGTTTCTAAGTGTGGACTCATAAATACGCTAGTAAGCCGCAATCGTCAATAACTGGCAACTTGCAATCGCCGCGGGAAGAGCGACGGTGCGGGGGGAACAGTCTGCGCCTCTCCCTGGCAAGACTGGCAGCCTGCACTTGAGTTCTGTGCTTTTGCAAAAGCAGAACTGACACATGACGATAGCGATAGAGGATCCTTCTTGGTGTCACGGGAGTCATACTCGAACATGCGCACCAACAGTAGGCTCTTCACTCATTTTGAAATAAGAAAATGAGTGATAGACACCAAGACTTAGTGGTTACTGTCGTAGATGTGCTCTTGCCTCCCGCCTCTATAGACGCATGTCCGAAGAAATATTGCATCGACTTCTTAATAAAACAGGAGTAGTGGAACAAAGCCAATACCAGGATACATAATGATGACACATCCGCCTACATCCCGTGGAAATGGCGAAACATTTTGGTGGGAAAGAGGACAATTGGGCTACCTCCACTAACCTAGCTGCCCCCACCTCTCCACCTACTCCTTTGACGTCAGCCATGTTACCATCACCCTCCACCAGGAAATGGTGGAAAAAGGTCGATTGGGCTAATTTCATTTGTGGAAATAGCGGGAAACGGTAATTCTGTGCTGGTGAGGAAGGCAGTGTATTTAGGTTATTTATTTATTTATTTGTACCTTGATTGGGCTACCTCCAGCAACCTCACTCAGAGGTTCGCCTCGAACTGCAGGGACCAACTGAGCTCGTGCACACCACATCAACTACAGGACACTGTTGGTCTTCCATTTCTTCCCCAACTCCTTCCCTCCTCCCCCCAATTCCATGACTCCTCCACCTGTCCGGAAGCTTCAGTCAGCTAAGCTGATTACAAAAGCCTTTGCGATGTGTTCAACGGAAGTGGGGTAGTTGGTGCAGCACAAAGTGGAATTTGATTGCTATATCACAAGTAACCATGCAGCTAAGAACTGTGGCCTGAGGACTGTGGCCGTAGCTCCCTGTATGTGAGTTGTAAGGTGAAGATAATGGTGGAACATAAGAAGAAGAAGAAGAATATGGTCTAAGCACAGATGGGAAAATCAGGATAACTACATAACAGGAAATTCATGATATATTTCAAAACCCACAACAGATCGTGAAAAAGAAAAAAAATAAACAAAGACACACAGCAGATTGGATGTCTAAAAGATTCTCCTAGAATTCAAAGCACTGTTCTACAGATGAGAAAAATGGTTGAAAATTTCAGCGAATTTTCGATGTCCTACAACAGCTGGTATGGAGATGCCCCATAGTTACAATGGTGAGGGGGGGACAGCATTCCACCTGTCTGAACTAGAGGAGACAGGTCTGTCTGGACTGGTCTCTGAATACTCGAACAAAGAAGGCATCATGTTACTCTCTGATGTCAGAGAACTAACTGTAGATGCATTGTTCTAGCACTGTGTTGTTCGAACCAGGCTGTAGACCCTCTTCTGCCACCTAAAAAGGGTATCTTGTGACTCTCTGACGTCGTGGAACTTCCTGTGAATGTAGCATCCTGATTTGTTCCTACTGAATTTACCCATCAAAATGCTACTGCTGGTGTGGGAGCACTATCCGCCACTTTCTACAGTGGGATAAATTGCGAGAATTTCAGTGGAAAACTATTTTTATACAGATTGAAAAAACAAAAACATACAGCTGTCATATTGCTCTGACAGTTAAACACTGCAAAAGTGGTCCACAGGTAATGAATTATGGAAACTATTGCCAAAGCCACTTAGTCACCTACACTCCTCTACTAGTGGCGAGGAAAGCTTGAATTTTTCGCCATAAAACCGATCTCCACCCAGGCTGTATCACCACAAACGATTTTACCACCATACCATATCACTGCACGCCTGTAGTAAACACAGTTCATATCCTGCACCATATAAAATCGTCACTTCCACATCCTGCATACAGCTATCGACTGACAGGCACTTCTACACATATCACAAAGACACACAGAACCTTAAAAACAGAAGCACATCTGCAGTGCTAGATATCCCACACGAGGTAGTTTGGTCATCCACCATGACCAACGGTCAAGAGGCAACTGTCACTCCACCGCCATCACCCAACCCTCCACTCCCCCCTCCCTCCCACTCGCTGTCCTGATGCGTGATTAGGGCGCCCTCCATGGACGACTGCCACTCTCCAAACTGGTGCACAAAGGCTGGGCTAGTTCCTCTGGCACAAAGGCGTCCGTTAATGGTACTCTTTCTGGCTAGGTCTGCTGGCTGCCGTGCTTCTACAATGAGCTACGACCATCTCCAGACACTGGGATTACTAGAATAATTACTTTGTGAGCTCTGTCGATGAGAAATGCTTAGTCAATCGCCAATTAATTAACCGGTCTCGAGACCGATATCAGCTGCAGTATCCGATATTACACACAAATAAACGACAATATTAGCGACACTTTTCTGCTGAAATCATCAATTGGCATATGAAAATTTCCAGAATTTAATTTATATTCATATGGCTTGCCGGAATATCATACCATTTACGCGAATGTTCTCGATATCATCCGCATGTCAGTATGTTGCCGATCACCTGCACAAAATAATTCTGAAGGTAAGGAGTGGAAATTATATCTTTAAGAGAGCTGAAACTTTTAGGTGTTGAACATGCTGCAAACCATCGAGTAAGTACCAAGATTTTTATATGAAAACTCGAAAACAAAGGAAACTGTTAGTTCCAATAATATTTTTAATGAGTGTTGATGTCAATGATATAACAGATTCCAGATCATCTTTGTACTTTACAAACTCAACCAAGGTGCTAGATAAAACACAAGTATTTCTCATGTCTAGAGAACAAGCAAATCATTCCCCCATCGTTGTTTCACCATCTCGATGCAAACAACACATCACAGTCGATGTTCTCCCAACCAAATAAAGATGGTGTTACGACTTCTGCACCACTTGTTAGCAGCAGACACAGTGGCTGCGCCAAAGACTGAGACGACGTGGAGTTTTACAATTGTTTATTGAACTTTCTTTACAATTTCTCCCTCATCATCACTGCCCAGCCCTGCGGATCCCTCCGCCTGGCTGTGCTGTGTAGATTCTCCGACAATGCGCGCAACGAGCGCCGCTGATCGCACTCGGGAGCCTCAGGCCACCAGTGCTCCACTGAAGCCAGGATGCCCTGTGGTTGAGGTGAACTCGTCGCCGCTCGGCGCCCCAGTACGGCACGCCCATGGAGCCGCGTCGCCGTGAGGTCAGCTTCCGACGCCTGCTGCACCGGCGGCTGGGAAGCCGTCAGTCGCGATGTCCGCGAGGTCCCGTCATGATGGACCACGCTCCGTGGGGCCGGGTTGCCGTGAAATCCGGGCGTCAGTCCCTGGCGGCGCCTGTGACCAAGACCGTGCTGCAGCCGGTCCTGCTGAAAGTTCTCACTGTAGTTAGTCAGCCATGGTGCCGATCGAACTCGGGCCGACCTCCAGAGCTGAAGCTGACATCTGGCGGCGAACGTATGACTCCTGCGAGCTGGAACAGACTTCCGGAATCGTCACCTATGAAGACTGAACATTCGGACATGCACCACGTCCGTCCTCAGATCCGAACTGCTTCCTAATGGTTTCACTATTTATATCCGGCTGGAGGACTTTTTTACCCTCAGTTTACCCTCAGTTGTTATTACTCCCGCAGTATATTGCAGCGTAACTTAGTATGCTGGCCTCACTTCCAGTTACTCAGCACTCTCCAGGCTTCGCTCGGCGCTCGGTCTGTGTGCATCCTTGCATCAGCCTGTTGGTAGACTGCTACTATCAGCAAGGCTATCTGTGCCTGCCTACTTCGCAACGCCTCGGTCGCCGGCATGCCTCTGTTTTACCATTCTCCACTGCGTGAAGCAACGCTTACTACATGTGGCTGCAACAATGGGAAATGGTTAGAATGTCAGTATACCTCACAATCGAACAAGAGGCTTCTGAAACTCTCTGACATACCGGACAGAGGAGAGAAACTTTTAACGAGTTGTCTCAGTGCAGCCCTGACAAAGAAGTGTGACTTTACTGATGATAGTCGAATAAGAAATTTTTGTTTCTGCTCTGCAGAAATCACTCGCAGATGGACAAAAGACTCAAGAACAGGAAACTTCCCACAAACAATTAAGCGTATTTCTCAGATAGACTGGCCCTCCTGGAACAATAGCGAAGTACCTGATTATTCGTCATGGGTGACGAACTGAACGGTCAGCAACGCTGTCCTTTCAAATGTTCCGGATATGCTGGTCCTCAGCTACGTAAAATCAGCTTCATCTAGGAAATGCATTAGGTGGGAAAAAGCTAGTCTTTGATGCTTTGGCTGGTCCCAGCGGAGGTTCGAGTCTTCCCTCGGGCATGGGTGTGTGTGTTTGTCCCTAGGATAATTTAGGTTAAGTAGTGTGTAAGCTTAGGGACTGATGACCTTAGCAGTTAAGTTCCATAAGATTTCACAGACATTTGAACATTTTCTTTGATGCTTCTCACTGGTGATACCTCTATTCCTCCAAGTGGAAACTATTAGCACTCAAATATGGTCACCTGTACGTATTCCCATTCTTCAGATTTTGTATTACGCGTTAAACAAGTGTTATTGTGTAACAAGGTTTTCCAGAGCTATTTCATTGCATCCCTTCAGCAAGTGTGTTAAATTGGTCAAAACTAATCTTCGACGCTTCTCACTGCTGGTACCTTCATACCTATACCAACTGAAAACTTTATGGTCTGCTGTTCATTGGATTAAGTATCACATAAGGGATGTTCACAATATCACTTTCGAAAAAATGGACGCGAATGCTGCGTTACTGTAGAACCTAGTCGCCATTAAGTACAGCGATGCTATATGTGGTAGCCCCTCCAACCATTAACATATGTTCCATTGTAACCAGAGTCTTCCATGTCATATATGTGCATATAGGCTCCATCCTCATTTCAAAGGGTAATCTGCTTACGATGAAAATACAGCCCATCCAGCGTAGCAATGGAATCAGATACCTGTAACATAGTTACCAAAGATCTGTCAGTGCTACTTAAGAAAGCGATGCTGTGTGTGGTACTCCCTCTCACCATTAACAAATATGCCGTTAAAACTACAGTCTTTCATTCCATATACATGCAAACGAAATGTAACACGCTTAGGCACAAGGAAAAAAGTACCCAGTAACCCAGGGCAAAATTGAAGGAGATGCGTGTATCTTAATCTCCAAATATCTGCCATGGCTATTTAAGTACATTGATGCTATGTGTGCTATCCCCTGCCGGCATTAACAAATGTTTCTAGAGTCTTCCATGCCATATACATGCATATAGACTCCATTCAAATTTTGGTATGTAATTTGCCTACGAAGAACAGAATACCCAGTAATCCTATAGTGCACTGGAATCAGTTGCGTGTAACACAGGTCCCAAACGACTGTCACGGCTATTTAAGTACAGTGAAGCTGTGTAGGCTACTCCCTTCCACAATTAATAAATGTTACCTTAAACGTACAGTCAACCACACCATATACAATGTATATTGATTTTTGAAATGTATTTCTAGCATTCAGACAGGACCAAACCTGAAGAGCCCATTTATATACTTTTAATTAGAGCTTAAAAACCAGATTCTTTAAATGGATCTTCCAATTACATTTCTACAGAGGTGGGAAGAGTCCACTACACAGTCACTGCGAGGGAGGTAGATTACCGATGAGGTGGTGCCTAGATGTTTGATACTGTAGGAAAATAAACATAAGTTATAGGAAAAATAAATGTGAGGACTAGTAGCTGCTGCGATATCCCAGACAGTTGCTTCATCAGAATAGCAGTTTTAACGTCGGCCATTTCCAACCTATGCGATTTGTTCACTGGTCTTTAGATGGTTTCCTGCTACCACAATTTACGTGATGTGGACTTGAACAGTTCATCTGTTACTACGCCAGACAGAGTTACGACTTTTTCTAGCATGCTGTTCACATGCGATATTCCAACACTATTTCTGACTTATATCCATTCCTATACCGCTACCCCTAAAACGTCTAAAAGTTATTTTTCGTGGTACAGCTTCTGACAGTTTCTTCCGACAAATGACTATTATCAAGGATCTTCCTACTGCGTTCCGACAGAAGTGGGAAGAGTCTGTGACACACTCGCAGCCAGGAGGGCAGATTTACGATAAGGTGTGAACAGATGTTTGAAATTCTAAGAAAATTAGCGTAAGCTGTGGGAAAAAGAATTCTTATCTAGTATTTCCACTGCTATCACATTGTCATCCGCATGTAGGAAACAAGGTTTCTCAGACCTGACAGAGATGAACTTGAGAAATATACGAGGTTGATAGCTGCAAAAAAGCAGCTAAGCTATCTACCTCGTAAATTTCTCAATTTCATCTCTGTCAGGTCTGAGAAACCAAGTCTCCTACACGGAGATGACAATGTGAAGGCAGCAAAAATACTAGGTAACAGGAGATAGCATCTAAAGACCCGTGATCAAACCATATAAGTTGGAAATGGCTTACTTTAAAAATTGCTCTTCTGATGGAGCAACTGTCAGGAACATCGCAGTAGCTACTAGTTCTCACATTTATTTTTCCTATAACTTACGCTTATTTTCGTAGAATATCAAACATCTA
This sequence comes from Schistocerca piceifrons, assembly GCF_021461385.2. Classification (NCBI taxonomy): domain Eukaryota; kingdom Metazoa; phylum Arthropoda; class Insecta; order Orthoptera; family Acrididae; genus Schistocerca; species Schistocerca piceifrons. The sequence continues at coordinate 547,768,559 of NC_060138.1, read as the reverse complement.
GGCACCACCCCATCGGAAAGCTACCTTCCTAGCACTGACTGTGTTGTGGACTCTTGTCGCTAATCGCCATCAACAGTTCAGTGACACTGAACTCTAGGTTCACTTAGCACACTCATCATAACTGGACAGGCAGACTTACGACACAACACACGTACTTCGTGAAGAAAAACTACCAGTGTGCACCAGCAACCTAAGCGTTAGCAACGGGAATCTGAACAACCTCTCAGGCACTTTAGAGCTCACAATGCCAACATCCGACTTCTGCTGACTGTGTCCTGCAAGTCATAGAGGTAAAAAAAACATTAAGTTTACGATCTCCAGCACAAACTTTTAGGAATGCTAGGTCACACACACACATCATTCGCTCAAACAGTCCAGAATGTCCTTCGAGCCAGTCGCGAACTATTGTGGCCAGGTGATGCGGCACATTATCGTCCAAAAAATTCTATCGTTGTTGGATACATAAATTCTATGAACGGCTGGAAAAGGTCTCCAACTTGCCGAACATTATTCTTTTCCAGTTGGATCAGAGGACCCAGACCATTCCATGTAAACACAGCTCACACCATTATGGAACCACCAGCAGCTTGCAAAAGGCCTTGCTGACAACCTGGGTCCGTGGCTTCGTGACGTCTGCGCAACACTCGAACCATACCATCATCTCTTACTGACTGAAATTGTCTAGGTTCCAACCGATGTAGATACGAGCCCAGGAGGTCATTCTGATAGCAAAGCCACTCACGTCGAGTGTATGCTGCCATAACTCATTAACGCCAAATTTCGCCACTCTGTCCTAACGGGTACGTTCATCGTGCGTCCCAGACTTATTTCTGCGGTTATTTCAAGCAGTGTTGCTTGTCTGTTAGCATTGACAACTCTGCGGAAACGCCGCTGCTGTTGGTCGTTAAGTGAAGGCAGTCGACCACTGCGTTGTCCGTGGTGAGAGGTAACGCCTGATATTTCGTATTCTGGGCACTTTCTTGACTCTATGAACCTCGGAATATTGAATTCCCTAACGATTTCCGAAATAAAATGTGCCATAATGGTTCAAATGACTCTGATCACTATGGGACTTAACTGCTGTGGTCATCAGTCCCCTAGAACTTAGAACTACTTAAACCTAACTAACCTAAGAACATCACACACATCCATGCCCGAGGCAGGATTCGAACCTGTGACCGTAGCGGTCGTGCGGTTCCAAACTGTAGCGCCTTTAACCGCTCGGCCACTCCGGCCGGCACAAATGTGCCATACGTCTAGCTCCTACTATCATTCCGCGTTCAGTGTTTTAATACCCATGGCGCAGCCAAAATCACACTGGTAACCTTTTCACATGAATCACTTGAGTTCAGACTACAGCTCCACCAATGTACGGCCCTTTTATATCTTGTGTACGAGATACTTCCCCCGTCTATGTATGTGCGTATCGCTATTTCATGACTTGTGCCACCTCAGGGTAAGTTATGCTTGACAGAGAGGCTCATGCGGACGCTTGGCAATGAAATGAAGACAATATCTACAAGGAGAGGCTACGCCCTGCAAGCTTCCGATCTCTTCAAGCTTTGCCGTACTAGTCGGAGGCCTCTTGAAAACGGTTTCTGTGCAAGGGTTTAGGTCACTACAATTCCGTTTTCGAAAAACATCGAGGTCGAAAGTTGAAGGAAATTTTTAAAGTCATTTAAATAGTTTATCAGTTAAAAATAACCACCACGTGTATATACTTGGCATTTTCTAAGCAGACGAGACCGTTTGAGTATGGTAATCACCCAGAAAGCTGCTGCTTCTTCCTTCAACATCTTCTCTTGGCAGACTTCTCAGGCAGGAGAACAGATTGGCGGATTTCACTTCGGAGATGAGAAGCTGAGTTGAACTTAAACAGAGATGCTAGCTGTTGGTACCGAGCCAACGACTGATTTTGGACTCACTTCACCCTCCATTTGCAGATCGAAGTGTGGTGAGATCCAGTCACAACAGCGAAGCAAACTGTAGGGAATGAGTCGCTTTTAAGGATGTTCAGTAATTTCCATAACTGCTTGTTATGGAACATTTTTTTCCAAATCCTCTTTTATGAATTATGAATTATTCTTAAAGCAAAATGACCTCTTATTATAGGCATATTGAAGCAGATTTAGAGTCAGACGTGATCATCATTACGTGCTTGATACGTTCACATTAATGAGCGCTCGACTCTGTCGAGAATAGCAGTCTTCTGCTTCTCGTTAAATGTATGACTGATGCGGATAACTTCACCCGTTGTGACATTGGCAGCGATGTACGTACATAACACGCTTAATGCGCTCAAAAGACCAGACGTAGTTAAAATCGGCAGTTACATTCATTGCACTGTTGCTTCATCAAGCTGCAACCGGAGGATGCTACGATCAGCAAACGGCACTGTTCCAACAGCTTCGTAAGAGTACTGCGCAGAAACTAAGCGTAAAGTTCTCCAGTTAAATGTGCTGGTAGAAGCACAGGTTCTGAAAGATGATTACCAAACATTGCTGTCCAAATACCCAAGGAGAGTCTTTATTGGAGAGCTCTAACAGCAATAGCGTGTGAGTTCTCATATTTCCAGACACAACACTTCTGAGTTTCAAAATAAGTAGCACTCGTGAAGTGAGCTGCAGCACTCGTATTGCTTGAAGCTACGGTATTTTAAAATTGTTGCGTCCCCACATCACACTTTCCGTCACCAGCATCTTTACGGCGACGACTGCCTTCTTTAGCAAGGAAGTTCTAACTCAAGTATGTCTACAACGGACAGAAATCATGAATTATTCTATTTCTCCGAATCTTGTTAAGTTTCGAGCTGATATGTGTGAACAACGTTTCTTTTTTCGGAGTTCTTGTGATTCCACCTGGCCTGACGTACACAGAGCTCAATGACATTTGTTTGTTAGGTCTATTAGATTTCAAATCATTTTATAATTTCGTAAAATTGCAAAGTAATTAAAGTTATATTTTCTTAAGCAACCCACTGTACCTACAGAATTCAACTCATCTGACCTCACATGACGAGTAATTCATCGACTTTACTCTGTACACACATATACAAATGCGCTCTCACATGTACTACACTTTCGCTTTTTCTCCTGCGACGTATTGGAACTGAATTACATGAAAAATAGTTTCTAGACCGAGATTTTTCGAGAGTTTTCCTTGGATCTGTTATCGACCATTTTTCCACTCAGTCCCATAATTTATGAAAAACAAGATCGAAAAATCAAAACAAGTTGGAATAAATTAATCTCCACGGAAAATGAAATATTAATAAATACCAGCGATTGCAAATAATCAGCTACTTAGATTACAATTTCGAATGCGCAGCTGAATGAGAAGCCAGTATGAAAGCAGGTTGCACTGTGGCTGTGAACAAGGGGACACGCTGCAGGGCTTATAAAACTGTAGGGAGCCAGTCCCTAGGAGATTTCGGAAAAGTTCTACTCGCACACACGCGAAGGACCACGCATGGCAGACGGATCAGACACTGCTTTGAAAGAAAGAGATCTTGTGCTGGACACTCAGAGTCACGCGATGCAGATCATGTCACCAGATTGAGTACGGACAACAGAGACTGCTTTTAGCAAACCGTGTTGTCAGGGGATGAACAATCCCAGAAGAACTGCCATTATGGAAATAAATGCAAGTAAGCAAACTCACGGGCTGTTAATAAAACATCTTAGAAAACGGAATGACAGAACAAAGTTTACAGATCCTTTGAAGAATGTGTAATTCGGCTTCTCCGTTGTTTTTTAATCTTTCTGATTATTTCGCCAGCCAGTGAAGTAATTTGGAAAATGAGTTTATTTATAAAGTCGCGTAATAATTATCCCCCCCCCCCCCCCCGATGAACCATGCACTTTGCCGGTGGTGGGGAGGCTTGCGTGACTCAGCGATACAGGTAGCCGTACTGTAGGTGCAACAACTTTGGAGGGGTATCTGTTGAAAGTCCAGACAAACCTGTGGTTGCTGAAGAGGGGCAGCAGACTTTTCAGTAATTGCAGGGGCACCAGTCTGGAACATTGAATGATCTGGCCTTGCAACATTAACCAAAACGGCCTTGCAGTGCTGGTACTGCGAACTGCTGAAAGCAAGAGGAAATTACAGCCGTAATTTTTCCCGAGGGCATACAACTCTACTATGAGGTTAAATGATCATGGCGACCTCCTGGGTAAAATATTCCGGAGGTAAAACAGTCTCCCATTCGGATCTCCGGGCGGGGACTACTTAGGAGGACGTCGTTATTAGGGGAAAGAAAACTGGCGTTCTACGGGTCGGAGCGTGGAATGTCAGATCCCATAATCGGGCAGGTAGGTTAGAAAATTTAAAAAGGGAAATGTATGGGTTATAGTTAGATATAGTGGGAATTAGTGAAGTTCGGTGGCAGGAGGGACAAGACTTCTGGTCCGGTGAATACTGGGATATAAACACAAAATCAAATAGGGGTAATGCAGGGGTAAGTTTAATAATGAATAAAAAATAGGTGTGCGGGTAAGCTACTACAAACAGCATAGTGAAAGCATTGTTGTGGCCAAGATAGACATTAAGCCCACGGCTACCAAAGCAGTACATACGCCAACTAGCTCCGCAGATGACGAAGAGATTGAAGAAATGTACGATGAGATAAAATAAATTATTCAGATAGTGAATGGAGACGAAAATTTAATAGTCATGGGTGACTGGAATTCGATAGCTGGAAAAGGAAGAGAAGTAAAAGTAGTAGGTGAACGTGGAATGGGGGTAAGGAATGAAAGAGGAAGCCGCCTGGTAGAATTTTGCACAGAGCTTAACTTAATCATAGCAAACGCTTCGCTTAAGAATCATGAAAGAAGTTTGTAAACGTGGAAGAGGCCTGAAGACACTGGAATGTTTCAGATAGATTATGTAATGGTGAGACAGAGATTTAGGAACTAGGTTTTAAGTTGTAAGACATTTCCAGGGGAAGAAGTGGACTCTGACCACAATCTATTGGTTATGAACTATAGATTAAAACTGAAGAAACAGTAAAAAGGTGGAATTTTAAGGAGATGGCAACTGGATAAACTGAAAGAACCAGAGATCGTAGACAGTTTCAGAGAGAGCATTAGGCAACCATTGACAAGAACAGGGGAAAGACATACACTAAAAGAAGAATGGGTAACTTTGAGAGATGAAATAGTGAAGACAGCAGAGGATGAAATAGGTAAAAAGACAAGGGCTAGTAGAAATCCTTGAGTAACAGAAGAGATATTGAATTTAACTGATGAAAGGCGAAAATATAAAAATTCAGTAAATGAAACAGGCAGATGGAAAAACCTATGCAAAGAAGGGAAAGCAGAAAGTCGGAAGCAGTATATAGAGGGTCTGTACAACGGCGTTGTACTCGAGAGCAATATTACAGAAATGGAAGAGGACGTAGGTGAAGAAATGGGAGATACGATACTGTGTGAAGAATTTGACAGAGCACTGCAAGATCTAAGTCGAAACAAGGCCCCCGGAGTAGACAACATTCCATTAGAACCACTAATAGCCTTGGCAGAGGCAGTCTTGACAAAACTCTACATTCTGGGCAAGATGTACGAGACAGACGAAATATCCTCAGACTTCAACAAGAATATAATAATTCCAATCCCAAAGAAAGTAGGTGTTGATAGGTGTGAAAATTACCGAACTATCAGTTTAATAAGTCACGGCAGCAAAATACTAAGACGAATTCTTTACAGACGAATGGAAAAACTGATAGAAGCCGACCTCGGGGAAGATCAGTTTGAATTCCGTAGAAATGTTGGAACACGTGAGGCAATACTGATCCTACGACTTGTCTTAGAAGATAGGTGAAGGAAAGGCAAATCGACGTTTCTAGCATTTGTACACTTGAGAAAACTTTTGGAAATGTTGACTGGAATACTCTCTTTCAAACTCTGAAGGTGGCAGGGGTCAAATATAGAGAGCAAAAGGATATTTGCAGTTTGTACAGAAACCAGATGGCAGTTGAAAGAGTCGAGGGGCATGAATGGGAAGCAGTGTTTAGGAATGGAGTGAGACAGGGTTGTAGCCTATCTCAGATATTATTCAGTCTGTATACTGAGCAAGCAGTAAAGGAAACAAAAGAAAAATTTGGAGTAGGAATTAAAATCCATGGAGAAGAAATAAAAACTTTGCGGTTTGCCGATGACATCGTAATCCTGTAAGAGACAGCAAGGGGCTGGAAGAGCAGTTGAACGGAATCAACAGTGTCTTGAAAGGAGGGTGTAAGATGAACATCAACAAAAGCAAAACGACGTTAATGGAATGTAGTCTAATTAAATTAGGTGAAGCTGAGGGAATTAGATTAGGAGATCAGACACTTAAAGTAGTAGATGTGTTTTGCTATTTGGGGAGCAAAATAACTGATGATGGCTGAAGTAGAGAGGATATAAAATGTAGACTGGCAATGGCAAGAAAAGCGTTTCTGAAGAAGAGAAATTTGTTAACATCGAGTATAGATTTAAGTGTCAGGAAGTCTTTTCCTAAAAGTATTTGTATGGAGTGCAGCCATGTGTGGATGTGAAACATGGACGACAAATAGTTTAGACAAGAAGAGATTAGAAGCTTTCGACATGTGGTGCTACAAAAGGATGCTGAAGATTAGATGGGTGGATCACGTAACTAATGTGGGTTTACTGAACAGAATTGGAGAGAAGAGGAATTTGTGGGACAACTTGACTAGAAGAAGGGATCGGTCGGTAGGACATGTTCTGAGGCATTAAGGGATCACAAAGTTAGTACTGGGGTGCAGCGTGGAGGGTAAAAATAATGTAGAAGGAGACCAAGAGATAAATATACTAAGCAGATTCAAAAGGATGTAGGGTGCAGTAGTTACTTGGGAATGAAGAAGCTTGCACAGGATAGAGTAGCATGGAGAGCTGCATCAAACCAGTCTCTGGACTGAAGACCACAACAACAACAATGATTCTCGCCTTGAAGCAGCGCTGCGACAATAGCAGTATAGACTAGTGGAAACTATGCCACAGAATATTAATAAAATGTAAGTAATGTTTAACATCAGGCGGGGTGCAACAAAGAGGATAGACGAGTACATTCGCGAGTGAATGGGCTGTCCAATAACTGCTGCTGTTGGGGATGATGGCAAGAAATTGTAATTATTATAAAAGTCACTCACATATGACGAATATACGGGAGAGGTGGGCGCACTTATTTTCTTAAATTCGCCTTTTCTTGCGAAGACCTTCACTGCTATCTGTATCCATCTTGTATAAATAATAGCAATATTCGTCCAGGAGAATGTGTTACTAGGCTTCCATAAATGATGATAAACGCGGAGATTTAGTTTTGACTTAAACTGGTGATTATTCAAAAGTTGTTGTTGTGGTCTACAGTCCTGAGACTGGTTTGATCCAGCTCTCCATGCTACTCTATCCTGTGCAAGTTTCTTCATCTCCCAGTACCTACTGCAACCTACATCCTTCTGTATCTGTTTAGTGTATTCATCTCATGGTCTCCCTCTACGATTTTTACCCTCCACGCTGCCCTCCAATACTAAACTGGTGATCCCTCGATGCCTCAGAACATGTCCCACCAACCGATCCCTTCTCCTAGTCAAGTTGTACCATAAGCTCCTCTTCTCCCCAATTCTATTCAATACCTCCTCATTAGTTATGCGATTTACCCATCTAATCTTCAGCATTCTTCTGTAGCACCACTTTTCGAAAGCTTCTATTCTCTTCTTGTCTAAACCATTTATCGTCCACGTTTCACTTCCATACATGGCTACACTCCGTACAAATACTTTCAGAAATGACTTCCTAACACTTAAATCAATACTAGATGTTAACAAATTTCTCTTCTTCAGGAACGCTTTCCTTGCCATTGCCAGTCTACATTTTATATCCGCTCTACTTCTACCATTATCAGTTATTTTGCTCCCCAAATAGCAAAACTCCTTTACTACTTTAAGTGTCTCATTTGCTAATCTAATTCCCTCAGCATCACCCGACTTAATTCGACTACATTCCATTATCCTCGTTTTGCTTTTGTTGATGTTCATCCTATATCCTCCTTTCAAGACACTATCCACTCCGTTCAATTGCTCTTAGAATTACAGTGTCATCGGCGAACCTTAAAGTTTTTATTTCTTCTCCATGGATTTTAATACCTACTCCGAATTTTTCTTTTGTTTCCTTTACTGCTTGCTCAATATACAGATTGAACAACATCGGGGAGAGGCTACAACCCTGTCTCACTCCCCTCCCAACCACTGCTTCCCTTTGATGTCCCTCGACTCTTATAACTGCCATCTGGTTTCTGTACAAATTGTAAATAGCTTTTCGCTTCCTGTATTTTACCCCTGCCACCTTCAGAATTTGAAAGAGAGTATTCCAGTCAACATTGTCAAAAGCTTTCTCTAAGTCTACAAATGCTAGGAACGTAGGTTTGTCTTTCCTTAATCTAGCTTCTAAGATAAGTCGTAGGGTCAGTATTGCCTCACGTGTTCCAATATTTCTACGGAATCCAAACTGATCTTCCCCGAGGTCGGCTTCTACCAGTTTTTCCATTCGTCTGTAAAGAATTCGTGTTAGTATTTTGCACCTGTGACTTGAAATTATTCAAATAAATTTCCATAACTATAGGCCTAGTACCAGGTTTCACTTATACGCTACGTCTACACCTTATGACGAACGAGAACAGAACAGAAGACTATTACTAAAGCTAACAATTGAAGAGCGTAATTACGTGTATGTCATTGTCTCTCAGCCGGCCGGAGTGGCCGAGCAGTTCTAGGTGCTACAGTCTGGAATCGCGCTACCGCTATGGTCGCAAGTTCGAATCCTTCCTCGGGCATGGATATGTGTGATGTCCTTAGGTTAGTTAGGTTTAAGTAGTTCTAAGTTCTAGGGGACTGATGACCTCAGAAGTTAAGTCCCATAGTGCTCAGAGCTATTTTGCCATTGTCTCTCAGAGTCTGTTTGTGCTCTTACTTATCTTTGATTGGCCGATCGGTATCTGGCAAATATTGTATTTGTTGGTTTATCAAGAAATACTGAAAAAGTATCCCCACAAATGTGAGACATCGACACCGCACTCAGGTCGCAGCAAAATCGAATGTTTAAGAAAATGTGAAAACGGCTACCATTGCTTCAGGTAAATAAATTAGAAGTAGGTGTAATGAGTACAACTGTGCTTACAGAGATCTAACATTTCTGGCCAGTACACGAACATAGACAGAGAGAGGGAGAGAGTAGGACACAATTTTACAGCATCATATTTAACGAGTTTTGTAGCTGGTCAATCACCTGAAATGAAAGTAAGGGAGGGGAACCAGCATCTTGCGAGGCGACTTCTTACTCTAAGTATTTATCATTCAGCCAATAAAAATTATGGGACGCCAGAAACACGCAGAGAACAGTCTTCCTTGTTGGAAGCAAACTACAGAAAGTTACTGATTCTTACATCAAATTTTCTCTGACAGATTTCTCAGACAGGAGAACTGGTGGTCAGACTTCTCTTCGGAAATGAGAGGCTCTCATCTGGCTGAGATGAACTAAGACGCAGACACCAGTTGTTGGTACACAGCCAACGACTGGTTTTGCATCTACTTCACAACTATTTGCAGATATAAATGCGGTGAGTTCTAGGCACAACAGCGAGGCAAACTGCTGGGAAAGCCGAATGTTTTTTTAAGGATGTTCAGTAATTTCGCTCTTTATTCTGAAGACTCGTTTGCAGCTAGAGGCTCAACATGGTTTCAACTCCGGCAATAGGTGCACATGTGTATCCTTCTATAGTATTCTGTATCTCTATGCACTAACCTTCAGCGGTACAACTACCATCGATGTAAACGTTTTGTCCTTTTTTCCTTTGGTTCCACTGCTAGCTCGTCTTGAATTTGGCTCGAAAGTCTCTGACTCGACAATGGGTCATTACTCAAATGGCCTCGTCTGCCTAGAAAATGCCAAGTATACACAAGTGGCTGATGTCTTTAATTGATAAAGAACTGAAACAAATGTACAAATTTCGTTCAACTCGACCTCGATCCTCGATGTTTTTCGAAAACGGAATTGTAGTGACCTAAACCACTGCACAGGAATCACTTTCAAGTGCTCTCCGACTACTATGCTAAACCTTGAAGAGATGGCAAGCTCGCAGGAGTGGCCACTCCTTGCAGGTGTTCTTTTCATTTCACTGCGTCCGCATGAGAGCCGCGAGGAATTAGCCGAGCGGTCTCAGGCGCTGCAGTCGTAGACTGTGCGGCTGGTCCCGGCGGAGGTTCGAGTCCTCCCTCGGGCATGGGTGTGTGTCTTTGTCCTTAGGATACTTTTGGTTAAGTAGTGTGTAAGCTTAGGGACTTAGCAGTTCAGTCCCATAAGATTTCACGCACATTTGAACATTTTTTGAACGTGCGCATGAGCCTCGCTGTCACACGTAACTTACACTGACATGACAAAAGTCATGAGGATTCGATATGCACATATGTAGATGGAGGTATTATCGAATATTCAAGGCATAAAATGGCAGTGCATTGGTGGAGCTGTCTTTCGAACTCAAATGATTCATGTGAGAAGGTTGCCGACGTGATTTTGGCCACACGACGGGAACTTGACAGATTTTGAACGCAGAATTGTAGTTGGAGCTAACCGCAAGGGACATTCCACTTCGGAAACCGTTAGGGAATTCGGTATTTCGAGATCCACAGCGTCAAAAGTGTGCGGAGAAAACGAAATTTCAGGCGTTACCTCTCGTCATGGACAATGCAAGTCGTCGATGGTCTTCAATTAACGACAGAGAGCCGCGGCGGTGACATTGGCGGCGGTAATGGGCTGTGGTAGGAGACGACCGACGCGACTGCCTTCGTTAACAGCACGACATCCCCTACAGCTCCTCTCTTGGGCTCGTGACCGTGTCGGATGGACCCTAGACGACTGAAAACCATGGACTGGTCTGATGAGTCCCGATCTCAGTTGGTAAGAACTGGCAGTGGGTTTCGAGTGTGGAACAGACCCCACGAAGCAAGTCCCTGCGCAAGCTAGTGGTGGCTTCGTGATGGTGTTGGCTGTGTTAACATGGAATAGACAGGGTTCACTGGTCCAACTGAACCAACCAATGACTGGGAAAGGGTAATGTACGGGTACTTAGACACCATTTGCTGCCTTTCATGGGTTTTATGTCTTCAAAAAAAGACGGAATTTCTTTTTTATATCAATGTGCCGTGTCACCGGGCTACAATTGTTCGCGATTGATTTGAAGAACATTCCGGACTGTTCGAGCTAATAATTTGGCCACCCAGATCGCCCGATATGAATCCCATCGGACACTTATGGGGCATAATCCAGAGGTCACTTTGAGAACACGATCTGCACTGGCAACACGTCCGCAATTATGGACGGATATAGAGGCAGGATGGCTCAATATTTCTGCAGGGGAATTGTGCAGTCTATGCCGCGTCAAGTTGCTGCACTAAGCCGGGCAAAAGGAGGTCTGGCACGATATTATGAGGTATTCTGTAACTTTGGCATGTCATTGTATAAGCGACGAGTGATAGGTGGTGTGGTTCTCAACGAAGCGTATGACCTACCGCCCTTGACATTTTCTCGATGAGGCCCTGAAACATCCTGTTTCAGTTTAGAAACTAAGCCCTTGTTTTACGGCATCCAGTATTGCATTAATGGGTCAAGCACGGGACCCGACTGGACACGGGCCAGTCAATGAAACGAAGAAACGCATACGCGGTTTTGGCAGTGGAAAAAATGGCAGCAGTTGAGCAATGGCTATTCTTGTCGTTGTGCAAGCGGTCGCCGAACCATCGCTTTCGACACGAGTGCTGCCGAAAGCCCCCTATCTCTGCGAGAGAGAGAAAAAAGAATGACACAAGGAGCGGTGGAGTGTGTTGAGCGAGCAATTTCTCATTCAGACGCTGGGCTGTTTGCTCGCCCACGGCCGCAGTTCCGCGCTAAGTGTGTTTACGCGACGCCATAGAGATCCTCTCTGAGCAGAGGGCCGGCGCAGCTCAGTGTATCAGGCTGAACGGCGGAGATTAATGGAGCCCGCAGGTCTGGCCTCACTGACTCGCTCCAGTCTTTCAGAACTCATCCCCAGCTGTCAGCACTGGAGGCCAGGACGCAGCGAGACGAAACAAGCTGCACCATGTGGAACTACTGGGTAGCGTACGATTGTAAGAACGCTCTTTATTTGCTGAAATGAGGTCTTGACATGTAACAGATAGAGGGGGTATGGCTATTAGCCCCGTCAACGAACGAATTTTTTTTTCTTTTACAATGGTAGGCAGCAGGGCCAATAACAACATATTACAAACTACATGGTTTCCAGTTTGCCAGCAGAACTTATTTCCGCTGGCCGTTGTGGTCGAGCGGTTCCAGGCGATTCAGTCCGGAACCGCACTGCTGCTACGGTCACACGTTCGAATCCTGCCTCGGGCATGTATGTGTGTGATGTCCTTAGGTTAGTGAGGTTTAAGTAGTTCTAAGTCTAGGGGACTGATGATCTCAGATGTTAAGTCCCATAGTGCTCAGACCCATGAACCATTTGAAGAACTTATTTCCCCAGCCTGGAGTACACAAACTTCCCCGTCATTGTGGAAAGGCTTGATTTCGACAGACTATTCGTACAGTTCATGAGCGATGTGTGGAACATCAACATCACACATGTTTGCTCTAGCCTAAAAAATCTGCCGTCGCAGATCATTGTCTCAATGTAGGGCTTCCCGTAATTGGGATTGCGTCTTTAAGGAATCCATCTAAATACGATTACTTTTAAGCAAGATGTAGAATCCTATTTTACCCGATATAAGACAACGTCCGGTTTTCGAGCGGCTGCATCTTAAATAGCGGTTCATTGCTTTTGATAGTTTCCATCGCTGGCAGCCCTGCAGTTTTTCGCTTTGCAGACGGCAGTCCTTATACTTCTGGCGCACTCGCAACTCTCTCTTCTCTGGCTATAAAGGAGCCACTACTATACGATGTTACTTCAGTTCCGGCGTGACTGTACATTTGTAGATGCACATGAAGATGGCAGCCAGTAGGATCATCGGAATATCGTGTCGTCAGGACGGTGAAATCCGTCTGCATATCTGTACGTAGAATCCCATCATATACTTTCCCAGCATTTCCTGTCCAGTCCTCTTATCTGAGTAGACAAAATAACTTCATTGAGGTTGTTTTTATATAGTGGATTCATTTAACGTTTATTAAGTGAGTACTTACCTGGAGTTGTTCAGTGAACTGTCATGTAAAAGAAGTTCGACAGCTGAAGCCTTCAGCAGTCTACCACACTGAAGAGACTGCCCCAATTCTAAAGTGCTGGCAATATCTATTCGACAACGTCGAATTCATTGTCTCCACTGTGAATGGCTGGAATACTTTTCACAACTTGAGGGGCATCAAATGCATCAATCCAGCCTCAGCTCTCCCTACGTCTAAAGAGACTCAGTGGCTTAACTTTGTTCTCATTTGCAACAGAAGTAGGCCACCTAGGTGTTGTGGAATTTCAGATATTTCCATACACGTCCAGCAATTTACAACAGATTATTCTCCTACATTTAAACGTGATGAGTCTAGTCCATCAGATATATTGACACCTAGCTCGCATGATATACTATGGACGCGTGGTAAATGGCTCAACTCAGAGCAACCCACTATACAAGTGCCAGAAATTCTTGAATGAAAGCGATTTAGCCAGTAACACAATTAATAGTGAGAAGAGCGCACTAACCTTCTGGACATTCATTAATTCGGCACCAAGTGACTGCAACACAGTTACACAACTTCAACGATAGATATACCACAAGGTGGCACGTTTAGCAATCCAGTCCCTTTACCATCAACACTACGAAATTCACTGACAATATCACGCTTAAAAATTGAACTCATCTCAGCCATTGTTAACAGGACATTATTTTACGTTAATGCTCAGTTATTGACTTCAAATAAGAACTCACCCAATAAAGTGAAAATAAATCCCGTATGTAAACTCAACCTCAGTGTGTTTTTTTATCTACTTATATAAGAGAACTGGACAGGAAATACTGGGTAAGTAAAGTCTATCTCTAAACTGAAAAGCGACCAGCACACGTAGTGGGAGGAAATAGCCTTTCCCAGAGGAAAGCTACAGCTGCCATTAAGGATGACTAGGGATAAAATTCCCCTTTAGCAGTGTACAATAGTGCACAGAGATATACGTAGAATGTGTTCATTTGCGTTTCTTGCATTAGTATTATTAGTAACTCATATCTGTGTGGCATGTAGTGTTAATGCACTCTGTAGCAAATAAACAACTCGTAGTTTGTGAACATTACGTCGACAGTGATTTGAGGCGAGCTGTGGAATGGTCGGTATAACTTTGTGAAACCGCCTGCAGTTACTTCGTGTGGTAGAGAGTGGGGAGTCGTCCACTCGCTCTTCAGTCTACAGACCTACGGAGGAGGGAGGTGCATGACCGTAATCTGGCAGCTACCCTCCCTCCTGCATATACGTCCCACCCCCTCCACACTCCCCACCAGCCTGTCACATCGGCAAAACACAGTTCATCCATTGAAAATGAAATGATCGTATGGCTTTTATTGGCCAGGGTATCCCCTTCGGGGTTCGGCCGCCGTATTGCAAGTCTCTTTAGTTGACGCCACTTCCGCGACTTGCGTGTCAATGATATGAAAATGATGATGAAGGACACACAACAGCCAGTGCGCTGTCGAGAATCGAACCCGGGTCCCCTTGCTTGGCAGGCGGTAACGCTACCGCTGCACTACAAATGAGTTCATTCACTCATTTGTTTCTACTGCACCTACATGTGGCACACACATTCAATATATGTTTAAACTTCATTTGATAATAAACATTAATTTTTTACCGTTAAATCAGTGTTTCCAGTAACCTGCGATTTTTCCGTGACCTGCAGCTCAGAAACTACTGGTGTCAGAGAAAATGAATGTGACCTTTTTTGTAGTAAATTTGATACAGTTTAAATTCGTACTCGGGAACATGTTCGCTAGAACGTAAAGTGGTCGTTCAATGCCCCCCACCCCCACGGTCACGCTCCACAATTCAAGACATTTAGTAGGTTATTCGTGGCACTCCTGCTTACTAATGTATTGCGACTACAGGAATTTTTTCCCTAGTCGATTTGTTTTAGTCTTCATCGACTGGGCTATTCACTGAGGTCAAATGTGATGGGATACCTCCCAATATCGTGTCGGACTTCCTTTTGCCCGGTGTAGTCCAGCAACTCGGCGTGGCATGCGACTGCGGAGATATTGAGTCCTGCTGCCTACATAGCCGTCATAACGGCAAAAGTGTTGCCGGTGCAGGATTTTGTGGACGAAGTGACCTCTCGGTTATGTCCCATAAATGTCCGATGGTATACCTGTCGGGCGATCTGTGTGGTCAGATCATTAGCTCGAATTGTCCAGAATGGTCTTCAAACCAACTGCTAACAATTGTGGTCTGGTGACATGGCACATTGTCATCCACAAAAATTACATTGTTGTTTAGAAACATGAAGTCCACGAATGGCTGCAAACGGTCTCCAAGCAGCTAAACATAACCATTTCCAGTTAATGATCGGTTCAATTGTACCAGGAGACCCAGGCCATTCGATGTAAAGACAGCCCACACCACTACGGAGCAACCACGTGCTAGAACAGTGTCCTGTTGACAATTTGCGTCCATGGCTTCATGGGGTCTGTGCCACGCTTGAACCGTACCGTCCAGCTGAAATCGGAACTCATCTGACCAGGCTATGGTTCCCCAGTGGTCTAGGGTCCATCCGATACGGTCACGGGCCCATAAGAGGCGCTGCAGGCCATAGCTTGCTGTTAGCAAAGCTACTCGTGTCAGCCTATTAACACCAAATTTTGCCGCACTGTCCTAACGTCTATATTCGTCGTACGTTCCACATTGACTTCTGCGGTCATTTCAAGCAGTGTTGCTTGTATGTTACCACTGACAACGCTGCTGGTCTCTTCGTTATGTGAAGACTGTCGGCAACTGCGTTGCTTGCGGTGAGACGTAACGCCTGAAATTCGGTATTCTCGCCACACTGTTGACACTGTGGATGTAGGAATACTGAATTCCCTAACAATTTTGGAATTGGAATGTCCCATGCTACTACCACTCTCTGATCAAAGTCTGTTAATTTCCGTCGTGCAGCCATAATCATGTCGAAGTCCTTTTCACGTGAATTACCTGAGTACAAATGACATCTCCGCCAATGGACTGCAATTTTATACCTTGTCCACGCGATACTATCGTCATCTGTATTTGTGTATATCACTACTCCATGACTTAAGTTACTTCAGTATGTACAGTATTGCGAAACATGGCTGAAATTTCACCAGCACTACCAACACATTGTTTTAGAAGACACAACAGATATTTGAGGACATGGCAAGGTCTCTACAGTCAGTACCCAACCAGTAGATAATAAATCTCCTTTCCCCATACAATGGTAGACAGATAAGTTTGATTACTGCTATAAATAACAGTGTTTTATACGATAAAAGTTTCTCAACATAATCTCAACTGATCACAAGTATTAGATCTCCCTACATCATCTTGTAGTGGGTACTGGTGCTACTTTGGACCTTATACATAAAGTATGGCGATGGTCCCTAACGTTTGCGTGACTACCCAGAGCCATAAGGGTGAACAAATTTTAGTCCCTTCACATTAACTTACACATCGTGATTTAATGTGTGTGTTTTACTGTTTGGAGAAAACCGCCTGCAATGACATTCATATCAGCCTTCAGCTGCTGTTGTATTTATGACACACTTGATATGGTTAGATTCGATATGCATCTGTTAGGTTCAAAAATGGTTCAAATGGCTCTAAGCACTATGGGACTTAACATCTGAGGTCATCAGTCCCCTGGACTTAGAACTACGTAAACCTAACTAACATAAGGACATCACACACATCCATGCCCGAGCCAGGATTCGAACCTGCGACAGTAGCAGCAGCGCGGCTCCGGACTGAAGAGCCTAGAACCGCACGGTCACAGCTGCCGGCCATCTGTTAGTGATTGTTATTAACCATTTACAAGGTAACAGCTACTGTTACGTAGGTGAAAAACGTAACTTGATATAATAATGAATACCTTCCTAACTAGCTCAACTGTTCTCAATATGTGCTTTCTGGCCTTACATTTGGCTACCACCTCATATGTAGCCACTGTATACTACGTGGTTAACAGCTTTTGAACTGTGGAGCCGAAGGCAGGTATGCAATTTACTCTATGTTACCATGTTTTGGTAACGTTCACGGTATACCTAGCGTGTTGGTGTCTTATTTCACATTGCATATCAGCCTGATTGGACGAAGATCACTGTTAGCCATTTGTAACTTATTGCAACACAAATACTGATTCTACCCTATATGGAAAGGTTTATTACCATACAGTTATATCAGTTATATATTTTAACTATCTTGACCGTATGTATTGTGATACGTTTATATTCCACTCCATGCAGGTGATGCATTATGCACCACAGCATTTGAACTGTTTTATGTGACCAGCAGCAGAGGATTACAGTCCTCTTCCTAAGGTTGATATAGCCTAAAAGGTTTTAGTCTCTACTGAGTACAGTATGTACAATCTTCCACATGTATGTATGTACAAGGTTCTTGTGAAAAGTTTTGTGAATGGTCTAAGTAAATGTAGGAAAGGAGGCAAACAAAGTACCTTTATTGGCTTTAAAATTAATCAGTGTTAGCTAAAACACGCTTCTGACATCGGCTGCAAAGCTGTTGGAATCCGTCAGCAAACGCTTCTTGTGCAATCAATCGAATCACTGCGGTCGCGCGCAATGCCTGTGAAGCATAAGCCTTTCAAGGCTAATTTAAGGTGGAGAAGCAAATATAACTCTGTCGGTGCCAAATATGGAGAAAAGGCAGGGTGCTGAAGAATAGTCACGTTATTTTGAGCGAGAAACTTGAGCATGTAGACATTATGGATATCCAATAAAAAATGACCACAGTGCATAGAGCGATTCCGCAAGAAGTGTTTGAAGACAGCTTTACAACCGATGTCTGACGTTATTGTAACTAATTGTCATTACTTTGAAGGTCAGTAAAGGTATTTTGTTTGTAACTCTTGTTTCCTATATTTTCTGAGACCATTCGTTGAACTTTTCACAAACATCTTGTATGTACTGCTCCAGCCTAGTAACACACCTGTTTCCTTTTATTTGCGTCTTTAATACTATACTGGTCAAAGGCACATGTGTAATTAGAAATTTTGTGTCTGATATCAGTAATGTATATTTTTTTTTGAGAAAGAAAGTATAGATATTATGAAGTTGTATTTCATATGGTATGATGAATGACATGTTTGATGTATGACGAGGCTTCAAAATGGTACACGACAGCAACGTAACTGGTTGCAGTTGAATAAACCAGTAAACAAAGCTTATTGTTGTTACCACATTCAAGAGCGAAGCATGTTGTGCAGCGAGTTCTCAGTTTTCCTATTTTCTAAAATAAAACATCCGTTTCCATTTTGAAACTTCCTGGCAGATGTGTCCGCACTTCACAGAAGCTCACCTGCATAGCTTGTGGACCAGTGCTCTTAAAGAAGGGATGCTATGGAGGAACGGCTTACCACAGCCCAAGGAATTGTTTACAGAATGTATCTTTCTCCCTGGTGCAAATCTGAAACTTCCTCTCAGATCAAAAATTGCGTGACAGGTCACGATTTGAACGTCAGGCCTTTCCTGAAATAAGATATACGTACTGGCAATGTAAATCTGTGAAGGTGGGTACTGAATCCTTTCTGAATAGCATACAATAAGAATATTCCTCAGAAAACTAGCATGACACTCAGGGAACATGCAAGAAGCGTCACAAAATAACACAAAATATTTTATGCTGTAATGTACACATCCCAATAGTCTATATAGTCGATTCTTTAACTCTGCATAATAACTGAAGACAATATTCAGTACTGCCAGCAACTGCGCAACTACTTACGTCTTACCTTACATTCCGTTCATTATGGTGAAGAAGACCTTTACTTTCTGCGGTCATGGGAACTCTTTCTAGCTGGCTCACATAGCATGGAAGCGTACGTGGCCAGAGGGTCATAAACGTGTTCCAAGCTGAAAGCAGCCCTCCTGAGCAGATAGAAGATGGAGAATTCGCTACGTCCCATTTCAGCACAGCAGGTGACTCGGGGGAGACCTGCCTGCCATACAACTGCTTTTTGCGAGACATTAGGAGAAATCCTTTTAGTAAAGATAAAATCTAAGCCAAGTATAGCTTTCAGAATGGTAGAGATTGGGATCAGCCATTTCTCTGCAGTCACGCCGTGAAAGAATGTTCATTTAAAATCTGAGTAACAAAGGCTCTGATTTGCTCTTGATAGCTATCTCTGTACACTTCCCTGTGTATTTCTAAGCCTTTCAACAGGTCGTGCAGTGGGAGAGATTTAGTCGTTGGAACTTACAAGATCTGAGACATTTGGCTGCCAAGATTCCTATGCTGGGAGAACCAGCCAAATCTTGAAGAGTTAATTCAGAGGGCACTTGCTGCTGGGAGATTGATGAGTACACACTTCTTGTCGGGAGATCAATGAGTACAGGCATGCTGCCGGGAGATTACTTGCTTTGCAGTATATCCTTTACTTCCTGTACTGAATTGTATTTAAACTGACTTACAAGTGCAAAAGTAGCACGGCAGCTATATCTTCATGTAAGCCACTACCCTTCAAAAAGACTGTATTTAATGACAATGTATAGTTCTGTGTTGCTAATTGCGCTGACTCGTTGGTTCTTTTGCATTATAAAATAACGCGTGACTGGGTTTGAAGCCCCACTTCTCTGCACTTCCCATCCGTTCCTCTTTTACTTTTTGTCACAATCAGTTTTGCGATCATTTCTTGATGAAAATCATTATGATTGTTCAGTTACGATATTTAAAGAAATAATAAAAATTGTTGCCTTACGCGTGTGTTCCTAATGTGTACTGCAAACTGAATCTTGACCTTAACGACTGACTTGTAGCATGACCTTCTGTGATAGATGTGATCAAATTAGTAGCCTACAGTTATTCAAATATTATTGAAATAATGACCCTTCAGCTCTATTTTCATTTTCATTTATATTGTAATTTGCTTCACACTTTTACCTGGCGTGCGTAATTAGTATTGGAATTCAATTGGCCGATTACTTTTTCATGGCACAATTTAGAACCCGCACCTGTTGTTACGAAGCCCGACGGTCGAAATTTAATTAATAGTATTGTACAATATAAATTTATTGCCACCAGATACGATGCAGAGGCTGAGTGATACTGCAACTTGCTGCTGAGGCGGTGCACAGAAGGATGTCTCCATATTTGAACTGAGAACAGAGGGCGAGCTGGATTCAGAAAGGCTCTCAGCCCACTAGGTGCTTCCATCACGCACTTTTCAGATTCTGCTGATGTTCGCAGTAATTTTTCTAGGATTCTTTCTTTAAACCACTAATCATCTGCGAAGTTATTGGATATATCTAGGATATAGTATCGTCATTATGCTTTCATGTGTCCACTCACCTGTGTCGAGGACACATTTTATAATTACAATGCTTTAATCCACTTACGACATGCTTACGTACTTATTTCAGGGCGTAATTAATTTGCCTCATGTTTTATGATTATAAACAAAATTGTTATAGCGACTGCTAATTTCTTTTGCAGTTACATGAGCACCCTCATCAATATAGCCGTGTGTGGTGTGGTACTCGTACTTGCATGCTTAATTGGGATACCCCTAGTAGTTTTCTTTCAGTAACATGCTTCAGTTGTGCGACATTATTCTTCTGAAATTTGCTTCATCTTATGGGGCGCTTTCCATCCCTGTAAGTCACTGGGCGTTGGACTTGTAGCATCTTAGGAGTATTCTAAACCGCTCAGCCGACACCCACAGTAGTCCTAAGCAACCTAGGACAATTGAATATCCTCTCACAAATCGGCAACAAGTTTGGAGAAATATTCAAGAGAAGATTGTCGTCACAAGTACTAGACCTCTTTGGCTGGAGGTCATTATCGAAACTCATCCAACAAATATAAAACCAAACTCATCCCTTCCGCATTATATGAAGTGCGTCACGTTCAAGCGAACATGGTTTACACACGTCTGTAAAAGAAAACCGTCACTGTTAGCTTTAGGTAAAGAAAAAGCTCTGTATCATCATGAAAATCACGATAAATATGATGAGAATCAACCAAGTTTTGCGGCCAAATTGGAAGTATTTTCCGGAAGTTAAACACAATGCTTTCGCTTGGCTTGTCGGTAATTTAACACTCTTAGCTTCCAAACTCGAGAGTAGTGACAAACAGGAGCTCAATAACTTTTTGTCATTCTGAGGCTGGAATCTCAAATATTATCTGAGAGCCGTTGATGGACTGCCGGTGCACAATTATCTGCTTGTAACTCTCGAGACAGATGATACAGCTTTCCATTCAGACCACTAAAACAGTCAACTGACGGAACAATACTTTTGGAAAACTGTAGTAAAACTGCAAAGAACTTTTGTTTAAAATGTACAGTTTCGAGGCTAGGTAGTTACGAAAATGCAATGGAGACAAAATAATTGTTTAGTGTAATCTTTTTAGTGAGAGACAAAAAATAATGTTTCTACATTTCATATATTAATTTTATTGTGTAAATAGCGTAATTACAAACATCGGAGTAACCACTGTTATCTACAACAAATACGAACAAAACGTTCACATCATGAACACAAATATAACATTTTCACTTTCTTGTAACACTCGTGAAAGTTTTGGTTTATGATTACGTATATTCTGTGGCAATTATCCTGATAATTCCTATAATTAACATCTAAAACCAGCTCCAATTATAGAGTAGCTCATAGAAAATTTTTGCAAGGTGTTAAAATCATTTTATCTAGCCATTTTTTTTTTAAAAAAAAGTACGTTCTTAGGAAATCCAAATTCACATTGTCACTGTTACTTTCTTTTGTTATTCCTTGTTTAGTGTAAATAATTTGTAGAATGCATTGATAATGGTTCAGCTTTCCATCAAAATCTATACAACGCTTTAGTTACTTATTTTCAGCACAGTAAAATACTTTTAGTTAAAAGAAGATAGTTCAGTCTCTTAAGAGCGATCCGTTGCAAGATTGTCCATACTGTGTCAGAAAGTTTCAAATCAGCATTTTACCAGACACGTCCAGTAATGTTCATTTCTGGGGAGTGTGGTGGCCATCGGAAGTGTTTAAACTCAGAAGAGTGTTCCTGCAGCCACTCTGTAGCAATTGTGGACCAGTGGGCTGTCGCATTGTCTTGCTGAAATTGTCCAACTCAGTCGGAATGCTCAATGAACGGGTGCATTCAGGTGATCAACCAGGATGCTTACGTACGTATAACCTGTGAGAATCGTATCTAGATACGTCAGGGGTCCCATATCACTCCAACTGCATACTCCCAACACCATTATTGGGCCTCCATCAGCTTGAACAGTCTCCTGCTGACATTTAGGGTACATAGATTCATGAGGTTGTCTCCATACCCGTACACGTCGATCCGCTCAATACAATTTGAAACTAGACTCATCTGACCAGGCAATATGTTTCCAGTCATCAACAGTCCATTGTCGGTGTTGACGGGCCCAGGCGAGACGTAAAGCTTTAGGTCGTGTAGTCATCAAGGGTACACGAGTGGGCCTTCGGCTCCGAAAGCCCATATCGATGATGTTTCGTTGAATGGTTCACTCGCTGACACGTGTTGATGGGCCAGCACTGGAACCTGCAGGGAAAAGGTTCACTTCTGTCACGTTGAACGATTCTCTTCAGTCGTCATTGGTCCCATTCTTTCAGGATCCTTTACATGGCGCAGCGATGTAGGAGATTTGATCTTTTACCAGACTGCTGATATTCACGGTACACTGGTGAAATGGTCATACGGGAAAATGCAGATTTCATCGCTACCTCTGAGATGCTGTGTCCCATCAGTTGTGCGCCGACTATAACGCCACGTTCAAACTCACTTAAATCTTGATAACTCGCCATTGTGGCAGCAGTAACCGATCTAACTTCTGCGCCAGACACTTGTTGTGTTATACAGGCGTTGAAGACCGCAGCGCCGTATTCTGCCAGTTTACATACACTATGTGATCAAAAGTATCCGGACACCTGGCTGAAAATGACTTACAAGTTCGTGGAGCCCACCATCGGTAATGCTAGAATTCAACATGGTGTTGGCCCAACCTTAGGCTTGATCACAGCCTCCTCTCTCGCAAGCATACATTCAATCATGTGCTGGAAGGTTTCTTGGGAAGTGGCAGCCCATTCTTCACGGTGTGTTGCACTGAGGAGAGGTATCGATGTCAGGGGTGAGGCCTGGCACGATGTCGGGGTTCCAAAACATCGCGAAGATGCTATCTAGGATTGAGGTCAGTTCATTACAGGGATGTTATTGTCGTGCAACCACTCCGCCACAGGCCGTGCATTATGAACAAGTGTTGGATCTTGTTGAAACATGCAGTCGCCATCCCCGTATTGCTCTTCAAAAATTAGAAGCAAGAAGGTGCTTAAAAAAGCAATGTAACCCTGTTCTGTGGTGTGCCACGCAAAATAACAGTGAGTGCAAGCCCCCTTCCATGAAAATCACGACCACACCATAACACCACCGCCTCCGAATTTTGCTGTTGGCACTACACACGCTGGCAGATGACGTTCACCGGGCATTCGCCATACCCACACCGTGTCATCGGATAGCCACATTGTGCGTGATTCGTCACTCCACACGAAGTTCAATCGTCCAATGTTTACGCTTCTTACACCAAGCGGGGCGTCGTTTGGCCTTTACAGACGTGATATGCGGCTTATGAGCAGCCGCTCGACAATGATATCCAAGTTGTCTCGCTTCCCGCTTAACTGTTGTAGTACTCGCAGTGGAATCTGATGCAGTGTGAAATTCCTGTGTATGGTCTAGACAGACGTCAGCATATTACACATTACAACCCTCTTCAATTGTCGGCGGTCTCTGTCAGTCAACACATGAGGGCAGCCTGTACGCTTTTGTGCTGTACGTGTTCCTTCACGTTTCCACTTCACTATCACTTCGGAAACAGTGGACCTAGGGGTGTTTAGGAGTGTGGAAATCTCGCGTATAGACGTATGACGCATGTGACACCCAATCGCCTAACCACGTTCGATGTCCGTGAGTTCCGCGAAGCGCCCCATTCTGCTCTCTCATGAAGTCTAATGACTACTCAGTTCGCTGATATGGAGTACCTGGTAGAAGGTGACAGCACAATGAAGCTAATATGAAAAACATACGTTTTTGGTGTTGTCCTGATACTTTTGATCACATAGTGTATCTCTGCATTTGAATATGCACACCTATACCAGTTTCTTTGGCGTTTCAGTGTATATTTGCGCTGTTTGTTCTTTCAGACATATCCGAAAGAAGAGACACCACGTACATGAGATTCAGTACAAATCCTTCGATACCGCAAGAGATATTGCGTCTGACTGACGGAAGGAGAAAATATAAAATTACGTCTGAAAAGCAAACAAAATTGAATATAGACATCTAAAAGAAGATATACACAGGAAGTGCAAAATTGCAAAGCAAGAATATCTGTAGTAGAAATACAAAATTATAGAAGCGTGCATGACTACTGGCAATATTAGAAGCCCCTGCGTGAACAGGAAGATCTCTTATGGTATGCCGTGATGAACACGGCAGCGTTCCGCAGCTACTAGCTGCGCAACTTCGAATTACGCAGCTGCCGTGCCGAGCGCCCTGGGCGCAAGAGGGAGACGTGACGTCCACAAGGTGGATCAGCGAGGACATGCGACTTGAACGAGTCGATGGGGTCAACACTGGACAGGCAGGCGAGCTGGTGGTTACGGCTGATACAGAGCTACGACTTTACCTCGGAGGATCTTGGAAATCTTGCACACTGCAGTGGGACCGTCCGACTTTGCCATGTCAACAGGAAACCTGATGTACGAGGGCTCTTCGGAAAGTAAGTAACGATCGGTGGCGAAGTGGAAACTACAATGAAAACCAGATGAAGGTTTGCACAACTGTGTTGAGCAGTGTGTCTAGTGTGCCCGTAGATCGTGCCATATCGCTTTTATCAGTTCCGAGCGCAAAGTGAGCGGGTAAAGATGACTAGAAAATATTTCCTCCCGCCATGTATGGGTACGTACCGAGAGATTTCACCTGATTTCATGCAAGCCCACGTAACATAACTGTCATGCATTTGCTTCTTCATGACACTTTTCGAAGTGTCATGAAGAAGCAAATGCATGACAGCACACTGCAGGGGCAATGGGGACTCTTCTGCAGTGTTTTCGATGGGACGTGTTTGATCACTTAGTATATAGACCGGACTTGGCTCCCTCTGAGTATCATCTGTGTTCAGATGAACCGGTAGCTGTGAAGACAATATTTTGGCACAGACACCAAGCTGCAGTCCACCGTAGAAAACTGTCGGAAAGCACAGGAGGCTGCCTTCTGTGACGAGGGTATTGTAAAGTTGATACAACGCTGCGACAGATGTCTAAGTCGGAACAGCGACTGTCTAGAGAAGTAGTTGGAAGGTGTAGCTAACTGCTGCAAATAAAACAGTCTTGATTTACACTGTGGTTTTCATTTCGCGACCGATTTTTCCTTACTTTCCGAATAGCCCTCGTAACTGCCAGCTACTCTAGGGGAAACTCGATGAGTTTCAGCAGAATTAGGTGCTGAAAGCAGTCTCTGCATCTGCATAACTGTAAATCATTGATCAAATTTTCATGTTAAATTGTTTCTCTGTTCTGTATTGGTGCCAATGTCAGCTTGAGGGTAAATTTTAAATTTCGGGTCATTGCTCCTAATCTGCAAAGGTTTTTTAAAAATATTTGTAATTGGAGACAACCTCTGTGTTTCCTGTGTCCTTCAAGCGGTAACTGGGCCAAAGTACCTTAGACGTGTTTTCTAATTGTGTCCACTGAAGGCGATTTAATTTTGTTCTAATTTAGTAGCTTCAATAAAAGTCGTTAAGAATAACCCGCTTAATCAACACCTCTGCCACTCTCCTGTCACATTTTTACAGATGGCAAGCCAATGATAAATCAAAGAACGGAAGGATGAAAGTTAGAATTAGTGCAGAGAAGGGCTATTACCAGGGAAACCAACTTGAGACAATTTTACAGAACAGGAAGAAAAAGCAGATGCATGTGAAATGGGAGACATGACACGCAGATAAGAATGTGACAGAGCACTGAAAGGCTAAAGTAGACGAAAGATTCCTGGATAAGACGATATTCCATCAAAAGTATTGAAGTTCTTGAGAGAGCAAGTTATGAAGACACCCTTCCACCCAGTATGCAAGATATATGAGACAGGCGAAATATCCAGAGACCTCAAGAAGAATTTAGTACTTATAATTCAAAGAAAACATGTGCTGACGAGTGAGAATGACATGGAACCATCAGTTTGATAAATCACGGTTGCAAAATACTGACATAAATTATTTACAGATGGATAGCAAAACTGGTAGAAGCCGATCTCGGGGACGGTTAGTTTGGCTTCCGGGAAAATGTAGGAACAAGCAACGCAATACTGACCATACGATTTACTTTATAAGATCAAGTGAAAATAGAGTAACCTCCAGTCATACGACCCGTAGATTTTGACGAACATAGCCTAACCTCAACTCATAGGATCCGTAGATTATGAGGAAGATTTTGACGGTACTGGTGGAATACAGTCTTTGAAATCCATAAAATACAGGTAGGTAAATTTTCTACAAGATTTATAGAAACCAAACTGCAGTTTTAAAAGTTACAGGATATGAAAGAGAGGCAATACCTGAGAAGAAAGTGAGACAGGGTTGCGCATTTTCCTCAAGTTACTCAGTCTACACATACAGCAAGCAGTAAAGAAAACTAAGCAGAAATTTGGAAAGGGGGCTGTTGTTCACGAATAGGAAATAAAAATGACTTTGCAATTCTGTCAGAGCCGCCAAGGGACTTGAATGAGCATTTAACGGAATGGATAGTGTCTCGAGAAGAGGTTGTAAGAGGAAACAAAAGCAAACCAAGGGTAATGCAATCATCATCATCATCATCGTCTCCTTCCAAGTATTAGGTGTTGTAATCACATGTTCCGGCTTCTATCATCCATCCATCCATCCATCCATCCATCCATCCATCCATCTCTTACGAGATCTCTGTTGCAATGTAAATAATTAAATCAAACGATCTTGAGGGAATTAATTAATTAATTTAGGAAATGAGACACTAAAAGTAGTATATGTGTTTCGCATTTTGGCAGAAAAATAACTGATTACGACCGAAGTGAGGAGGAACAAACTACAGACTGGCAATAGCAAGAAATGAGGAGTTTATAAACATGTAATACGGGGGTTGGAACTTAAACAGTGGCAACTATTTATTCACAATCCATACGAAACAGTTACATGTTCGCACCTGTTACTGTCCTTCAAATTAGTCACCAGCGTTGTGTAGAACCCGTTGCCAGTGATGTCGAAGACGAAGTATGCTGTTAGCAGAGCCTGTTCTGTTGATGGTGCGAGTGGATCGGTTTAAAATTATGGTGGTTCTCATGTACGACTGTGATGGTGTTATCCTAAAGCATTACGTTCGACCATGGCAGACCGTCAATGCACAGTATTATTGTTCATTTTTGGAGCATCACTTGCGATAGAAGCGGCAACACTTTCTGCGCAATCCACCCACCATTTCACATGACAATGCGCAAGGTGTGGCTGCTCTGTTAGGTCGATGGGACTGGGAAGTACTGTACCATCCACCATACTCCCCGGACGCAAGCAGGTAGCCTACTTCTAGAAGTTGTTACTTGAAAGAGCTGTACATAACACACTTTGCAGTGTTTATTAGAGCCTGTTTGCACAGAGGACTGCGTATTTATGACAGTCATTGACGAGCTCAAGTCCTCCTGTATCTAACTGTTGCGTGCAGGTGGTTGCCTTTACTTTAAATAGTTCCGCTTTCCACAAAAAAAATCTGCTTACCATCTTATGTACATTTTAGCTGTCTGTTTAGGCAGCGGAACTATTTGGTCTATATAATACGCTTTGGAAGTGATACACAATTTGATCAATTTTGTCCTCTCAATTCCATCTATTTCAAGCCATTTGCTTTCAATTAGGGCTCCTCGAAATTTGTTAGCTGTCTGAGGTTTAATATTTTGCACTTGCTAGAACTGATATCTGACCCTGAAGCTGAAGTTTTCCTCAAGAAAGTTCACGTCAAGACCACGGTACCAAAGAATTTTGTGTGTTTATGATGCAAACAATAATAACAAGTCTTCGCAACTGGCAGAAACAAGTAGACTAGTGTAATCAGTGATACGGTAGCGAGGACAATTAAACATGTATTATCAGTTTAACAATCGCTAGAGACCCTTATCAGAACAGTTTAATGGACATAGCAGAAGGGGATCTCAATATAGTGAAACAACTAAAATGTTTTCTTTGCCGACCGCTTGGTAATTATGCAACGCAACAGAACTACATACGTCATACATCCATGAGACCAAGTGTTAACTTAGCCTTATCCATCTTATCCTTCTTCTTCTTCACCAAAAGGCTGCATTAAATCTAGTTTCGAGTCTAGCAAAACTATTTACTTCATTTTTGCTGCATTCGCCCATCTTCCTCGCTTTTGAGTTGGTAAAAATAAGCTTGCAGCAGGAACCGGTCGTGATGCATCCTTCCTTAGTACCTGTGAGAGTTGTTAAAAGGGTCTCATGCCGATGTATATCGTTTGTATGCTGATTTATCACTGACTAAGTACAGAGATTTCTTTTCAGTGAGCCTATCCCACCAAGTAGTATATTTATACGTGGGGCAGGGTTAAAAATCACGAGATCTTTAAATCGGGGGCTTGGTTAAGTTCGCTAACTAATACTACAGATCGTTTTGGCAGTCCTTTTCCGGACTTGCCCAAAAATATGATACGATAGGAGAATATGGAATGAAAGTGAATTATAATACTCCTACGAAGTACACTCACCAGACAGTATGTAGTTGCTTGTGGAGTTTGTAAGTACGTAGAGAAAGCAAAAGAAATTTCACGATTAAGTATCAGTAAGATTGGAGGTTATTCGTAATGTAAAGATAACAGAATTAAGTTTGTGCACAATATCCTGAACGTGAGACGCCCTAGAAAGCAGACTCCACTGAACATTTTATCGTCCCGCAAAAATATCATTTTGCCTTTGCGAGAGCCCCGGGACAGAAACATTGTACTGTCACCTAGCAGTCTTTTCATTACTCACTTTTCTCATTCAGATGGCGTGATCCGATGTTGTAAACCGACTTATCTAAGTCTTGGTTATCTATTGATAAATATTGTTTCAAATGAATCGACCCGTGCATAGAGAAGTGCCACAATAAACTGAACGAAACAGAGGCAAGTATTTCCATTATTTGACTATATGGGCAAAAAGCGATAACAATGATTTATCGGCCTTGTCAGTTACGAAACAGTGAGTGGGGCCACTGCGTGAGCACCTGCAGTATCAAAGATTTGATTCCGAAGGTGAAGGAACTAAATGTGGCGTTCGCTTCAGAACTGTTCCAGAGATTCGACAGGTAGTAGACCGCTTCATTTGCCCCACCAACAGAACATACTCTTCTAACGGTATACTACTCCTTCCACATCGCTGGCAACGTGTTCTACACAACGCTGGTGACTATTTTGAAGGACAGTCACAAGTGCAAACATGTAACTCTTTTGCATCAGTTCTGAATAAACAGTTGCCACTATTTAAGTTCCAACCCTCGTATAAAGTTAGAGGGTGACAATTATTGAACAATCTGAAATAAAATCGATTTGCATTAGGACGTTCAAACTGCACGGTTGGCCGTGGGGCATGGTGGGAATTAGAATGCACATGCTCACACACATTGTTGTTGTTGTCGGCTTTTTGCACGCGAAAATGTCGCGACACAGTGTACCTGAGTGTATAGCTCTTGTGAAGGCCTACTATGCGAGCAATAACAGCCCAACTGCGGCTCAAAGGTGGTTTGCGATCGAGTTCAAGCTAAACCCAACCGGTCGTAGGATGAAAATAATCAAGAATTTGATTCGTAAGTTTGAGGGAACGATTAGCGTTCGTGATGACAGTGTTGGTTGATCGTACAAAAAGGGTTAAAACGCCTGAAAACACCGAGAAGACACTCGCCAGCCCCAGGAAATTGGTCGCATTTGGAGGACTCAGAATCCGCACTTCACGATCTGGAAGTCTCTTCACCCTCAATGGGTGACTGTATGGTGTGCAGTGTTCAGTCACGGAATAATCGGTGCGATATTCCTTGATGGCAAGGTGACAACCGAACGGTACGTGAAGGTTTTGGAAGATGCTTTCATCCCCATTATCCAAAGTGACCCTGATTTCGACAGCATGTGATTCACGCAAGACGGAGCTAGACCCCATAGAAGCAGGCGAGTGATGTCCTGGAGGAGCACTATGGGGGCGCATTCTGGCACTGGGGTAACCAGAGACTACTAGCGTGGACCTCAATTGGCCGCCATATTCTGCTGATCTGAACACATGCGACTCCTTTCTGTGGGACTATATTAAAGACACGGTGTACAGCAATAACCCCAAAACCATTGCTGAGCTGAAAACAGTCGTTCAGAGGGTCATCGACAGCATCGATATTCCGACACTTCAGCGGGTCATGCGGGATTTCTCTATCGTCCACGCCACATCATCGCCAACGATGGCAGGCATATTAAACATGTCGTAACCTAAACCCAAATATCTGAAGTGAAGTTTCCATGTTGAATAACGTGTCGGACGCCGTAGTTTGCAACTTATTTACGTTTTTTTCATGTCGTTCAACAATAGCCACCCTGTGTTAGGAAGTCTTTTCTGAAGGAAATTGTGTAGAGAGTAGCCTTTTATTGAGGTGAAACGTGGATGATAAACGATTCAGACGGGAAGAGAATAGAAACTTTCGGAATGTGGTGCTATAGAAGAATGCTGAGGATCAGATAAGCTCGAATACCTAATGAAGAAGTACTGAATGAAACTGGGGAAATTGAGGAGGAAATAAGTTTAGAGCACAGCTCGACTAAAAGTAGAAGATAGTTTTATATGATACAGTTCGAAGTATCAAGAATTCACCAATTCGATAATGGAATGAAATGTGGGTGGTAAAAATCGCGGGGACAGATCAAGGATCGAGTGCATCAAGCAGGTTCAAATGGAGGTAGGTTGCAGCAGCAATTATGCAGAGGTGAAGATGCTTGCAAATATTAGACTAACATGGAGAGTTGCATCAAACTGGTGTTCGAAGTGAAGATCACAACAACAGCGACAAGGCTCTTGTTATCCAAAGACTTTTGACGTTGAATAACTAATGAAGGAGCCATCCCCAAACCCATTTCAGAAGCTTATGGAGTATGTATGTATGTATGTATGTGTAGATTTGTGATGAACGTATCGTAACAATGCCACACAGCGGTGATATGTTATTGTCGACCATCACAGGTAGTAGCGAGCGTCGGGACTCAGGACTGTACACTTTATGGCAAAACGAGACAGCGGCAGCGAAGCTGCCTCGGCTGACTTCAGCCGCCATTCTTGCTCAAACTGGAGTGCACTTCGCTGCTGGATACTGCACGCTGCCCGCCTGCGTCAGTGCGTGGCATTCTGCTGTAACTTCTCCGACGCTGATGGGCCGCTGCAGATAGCGAAAGCAATCCTCGTCATGGAGGCGTCTGGCAGTCGTGTGTCCGAGCAACGTATGGCTCACTCCACAGCCCGCTGCCTCTCACACATAATAACTTGAACCAAGTGTTTCCTGCTGCCGCTCATTTGATATCATAAAATTTTTGTTTTGTGCTACTGAAACTTAAGGTTTCTATAATTTCTTCGAGTTTAAAACCTACTCTTCAAATGTGGTCGATCGGTAGGTGACTTCTACGACAAATGTAGTACGTCACAGAAACGACAAATCGGCAACCTGGACACTAGGGCGCAACGCCACAATGCCCGCAGGTGACCACACCTGCGGGCTCAATAGCATGTCCCTGTAACATACACATGCGCCTTTTTTCATGTGTTTCGGATCGACACCGCAGAGAACCACCAACGGAGAAAAGAAAACTTGAAACGGGCATCAACCGACGGAAGGAATAACCCGTAGGGTTTAGCGTTCACCGGGAGAAGAGGAGTCCGGTAATTTGCTTGCGATGTGCGCCGGCTAGCGCCCTCGGAAACTATCGCGGGACCGCTCGCCGCCTCTTTCCCCGAGATGAGCATTAGCCGAGACGCGATGCAACAAAATTAAGCATACCTTTATCTGCAACAGGTACTCAAATGGACGCCCCTCTGCGGTTACAAGAGCAACCGGGCACCATCTGAACACATTGTGAAACACTCATCCAATTTTCATTGCCCACTTTTTCCCACATTGATTCTTGAAAGGTGGTGGCAACGCGAGGAGGAGGCATGCTAAGATAGCGGACTGCAGAAAGTAAAGTTGTTGCAGAACTAATTTTGTGTTGCAGGCAACCTTGCACGTGGGACAACCACAGCTATGAGTATTCATGTCGGGTGTTAATAACCACTTCAGTTGAGTTATTGTTATAAAGATGCTCACCTGAAGATGTGGCTTTTAGTGCTACGAAACCGGTAGTGATCTTGTAATAAAGAACTAAATACAGCTGAAATGGTTATTAATATCCAAGATGGAATTTTGTGTTATTCTCCAGAGGTGTCCACGAAGGAAATTTGGCACAATTTAAAAGCGAAACAATTTTCGTCTGAAATTCAGAGTTGCTTTACCATTAGCGCAGTTAACTGAAAGAATAAACTTTCAGTGATTAAAAGTAATAACAGCTTTGTAATCTGCTCTTATGTTGTAAGTTCACTAATTCAAGATCGATCAATGTGTGCTTCTTACAGGTGAGCGTGTTATTTACAATTTATAAAGCCCGCTCGTGGCAATCTGACACTTTACTTTAACATAAAGAAATATGGGTTATAGACATATTGTACAAGCAATTACATAAAGGAACATAAGGAATGGGCACGAAATGCGTGGCCAAAATAATTACAGGTCAAGCAATACTTGACATCCCACTGCAATTGAAAACCATAATATACGAGGCATATTCAGAAAGTAAGGTCCGATTAGGAGCGGGATGGAAACCAGCGTGAAAATCCGATGGAACTTCGCACTCATGTATTGGACAGTGTGAAACATCCCCTTTGAACAATTTATATAGGACTGTGCTTAACCTGACACACAATACTTTGTTAGCGCAACGCAATCTGACTTTCAAAATTCCCTACAAAAGAATGGCCCTGACTAACATTAAACTATACCTTTCACAAATCACTTACCTCACAAAAATCTTCGCTGCTCAAGCTACTGCAATACAGCAAGCGCCACTACTGCCAGCTAAATAAAAGATTCAAACTACTAAAGGCACTAACTACTGATAGGGATAGTTAGCAAATGAAAGATATTAATAGAGAACAAACAATGTATTTACTTTAATATCATCACAAGTCATAATATATATATATCAGTTCATGACAAATTGCAAACCTCCGCCATCTCTCTCCCCACATCCACCACTGCTGGCGGCTCACCTCCAACTGCGCAACGCTACGCGCTGTTCACAGCCAGCTGCCTAACACTACAATGGCGAGTATTACAACAATGCAAAGCAGACACAGACTGCCCACAGCACAGCCAGTGATTGTCATACAGAGGTGGCGTTACCAATAAAAAACCTAAACAGCCTACTTACATAGAGAAAACATAAACAGCCTACTTACATAGAGAAAACATAAACAGCCTACTTACATAGAGAAAACATAAACAGCCTACTTACATAGCCCCCATGCTCCCCACAAAAAATTTTTACAAATGGTGTTGGGCACTGGCCAATACAGATTTGACAAAAATTTTTCACAATTACAGTAACAAAGATATAAAATGCACACACTTATTAATATTATGTTGGTCAAAAGATCAAAATTTCTCACAGTCCATAAAGACAGTCCACATTGTTCATCACAGTAAAAATGCAGAGTTTTTCTCAAAGTCCAAGCAGTAAAAGAAAATGCACATAGAAGTAGTGGATTTCCATGCAGTCTTGAAGAAGTAGTGTTGACCTTCCAACGGAAAGACAGTGCTGACTCTCGACATGCAGACAGGTAATGGGCCACAACAGAGCAAACCCACAGCAGAGTCATTCGAAGTTTGGAAGAATATTGGTAGGTAGGTCATCACAGAGCAGACCCACTGTAGTCCTGGTAGAGATTACGGTATTGGTGGGCCACCAGAGGTGCAGACCCACTGTAGTCCTTGTAGAGATAATGGTAATGGTGGGCCATCAAAGATGCAGACCCACTGTAGTCCTTGTAGAGATGGCCAGCAGCCATCTGTTGCGATTGTGCAGGTGCACACTCACCATCAAAGAGTCTTGCGGAGAATATAGCAAGTCCATAAACCACCACTTGTGCACTCACAAAGTTTTTGGAATTGTCCTTAGAACCAGCAATGCTGTTATCCAGTCCCTTGCTGAATTATTAACACACGTGCAAACACTAACAGTCCCTACTTCTCACATATTGTCCATATACTATGACCAACAGAAACGTGTGCAGTGAAATGTAACTTAATTGGAAGAACTGGTGTCTGTACAATTATAAATTTACAACATGAAAATACAATTACAAAGGTACAAAATACATCATTAAAGAACATAACAATACAGATAACATTTGTAGTAACACAGGCTTTACAAAAGAATAGAAATAGACATATACGTCAGTGTTACAGGAATTATGACATGAGTACATACATAAAAGATCACAATAACTTTTGAAACATCAACTTCACACATTAGCATTAACACAAAACAGAGTAAATAATGTCTAAACATCTTTACAAAGTAAATAACATATTATTAATGCCAATTATATTCGAGGATAACAGTATTCCTCATCATAGTGAATGTAGCTTAATATTAAAAGAGAAAAAAATTCTATGAAACTACACAGAGACAGGAAGAAAACAAATACACAAGGGTACACAAACACATACTGGGATAACACAAAAGGAAAGGACAGGGTTCGTTTTCAGTGTAACATTTGGTACTGCAGTCCATCCCAAAACTTCATTCCATAGATATTTCGTCTTATTTCAACCTTTGCTTCCACCAAAAAAATCTTATCCAAGCATGCTTTCTGTATTCTGTTCATATTTCTTTCAAAATAATTATTTCTGATTGTACAATACTCATTTGGGCCCAAATCCTTTTTATATAACTTCGCAATGCATTCTTTACCTATTCTCCATAGTCAGTTTCTCATATAGTCTACCCCCTCTTAAGCTAACTTAAATCTACTGAGCTCAGATGCTAAACTAAGGGACGAGGCAATGCAGCAGCACAAAACAATTAACACAAACATCAATGACAAAAATACAAATGCCAAAGCAATTGCAATATTACAACTCATATAGGGCACTGTGCAGCAAAAAAAAAAAAAATAAATCTGGCTTAGCAGAGTAACACAAATTAAAGTTCAGTAGCACTATGCCTGGCAAACAGCAGCTTATATCGAAACATGACATAGCTCAAGTAGAAAAAATAGTACACTAAAGATAACAATGCAGATAAGGCAAATGTATAATCACATCTTAATGTCTAAGTAATTAAAGTGGTGCACCACAAGAAGTTATTCTACCAAAAAGTTACCAATTACTTGAAAAGAAAATTATGAATGCAGTTACTAGTTCCTTCTTATTGTTCTTTCCTTTCCAAGTGCTCCTTTTTTAAAGAATGTGGATCATAAAATAATTATTTAATAGATCTGTTGACAGAAAGTGTTCACATTAGCAAATGCATTTTATTTTATAAAAGCAATGCTGCAACACAGCTGGAAAACAGATGTCAAATGAAATAAGCAACTATGAAAAGCAAAGCATAAAAATATCATTCAGTAGTCATGTGACATTTCGTAAGTTAGTAGAAATTCTCTCAACTCTCATAGAAAGACGCTTGTCATAATCAGGTGTGCAGATGTAAAAATATTTCTTGTCATTTTATTAGGCATTTCAGTAAATATCGTAAATTAAGAGCTAGTGTAATCATATGTTTTCAAGTTCGACCGTGTCGTTTTTGCGATGCTTTCTCTAAAGGAATGACAATGGCCAGGATAATGGCCTTCCCTTTCTTTTTTTTTTTCTTCCTGTGCTCTGAAAGGCACGCGCTAATGACTTTTTCTCCAGGCGTCTGACACAGCTGGGTGCCCGCGACGCATTACGTGCAGGTGGTCACTTAACTTTCGTACGGAAATATTTACGACAGCAATTTTCGCTAAAGTGACAGTCTCACATAAAAATACTTCACAGGTCAAGAATTAGCGTTGCAAATCTGTAGAAACAAAATCCTATGAATATAACAGTGTCCAAAAAATGTTCAGTGGCATTGTGATACATTCACACATGATTCACACATGTCATAACTCTTAAAGTACGATTCTTGGTTTCCAACATCCTTTTTCACAAGTCAAGAGTCCCTACCCACTATTCATTACTCCTTACCTCATTATACATATACATGTTCGTCGACACTTCTTCAATATTTCATCGTGAGAAATACGTAGCATAATAAACATTCCTCAACAACATAATACACATCGTCGTCGTAATAATAACATCATAACACTTCAGTCAAATCTCAAAATCGTCGTAACTTCCTCCAATAATTTCTAAGCCTAAAATAATTCTCTGCTCATGTCAAAAGTGTCAGCTGCCTCAAACGTACTTTAAAAATCATGATCTCATACCAAATACATCATTCAAAGCTCTCATAGTATCACAATGATTCCGAAAAAATATGAACAGTTTACAAAGTACAGACAAAATACAGTTTCATAAGTGTGAAGTTATCCAACGGTGTAATTGCGTAAACATCTGTCACTGATGTAGTAAAAAACATGTTTATCTCTCAGTTAAATGATCAGATAGCTGTGTAATTTGTGTGTTAGAGAAATATGGTACCGATGTGTAAAGTTGTATAAGCAAATACCATATTAGCTAGGGCTCCTTGTGCTTGCCAAACACATGGTACACAAAGTAAGCGTGTACCCCCCTGAGGATTAATGTAATTATACCCTCAGGTGTTACAGATTACAGCAATGAAATGAAATGTATCACTGAAAACTTTCTTTGTAATTCAAAAATCTTTAAAAATAAATGTTTTAAGTACAAAATTAATCACTGAAATGCGTGTCCTGTAGCGCTAAATGTGCATATTGTTGTAAGATAATCTCTGTGAAAGTGTCGTAGTTATTTTCCTCCAAAAGCTAAGTTCTGCAGAAGCCAATGTACTTACCTCATGATAAACAAAAGTGAAATGCTTTGCGTAGAGATATCTTAGTTATTACGCTTATAGTTGTGATGATGAAAGTACTGTGTTGTAACGTATTGTTGTGCTATGGAAAAGGCTGTCTCCTTGTAGCTATACCACAAAAGTTACTAATAAAACACGTTTTGATTTCCAGAAGAATTCAGAAAACTGTGCAGATATAAAACAGATACACCGCAAAAGCAACATTGTAAATTGTCACTCATTAGTAGCGTCGTGATAAAAATCGTGTAGCTGTCACATAAACTAACCTCTGTGTCATCTGGTATCTCTCAGAAAGCACTTTAAATTCAGAATGTATTTTCAAATAAACCAAAATGTTGCATTAAAATCTCATTAGCAGTACTGGTAAATGTTCTAAGTATGTGAGCCTTATAGTCGTTACGTAATCGTGCAACAAACAAGCAAGAATGTACACACACAATAACACTGTGACGTCTGTTTACTATAACAATGCATTCGTCATTTCTGTTTAAATAAGTTCTCTTGGTTCTTGATTGGATATTTAACTTCAAACATTGTTGTATGTTAACAATTTCTTAAGCATACTAGTAACGTGAAGTGAAACGTTTTATGGCAAAGACAAAGTTAAAAGGCAGATTATCTGTCAATAAATGGTTTTACATGTGAAATGTGGTGTAAACCTTTACTCTTCATAGTACTCAGAGTTTGAACTTGAATGCAATTGTCAGGCGGTATACGTCGGTAAAGAATACTGGAATTTTTCTCAAGGTTAGCGTCTATGTTATTTTTCTCTGAGCCACCAGGCGCACGCGGCTGCCTGCTGTGCGAGTCATTGTCTGTCTCTTTGTTGGCGCGCGTCGTTATTGGGATTAGGAGGCCTAACTTCTACAAATTCATCTCCTCGAGAGGGCCCTGCTCTGTTTGAAGCTCGCCAGTTCTGATGCAATTCAGGTCTGTCATTACGATCATATCGTCTGTTGTCATGTCGGTAGATTCGATAGTTTCTTTCTTGTCGGTCACGTGGTGGAGAATTTCTCCCTGAATCGTAACTGCGCGCTGGACCGTTGCGTCTAAAGTTATTCTGTCTCCCTTGATAATATTTATTTTGGTTCCCATATTGCCTGTTTCTCTGATTGTCTCTGTGATAGTCATTACCACGGAGAGGTGATCTTTCCCTGTAGTTATTACTACTCTGCCAACGGTTGTCATACGGGTGGTGTCTATTTTGGTCACGATTTGTGTTGTGAGAATAGCCTTGTCGTGTCCAGTTATTACTTCTTTCATCGCGGATTTGCGACGGATGTGACCTGTAATTGTTGTGTTCCTGGTTTCGCGTTCCGCGATTGTCAGTGTCAATTTCTAATTCTTGTAACAGTCCCTGAAAAGCTTCAATGTCGTCTTTGCAACGTCCTGCTAAAATAATATGTCGTAAATGTTTAGGCAGTTTGATTAAGCAAATGCGGATGAGTTCTGAGGGGCTGTATGGGTTTGACAGGTATTGATTCTTGTGCAACATGTCTTCAAAATATTTCACAAGACTGGAAAATTCAGATTGTTCGAAGTGTTTCATCATTATGATGTTATGTTTTACACGGTCTTGTGTAGCTTGAGACCAATATGCTGAGAGGAAGGCATGGTAAAATTCACCCTCACTGTGGCAATCGTGAATGACCGATAGCATTCTTACAGCTGGTTCA
This sequence comes from Schistocerca piceifrons, assembly GCF_021461385.2. NCBI lineage: Eukaryota > Metazoa > Arthropoda > Insecta > Orthoptera > Acrididae > Schistocerca > Schistocerca piceifrons. The sequence goes on along the minus strand of NC_060138.1, from coordinate 547,729,520 downwards.
TTCTCTAAGTAGCCACACATAAATTCTAACCTGTGCTCCAATGACCAGTTGGGGGGAAAACAATGAGAGAATTGATGGAGCCATGCTTGTGGATGAATGTCGTTGCCAGAATTCTTAAATGTTTTGAATTTACGTGTAGTAATGAACAGCTTATAGTCAAAATCATCATGTCGGCGAGTCGCATATCGGTCATTGTTAGGTCGTGTCGGCCGTTCCATCTCAAAATTCGGTGCACATTGCCAATTTCTTTAATAACTTTCGAAATGCCCTGTGTTATTATTTTGTGTCTGTTCCGTATTTGTATGTCCCTCTTCCCGTATTGGGGCGCGAGTGTCCTCAGAAATACGTAATTCTTGTACTACTTGTGCCAACTGATCTTGCACTTCCCGGATTTCTCTTTTGTACTGTGTATTGATTTGATTTTGATTTTGTTTGAATTTTCTAATTTGTTCATACTCTTCAGTGTCCATGAAAGCTACAGGTGTTGTGTCATTCAGATCATCATCTACCTTTGTAGATAAGTTAGTGAACTGATCTGAAAGTTCGGCTACTTTATCCGATAGTGAAATCATTTCCTCTCTATGTTTTTCTGAACCAAGTTTCAGAGTGTCCATTTGTGTTGCAATCGTGTCTACTGTGACCTTTAAGTTTTCCTGAGTTTTTGCAAGTTGCATAACCGTATCGGTAGATGCAACTGAGTCAAATTTTGCTTGCAAGGTCTCATGATTTTCATGAACAATAGTTTGCAGTTCTTTTATAGCTGCTTCGTGATTCTGTAGTGCATTTTCATGATGCGAAAAAATAGGTTGGAAATGCTCACAAATTTGTGTTTTTACGTCATTACAGACTTTTTGACATTTCGATTCAATGTGATGTAACTCAGCAGTTAAATCCTCACGTGTTCGTTCAAGAGTTTGCTCCAATGAGTCTAACTTTTTAAGATTTTGTTCCATTGTGTCTAACTTTTTGAGATTTTGTTCCACTGTGTCTAACGTTTTAAGATTTTGTCCCATTTGTCTCTGATTTTGTTCCATTTGTTGCATTAATTGCAATAATAATGTATTAGTGTCTGGAATCTGTTTCTCTACGCTTTTCGGCAGTGCATTTGCACCGGCAACATTCACATTTTGACAAGCAGAAAATGCGTCTTGACTTATTTGAGAAAACGGTGATAACCCAAAACCTGAATCTACAGTATTTGCGAAATTGTGTCCTGTCATTTCGGATTCCTGAGACGAGCTGTTGCCGACCGATCGATCGATAATGCTTCCCTCTTCACTAATTGTTTCACTGTCCGTGCCATTGTTTGCCGCCCGCTCCATTTCCCTATGCACGATTACCAAATTACTACTTTGAACATCAGTTAATTCATTACTCTGCGGCGCTAACACACTGCCTTCGTCTTCACTGTCATTTCTCAGTTTACTTTGGAGCCTAGTATTACGTTTTTCACACGCCATTATTGTCACAGTATTTCACACGACAACAAAGAAAAACACAATTTGAAGAGCAAAATAAAATAACGTAGCAATGGAAATAATGTCTAGTTAATTGCAGCTGCGAAATACTTGGTGCAAATCTACATGCATGCCACAACTGTTTTACTCTACAACAATGAAAAACTACAACTACAAAGGAGATTCTCTCTACAATTACGCGCTAGCAATAAACAAAAGCTACACTAAATACACAAACTACAAGAAAAAATCAGAAGATTCCAGTGAGGTATCCTGGCAGGGTCGCCATATGAAACATCCCCTTTGAACAATTTATATAGGACTGTGCTTAACCTGACACACAATACTTTGTTAGCGCAACGCAATCTGACTTTCAAAATTCCCTACAAAAGAATGGCCCTGACTAACATTAAACTATACCTTTCACAAATCACTTACCTCACAAAAATCTTCGCTGCTCAAGCTACTGCAATACAGCAAGCGCCACTACTGCCAGCTAAATAAAAGATTCAAACTACTAAAGGCACTAACTACTGATAGGGATAGTTAGCAAATGAAAGATATTAATAGAGAACAAACAATGTATTTACCTTAATATCATCACAAGTCATAATATATATATCAGTTCATGACAAATTGCAAACCTCCGCCATCTCTCTCCCCACATCCACCACTGCTGGCGGCTCACCTCCAACTGCGCAACGCTACGCGCTGTTCACAGCCAGCTGCCTAACACTACAATGGCGAGTATTACAACAATGCAAAGCAGACACAGACTGCCCACAGCACAGCCAGTGATTGTCATACAGAGGTGGCGTTACCAATAAAAAACCTAAACAGCCTACTTACATAGAGAAAACATAAACAGCCTACTTACATAGAGAAAACATAAACAGCCTACTTACATAGAGAAAACATAAACAGCCTACTTACAAGTGTCTTTAGTGTGCTTGTCGATCGCTTCACGTCGCTCTTCTCGGTTCAAAGCGCAAAGGGACCACGTAGAAACGCCCATGTATGTGGATCTGCAGATGAATTTCGCCTGAAGCTATGCACCCCACATTATATAAATGTCATGCGTTTCTTTCTTCTAGGCAATTTTTCAGCCGCATTCTGCAGAGGTAATGAAGACGCTCCTGCATCGTTTTCGATGGGAAGTGCTTGATCACCCACAATACAGCCCTTAATTGGTTCCCACCGTTGTTCTTCTCTGCTCACATGAGCCGCTAGCTACAAAGAGAACATTTTGGCACAAACAACGAAAGGCAGACCAGCGTAGAGAATTGGCGGAAAGCAAAGGCGACTGCTTTCTGTGACGAGGGTACAGCAAAGTTTGTACAACGCCATGACAAATGCCTAAGTCGGAGCAGCGACTATTTAGAGAGGTAGGTGGAAGATGTGGCTAACTGTTGCGAATAAAAAATGTTTGATTTTCACTGTGGTTTCAATTCCGCGACCGATCGGAACCTTCCGAACATCCCTCGTATATGTATTACTATTAGGTATAAAAGAAAAGTTCAGGTAACACAACAGACAACACTTAGCACCTAGCCTTAAGAAATGTGGTTCTAGAAAAGTAACCAAATACAAGCTGGCCTCACCACATGCAAAACGCGTGATGAAACCGTTGGTAGCCTCTAAAACTGTTACTCTTATTTCATTTCGCGGTCAGCGACATTACAATAGGTCTGTAATGACAAAACCATTAATGCGGGTTTAATAAATGACGGTTCAATAGGCTCAGCCTAGTCCAGTTATCTGGACGAAAGTCCAGTAAATTATCAATGAAATACGCCCAGTAGCCTTTAGCCTAGAGTTTAGGGCCCGTCCTGCGGTAACCTTCCGTCCACTGCGATGCGCCACACACAAGCGCGGTTACTCACTAATTGCCACGCTTCCTCACGGTCCGCCACATTCCATACCACATGGAATATAAACTTTGGATACTGTCCGTCTCGTAGCAAACCGTTACAGTCCTGAAGCCAGGGACACCTGGCCGCGTACAGAGCAAGACCCCTCGTGCAGGCGCCGTTAAATTTTCTTACAGGAGGAGGGCGCCACGTTTTGATCACGAATTTACTTCAAACTTTATACAGTTTTAATACTCCATTAGGACAACATAATGCGCAAGTCGTAAGAAGTACTACTGAGGCAATTTTGAGAAAATCGCAAGAGAGGTTCTACCCGTCGGAGACGTACCCGTGCTTTTCAACTCTGAGCGCAAAATGGCGGCAGTCATATTGTGCATCTGAAACAGCCTATCTTCAATATAGCGATTCCAGGGACACGTACTGAGCTCATTCTTTTAAGGCGGCCCTACTCGAATACGAGATACGGCACATTGTTACTTTTCTATGTTTCTTCTGCTTTCTTAGATTGTCTTTCGTCACAGTCTCTAGAAAACTGCATGCATAATAAATGGATTTGATGAATCCAAGTTTCCACTACTGCTCGGTTGGTTTTCGCAGGTAATGTAGTCATGTGCAGATAACAAGAAGCCTTTCACAGAAGGAGAACAAAGAGTTTCATTAGCTCTTGGTAAAGAAGATTTGACATTTCTGATAGAATCTAGCACTCTCGTCCTGCAGCAGGCTGCCTGCCTTATGATGAAACTAACGGTATTAGAGCGACAGCTACATGATGTGTTCCGGTTAATTGAAGAGAAAGCCAAAACCTTTTCACAAGTTCGGATGAGTTCTGAAAAAGGAATGGTTGAATAAGGCCGAAAAAAATCTGTGTTTTCAGTACAGCTAGGTGTGCATAGGAAAATGAATCTACAGATGGCATCAGATGTTCACCTGAAGCAGAACATTCCAAAGGCAACATTTTAGTATGGTTTATTGTCAGATTGCAATGTTGAAAAAATTAAGGAAAATATCATATTGGAATTCACTCATGATGAACTGTTTGAATTTCAGAAGAAACTGGAAACTAGTCAAAGTGAGCTGGAATCTCTTAGATGATACAGAGATGAATGATCAAGAGCTTTTGAAGACGAATATATCTGTGTTCTCTTTTTGATACATGATATAGTTGATTAACATTTGTTTTGTTTAATAACAATACCGATATTACATTCAAATCAAGTATTTATCTCATCATATCGGTGATTCATTATATCCCTGTAAATAAAATGGCAACATACATGATAGAATGAAATTTTCACTCTGCAGCGGAATGTGCGCTGATTTGAAACTTCCTGGGAGATTAAAACTGTGTGCCGGACCTAGACTCGAACTCGTGTCCTTTGCCTTTCGCTGGCAAGTGCTCTACTATCTGAGCTACCCAAGCAGGACTCACGACCCGTCCTCACAATTTTACTTCCGCCAGTACCTCGTCTCCTACCTTGCAAACTTCACAGAAGTTCTCCTGGGAAACTTGCAGCACTAGCACTAATGGAAGAAAAGGATATTTCGGAGACATGGCTTAGCCACAGCCTGCGGGATGTTTCCAGGATGAAAATTTCACTCTGCAGCGGAGTGTACGCTGTTTTGAAACTTCCTGGCAGATTAAAACTGTGTGCCGGACCGAGACTCGAACTCGGGACCTTTGCCTTTCGTGAGGAAGTGCACAGTTTTAATCTGCCACGAAGTTTCTACCTGTATGTAAACTTAAAAATATAACCCAAATAATTTTTCGGAACAGGCAAGCTATGTCCTGATAATGTGAATATATTGCATGATCCTTCATTGCTTTCGATAGTAAACTGTATAATAAGAATGGTGACAAAATAAATTTAAAAAATTGAAGAAGGATTGGGTTAGACTTCAGGATCAGTAAGCAGCGGATCACTGCATCGAGTCTCGCTCATAGTATTTGTTTATTTTAATTTTCTGGCAACTCAAGTCATATTATTTCGTACATATTACATTTGAAAAGTAATACGGTGAAAAGGCACGTGCATTTACAAGGACTTTTATTGAATTTCCAATGTTATTTGGCTGTTTACTAAAATTTATTATTATATCAAATATTGTGCGACTTTTATTTCGATAGGCAAGTTAAAAACTTCATCAAGAGCTTCAGACTTGTTCATATTAGCTTGACAATGAACGATAAATTGCTTCTCTTGAATATGCTATTAAAACACATACAGTCGTTCATCGCCAATTTTCGTCACCTATATTTACGAATTTGGTTTGTATCCGAATTGTCAGAAGAAAGAGAATTTTTTTCGAAATGTCACCTAACTTTCTTGTGCCTTAGAAAATCTGAAGATTCCTTGTGCATTCGGGAAAACTGCATTAATTCGACGTTTTCCGTGTCTGTATGAAGAAATATTATCCCGCAAATTTTACTGTCGAAAGCACATTCGACGATTAATCGTTCATGATCCATATAGTCTGACATATTGTAACTCACCGCGTTATTGAGTAAAGTTATATACACCTTTATTTATCGTTGTCTGACTTGGGCTTTCCAAGTCCGTGCCTCGTTCTTGATCTGTGCCTGCAGATCAAAGCGTCCTGGCACGAAACATTTCTCGGTATATCACCTGACTGAGGATATAAGAGACTTTGGAAATTACGACAGGCGTACATTTTCAAGGAAATTTTATGCGTTTTGTCGTTTCCTTGTCAATAGTTATATATGTTGTGACAATAAAAATTAGCAAACAACCAAATAACATTGGAAATTCACTAAAGGTTCATGCAGATACACGTGTCTTTTATTTATATTACCTTGCAAATGTAATATGTGTGAACTAGTTTGACTACTGTTGAAAAAATATGAATTAAAAAAGAACAAAGAAAAGAACAGGAACGGGAGCCAATCCATCGATCTGCCGATTACGGAGGTTGATCGCTAACCATATGATCGTCGCCATCTCGTGCTTAAGGTTGTAACACTCCAGTACATCACTGGCGCGTAATACTTATGTTGCGATTTTCTCGAAATCACCTAAGTAGTACGGCTTACTAATTGTACATTATGTTTTCCTGTTGGGCTACTAAAAGTGTATAAAGTTTGATGTAAATCCGTGACCTGAACATCATGGCCTATCCTTCTTAGTACCTTCCTCGCGTGCCCCGTAGCTGTGCCCCAAGAAATCTCTCACACACCGACGAAGTAAGAAGGTTTCTGGCCGCACTCGTAACTCACCATTATGAACCAGTGCCCGGCTCAATTGCTCCTGGCAGTTCTCTTAAGCCTCAACGTGCTCTTCACCGTACTTAATTATGATGTGAATCTATATCTTCTCCTGGGCACACCTTACAGTTCAATGATTTCAGGATCTCTGTGTAACTATATTGTGACCCAGCTATAATCTTCCCGTATTGCAGGCCTTTTCCAGGTACAGCTGAACAATGTATTCGATTTGAATAACTGAAGTTTGTTGTAGAATTCAAAAAGTATTTCCGCTCTCTCATTCCTGATAAGGTTCCTGTATCCTCGCCCAACTCTGTCTTCTATCCCTTCCCCTACTACAGCCATCCAATCGCTTATGATTATTACATTTTCGTCTCCATTTACAGTTGCCGTACGTTTCAATGCTCTCATGTACTGTCTTTACCTCTTTATCTTCTGCTTGTTAAGTCGGTATCTGCACTCGAAGAATTGTTGTAACCGTTGGTCTAGTATCAGTTCTGGTGAGAATAATTCTCTCGCTGAATTGATCACAGTAATTCACTCTCTGTCCTACTTTCCTACTCGTAATGGATGCTACTCTCATTAACGCCGTTTCCTGCTGCTATTGATATCGTCTGCACAGAAATCCTTATCACTTTTTACTTCCATGGACCCCCACTATATCTAGACTGAGTAGACTGAGTATATGCATTTCACTTTTCAGATTTTATAGCTTTACTACTACATTCAGTCTTCTGACATTTTACACTATGTCTTATAATCTTTAATGCAGTGGTCTCAATTGTCAGTGGTCTCAATTGTCTTCTGAATCCTCATACCACTGCTCATTGCTGATTCTTCCACCTTCTAAGGGCAATTTGCCATTTTAAGGGCTAGAGGCTGCCTGAAGCTTTGTCCACTCCTCCGTCCCCCTTGACAAGGCCATTGACAGCACAAGGGTGACTCCTTATAACGGAGGTCTTCGGCCACCAATGCTGAATGCTGAATATTTTTTATTCAGATTTTAAGCGGCGAGTTCTGCAGGGAACTTCAAGGTTACCGCAGCTGTTATGGGGCCCTCAAAGTGCTTACCGTACTTCGCCAGTAAAGCAGCAACTCGCTCGTGGTCACGAGGCTTCTGAGATTTATCTAAATACTAGTAGTTCTTTATCCTACTCCTGTTTTGTTAAACGCAGTAATGAAAATATTTCCAAATGATTTCTAATGATCTTCAAAATATTTTAGTATTTAATACTATTGTTCTATGTATAACCTGAAACCAGTGAAACTGTCCTTTTCATAATATTTAAAAACAAAAAATTTATAGAATGTCCCATTATCCACATTATTGAGTTGTTTTTGTTTTGTGCGGAAGAAATATCCTGAGGTAAAAGTACTTCAAACGGTTGCTCTTTTCATCCATTTCCAATTTTGTATATGAGCGCCACATCTGTATGTCTGAACTGTAGTATCATTTAATAAGCATTTGTGACATTCGTCTCTTCAGTAAGACCAGTACGATGAAGTCTTCCATTTGTATTTATTACTTTATTTACAGCCTCATACCAAAATAATTTACCGTTGCTCGATTGTATCTGGAGATTTATATTTTTCCAGACGTTTTGCCATTCTATATTTGGGAACTTGTTTACAATATCATTCTTTCGTTCTCCTGGGTTGGTTTTCTTCTAGCGTAGCATTCTATAGAGGAAGTCTCTATATTTTTCCTGTGTCTGCTGGAGGTAGCAGACTTTTTGGAGTTGTTACTTGAAAGAGCTGTACATAACTCACTTTGCAGTGTTTATTGGAGCCAGATTGTATAGAGGGCTGTGTATTTATGACAGACATTGACGAGCTCAAGTCCTCCTGTATCTAACTGTAGTGTGTAGGTTGCTGCCTTTACTTTAAACAATTCTCCTTTCCACAAAAAAATCTGCTGACCGTTGAAACACGTATGTAACGCAGCAGCGATGGCGAGGCATTGTAGCATCTGTGACCAGAGAGTTTGCGCTTGACCGCGCGAGTGTTGCGAGCGGTTCTCAGTCAGTCAGTTGTAGTCGTTGCGAGTCTGTCAGTAGTCGTTGCGAGTCTGTAGCTCTGTCTAGTGGAGAGCAGAACTCAGTCTGTAGTCGTCATGCAGAGCGGTCGGTCAGTAGTAGCAGCGCAGTGCGGTTGTGTGAAGTAGGCGGTCGGCAACACTGGTCAAGATGAGGAATAAGGTATACTGTTAATTAATATAATCATTAGATAATGAAAAATTTTATTTATTGTAATTATTCTCCAACAAGTCTCCCAATAATAATTTTTTATTTCAAAAGCATTTTCTCAAAAATTTAATTTTTATTGAACTCAAGATTTCGTTGCACTTCCCATTTCATTCCACTTCTTTTGAAGAAAAATTCCACTAAAATCACAAAAAAAGAGAATATTATTATTTGCAATGCAGTTCCTCCAAGCGGTGCGCAACAACAACAGCAGATATGTGACATCTATTTATTCTGAGGTAAGACTTTAATTCTGATTGTTTTACACAGGGCCAAAGACCGATATTTCGGTTTAATTGTATTTTCTTGTCACTGAACGGACTTTAAATTTTGTGAAGAATTTATATTTGAGTCAGATTGCGTATTTCACATTTTTGTTGCCATTGTCAGTACATTTCATTGTGGGCAGGTTACGCATAGAGCAATGTCCATTAGCATTCATAATTAAATATTGTCGTATTTCTTTCTTTCAAATTTCATTGTGGGGAGGTTACACTTGGCTCCCATTTCTATTAAGTATTGCTATATTCTTTTTCTTATAAAATTACGGTGGGGAGGTTACACTTGGCGACACCCAGTCCAGGATCGTATTTCGTTGAGAGTCTTTTGAACAACAGTCAGATATCTGCTCTTGTTTGCTTAGATATAATTAGGATTTAGCGCAACGCTTTTAATAATATTGTGACTTTCTCTCTACAGGTCAACGGCAATTTGTTGCTTTGTTGTATTTGTGTGTTGCTTTTGCATTGTGTTGATTTGTTTTGTGAAAAATTTTGACTATTGTAAAAATGCCGCGAAAGACTGTGAATAGTGTATCGCGAAGTATTGTGAATGAAATTACCGACTTAAACAACGTGACCGATAGTAATTGTGATACGCAACGTAATGATGACAATCGTGCGTTCACTAACAATCAGTGTATTCCAACCACTAGTGATGATTTTTACCTTGATAATGAACAAACGAACTCAATTGTCTCGTCTGTTAATTTGACGACAATTGATGACGCAGAACGCTCTATTGTAATGAGCGCTGCCGAGCTTAGCACACCCGATTTAGAAAATCCAAGTAATGAACAGACAAATTTGTCTAATGTAAATGGACAGTGTTCTGAAAGTACGACGGATATATTTAATTCCGAAATAGTGTCTGACAGTGTACATACGACTGATAAACCTTTCTGTAAATTACAGAATGACCAAATGGTCACGCAAAACGCGACACTTCCAAATACACCGTCAAACGGTACAGAGAATGGAGTAGATAATGTTACATTGGGTCAAATTACGGCAATATTGCTACAAATTGTTGAACAGTATAAACAGCGGAAGGAAATAATGGATGATGGTTTCAAACAACTTAATGAACAGTATAAACAACTTCATGAAAAACTTGATGAGCAGCACAAAGAATTTATAGAATGGAAACAGCGGAACAAAAAACACGACAACGTTAATGAACAGAAGAAACAAGTTAGTGAACAGATTACAGATGTTACCGTGCAATGTCAGGACAATAAAGTACAATTACATGTGGATACTAAGACTTGTGATAATAACAGTAATGAAGAAGTTGGCACTGTTGCACAAGAATTAAGTAGCACACGTGTAGACACAACAGAATCACATAAAGACGAGACTATTGCAGTCACCGAACAATGTTCGGCAAACGCAACATTGATACACGAAATTAATGCAGTCACTGAAGAATGCCCTAAAAACGCAGTACAGATTCGCGACGAAGTTAATTTAGAGTCAATGGAAGTTTCACACACTCCGAATATGGAAGTTGACGAGAAATTAGCACGACAGATCAACCAAATTGGCGAAAATATTAAAGCAACAGAATTAACAATTATTTCAGTCACCAATACGTCACAGAACCCTCCACGTTGCGAGCATTTGTCAGAGTCACGCAGCGTGTATAATGTGAACGATCTACAGAGACTACGCGAATTAAAATCCGAAAAGCCACGCGACTTAAAATCTGAAAAGCTACGCAACTTGAAATCCGAAATGACACAGACGAACAGATTCACACACAAACCCGAACGTGTTTTCAAATTCAATGACGAGAACGTAGATTACGAGCAAATTTTATCCGCCAGAAAATGTAAAGAAAGTAATAATGACAGCGTACAGGCACACGCTTTGCACTGTATACGACAATTTATCTTTGTACATTCACCGCTATTACCTGTAATGCAAAAGCTAGCTTTGAACCAGATGCGACAATTTATTTTTGTATTTACAACAGCATTGCCTATAATGATGAAACTTGAATTAACATGGATACAACTATTTGCTTTTGAATTTTTACCGCTATTGCGTGCAACGCAAAAGCTAAAATTTATTTGCAGTGCGTAAAAGACCTCAGGGGATTCATTACGCTTTAATGAATATGTGCCGTAGCGAGCATAGGGCCCCGAGCTGTAGTAGTGCTGTTTCATCTTTAGTTTTCTGCACTGCTGCCTTTTCTTCTACTATCCTTTATATCTATCAAAACTGCTCTTTAACTATTGCTCTTTGTAGTATTAAGAAACGAGTAAAGAAAACCGGACATGACAAATCTTTTACCGAATGTGACAATTTTCATTAGGCACTCCAGAACCAGCGTAATTTTAATAACGGATAAAATCGTAATCATCAGTATGTGTAAAATTATCAGCAATAGGAACCATATTTTTGTAACAATAGATGTTTTTCACCACAACAGCATGAAAGTAAGCCGCTTAGCATACCTAACCAACAATGCAGTCTACAAGGTCAACCAAACTTTAATGTTTCGCCGCGTGCACGTATAGTCCCAGCCCCAACAAATAGTAACGCATGGCAGCAAAGAAATAACTACGTACAGACAACACACCATTTCAATTCCTATCGCAATGCGCCGTATAGAAATTACTATCATGACAGACGTAAAAATAATGAGCACAATTCTCGGCGTACATTTAATAACAGTCGATCTTATGAGCAGCAACAACATCAGCAACAACAAATAATCATGAATGAAACAGACAATAGGTGTCATCCATAGCGTAACACGTCAGTAAGAAATAACAAAGCAGTTCATATAGTGGATATGCCACAATATTCTCCCGTAAATAATAACACGTACGATAAATTTTAAGCAGATAGAGCACAGATTGCATATTACAGTAACGCAAACATTACTTTTGACACGCAGAATTTTGCTCACGAGAATGTTATTTGAAACATGCTCTGTTGAATGCTCCACTGTTATCGCACCCAGATCTTACCAGAAATTTTTCCATTGCCACCGACAGTTCCAACACCGCTTTAGGCGTACATATTTTCCAGGAAATTGAAGAAGATGGCTCTACAGTAATTAAAAACATCGCATTTGCAAGCCGCATTTTGTCATCTGCTGAGCGAAATTATTCCGTTACAGAATTGGAAACATTATGTGTTGTATGGGCTTTTATGAGATTTAGGCACTTTCTTTATGGCAGACATACCACAGTTTACACAGACCACAGAGCGATACAATTTTTACTCTCGGCTAAATTTACTCATGACAGATTAAGCAGATGGAAACTTTATTTACAAGAATTTAATTTTACAATAGTTCACATTCCCGGCACACAAAATGTTATAGCAGACGCACTATCGCGTTCTCTCGGCAACAATCAGCAAGACGTAGCAACCAACTTCTGCAAAGCAAATTTCAGTGTCATGTACATTCAGCAAGTTGCATTTGAAAATTTTATTTCATCGTCATTACAGGACATAGCACAAGAACAAAATAAAGACAACGTGTGGAAAGAAATTAAACAGCTTTGGCAAGATAAGAATAATGTTACGATTAGAAACCACTACACTGTATGCAATGACATTCTGTTTCGCCGCTCTCATCCTGACAGCAACAATTGGTTATTATGCATTCCTGATGAACTGGTTAACAAATTAATCTGGTATACTCATATAAGTTACGCGCATTACGGAGCACGAAAATGTTTTCTTATACTGAGACAGAACTGTTATTTTACTAACATGGAGAAACGTATACGACGAGTTTTAGCGTCTTGTAAAATTTGCCAGAAAGCTAAATCAGACACCACTTCACATATTCCTCCTTTATATCCCATTATACCTGTGAAATTAAGACACATGGCCGCAGTAGATATTTTTGGTCCGATTCCCAGAACTAACAGAGGTTTTTGCTACATATTTGTCGCTGTTGAGCTCACTTCAAAATTTGTTACTTTCACTCCATTACGCAAAGCTACTGCTAAAACTGTTTCGAAAGCATTTGTAAAACATTTTCTATTTCATGTAGGGCATGTAATGAAAGTAATTTCTGACAATGGATCTCAATTTCGTAGTAGCGTATGGACACGCATGTTACGAGCCAGAAACATTTCTCCGATCTATATATCCAAGTACCACGCTTCTTCGAACCCTTGTGAAAGATTAATGAAAGAAATTGGTAAGCTGTGCCGAATATACTGCCACAAAAGACATATTGATTGGGATACACACATACTCTCATTCCAAGATGTAATTAATTCCATTCCAAATGAATCCACTATGCTATCTCCGACTGTTATACTGAAAAACGTCGAACCACCGAACAAAATTAAAGAATTAATAGAATTTCCCAAAAGTCGTCGCCTACGACACCACGAAATAATTGACATTGCGCTGAAGAACATCAAACGTGCCGCAGAGCGCCGGAGAAGACAGCAAAAACAGGTTTGTAAACGCCGAGACTTTCACGTTGGACAGAAAATATTAGTGCGTACACACTATTTATCCAGCAAATTAAAAGGTAAGTGCAGTAAATTTGAACTTCTATACGCAGGTCCATATCGGATTCGCAGCATCCCTCACCCCAATGTTGTACACGTCGAAACTTTGAGAACCAGAAAATCGAAAGGCAATCACCATATATCAAACATTAAACCGTTTATTGAGTGAAACCACTGTATGATTCAACACACTATGATGCCATTTACTAATGCAATTATATTCACCTGACTAATTACTGATGATTATCGTATTTTTTCTTGGCAAGTGCCCGGCAAGGTAAGGTTAGCAGGTCGCTCTTCTTGTCGTTACACATCAGACCGTGCATATTTTTCCAGATGAATTTACACATTTATGACTATTTTTGCAATTATATTTATGTGACTACTTATTGATGATTATCGTATTTTTTTCTTGGCAAGTGCCCGGCAAGGTAAGGTTAGCAGGTCGCTTTTCTTGTCGTTACACATCAGACCGTGCACATTTTCCATTTTTTGGTGTATGTGACTGTACTCCAGTTTTGTTTGTATGCACTATGAAATAGTTAAGATATAACACACACCAGTCGACTTTGACATTTTTTTTGCCTTATGACATCTCAACATCGTGACTGTTTCACATTTTTTTTGCTGCTGCATTGTATTATTCTGTGTATATCCTTGTTTTTGAACACTGTCAATGTTTTTGACATATTACGTTTTCTGTCATGTTATGCTGTAGGGTTAATTATGTTACCATAAACCAGTCATTATCTAGTGGGTATATGATTTAAATGCAGGACATTAATCTTTGTTCATCAATTTCAGAAAGGAATGATGATTCTAAGAAATAAATTTAACATAAATGGAATTTCACCTACGGAATAAACGAAAGGAGATGCAATAACTTTATGAGGAAGAGTAAATGGATCAGGATTAATAGGCATTAACAAGAATATACTATACTCATCACAGAATAGCAGTCTTAACTAATTTTTTCTTTCAGAATACAAGGTGATTGATGCAGGCTGTCAGAGAGAACTACACATCTTAGTTTTAGTGATGAAATATGCTAGAGATAAGGAATAGTTATGAAATGAGTAATGAAGTGATTTTTTGCAGATGATAGTGAATACTGATGAATAATGATGAAGGAAATGGTATTATGAATAATGAAGTTTTTCTTTACAGGTGATGATAATAATGAAGTTATGATGATATGGATAATGAAGTTTTCTTCTTTACAGATGAGGATAATGTTGAAGTTACGTATTTATGCTACGTAGTTATTTAAGTATTTGTTGCAGTTTGCTTTGACAGCAGGTGTTACATTGCATAGTAGGATGACTGAAAGTTTTGGAAAGGACAGCTATGGAACACATTTTTATACACACTTCACTGCCTGTTAATTCGAAGTTCACTACTTTTCAGCATAGTGTGCGTTTCTTCTTTCAGGTCAATAATCCATTTTGTATATTTTTTTCAGGAGAAGTTTTTCATTATACTTACTAAACCTGTTAGTTATTATACCTGTTCTAGTACTTGCATTTTATTTTTTTTTACCCATTTGTGTCTATCATTTATAAATGTGATCACATGTACTGCCTTGTTACATAATCTTGCTACAGCTGACTCATGACGAATGACGTTACCTATCCTCATTTGCAGCAATAGGTCAAAAGCAAAAAGTATTATGCCTCAGCAATTAATTATCGATCCCAACGCAATGCATTGCTAACAAAAAAATGTATTACCAGTCCCACATAATGTCACTAGTTTATGATAATTCTGAATAATACTGATCAACTCTGAATAGCATGTCACTTGAGTAATGACCTCTTAATGAGACTATATTCAAAATAATGCTTTGTCACTAGCTAATAACTGCCACTGTCTATTATAATGATACTACGTATAATGCCTGTGATTATTAATGATTTGCCTGTAATTAACTGATTTTAATAATGACTTTGTAATGGTCTGAATACTACTGAAGGAGGAACACTGTTTATTGTAATGTTACCACTTATAATGCTTGTGATTACTAATGATTTGCCTGTAATTAACTGATTTTAATAATGACTTTGTAATGGTCTGAATACTACTGAAGGAGGAACACTGTTTATTGTAATGTTACCACTTTTAATGCTTGTGATTACTAATGATTTGACTGTAATTAACTGATTTTAATAATGCCTTTGTAATGATCTGAATACTACTGAATGAGGAACACTGTTTATTGTAATGAGTACTTGTAATACCCATGATTATTAATGCTATGACTGTAATTAACTGATTTTTAATAATGACTTCGTAATAACCTGAATAATACTGAATGATGATTCTATTCAATACTTGCTGGCCACTGAGTGCCAATAATTGTCACTTGAAGAATTGTGATTAATTATGCCATTGATTAGCTCTTGTTTCCAATGTTGATACTTTGTAACCAGAAAAGAATGTGACTGTTTAATAATGCTTTGTAATTAATTAAGGCTAATAATTCTTACTATATTGAAATGACAAATGATCAATTAATTAACTGTAATTAGACAAATGATTAATTAACGACAAATGATTAATTAACTGTAATTAGACAAATGATTAATATGATTAATTAACTGGAATTATACAAATGATTAATTAACTGTAATTAGACAAATGATTAATTAATGACAAATGATTAATTAACTGTAATTAGGCAAAGGCTAATGATTATTGGAATGACAAATGATTAATTAACTGTAATTAGGAGAAGGTTAATGATTCTTAATTATACTCTGTAACTGAAAAGAATGCGATTATTTCATAATGCGTTGTAACCAGGAAAAGAAGGCTACTGATCCTATGTACAACAATTAATGAACATTTTTCTGTAATACTACATACTTGGTACAGAAATGTTCAATAACTGGGCTATGAATGCCACAAACTACTAATTAAGTCTGTAATTGTCAATATTATGTGACATAATGTCCTTCTCTTCATAAGCTAACTACCCTGAATTACTGCAATGTCCATTTGTCCTGTTTATCCTAGTGATCATGGAGCACTATCTTTGGTTTTGCACTAATTCTACGTTGGTGTGCCTTGTAAGAGTGTGGTGTTGACACGACATGCTGTCCACCACCATGAGCGATGAAGACATTATTATGGTCCCACTGTTTGGTGTACCTAATGTACTGCCAAAATGAAAACATGGAACATTACTACGACAGTTCAGTGTCTTGGCTACACTGATAAATTCTGATGGGAAAAGAACTTCAAGTTGTGTCACTTGGTGTTGTACTTCTGTGGAAAGATATGGACTTTCAGAGCAGCTGTGTGCAATCTAAAGTGCTACAACCATGATGCAATCCTTCCCTTTCCTATCCTGATTCTTGTCACATAAAGAAAAATTTTTTGGTAACATCATTTATGTTCATAGGTTATACATTTTTCGATTCGCTGAACTCCAATGCGAATACACTTATGTCACTTGTCAATATAATATTTTTGCCAGTCTGTTCATTTGTTCTGAATATGCTAAAGAATTTTTTCAGTGCCTGTGCACTTTATTATCTGTCAAATAATTTGTATATACTTTTCTGATTTGCTACTATGTTTTGTACTCACATTTTGTCCTTGTCTGATATATTTTGTACTTCGTGCGTGTGCACAACATTTAAATATTCTGTAAGTTGTAGGATTTTGTTAATTAAAGAAAAATTTTGCCGCGATTGGCAAGTCCAAATGACTCACCATCGCTGCCAAATTTTTGCCCCCCCAGTGGAGGGTTATGAAACACGTATGTAACGCAGCAGCGATGGCGAGGCATTGTAGCATCTGTGACCAGAGAGTTTGCGCTTGACCGCGCGAGTGTTGCGAGCGGTTCTCAGTCAGTCAGTTGTAGTCGTTGCGAGTCTGTCAGTAGTCGTTGCGAGTCTGTAGCTCTGTCTAGTGGAGAGCAGAACTCAGTCTGTAGTCGTCATGCAGAGCGGTCGGTCAGTAGTAGCAGCGCAGTGCGGTTGTGTGAAGTAGGCGGTCGGCAACACTGGTCAAGATGAGGAATAAGGTATACTGTTAATTAATATAATCATTAGATAATGAAAAATTTTATTTATTGTAATTATTCTCCAACAAGTCTCCCAATAATAATTTTTTATTTCAAAAGCATTTTCTCAAAAATTTAATTTTTATTGAACTCAAGATTTCGTTGCACTTCCCATTTCATTCCACTTCTTTTGAAGAAAAATTCCACTAAAATCACAAAAAAAGAGAATATTATTATTTGCAATGCAGTTCCTCCAAGCGGTGCGCAACAACAACAGCAGATATGTGACATCTATTTATTCTGAGGTAAGACTTTAATTCTGATTGTTTTACACAGGGCCAAAGACCGATATTTCGGTTTAATTGTATTTTCTTGTCACTGAACGGACTTTAAATTTTGTGAAGAATTTATATTTGAGTCAGATTGCGTATTTCACATTTTTGTTGCCATTGTCAGTACATTTCATTGTGGGCAGGTTACGCATAGAGCAATGTCCATTAGCATTCATAATTAAATATTGTCGTATTTCTTTCTTTCAAATTTCATTGTGGGGAGGTTACACTTGGCTCCCATTTCTATTAAGTATTGCTATATTCTTTTTCTTATAAAATTACGGTGGGGAGGTTACACCGTCTTATGTACATTTTAGCCGTTTGCTTATGCACTGGAAATGTTTGGCCTATATAATGTGCTTTGGAAGTGATGCACAATTTGATCAATTTTGTCCTCACAATTTCATCTATTTCGAGCCTTTTGCTTTCAATTAGTGCTCCTTGAAATTTGTTAGCTGTCTAGGGTTTAATATTTTGCATTTGCCAGAACTGATATCTGCTCCTGAAGCTGAAGTTTTCCTCAAAAAAATCCACGTCAAGACCATGGTACCAAGGAATTTTGTGTGTTTATGATGTAAAAAATAATAACAAGTCTTTCCAACTGGCAGAAACAAGTAGACTAGTGTAATCAGTGATACAGTAGCGAGGACAATTACACATGTATTCGGCCCCTCCCGCCGGAGATTCGAGTCCTCCCTCTGGCATGGATGTGTCTGTTGTTCTTAGCATAAGTTAATTTAAGTTATTTTAAAGTGGTGTGTAAGTCTAGGGACCGACGACCTCAGAAGTTTGGTCCCTTAGGAATTCACACACACATAAGCATGTATTATCAGTTTAACAATCGCTAGAGACCCTTATTAGAACAGCTTAATGGACATAGCAGAAGGTGATCTCAATACAGTGAAACAACTACACTCCTGGAAATGGAAAAAAGAACACATTGACACCGGTGTGTCAGACCCACCATACTTGCTCCGGACACTACGAGAGGGCTGTACAAGCAATGATAACACGCACGGCACAGCGGACACACCAGGAACCGCTGTGTTGGCCGTCGAATGGCGCTAGCTGCGCAGTATTTGTGCACCGCCGCCGTCAGTGTCAGCCAGTTTGCCGTGGCATACGGAGCTCCATCGCAGTCTTTAACACTGGTAGCATGCCGCGACAGCGTGGACGTGAACCGTATGTGCAGTTGACGGACTTTGAGCGAGGGCGTATAGTGGGCATGCGGGAGGCCGGGTGGACGTACCGCCGAATTGCTCAACACGTGGGGCGTGAGGTCTCCACAGTACATCGATGTTGTCGCCAGTGGTCGGTGGAAGGTGCACGTGCCCGTCGACCTGGGACCGGACCGCAGCGACGCACGGATGCACGCCAAGACCGTAGGATCCTACGCAGTGCCGTAGGGGACCGCACCGCCACTTCCCAGCAAATTAGGGACACTGTTGCTCCTGGGGTATCGGCGAGGACCATTCGCAACCGTCTCCATGAAGCTGGGCTACGGTCCCGCACACCGTTAGGCCGTCTTCCGCTCACGCCCCAACATCGTGCAGCCCGCCTCCAGTGGTGTCGCGACAGGCGTGAATGGAGGGACGAATGGAGACGTGTCGTCTTCAGCGATGAGAGTCGCTTCTGCCTTGGTGCCAATGATGGTCGTATGCGTGTTTGGCGCCGTGCAGGTGAGCGCCACAATCAGGACTGCATACGACCGAGACACACAGGGCCAACACCCGGCATCATGGTGTGGGGAGCGATCTCCTACACTGGCCGTACACCACTGGTGATCGTCGAGGGGACACTGAATAGTGCACGGTACATCCAAACCGTCATCGAACCCATCGTTCTACCATTCCTAGACCGGCAAGGGAACTTGCTGTTCCAACAGGACAATGCACGTCCGCATGTATCCCGTGCCACCCAACGTGCTCTAGAAGGTGTAAGTCAACTACCCTGGCCATCAAGATCTCCGGATCTGTCCCGCATTGAGCATGTTTGGGACTGGATGAAGCGTCGTCTCACGCGGTCTGCACGTCCAGCACGAACGCTGGTCCAACTGAGGCGCCAGGTGGAAATGGCATGGCAAGCCGTTCCACAGGACTACATCCACCATCTCTACGATCGTCTCCATGGGAGAATAGCAGCCTGCATTGCTGCGAAAGGTGGATATACACTGTACTAGTGCCGACATTGTGCATGCTCTGTTGCCTGTGTCTATGTGCCTGTGGTTCTGTCAGTGTGATCATGTGATGTATCTGACCCCAGGAATGTGTCATTAAAGTTTCCCCTTCCTGGGACAATGAATTCACGGTGTTCTTATTTCAATTTCCAGGAGTGTAAAATGTTTTCTTTGCCGACTGCTGGGTAATTGTCACACAACAGAACTGCATAAGTCATACAGCCATGGGACTAAGTGTTAACTTAGACTTATACCTCTCATATTTCTTCTTCTTCACCAAATCTAGTTTCGAGTCTAACAGAACTACTAACTTCATTTTTGCTGCCTTCGCCCAACGTCTTCCTCGCTTTTGAGTTGGTAAAAATAAGCTTGCAGCACGAACCGGTCGTGATGCATCCTTCCTTAGTACCTGTGAGAGTTGTTAAAAAGGTGTCATGCCGATGTATATCGTTTGTATGCCGATTTTTCACTGAGTAAGTATAGAGATTTCTTTTGAGTGAGCCTATCTCACCAGGTAGTATATTTACACGTGTGGCAGGGTTAAAAATCACGAGATCTTTAAATCAAGGGCTTGTTTAAGTTAGCGAACTAATACTACAGATCGTTTTAGCAGTCCTTTTCCGTGCTAAGAATAATCTTTGTGAGTGCATGGACTTGCCCAAAAATATGATATGATAGGAGAATATGGAATGAAAGTGACTTGTAATACGCCTACGAGGTACACTCGCCAGACAGTATGCAGTGGCTTATGGAGTTTGTATGTACGTAGAGAAAGTAAAAGAAATTTCAGTAAGAGTGGAGACCATTCGTAATGTAAAGATAACAGAATTCAGTTTGTGCACAAGATCCAGAACGTGAGATGCCCTAGAATGCAGATCAATATCTATCGATCAATACTGTTTCACATGAATCGACCTGTGGATACAGAAGTTGCACAATAAACTGAATGAAATGGAGGCAAGTATCTATTATTTGATTATATGGGGCAAAAACCGATAAAATGATTTATCGGACTATCAGCTACGAAACAGTGAATGGTGCCACTTCGTGAGCCCCTGCAGTATCAAAGAGTAGCGTTTTACTGCTGTTTCTACAGTCGTTTCAGTTTACCACAAGAATGGTGTTATTTAATCTGCTCAGTATATCACCAGAATGCCTTCTGTGCATTAAAATGATCCTGTGAGAAACACTGACATTCCAGCAATGTCAAGACATCACACACGTGAAATAAAATGGAAATTTAGAAGTCGAGAAAGTGAAATATTGGCACTAGGTAACAGAAAGTATATGACTATTTGATTGCGTGTCAGAAGCGAAGTCTTCTCACGGATGTTAAATACCACACTGGTAGAACAGATTATGTGAAATACTACATGTAAATGCTGCTACAAAAGCTAGTGAGCAAACGAGGAATCGACGAAGAATATCCAGTGACACTGGAGCAGAGATTGTCACTTAAGAGATACAAATTTTTACGTCATTTCATAGCCTCTTAACCGCTAAGATAAACTAGTCCCAGTGGCTAAAATGTACCTACAATGAGGATGAAAAGTTTTTTTGCATATATGTATTTGTGTAATGTCACGTATTGAAGGATGTGCTTATCTGGATAAGATTATTTCTTTTTTAAATATATTTTTAATAAAATAAGCATTACATTGGAAAATGTTTTGAAGAAATTTATGTTGTTACGTTCTAGCTAATTTAGAAGCCTGTGACCATGTGCAGTTCTATGAATGACAATTTCTAACTCTTCATACAAATTCATTTGGTGACCCTTGTCCATTTTGTGTAATATGTACAATGATCAATCCTGATATCATGGAATGAACTGACAGTGTTCTTCATGTAGGTGACTGTTGCTGGCTTGGTGTAACTGTTTGTATGGTAGGCGTTTATGTATTCATCATTTCTTATTTCGACGTCTTTTTAAGTCTAATATCCATAGAGGACTTTTCATACACTACATACCATTTTGTAAATGCCTAACTGTGTGTGCTTATCTGTCTGTGTTGTTATGTTGTGTCTCAGAGTGTTTTACCATATGTTGAGTGTACTGAAGGCAGTGATAATGTTATGTAGTCTAAAAATGTTTGCTATTTTGTAAGAGAGTTTGTCGTGCGTGATGTGCAAGTAGTGAGTTTCCTTTTTATTTCCCATGTAACAGTCGGTTTATCGATAATTTTTTTTTCTTTTCTGTGTGAGATTGTCGATAAGTGTGTCATCATAGCCATCTGCTGCAGCTGCTTGTTGGATCGCGCTGAGTTCACCTGCCTTCTCTTGTTTATCCATTAGTATATTACTGGCTCTATTAACTTGTGATCTTAAAGATCTGTAACCTACACAACTGAATTTGTTGCAAAAATATAAGCATTTGTAGCGTTGCTCTTGGGAGACGAAAAGAAAAAGAATTTTTTACTTTTTTTTATGTCGAAAAAGTGAATATTTTTGGTGGGCCACTTGGCAACAGAATCAGGGATTGATTACACTATTATAATAACATACGTTGAGCATTAAATACCTCAATAAGCGCAGCATATTGATATATATTTGAGATCGTCCAGAAGAAACATTATCATTTCTGTGCATTTTTATAGTCGCGATGTAGTCATACCCGGATCAGCACTAAGGGACCAGAAGATTTATAGACTTTAAAATAAATGCAACACTACACAAAAAACTTGGTTCAGAAATAATAGGAAAACGATAATGTTCCTTCTGTCTCATGCTGCGTTCGGCCCATCAGCGTGATCGTAATTTCTGGTGATGAAGTAACACAAAATAATTATCATTCAGGTAAATAAGGAGATGGAATCTTCAAGGTTAATTTACTAAAATAAGCTAACTTATCTTTAACACACGTTTTTTTTAATGCTACGTACCTTTTCATATTAAATTACAATAGATGACCATAGTGGTTAAATACTTTATACATAACAGTCAAAATGTCCTCTTGATGCTATCTGTTCGTAATCAGTTACCAGAAACTACATCCTTTCTGATTGAAAAAAATAACATTTAGCATTTTCACTCAATATTTTCACATAGAATATAAAATACAGTTGCGGAACGCAGCAAGTCCGCGTCCACTTCTCATGGAATACAAACAGTAAAAGGTGAGGCGCCAAAATCCTCATTTGTCTTGAAACAACAGAATTCTTTTTTCTACCATTAATCGATACATGTACATGGAGATTTACCGGCACCGCGCAAGAACGGCAAAGATAAAGAATAATAGATTCTGTCACTGCTATGCGATGGTTCATTTCTTTTACATTACAATTGTTCGATAACTTTAGGCCATCAGGCGTTTACTATTGAGCGTATATTAATGTTTGTGAGGCGAAAATTACTAATATTACACTGCCTCCCATCAGGAGGGAAGGAATACCGAAGGTATTACTTTCATCCTCATGCCCATTGGAATATTTGTAATTTTCGGGTGTAACATACAGGTTATTAAAAGTTTGATTTCATATTCATTCCATAATGAAAGAATTAACGTTTCAATTTGTAATTACTGACAGTGGATCATTGTGAACTTGTTCTGTGTTTCTATCAATGTTTGCATGGATTCAGTCTTTCTTGATGATTCTTAAAATTAAGGCTATAAGCACATATATTTACAAAATTTATAAGGAAATAGAGTCACACTTCATTTTTCATCGTTGCAAAAGTAATTTGACTATCACAACTGGTACACAACTTTCTGTTTTGACTGTATTCATTATATTGTCATCGTCTTGTCGATTGATAGCCTTGTCCGTTGTCGCACTTAATTATACATTAATTTTCGTCGCACATGCACTATTTATGATAGACTTGGATTGTAGAGCGGCCACTGGTGATGGCTTCGACAAGGAAGTCCATATCTTTCACTTTCTGGGCTCGAGTGTGGCCCTCCGGATTATTTCACATATGAAACAGATAAAATATCTTATATTAGAATAGCTTACAAAACTAATTTTATATACATGTGGGATGGGATATAGGAAGATGGGATCCTTTGACGTATTTTCGTGTGCTTATTTTCATTCGTATCGTGACCTCTCGTTAAAGTTTACATTTCAACAGTGTTCAGAGGTGACCTTGTAACTTATCTCTGTGTACAATCAGTCATTATAATAATTACGCTAACTTCTCTATCTTAGAGTCTCTCGGAAGGTTTATGATACATACAAAAATGTTTTCAGTACTGGGTGTGAATGTTTTTGCTGCAGAATGTAGTGCACAGCAACTGTGTTGGCGGTTGAACGTTTACATTATTTCGTCACGCGGTGGCTGTCCGCCTCCATTGTTGTGAGCAATCTTGAAATTCAGTCTGTGCGCGCGCACGTGACCGTAGCTTTCTTGCAAAGCGTTGATTTCGCGCTTGTGGTGCCGTGCGTCGCTTTTGTTCGGCGGATCGTGGCTTTGTGCTTTTTAGATTGCTGGAGGGAGCTTCTGCCACCGAAACTGCCTCACATCACTTGCTGTCCACTATCCAATTACGGATTCACAGGTAAGTGGTAGCTACCGCTGCAATTGCATGTGTGGAATGACACTGATTATTACACACTGCACACATCAATGAATTTTTCACACATATGGTGCAGTAGAATACTGCCACTGAAAATCAGCGAACTTTAAAACTTCATTTGCACTGTGGTGAGCGTCTGCGTGAACGATGTATCAAAATAAATTCTCGCTTCATAACATCACACGGTGTTTACAAGTTGATTTACATACTAATATTTACAAGAGTTCATTTAAATCGAGAAATAATCTAATTGACCACTTTGAATCAGAACAATTGTTTCTTAATTAGTCTTTTTTTTATTTATGCCTACGGTCACAGGTAAGCTATTATAAGTCCTTTTTCTTTGACCAAATTCATTCCAATCTCCTTTACAAATTAATTTCATTCATAGTAATCTTTATCACGCTTGCTTATTCATTTTGTATGCCCAATACATTTTTTTAGTGCTCATCGTATTTAGTGACTTGTGAGGGGGGCTTCATTTATGTCAAAGTTTCTCTCATATGTGCTTGTCTTTAAAGAAAGTTCGAGGAAAATTGAAAATAGCAATTCCGCCTCGGGATTTCGTGTAAAAATACAAACAGTCGAAAAAGAAAGTGGGAAAAGCGGGCCTACTCGCGGGTCGTCGACAGAATTTAAATTACTTCTCAACCAGGTCGAAAATTTAATTTACATTGCGCATTACAAAAGCAATATGCGCGTCGCGAACCTACTCATTTTTATATGTAGTGCCTCACTTCCTAAGCACACGTGCATCTTTACAAGTTGATCCTGAGGAGTGGATAGGATCAAGGATCTTAAAGGATTTGCACTTAGGAAAGGGATTCAATAATCACAGAGAAAACAATAAATATTGCAGTGCGGACTTAAAATAAAATCTATCACTTCAAGCATTTATATCTAATATGTATCTTGCTGCAGTTTGCTTACTACTCTTTGCTCATTTCTTAGACTAAGTCAAGTTTATGCATTACGCATTTGGGTATTAATTATCATTTGTATATATAAGCCTCTCACTAGAGTGTTGTTGTTTGCTGCTGTCGCGACCTGTGAAGCTTGGGCGGGATCCTTATTCTATTTGCTGCTAGCTTGTGAATTTGCAGTATCGCTAATGCTCAATAGTACCGTGAAGTTGGCATAATAAACCATGTTACTCATATGTTCTTTTACTGAGCTTGTTTATAGTCTGGACTCATCTTACTTTGCGTTATATAATAGACTTCCTTTTTATTCCATCACGCTTTTACTTAAGGTTAACGTCAGGCCTTTTTAGAACAATTGCACTGCGTTATCAATCTGTTCACGCTTAATCTTAGGTATCTGTTTACTTCAAAGAGATGTTATTTCATTGCTGGCACAGCACTGTGCTGGAACTTACAAGTTAAATCTACCGACTGTTTTGCGCTAACAGGTGGTGCCTTATTTACGTCACGTTTGAAAATAGGGAATAACCTCATGGAATCGAATCTTTTCGCACAACTTTCCTCTTTTGTCATTAATTTGTCCTCGATTAAATTTCACTTACTAATACTAAGCACATATAATCATCATTTTCATATTACTATTTAACGAGAGAAGTGCATTATTCACTCCTTCCTGCTCATTCTCAAATTACTATTTAGCGAGAGAAGTGCATTATTCGCTCCTTCCTCTTTCCTCATTGTAGTACCTCGGGGCTAATTAATACCTCTCGAGTGCATCATTTTTCTTACCTACTAACTTATAACTAAAATTGAAAATCGCCTCTAGGACATGTCCTCCTGTTTACATAAAGATTATTCATGTAAATACTTGTCTACAACTTATTCTGTATTTTATTTTCCAGGCACGTTGTTTTAATACATAAGGTTTCCTTTTAGCACCGGTTAACGTCCGTAGTCAGTTCAGTTCAGTTCTTGTTACTCATTGGTTAATCCTGATCTCCAATACCTTAGAATTTTCTTACAGCTTAAATTAACTAAATTCCTGGCGTTATAAAATTTTCTTAAATCATGATGGTGGAACAATCCTTTGATTTTATTCGTGGCTGGGTCAGAAAACAAATAGCTACCAATGTGTGGTTTCCTCATTATCACAAAGGGACCTTCATAAATGTGTTGCCACTTACGATTCTTCTTTAACAACAGGGATGGTTTAAAGTGAGTCCTGACTAATACCTTTTCTCCTTCTTTGAAATCTATAACTCTGTTTACCTTCTTATCAAATGCCTTTTTTCGGAGGTTAGCATACGTTGTCAATGATATGAGAGCTGGCCTGATTTTTGCGTCTAGGTCCAATTCGCTGTCTTGTAACTTTGGAAGGGGGTCTATCCATTCATTCCTTTCTTTTGATCTTGACATTAACTCATGTGGCGTGAATCCGGTCGACAGATGAGGAAGGTGGTTTACAATCTGTTCGAAAGGTGTCACGAAGTCTACCTACTTAGATTGCTTATTCGGAATGTACGTCCTTATAAATCTGTTACATTCTTTGAAGATTCTTTCTGTCGGATTCGATTGCGGTCGAAACATGGATATCAAAATTTGTTTGATTCCATGGCGAGCAAGAAATGCACGCCACGGGCGTGATGTGAAATTTGAAGCATTATCAGACAAGATTGATTCTGGAACCCTGAATCGTGGGAAATAATCATTTTCAATGCGACGAATTATTGGATTTGCACAAGAAGATTTCACTGCGTACAGTCTTATGTGCTTAGAAAAATTGTCCAGGATTGCTACTAAGTATTTAGCGCCTCCCCTACTGGTGGGTAGTGGACCTGCCAAATCAATACTAAGAAGCTGGTTTGGCTTTTCAGCAGTTATTGGATTTAGTGGGATTGAAGTGGAAATGTTTAAGGATTTTGCCTTTTGACAGATGACACAGTTTCTCGATAATTTATGGATTCTCTGGTGTAGATTCGGAACATAACAGTAAGTCGAGATTTTCCTTTTACATTTTTCTGGTCCGTAGTGACCCCATGAAATGTGAATGTACCACAGAAGGTGTTCAATGAAATTTCGAGGGATGCAAACACACCACCTCTCAGATCACTCAGACGTCTTATGAAATAGCACTTGGTTATAAACTTTATAAAACTTGGACAACTTGTGGGCTGGATTTTCGTGAAGAATTTGTCTAACCTTTTTCTATTTTGGATCTGTATTTTGAAGAATCTGAATCTGTCTACGTAACTGAAGAAAATACTTTCTGTGAATTGGATCTTTCATTAACAAAACTTTATAATTAGACATTTGTTCCACCAGCTCGCTGGTTTCTGGTAAGCCCTCAGGTGAGCGAGAAAGTGCGTCTGCTGTAACATTATCTTTAACTTTTATATATACAATGTCAAAGTCATATTCCTGCAGGAATAAGCACCATCGAGAAGACGAGGGTGTTGCAACTTACATGTAAGGAGGAATGATAAGGCTTGATGGTCTGAATAGACTTTAATTTTTCTTCCATAGATATAATAGTTACATCGCCTAAAAGCCCATATTATGGCAAGTGCCTCCAACTCCGTAAACGAATAAGACTTGTCACACTCTGATAACACTCGACTCGCAAAGCTAATCACTTGGATTTGCTCGTGTCCATTTACTAATTGAATCTGGAAAAGACAAGCGCCGATACCCACAAAGGAAGCGTCTGCAGTAATACAAAATTTCTTATCCATCTGAGGATGATGGAGAATGTTACTGTTAACCAGACTGTCTTTAATTTTCTTAAATCCGTCTTGGCATTCCGGCGTCCAATTCCAATGTGAATTCTTTTTTAAAAGGTTGTGAAGAGCGGGATTGTTCAATACCTGATTGGGAACAAAACGTCTGAAAAATGACGTAAGACCGATAAATCCTCTCAGTTGCCTTTTTGTAACAGGGGTTGGAAAGTTTTTTATAGCAGACAATTTTTCCGGGTCAGGTTTAATTCCTTCAGGGGTGATGATGTGTCCTAAAAATTTAACTTCATTTTTTCCAAACTTGGATTTCTTAAGATTTGCTGTAACACCATACTCTCTGAATCGTTGAAATACCTTTTGCGGAAGGGCCACATGATCTTCCCAATTTTTCGATGCTACAAGAACGTCATCCACATAGACTGTTACCTCATCTAAAAGTTCAGGACCTAGTACATAGTCAAGGGCAGAAATAAAAATTCCGGAACTCACATTTAGTCCAAACGGTACAACTTTGAAATGGTAAGATCTACCTGCAAGTATAGACGCAGTGTACTTCCTAGACTCCTGCGCAAGTTTTACTTGCCAGTAACTGCTCAAATACTTAGCTCCATGAAACTTCTGCAGATGCTCTTCAAGAGCCTCTGGTCTCGTTCTTATGGGTACTATAATTTTATTGATTAATCTTGCATCTAGGATTAGCCTTACGCTACCATCTGATTTTAGTACAGACAATAAAGGACTCGAATAAGGTGAATGAGATACTTCTATCACATTCCAGCGTAACATTTTCCTGATCTCGCACTTGACAGCTTCGCGTCTCGCATATGGAATGGAGTAGCTTGTTCTACAGTAGGTTGAATGGGGCAGGACATCCATTCGATATTCAAAGCCTTATATTAGTCCAGGTTTATTAGAAAATACTTGAACGTAATCTGTTAACAAATTGTAAAGCTCATTCTTCTGTTGTTTGGATAATTCAGTGGACTCACTAGCTTTACCGTATAATTCATTCTGACCGGGAATTAGGTCTTTATACTCATCGTCATTAACACTTTCAGGATCTGTCACGTCTTCTGTCTGACTGTACTGTTGTCTTTTAGTCCATGGCCGTACTGCAATTTGAAGCACCCCAAAGTTTGTCTTCACCTTACTTCTTAACAAATTTACAGTTACTTGTTGTTGGCTCGCTACTAGAGTACAAATTCCACACTCGATGTCAATTTTAGCTTTCGTCTGCATCAAGAATTCCACACTCAGGATACATGGCACTGATAGGTTTTTAACAATAAGAAAAATGCACGTTAGTGAAATAGACTCTATCTGGATTTGAAGCTGTGTCTGAGGATTTACACGTTGTGTTAGTGGACCAATCGCTCCCGATACGGTGCAACCTTGAATTGAAAGTGATAAAACTTTGCATACAGAGGATATCTGCTTAAATAAACATAAAGATAAGACATTTATATTAGCTCATGTATCTACAATGGCTGTTACTGGTATGTTGGCAACTGATACTGTTATGGAAGCTTGAACTTGTTCGTCCCATACGTCATCATTGTCTTTCGTCTCAGTGTCTGCTACTAGAACATCCCGTAAGTTTGTCTCTTTGTCATACCTAATTGCTTTAATTCCGTGTGGGCTAAGGGACAGAGTGCCCCCATTCAAACCTGCAGCATCTTCTAGGAGGCTCAAAGGTGCTGCTTTTAATTTTCCGCTCGACGCTTACTTTCCTGCTGATTTACATTTCTTAAAGTTTCTTCCGTCTGGAACTGGTGTTGGTTTTGTGGTACGAACTCGGTTGGAAATGGATCTTGTTGTCCTGGCGTATTCGCTTGCGCATAATAAATTTGCGTATTATGCGGGCGTTTAGGCTTCAGACCTCCCAAAGGTCCGTTCGCTTGGTGCGTGAAGTGTATATTTTGTGGTGAAAGGTATTTTACTGTTTCTTGTGTTGATTGTAACCGTTACTAAAAGGTGTACGTTGGTCTCCACCTTGATTATGCCATTTATTTCCTTTCCACTGACGATTTGAATCATAAGACTGATCGTTTTGATAATTACCGTTGATCGATTGCGTGTTTCCATATTGCTGGGGCTGTGTATTATAAAGTGCATTTCCGTACTGAGGTGGTGACGAATTATATATTGGATTGTATCTCTGGCCGTTATTGTACTTATTTTTGTATTTACTGTTGGAGGACGTAGTGTCTTTATTTTTGAAACCGTTGTGGGGTTGGTACTGGCCGTCGCTGTGACGCGCTTTCGCTCGGCCACCATTGTTGCCTGCGTATTCTGTATTGTGCTGGTCGCCTGCACTGAAATGGGCGTTGCCAACATCAACCCTAGCGTCCTCGTAAATCAGATCTAACGAGTCTAACACAGATAGGAAAGTGTCCGTATCGTCCTCAGACACGTTCACTAACTTTTCTCTGATCGCAATCGGTAGCTTAGTTTTTAGAATCATAATAACGTCTTTGGCGGTGATCGGCGAATCTCAGAACTTGATTTTCGCTAAATACTTTTCAAAATATCTTCTCAAACTACCGCGCTTACTGTTAAACACTTCGGCGTTGTAAACCTCTTTTCTCAGGCGCTGCTGCACACCAGAACTCCAGAATTTAGCTAAAAACATCTGTTCAAACTCTTTGTAACTTTTACAAGAGTCGACCATTTCGGTTCCCCACAAGGCAGCATCGCCTACGATAAATCCACTAACGAATTGAATGCGCTGGCGGTCACTCCAGCTATTCGGGAAAATTCCTGAAAAATTTCGGAGGAACACTATAGGATGAATTTCTCTTTTCTGTGGGTGAAAGGTCGGAAAAACACGATGTTTGATCACGCTTTCCTCCTGCATCAAACTGACAAAAGTGGGTGGGCTGGTACTCTGGTTAAATTGTGCTTCTATAGAACTACGAGTTTGAGCGTTATCAAATGGTGAACGGTAATGTACCTGCTGGTGTTCATTACATCGTGGTGTATTATTCCACTCTCCTGACACGGAAGGTGGGGAATTTTCAACTTGACATTTTAGTGTACGAACTTCGTCAACTATCTGTAGACGCCATTCAGGTAAATTTTGAGCTAATGTTCGTCTTATCTGGCCTAATTCTGACATGACCGTGTCTGTTTTTCCAGGGGCTGCCAATATTTCAAAGGTCACGTTTTTGACAGTTTCCCTGAGTTCGTTCTTGACCTTGTTTTCTATGAATCCGTCTTTGTTTTTAATCCACTCTTGGTAGTGGTCAGACAACGCTTCAGCATGTGCCTTAACAGTATTCTTTATTTGATCCTCTACATTAAGAGTCTCAATCTGTTTGGAAAGATCATCAACAACATTCTCGATCGTGTCTACTGCGATTATCTTCTTTTAAGGTCGCAGCTTGTTTTTGATATTCCATCACTTTTGAATTTATCTCTCCCTTGGCAGCTTCGATTTTTTTATCTAACCGTTTTGAAATATCCTCTATTTTTGACTCTACTTGTGTGTCAATTTCTAGCCTCATGGTCGTGATCTGACTACTGATTTGGCTTTGGACATCACCCAACAGGGTATTTATAAATCAGCTGTTATGTCTGCCTTTAAAGGCCTTTACCGAATTTAACCGTGTATTTAGGTGTATCTCCGTTTGCAGATCTGTTTTTACTGAATTTGTATCTGCTTTTACTGAGTTGCACAGATTTGTAAGGACCTGATTTTTATTATGCCGTCTTTCGGCCTTCTCTTTTTCTTCGCGGGCCTTTTCATCTAATCTTTCCTGTTTTTGGCTTTCGAACTTGCGTTCCATTATTGCTTCGATCATTGCAGCCAAGTCATTTTTTTCAAAAGCGGGAATAGTTTGCACACTAGGACCGGCTTCTAAAACTTCGGTCGAGGCTGCTTCTGCCTCCGCTCGTGTACCTATCGTGCGTGATCGTAATGGATAGTGAGGTCCATTCGCATCACCGCTGTCGTCTGCTTTTGTTTGTGTCCACTGTTTACCGTCAGCCATGTTCATGAATTATTTGTCAAACATCAAAATGCTACAGATATTGTTTGTCACTACCGTCAGTCGTTTGCCTGTGACGTAGTGCTATGGCTTACTGTGACCTAAAACTTCGAACTAGTATCTATGGTCGAAGACCTAAGATGAAATTTTAACTCTGAGTAACAACTGACGTTCATGTACGCCAAGAAGACAAGATGGTTCCTACTAATTACAAACAAATGAAATATCACACGTTTTACCAGTTTTGAGCGTAGTTATCCGCCATATCGTAATTTTCTTTATGCACAGACAAAAATGGTACACTTTCACTGAATTTAACTACATAAGAATGGACTACGGACAAATTGAAATAAAGCTGTTTCAAGGCAAGGAAAGACAGGTTTACGTTCTGATCAACTCCAAAGACGCTACGTCACTACGAAAGCTTGGCTACTGCGTATAAAAATTTCACTTACTATGGCTGTCTTGATGGTGATACGGATGAATACTCGCGTTTTTTGGTAATTTCATCAATCGTTCTTCTGAATTAATTAAAAGGTTTTCCCACTTCTCTTTCTCGGTTGAATTGCATACACATGAACAAATGAAACAATTATTAGAACAAGCACTGAAAATTTTTAAACACATACATGAAATGATTTTTTGATCAAGTCTCTGTTCGGGCGCCAAGTGTAGCGTTGCTCTTGGGGGACGAAAAGAAAAAGAATTTTTTACTTTTTTTTTAATGTCGAAAAAGTGAATATTTTTGGTGGGCCACTTGGCAACAGAATCAGGGATTGATTACACTATTATAATAACATACGTTGAGCATTAAATACCTGAATAAGAGCAGCATATTGATATATATTTGAGATCGTCCGGAAGAAACATTATCATTTCTGTGCATTTTTATAGTCACGATGTAGTCATACCCGGATCAACACTAGGGACCAGAAGATTTATAGACTTTAAAATAAATGCAACACTACACAAAAAACTTGGTTCAGAAATAATAGGAAAACGATAATGTTCCTTCTGTCTCATGCTGCGTTCGGCCCATCAGCGTGATCGTAATTTCTGGTGATGAAGTAACACAAAATATTTATCATTCAGGTAAATAAGGAGATGGAATCATCAAGGTTAATTTACTAAAATAAGCACACTTATCTTTAATACACGTTTTTTTTAATGCTACGTACCTTTCCATATTAAATTACAATAGATGACAATAGTGGTTAAATACTTTATACATAACAGTCAAAATGTCCTCTTGAGGCTGTCTGTTCATAATCAGTTACCAGAAACTACATGCTTTCTGATTGAAAAAAAATAACATTTAGCATTTTCACTCAATATTTTCACATAGAATATAAAATACAGTTGCGGAACGCAGCAAGTCCGCGTCCACCTCTCATGGAATACAAACAGTAAAAGGTGAGGCGCCAAAAGCCTCATTTGTCTTGAAACAACAGAATTCTTTTTTATACCATTAATCGATACATGTACATGGAGATTTACTGACACCGCGCAAGAACGGCAAA
The DNA here is from genome assembly GCF_021461385.2 of Schistocerca piceifrons. Classification (NCBI taxonomy): domain Eukaryota; kingdom Metazoa; phylum Arthropoda; class Insecta; order Orthoptera; family Acrididae; genus Schistocerca; species Schistocerca piceifrons. The sequence continues at coordinate 547,695,755 of NC_060138.1, read as the reverse complement.
GATAAAGAATAATAGATTCTGTCGCTGCTATGCGATGGTTCATTTCTTTTACTTTACAATTGTTCGATAACTTTAGGCCATCAGGCGTTTACTATTGAGCGTATATTAATGTTTGTGAGGCGAAAATTACTAATATTACAATATCCACTAATGAAATGATTTAAAACATACAACCGATTTATAGTACACACTAAAATAAATATATATTTCTGCACAAAATTGTATTTCGGTGCATAACCTCACTGGCGTACCCAGCAAAAGAGTCTCATCACAATTCAGATTAATATAACGTACATGTAAAAGTAGCTCACCTGATGATCGCGGTATGCTGCCGAAACTCGTTGTGCTAATTAAGTATTAGTAAAACGTGACTTAAGCAGGAGCAGTTACTTCGTAAGTGATACTTATATTACGTTCAGGTGAGATGGCGATGGGTGTGGTTCGTAGCAGAGAAGAGAAGTCTATTAGAAACATTTTGAAAACTTAATATCTACCACACAATGCCATTGAAAGGAAATAGGCACCGACGCCCATTCATGCTAAAGAAGAACTCAGACTAGCGAAAAAAAAGGTAAAGGAGTGTTGTTAGTTTGCAAAACTTGGAAGTAAAATATTTCTTGGCGGAAAGTGACATACATCATCATCTCTATACCTCAAAGTTTATCGTATCGGTCAAATCCGTCAGTCTTTCATCTCATGTGCGGGGCTTTCAAAAGAGGCAGACGGGAAATCCTGCTAAGTTGCACTTCGCGACCCTGGCATTTGAGCACGCGCAGACGAAGTAAATCACTAGAAAGAACAAGGGATCCTCTTGCAGCTGCTGCAAAAGAGTCTTGCAGTTTTCTATTGTCCAAAGTAACAGTTTTTTATCTGTTCCGTAATATATTTTTATGTCTTTTTCGGGCGTTCAACAAAGAAACCAGTAAGTTGTTTTTTTTTTTTTTTTGTCTTTTTTTTTTACTAGAGCGTGGTGGCGCATTGGTAAAACACTGGACTCGCATGCGGAAGGACGGTGATTCAAAACCTTGTCCTCTCAGCTAGATTTAGAAACATTTTGTGAAGGTTAAGAACCTTGTTGTGCAACACACAGCTGTATTATATTATTTTCACTGAAGTCAATCGATTTCGCTCCATAATCAGTCAGTCTTTGGGCCTCATAAAGCATTTCACCTATGCCCTGTCGAGTCACAAGGCCAAATGAAAATTACAAAACGTTCCATTATTATTATTAACTGTCTATGGTAACGGCTATGGCCTGATATCGGAGACAACACTGGGAAATGGCGACCAGTATCACCAACATATATGTAATTTAAATGCGGTTTTCTTATTGACCAAACCGCTATTGAAACTACTGGTTGAACAGCAAAGTTCTTAGATGGGTAAATTAGTCCGTATGTAACGTACAGCAATGGGGAACACAACACAAAAGTAGTATAAATAATCTTTTTGAAACAAAAAAATCTTATGGTCTGGATAAAACTCGTAAAGCAGTCATTCAAGTTCTCACTCGATTCAAGAGAAGCTTTCGCTTGATTTTGTAGGATTGTAAAACGAAGTAACCAAATAGTTATGTTATATGGTTGGCCAATGGATCAAGTGAGCAAGAATTGTCAGTTACCTCCATTAAAATAATTTAAGGTGGATTCATTGTGAATCATTGTATCCGCTGTCCTGAAGACACTCCTTACATTATGTCCCACGAAATACTTATTACTGCCCCGTGACATTGATTTACACGTGGAATTTATCATCGAAACTCTTACAACAAACAGCCTACTACAGTGCTCTCTTTATTATAAAATCAAAGAGTCTGTAACCTGTTTTGATTTTTAAGGGGCCCCACACACGAAGAACGGATCTCATCGATCTGTTACCAGGTCGTGCGTTCTGTGGACAGATCGCACGCGTGTGGACAAATCGCAGATCACAGCGATTGATTGCTGTTCGTTCGTAATTTTCATGCAATCATGACTGCTTGACTCCGACTCGCTTGTCTAGTTATGAAGCGTGGTTATGTAGTTTCGTCTCGTCTAGCGTTTCCCCATACTGAGAGAGAACTTTATATGTTACAATTTATAGTTATTCATGGAGCACGAACCACTCTGAGAAGTGAAACTGAAGACGGAGTTGCAATTTTTATTAAGAAAGAATAAGAATGTAAAACACTGATAGTCTCAGAGTCTCCAGTGAGCAGAATTTTAAGTTCATTGCAAGTTTGTAGTAATAATCAACATACAATGGGCTCCATCTATTTTTGGTTTCCTATAAAACACAGTCCTTGTCTAGAGATCGAAAACTTTTTCACCTTGCCGTTATGGTACACTGGAAAAAAAACTGTCGAGCCATGTAGGAATTACCGAATGGAACGAAAATAATAGATGTGATGCACATCTACAGACTAACAAATTATTACAATTTCAGAAAAAATGGTTGGTTTATTCAAGACAGCTTTACAAATTGAGGAAGTCAAGAACGCATTGGTCCATCTCTGCCCTTATGCAAGCATTTATGAGGCTTGGCATTGATCGATAGAGTTGTTGGATGTATTCCTGAGAGATATCATGCCAAAACCCAACCAGCTGGCGCGTTCTATCGTCAAAGTCCTGAGATGGTTGCACGGACCTGGCCATGATGCTCCAAATGTTCTCAATCGCTGAGAAGTTCGACGACTTTTCTGGCCACGGTAGTGTTTGGTGAGGACGAAGGCAAGCAGTAGAACCTCTCGCCAGGTGCAGACGGGACATAATCTTGCTGATATGTAAGCCCAGGATGGCTTGCCTCTTTTTTTCCGTTTGCGACATAATGTCACAGGAAAACTGCAATCGCAGAGAAATTTATTAGGAAATAGCTTGCCGACTTGATCACACACAAATTTTCTCTAGTTTTATAAACGTCATCAGATACTATGCTCTAAAACGAAGTGTCCTTTACTGTGATATTTTTGATCTGTTGATGATAGTGCACTCTAGATGCAAGTCTTCAATAACTCATGTGATGAAAACAGACCATTATCAAAGCCGCGATTTTACGCAGCACCGCACCGTTTTCTAAACGGTGTAACTGAAATTAGCTGTTGCCTGCAACAAGCCGAGGGATATCATCAGTCAACTCTGCCGCTCTGACCCTAGTCTACTCTCATCAGCAAAGTTATAGATTCATCAACATCAACCTAGAGACGTATTACTGCCAAGAATACTCACCTGTAAATTTCTCTGAATGTTCAAGACCACTTCGCTGAACTAATAGTATAACGTATTCACTTGTCTCCCCTTTTAACTCGCCCTCCTCAACATCTCCACTTGACGTCTCGACCAATGACGTGCATTCAGGGGGAGCACGTAAAGCACCGCTTCGGTAACAGTAACTGTAATGATAAGTTACGTAATTATAACCACGTATTTATTCAACAATATCTATATGAAAGCCTTACCCCCTTACATTTCTTCGAAACACACAGAATCAATACTATTATTACGTTACTTTACTGATAGAGCATTGTTGGCCGAGCCGAAGCGATGTCCGCATAGCTTGGCTGAGCAGTGAGAGAGTTGCCCTTGAAGGTCTGTTGCCCATGTGCCGTGTGTGTGTGAGTGTGTGTGTGTGTGCGCGTGTGTGTGGTTTTATCCCAGAACCGATCAGCGACCGACTTCTACGCGCACCTCTGTTGGCCCACGGGTTCGTGTGCATGGTTTTCGGCCGCCAGCGACCGGCAGCGACGGGCTAACAATACGGAGTAACGGGATGTTTAAATAATTAAGTACAGTACTGTAACGCTTAGTTCCCGTATTTGTTGAATCTGCAGGAAAGTGTGTCGAGGTGCCAGGCTGCCAGCCAGTATCTAGTAACATAATGTAAACTACGTCTAAATGTACTACGAAAGAGCTTTTCCCGAAGCCGTTTCCTGCGCGTTCTTTCTCAGGAAAGAAGGAGATAATTAAAAGTGGATCGCCAGAACCAGAGTAACTGAACTTGGTTCAAAAGACCAGTAAATTTTCTAGACATTTTCAGTGTAATATTTACAACAAATACGACTGGTTATCCGGTAGCGGAGACCTAAATGCAGTGCTTTGCTGGTATTGTCTGTTGTTTGAAAAGGACAGAAGTTCTAGTTTTACCAAAACTGGGTTTACGCATTTGGGAAATTTAGTGAAATCGATATGCGAATATGCACTGTCTGTTAAGAATCTACGATCGTCTGTAGCTACAGCTGCTTTTAGGGAAATAGAATAGAAACTGCATTTGATGACCAGCTCAAAAACGAAACATCTATGCAGAATCAAAAGGTAAGGCGAAACAGGGACATCCTTAAATAGCTTGTTAATGCAGTGTGTTTTCTGGGAAAAGAGATGGCTTTTCGACTGGCCTTTCGATTACACGATGAAACAACAAATTCTGTTAATCAGGAAAATTATATGGAATTATTGAAATAAACTGCAAAGCATGGTCCTCGTGTGGTGGAGCACGTAGAAACTTCTACTGTGTTTAAAGAAATTCATAATCGAATTCAAAATGATCTAATACAAGCCGTAGGTTCAACTATTTTGGAAGCTATAGGGGGATACTGCGGATGTCCCTTTTGTAGCCATCATGACTGACGAATGCTCAGACGTGGAAAATAAGGCACAGTTTTCTGTTATCATGCGTTACGTTTATGAAGGAGAGACAAAGAAGAGTTTCTTGGCATTCTGTGATATAGGTAATGACACACACGCCCTGGCTATTGCAGAACTTATCTCGCACTTCTTATCAGAATTTCAATGTAACGAAAAAATGATTGCACAAACGACTGACGATTGGATGACTATGGCAGGAAATCTAAATTGGGTCCCAAGCATTGATCTAAGTCACATATCCCGAAATCATATTTTTTCACTGTCATGCACATGTACTGAACGCGTTTTGTCTCGTAGCACCAGCCACAGATCGGAGTCTCAGTTATTTTTTAATTCTCTTGATGAAGTTGCAAGTTTCTTTTCAAGACGATCTAAAAGTATTAAATCTTTTGATACATTTTTGCAACGTTCTCTTCCACAAGTCTGTCCAACGCGACGGAATTACTCATCAAGATTGGACAACACTGTGTGCAGGAACAGAGCTAAACTTCGTAATGTGTTTAGTGCTATCTCGAACTTCCTCAAGAAATTGATTCAGATGTTTCAGCACCAATTAAGAGTTTTTTGGCACTTTTAAAAGATTTAATGTTCGTTTTTCTCTTGAACAGATTCGACAAAATACTTACCTCCAATAATGTACTGCACAGCGTCTGGCAGAACCAAGAAGCTGTGTTTTGCACTTTGAACAAAAAAATCAAGAAACTCGCCGCTCCATAGCCGCGCTACATGATGGCTGAACAATTGTTCCAAGAAACTGTGTCTCAAGTAGGAGAACACTTGAAGGGGAAGAACATCCACTATAAATGCATCTGTTAAGAGGTGTTTAATAACTTTAATACCCACTTGGATTTAAGATTTCAAGATTATTGTAAACTGAAATTTTTAAATTTACTGTCACATGAAAACTATGAACAGTACTCTAACCAGTTCCCCGAAAGCATTTTCAAAGTCCCTTAAATGCATATGGAAAGTTCTTCGGGACCATTCTATTGAAAACATAACTTGATTTTAGAAATAAACTAGTGAACTTGCAAAACTATTGAGAACAAGTCAACGCGAAATTAAGTCTTCAGCAGTCTAATATGTTAGTGTCATTAATGTATACAACTCCTTTGCGTACGTCTTCAGTAGAAAGGTCGTTTTCAGCTGTGAAAAGAATAAAAAGCTACTCTCTAAATTGTACTAGAGAAGAGAGAATGTCTTATCTTTCAATTGAAGCTCCGCTAATAGGAGAGGTCGAGAAGAAGGAATATTGCTTTGAGGAAGTGGTTACCAAATTTGCTTCCCAGGAGAGAAGAATGGAATTTCATTTCCGTCGATCTTGCAGATGTGGTTTACCAAAGAGTCATGATAGAGAAATTAGTTATTTTCTATGAAAGTTTGTTTATAGTAACAGGTGACTGTTCAAGCTGATGGAGGCTCTGTAATGGTGTGGGGCGTATGCAGTTGGAGTGATATGGAACCCCTTATACGTCTAGATACGACTCTGATAGGTGATACCTAGGTAATGATCCTGTCTGATCAACTTCATCCATGTCCATTGAGCATTCCGAAGGACTTGGACAATTCCAGCAGGACAAGGTGACACCCCCACACGTACAGAACTGCTACAGAGTGGCTCCAGGAACACTCTTCTGAATTTAAAAGCTTCCGCTTGCTACGAAACTCCACAAACATGATCATTATTGAGCATATCTGGAATGCCTGGGTTCTCCACCCCGACGTACTCTTATAGATTTATAGATAGCCCTGCAGGATTCATTGTGTCAATTTCCTCCAACACTACTTCAGATAAAAGTCGAGTCCATGCCACGTCGTGTTGCGGCACTTCTGCGTGCTCGCGGGGGCCCTACACAATTTTAGGCAGGTGTACCAGTTTTTTTTTTTGCTCTTGAGAGTATTTCTCGTAGTTTTGAAGATGAACACGTCTGTTAGGCAAAACATGTCAATAAAGGAAAGTTATGTCAGGCCTGTGGCTGCCCTACAGTTTAAATTACTGAGCAACTGCTCTGAGCCATCGATACTCTCAGTTCATCAGGAATCTGTAACTACTGGTGCAACTCTGGGATCCATGAACTACTGTGTTGCAGAAGTCGTCGAGTTTCGTCGGGTAGTTAAAGTCAGACGGAGGTCTTGCTGCGGCGTGTTTACTCTTGACTGACCTACAACGAACACTTTAAGTCGCCTTTAGCCGTCGGCAAAACCTTGAAATGGCACTTTGTCACACATTTAACGTTGCTTGGTCTGAGGTTTGTGTCTGACGTCCATTAAGGTGTCTATACGTCATGTGGCATAGCGCTGCGAACCTCTGCTTTTAAATTTATGGCCCGAAAGGCACCGTACGGTGTGTGAAGGTGGATCCGTTGTGTACTAGTCTCATTCTCGCCCCTTCGTATCCCACTCGCGGAACGTAAGCGAGAAGAAAGACTTTCGGAGCCTTCCACACGAACTCTAGTTTGGGTGACGTGATCATCAAGCGAGAGGTGTGTTGGAGAAAGTAGTCATTCGGCACCGGTGCTCTTTGATTGTGATGCACAACAAATTTCTTGTAACGCCACCATCGCAGTCTGTTCAGCTTCTCTGTGACAGTATCACACCGTCACTAAACAAACCCGTGACAAACCTTGCAGATCTTATTTGAATGTTTCCTATTTCTTCCATTAATTAAAACTTTGTAAGGCTTCCAACCTAACAATTGGTCGAACAAGGGTCTAGTAAGTGACGTCTTCCGTAGTTGAAATGCACTTCCTCGGGATTCTGGCTCCCTCAGATTTGATTTACACGTGATTCCACATTACAAGGCTCGGAGAGAACCTCCCAGGTACTTGACGATTATAACTCATTCCAGTGACTGAATGCATCTCGCGTTTTCACACAGTATGGGATCTATTTTCATGCGCTATATTATATTAATTAGTACTGAACAATAATTGCAATGCTTGGCACCAGACGCTGATTATCTGCGAGTATCTCTGCACTAAGACTTAAATCTCTAGCGATATCACCTCCTTGTACACAACTGCATCGTCTGTGAACAGCCTCATTCGGCAACAGTATTTATCCATCACATCATTTATGTACGTATGTATCGTGAACAGCAGCTGCCCCATCTCGCTGCCTCCTACCTCGCGATTAGAATTTCCCGAGCAGAAATGACTGAGGTACACAGAAGAAGTGGTCGGATGTCAATGTAACTTGGTACACGTACACACCATCGTCAAGTATGTAGACGCTTAGATTTGCAATGCTCTGCAGCAGGTAGAACGCCACCAGCGTGCATTAGTGTTGTTACCACGCCTGGTAGGGTATATAAGATGTTTAGTGATGACGCGTACTCCTAGGGGACAGCGTTATCAGCAGCTGTTATAGTTTGAAAGAGCCGTTATTGTGGGTCTTGATTTGGCTACCTGGTCGAATCGTGCAGTACCCAGATTTATTTGTGGTATATTCGGAAGTGACAGTGGTTCGATGTTAGACTGCACGGGAACGTGAGGGCAGGCTTTCTCGTCAAATTTTTGTTCTACCACCTCTAACTACAGTTGAAGATGCGTTAAATGAATCCGTAATTGCAAATGAGCACAATACATAATACACGAAACGGATGTACGAGTACAGATCGTAGATGCATGGTTGACGACATATGGATGTTTGGGTCTGGCCGTGAGTGATGCACGGATCGTAATCAGGCACTGCAGTATCGTACAAATGACGATCGCCTTACTATACACATCATAACCACTACACTTCTACACCTGCCATCCGCCAACAAGTAATGGACTCCCTGCTACATTCTGTATCATCCAGCATCGATGGTCACAGACTAGCAGCAGCTGGAACAGAAAGTTTTCGTAGGCTACCGTTAACACCGCAACAGAAACGGTTGAGTTTTAAATGTTACAATGACCGGAAAACATGGACTGCTCACGAATGGCGTTTCATTGTGTTTAGCGATGAATAGCAGTTCTGCACTGCCCCGGATGACCAACGTCAACGACGGTGGTGACGACCTGGACAAGAGGTCCCATTCTTGCAATGTTTCGGACAGGGGACGGCGGAGTTACTACTGGCGTCATAGCGTGGGGAACCGTAGGATGTGACTCTAGGTCACGGATGGTAGTGACTGAGGGAACTCTGACAGCACAACAGTACGTCACGGACATTTTGCGTCATCATGAGTTACCTCTCAAGAGACTGTACCATGGTGCCATTTTTCAACAATACGAGTGTAACGACGTACTGATAAATGCGGTTACAACACTAAGCTCTTTGGAAATATGACTTGATTTTTAAAAGTCGCACACCCTCTCAACCCGTGAGTAATTTCCTTTTTTTTTTTTTTTTTTTTTTTTTTCAGGCTGTATATTATACGTCTAAAGCACAGAGGGGGAAATGTAGACGGACAGACATGGACAGACCTTACGACAGCTAATCTCATCTCCTTCGTTTTCCCGCTAATCACTATTCTGTTTAACTTTTCTAATTTATTGTGGAAAGCTAATTTGATTCGCAATCATTACTGGTGCCATGTGGCCGTTTGATAGAGTACAAACTTTAAATCCGCGTCCGTAGCCGACGTCTATGGAGAAATTTCAGTTTTAAAGAGACAATATTTTAAATCTTAAAGAGTGACAAATTTTAGTTTTAAAGAAAGGCAGTTAAGAACTGTAAAATCTGAATAATTTTCAGTTCTCATGAGGCAAGGAATATAATTTTTAAAACAATAAAATTAATTTAAGAGGAAGATTTTATTTTGAAAAGGTAGAAAGTTTTCCTTTCAGTTCTGTTTTCAAAAGTGATGTTTTGTTATAAGTGATAGCCCAAGGGATTGCGTCGTTGAAGGCAGAATTCTTGAGCCCAAGTTGGGACTAAAAGGATGGATGAAACAATAGTTTGAAACGTTGCTAAAGCACACCTGTGTCACAGAATAGAGGGTATACAGAATGGAAACTCAGCTGCACCCCTTCCTCCAAAATTTAGTGCGCCTGCTCTGAAGTCAGCCATATTGAAGCCGAGTGAGCAACTGTCACTGAAGGCAAAGGCGAGAGGACACGTTTTGCTTACTTTATTAATTGCGCATTTTAGCTGCTGGGTTTATGCACAGGTCAACAGTCGTTTGATTTACTGATAAAGTTAGAAATATATAACTAGCGGTAGTAATAAAAAAAGGTCAACAGAAAAGAAACGAGCGGTTCCTACAAAGCGGCTGATAGCAATAGTACATGTGAAAAATTAGTTTTCTTGCTGTAATCAGTAAAAGCTCATTAAACGTTCAAAAATACTGTATGTAAATGAACCAAAGCTTCATCAATTCTTGGAGTTAGTTTTTCGGTAGAGGTTCTCCTTTACTTTAAAAATTTAAAAACGACCTCTTTCGCATTTGCGCGTTTTCTTCACTGACGTGTTTAATACCTCTCATTCGATTCCGGGGAAATAACTGGCGCACAAAAGTGTTGTTTTTTTTTACTTTATTGTTTCATATCACGATTCGATCATGAAGTGTGTATTTTTTTCGATTTTGGTAATAGTGTGATACTTAATTTCCAAGCAGACCTCAGCGCAAAATGTCAATTTCGAGCCACACTAATAAGCAGCTATCGTGTCGCGCTTACTCGGTTTCAATATGACGTCTAGCGCAACGCTTGACTTATTACAAATCAAAAGAGCCGCCCTCTGCTTTCCTTTCCGTATACTCTCTGTTCTGTGGTTGTGCGATGGCGCCCGACTCCGAAGAAGAATTCTGGAATCCTGGTGGTGAGACAAATTTTCAGCATCGTGTCTCGAGTGATTGGCCGGCAAGGAGAGGAGATACACTAGCGTAAGGTTCTCGATCTAGAGTCCTATATTAAATTTCAAATCTCTCCGCAGTGCCTCATGAAGAGAAGGATGTAACAATGCTGATGCGGATCTGTCCGTCGGGGATGGGGCGTTACGGTCGGTTGCCCGCTTGGTTCTGTTGGAGAGTAGGAGACTGAGTTCCGGCACAGCGCTGCACGCTCTCCCTTCTCTCATCATCGTACTGCGTCAGCTGGGCGCCACACTACACCGACCCATTACAGTCACCTGCACTCAGCTGCTAAAAATGAGAAACAAATTTCATATACCACGTGGGAAACGGGTCATTTTGCATGAAGGGAAAAAACGTTCGACATCCCATCGCGGTCTTCCTGCTAGCTATACTACATAAACTTTTTTTTAGTTCTCTGTCTGTCTGTCTCTCTCTCTCTCTCGGTCCGAAAAGGCCTCAGTGCCCCAGTGGTACCGACCGACCGCCGTGTCATCTTCAGCTGATAGGCGTCACTGGATGTGGAGGCGGAGGGGCATGTGGTCAGCACACCGCTCGTTCGGCCATTGTCAGTTTCGTGACCGGAGCCGCAACTTCTAGATCAAGTAGCTCCTCAATTGGCCTTACGAGGGCTGAGTGCACCCCACATGCCAACAGCACCCAGCAAGCACGGACGGTCACCCATCCAAGTGCCAGACAATCCCGACAGTCCTTAACTTCGATGATCTGACATTAACCGATGTTACCACTGCGGCAAGGCCGTTGGCCCTTTTTTCTTTATTAATATGGTTTCACTTAACTGTGCATTTAATCTTTTCTATTGGCCAATATTGGGCTTATGAGAGGAAAGTATTATTGTTTTCTAATGATTCTCTCTTACTCGTGTGGGAGGAGCAGTCATAAATAATTATCACCTTGAAAAAATGCAATTAAGCAATTAATTTTTTCAGTTGTTTTTAGTTACTTGTCTGGAGTGTCGGCACACCTTGAGGCAACGATATGTGCTGAGGTTAGTGCTAGAGGGAGCTGTAATCAGCCCCACTCAAGCGCCTCAACCGGGCATAGAAGCTAGGTGGCCAATTCAAGACCCCCCCTTAGGAAATCTGGTAGAGGATCATTAAAGATAAAACACCAAGAAAAAAAACTTGAAATCCCAGTGCCACAGTACCGTAGCACAGCGCTAGAGGAGCCGGAACAAAAAGTGGCATAACCGTTCTCCATTTTGTCTCTGTCGGTCCATTATGGCCTGGGGGGACATCGGCTGGTACGTGTTTCTTGATTCAAAAAACTTTACCAACAGCCGTATGTTTTCGTTTATTTTATTTTGTTTCTCAAATGCTACCAGTTTCGGCAACTCAATATTGCCATCTTCAGGCCCCATACGTTATTATCGTATTCAATACGATTGTTAATACGATAATAGCGTATGGGGCCTGAAGATCGCAATATTGAGTTGCCGAAACTGGTATCATTTGAGATATAAAATAAGAGGGCTATTCGGAAAGTATGGAACGATAGGTCACGAAATGGAAACCACCGTGAAAATCAAAACTGTTTTATTTGCAACAGTTAGCTACAACTTCCAGCTACTTATCTCCATAGTCGCCGATCCGACTTAAACTTCTGTCGTAGCGTTGTACCAACTTTCCAACACCCTCGTTATAGAAGGCAGCCGCCAGTGCATTCCGCCAATTCTCTAAGCTGGCCTACAGCTCGTTGTCTGTGCCAAAATGTTGTTTTCATAGCCACCGGTTCATGTGAGCGGAGATGAAACTCAGAGAGAGACAACTACGGGCTGTATTAATGGTAATCAAACATTTCCAATTGAAAACGATGCAGGAGCATCTTCATTGCCCCTGCAGAATGTGGCTGAGAATTGTCTTGAAGAAGGAAACGCTCGACAGTTATGTAATGTTGGCTGCATAGCTTCAAGTGAAATTTCTCACCAGGCTCTCGTACTTGGTGGGAGGCACTATTGTTCTAGGTATCTTTATGTGCTCCCTGTGTGCTAAAAAGAACGACGTAACGCGATCGACGGGCATACTAAAGACACTGCCAAGCACACCTGTGCAAAACTTCATCGAATTTTCACTGTGGTTTCCATTTCGCGACCGATCGTTCCTTATTTTCCGAATAACCCTCGTAAAATAAGCCAAAACATACGGCTTTTGGTAAAGTACCGGCCGGGGTGGCCGAGCGGTTCTAGGCGCTACAGTCTGGAACCGCGCGACCGCTACGGTCGCAGGTTCCAATCCTGCCTCCGGCTTGGATGTGTGTGATGTCCTTAGGTTAGTTAGGTTTAAGTAGTTCTAAGCTTTAAGGGACTAATGACCTGTCCCATAGTGCTCAGAGCCATTTGAACCATTTGTTGGTAAAGTCTTTTGAATCAAGGAAAGCTTCTCCATTTTGTTCTGATTCTCTAGCTGCTTGCTACCATATTATCGCACGTGGCTTTCAGTGTGTACCAGCAGAACAGACATGTACATGAAAACAATTAGAAACTGATTACCTAATTTTATTTTGTTAAGGAGGTAATTAAAGCTGTGTCTGCCTACGTCACTGAGGGGCCAGCACATCTGACTACCATGCAAGGGATCCGGGTTCGATTCCCGATAGTGGCAGGGATTTTTCCTTGACGGGATGCCTGGTGGAGTCAATTGAGGAGCTGTTAGGCCGATTAGTGGAGATTCCAACAGCTGATGGCGGTGTGCTGATGACGTCACCCTTTATATCGCGTTCTTCGGCGCCACTGGCAAAGATGAGACGGAAGTCACTCCGGCTCGAATGGTACGTCCAGGGCTATAACACGAACGAGGGATTAAAACTGCATGACAGTCCGTCATAGTTTTCCCAATCTGTTCCCGGTGCCCGCAAGTGCTGCCAGAGAGTATGGACCTCCGCGGCGGAGTAAACACGGCTCGTCCACCTTGCGTGCTCAGGCAGCTGCGGGTCCGCGGGTTCCTCCAGACGCCAAAGGCTGAGAGGTACGTAACGGCGAGGAGGATGTGCAGCCGGATGCTGGCAGGGCACTCTCCCACGGCTGGAGCTGGGAGGCCGGCTGCGCATGCGCCTCCGTCACCGGCTTCACCTCACAGATTAATTGCGGAAATGTTATTCCGCGTGCTCACATCTCCTCTATCCTGTTATTAAAGCTTCACACTTAACTTTTTTAAGTTCTTGGGGCGCATGCTACTACTTATTTAATTACCATTAGCACTTACACCTCATTATTTACATCTCATTCCAGGCGTGACTTCTAATTGTCACAAAAAGCGTTATTTATCTATCGTCTGCAGATTTGTTACGAGAAGGAGTAGGGTGTAAAGCCCCATCAAGGATGAAGTCACTAGAGTCTCAGCACGAGCTCGGATTCGTAAAGGTGGACAAGACAAAACTGCCACATCTTTATTTTGGGAAGTCTCTTAAAATCAAGGAAGAACGTGCGGAGGTATTCGCACTCAAATGTGTGACAATTTCCGTCGAATTAATTTAAACTTTCAATAATACAGCTAAAAATAAACATAACAGAGCTATCGTACTGTCATTTCCGGGTGAATGAAACTATGTTCTAGTTCCGCCTCCGATAGTCATAGAGTCCAGATGACGCGAATTCGGCTCATACAAGTTGTTCTTACAATTTTTTAGTTTATGGACCGACTCGCGTCGACAAACGAAATCATTTACATATAGAACTACATGTATACTCTCCACATCACATTTAAATGTCTGACGGTTCATCGAAACACGTTCAAAATTCTCTACTATTCCAGTGTCGTATAGCGCTCGGAAAGAACGAACACCTATATTTTTCCGTACGAGCTCTGATTTCCCTTATTTTATCACGATGATCGTTTCTCCCTATGTAGGTTGGTGTCAACAAAATATTTCCGCATTCGGAAAAGAAAGTTGGTGATTGGAATTTCGTGACAAGATTCCGTGGCAACGAAAAATGCTTTTGTTTTAATGATGTCCAACCCAAATCCTGTATCATTTCAGTGACACTCTCTCCTCTATTTCGCAATAATTCAAAACGTGCTGCCCTTCTTTGAACTTTTTCGATGTACTCCGTCAAGCCTATCTGGTAAGGATCCCACACGGTGCAGCAGTATTCTAAAAGACGACGGACAAGCGTAATGTAGGCAGTCTCCTTAGTACACCTGTTACATTTTCTAAGTGTACTCCCAATAAAACGCAGTCTTTGGTTAGCCTTCCCCTCAATATTTTCTGTGTGTTACTTCCAATTTAAGTTGTTCGTAATTGTAATTCCTAGGTATTTAGTTGAATTTACGGCCTTTAGCTTTGACTGATTTATCGTGTAACTAAATTTTAACGGGTTCACTTTAGCATTCATTTGGATGACCTAACACTTTTCGTTATTTAGGGTCGATTGCCAACTTTCGCCCCATACAGATATCTGTTCTAAATGGTTTTGCAATTTGTTTTGATCTTCTACTGACTTTATTAGTCGATAAACGACAGAGTCGTCTCCAAACAACCTAAGACGGCTGCTCAGATTGCCTCCCAAATCGTTTGTATTGATAAGGAACAGCAAAGGGCCTATAACACCACCTTGGAAAACCCTATAAATCACTTCTGTTTTACTCGATGACTTTCAGTCAGTTACTACAAACTGTGACTTCTCTGACACGAAATCACAAATCCAGTCACATAACTGAGACGATATTCCATAAGTACGCAATTTCACTACAAGCTGCTTGTGTGGTAAAGTGTCAAAAGCCTTCGGGAAATCCAGAAATACGGAATCAATCTGAAATCCCTTTTCAATAGCACTCAACACTTCACGCGAATAAAGAGCTAGTTGGGTTTCACAAGAATGATGTTTTCTAAACCCATGTTGACTGTGTGTCAATAGATCGTTCGTTTTATTCAAGGTAATCTATAATGTTCGAACAGAATATATGTCCCAAAATCCTGCTGCATATCGACGTTAATGACATGGGCCGGTAAGTTAGTGGATTACTCCTACTACCTTTCTTGAATGTTAGTGTGACCTGTTTAAATTTCCAGTCTTTGGGTACGGATCTTTCGTTGAGCGAACGTTTGTATACTCTTGTTAAGTATGGAGCTATTGCATCAGCATATTCTGAAAGGTACCTAACTGGTATATAGTCTGGACCAGAAGCCTTGCTTCTATTAAGTGATTTAATTTGCTTCCCTACTCTGAGGATATTTACTTCTACGTTACTCATGTTGGCAGCTGTTCTTGATTCGAATTCTGCAATATTTACTTTGTCTTCTTTTGTGAAGGCATTTCGGAAGGCTATGTTTAGCAACACTGCTGTGGCAGCACTGTCTTCGATAGTATCTCCATTGCTATCGTGCAGCGAAGGCATTGATTGAGTCCAACCACTAACATACCTCAAATACGGCCAGAATCTCTCTGGATTTTCTGCCTGGTTTCGAGACAAAGTTTCGTTGTGGAAACTATTGTAAGCATCTCGCATTGAGATCCGCGCTAAATTTCGTGTTTCTGTAAGAGTACGCCAATCTTGGGGATTTTGCGTCTGTTTAAATTTGGCAAGTTTGTTTCGTTGTTTTTGCGATAGTGTTCTGACCCATTTTGTGTACCAAGGAGTATCAGCTCCGCCGTTTCTTAATTTATTTGGTATAAATCTCTCAGTTGCTGCCGATACTTGTTCTTTGAATTCAAGCCACATCTGGTTTACACTCATATTGTTAATTTGAAAGGAGTGGAGATTGTCTCTCAGGAAGACATCAAGTGAATGTATATCTGCTTTTCTGAATAGGTATATTTTCGTTTATTTCTGGAGGATTTGGGGGTTACAATATTCAGTCTCGCTACGACAACCCTGTGTTCACTAATCCCTGTATGAGTTTTGATGCTCGTTATTGTGTGTGTGTTAATTCCTAAGGGACCAAACTGCTGAGGTCGTCGGTCCCTAGACTTACACACTACTTAAACTAACTTATGCTAAGGACGACACACACACCCATGCCCGAGGGAGGACTCGAACCTCCGACGGAGGAGCAGCGCGAACCGTGGCAAGGCACCTCAGGCTCGTTATTAATTCAGGATTATTTGTTGCTAAGAAGTCAAGTGCGTTTTCACATCCGATTACTGTTCGCGTGGGCTCATGAACTAATTACTCGAAATAATTTTAAGAGAATGCGTTTAGCATAATTTCGGATGATGTTTTATGCGTACCTCCGGAATTAAACATGTATTTTCGGCAGCATATCGAGGGTAAATTAAAGTCACCACGAACTGTAATCGTATGAGTCGGGCACGTGTTTGAAATAAAACTCAAGTTTTCTTTGAACCTTTCAGCAATTGTATCATCTGAATTGGGAAGTCGGTAGAAGGATCCAATTATTATTTTATTCCGGTTTCCAACAATGAGCTCTGCCTATACTAACTCACAAGAAGTATCTACTTCCATTTGGCGACGAGATAAAGTGCTTCTGACAGCAACAAACACGCCACAGTCAACCACGTTTACCCTATCCTTTCGGAGCACCGGTAGGGTCTTCGCAAAAATTACGGCTGAGCTTATCTCCGACTTTAGCCAGCTTTCAGTGCCTATAACGATTTGAGCATCAGTGCTTTCTATTAGCGCTTCGAGCTCTGGTACTTTCCCAATCCAGCTACGACTATTTGCTACTGTTATAACTGCTTCTCTGGCATTCTTATTCGTTACGATGTATAAATAAAGTCCTGAAGGCCTGCAAAACAGGATTCTAACAGGCGCAGGTATGGATTTCCTGTGTTAAGGTGGGACACAAAGAGAGCAGTCAATGAAGTGTGTCGATATCATCTCGTCAAAAATGGACCATAAATTAAGAAAAATATTCGATCCCCACGAAATGCCGGATGTAAAATCATTATCTTGTAAAAAGATCAATAGATAATAGTGGAATCAATTCATATTTAATAAAAACAGATTTACTTTGGTATATAAAAGATGAACACATGTCCTTGAGTCGTAATGAGAAAATTTTGGAACACGTATCCCACTTCAGCTATGTAGGATGTGATATCAGTTTTAACTATGACAAAGATATTGAGAAGAAGATTAATAAATATCAAACTGTTTGCGGAACAACTGGAAGAACTTTGAGGAGAAAAACAAGATAAGAAACACAAATGAAATTTTATGAAGTTGTTGCTGTACCTACTCATGAATATGATCCCGAGTAATGATCAGTAACAAAAAAAATCATGTATAGAGGCAGCAGAGACTAAGTTCATGAGATATGTAAGAGGCTGTAATAAAATGGCTAAAATAAGGAATGAACCAATAACATCAGATTTTAAGATACTTCCACTTATTGACAAGATATCAGAGATAGAATCTCACTGTGACACCAACTGCTGTTTAAATTGCTTCTGCAGATGCAGTACGATGCGCCAGACATGGTGGTCTTCCCTCTCGGTAGTGTCATGTGGTCGTCCAGAGGCCCCCTGCCAAGTCTTTCTGCAATATCGCAGAAGAAACTCCAACTTTGCGTGGACCTATTACACGACCAAGCTCTAATGCAGTAAGGTGTTGATAATGGCGTCTTTGTTACTTTAAAGGCAATCTTGACTTACATCAACTCACCACGTACAGTCTCAAGATAAATAACGCTCACGACCATTACATCGCGTATTTACAGCAAATTTGAAATCCATCCTTGTAGTGGCGCGAAATTTCAATAGATATCGTCTTTCGGATACGGAAACAAGTCTACCAACTTTCGTTTAAGTCGCACAACTTCCTGTTTGTGGAAACACGACAATCAACCTTCGTTTATGTCGCACAACTTCTTCTGGATGTGGCAGTTTCTTCCGCGTCAGTGCAGTTTCCGTCAAGTGACCACCTCCATATCACGGATTAACCCTGAATCATGTTTAAGGAATTTTCCTTGCTGTTAAATACAAACTCGTTCTTTTAGTTGCAGCATCTCATTCATACATGTGAGTTGCCTCTTTCTCTTTCCAGTCATCAACAAGTGCATAAATCGACAGTCATTCTATGGTGTGACTAGCCAGACAAGGTGCTTAATAAGGTAATGGACTGTTCTTTTTTGCTCTTCGTGACCGCTGGAAAATGTATGAGATAACAGAGGTACATGTATGTGTCAGACGTAACAACTAAAAAAGAACTAAAATGTATCTGATGGCAAGGCATTTTCCTTAAACTAGATACGGAGTTAACCCGCGACTTGACGACTGTCGCTTGACTGAAACTACACCGACGGGAAAAAATTCACAACACCAAAAAGCAGCATAGAGTAATGGAATTTAAGGAATACGTTTGTCTAGGTAACATGAGTGATTAGCATTGCAGGATCACAGTTTAACGTAAGCGCGAGATATGCCATTGGAAATATGAAATACTGGTACATAAACGACCTGTGTAACCGCGAGAATGTTGAATGCAAGCAGAAATACGTGTATGTATGATGTTGTACCGGTTCCCGATGTCAGTTTGTGGGATAGAGTTCCATGCCTTTTGCTCTTGGTCGGTCAATACAGGGACAGTTAATGCTGTTTGTGGATGACGGTTGTCCGATGGTGCCCCATATGTGGTCGATTGGTGACGTATCTGGTGATCGAGCAGGCCAAGGCAACATGTCGACGCCCTGTAGAGTGGTATATGGGTGAGCGTTATCCAAATGGAAAATACCCGCTGGAATGCTGTTAACGTAAGGCAGCACAACAGGTCGAATCACCGGACAGACGTAAAAATTTGCAGTGAGTGAGTGGGACAACCTCGGGAGAGCTCCTGCTATCGTATGAAATCACACCCCAGACCATAACTCCAGGTGTAAGCCCAGTTTGTCTAGGCCACAGACAGGTTGGCTGCAAGCCCTCAACTGGCGTCCGTCTAACTAATACACGGCCATCACTGGCACCGAGGTGGAACCAGCTTTCATCAAGAAACACAACAGACCTCCACTCTACCCTCCAATGAGCTCTGGTACTGCGTTTTTTTCTGTCAGCATAGTTTTCCGAAATAAATGTCCATTGTATTAGCTTTTGTGATTTCACGACGTCGTGCTTCAACGGCGTTTGCTTACTGAATGGTGATGTTATAACGAAAACTACTTCAAGAAATACAAAACTCGTATACGACTGGAGAGAGACGAAGAGAATGTGACCGAAAATGGCGTTCCTAGACCCGCAAGCAACACAGTAATGCCTAAATACAGGGAACATGACGACGCACGGGTTACTCAGATAACAATTTTCGAGGTTGTGTCAGGTATCTATGTGATCACATGTACTGCACACGACTGACGTTTCAGCGGAAATAACTGAGGCAGAATCCGACAGTGTACATAAATCATCAGCCGTTTGGTGTCCACTGATGGATAAAAGGTTCCTTTATACTTTTATATGTATTACAGTCTTCCGCTATTCGCACCCACGTCGTTCGGACTTCATTTCTAGTGTCATCTAGGCACTGTCCTTTACATTGCCCGTTGAGTATTTACTGATCTCTTCGAATCCAGCGAAGAAGATCCTTGGTGCACCTAGTACCCAAATGCCAGGCTGGGCACTCAACTTAATAGTCATTACATTTTCATTAAAGTCGTAATTACATCATCTACTCAACTCTGTAACCTGATGCACTTTTTTATTGTTTCGTGCCTTTCCAAGTTAATCCGAATATTCATTACTATATTGCTGCTAACTGGCTGTTTTTGAATATTTTCTGCGTTAAGGTTCTTTTTCATTGCCATGGGTCATAAACAGCGTGTGGGAGGAGATACCCAGCTCCGGTATTTACCTGATAACCAAAAGGAACCTCCCAAAAACCTTGATCGGAACCCGGGAATCGTAAGATTTTTGTTTCAGGAGCAATATTGTCCAGGCCTCTAACATTTTCAGTGTAAACGAATGTTTATTTGTATTTAGATCTGATTATTTTCTCTATTCATTCGTTATCGCTTTCAAACAGCCACGTCGATTAAACGTCTAGGCGTAACGTTGCAAAGCGATATAAAATGGAACGCGCATGTAAGTATTGCAGTAGGGAAGGCGAATGGGTGACTTCGGTTTACTGGGAGAATTTTAAGAAAGTGTTGTTGATATGTAAAGGAGACCGCTTATAGAACAGTAGTGCTACCCATTCTTGATTACTGCTCGAGTGTTTGGGTCCACACCAGGTCGGACTAAAGGAAGATATCAAAGCAGTTCAGAGGAGGGCTTCTAGATCCGTTACTGGTATTACGGAGATGCTTTGGGAATTTGAATGGGAATCCCTGCACAGAATCGGTATTTGAAGCTGACTGCTGAACGATTCTACTACCGCCAACGTTCATACCATAAAGATAAGGTAACAAAAATTAGGGCTCTTACGAATGCATATAGGCAGTCGTTTTTCCCTCTCTCTACTGACGAGTGGAACTGAAAAGGAAATGACTAGTAGTGGTACAAGGTACCCCTCGCTAAGAACCATACAGTGGCTTCAGGAGTATGCATGTATATCAAAATTGCAGATGAAATAGACACAAAAACCTGCAAAGTTTAACCTTTTTAGTTAATAGTTCGCTCGAAGCCGAATAATCACGAAGTGGACTTCATTAATCGGCTACCTCCTTTCCAACAACCCCCCCCCCCCCGGCCACTCTCCTCTGCCCGCTTTATTTACACTATATTTTAGGTATTTGTATGTTATTTTAAAACAACCGTTTCTTACTGACTGCCTTTAATTATCACGATCGCAAAGCATTGTCGAGGCACAGTACTTAAGAGGTAATGGCTGGAAATATATTTACAATTTCTCGGCTATATTAACATAGAAAATGAGAGGGTGGTGCCTGATACCTATAATCCGAAAGTCCGGAAGGCTTAATGGCCAATTAATTACGTTAGTAGTACTGTAATACGAAGTCTGAACAAACTGTCACCGTGAAGTACTTGTCGTAGCTCCCACGATTTGTTTCATCTCTTTTTCATTTGCTATTACGTCACGTCGGTGCCCAAGCTGTTTTCAACGTAGTTACATCTTCAAAGATTTCCTATTGTTGCGTCGAGCAATATGGTGTTAACTCTTCGTCGTTAAATCAACATCTCGTTACAACGTCAAAATTGTAGTGGCGTAGCAAGACAGCCACGCCACTCGGAAGTAGCCGAAAGGCACGCGTTAAGCTCACGCAGTTTGGCGTGAGGTCTGGAACAGGACAATGTCTTGAGAATTGCAATAAAGTACGAAAATCTTGTAATACTTAACTTTAATCCACATTTGTAGAACATCGCTCTTGATGATACATGCTTCACAATATTAATTATCAAAGCTATGGCGCCTTGCTAGGTTGTAGGCAATGACTTAGCTGAAGGCTATGCTAACTATCGTCTCGGCAAATGAGAGCGTATTGGTCAGTGAACTGTAGCTAGCTACGTCGGCTGTACAACTGGGGTGAGTGCCAGTACGTCTCTCTAGACTTGCCGTGTGGTGGCGCTCGGTCTGCTATCACTGACAGTAGCGACACGCGGGTCCGGCGTATACTAATGGACCGCGGCCGATTTAAAGGCTACCACCTAGCAAGTGTGGTGTCTGGCGGTGACACCACAAAAATGTCTTTACGTCACTCTTAAGAAAAATGTAAGATGTCAGATGCGTAATCAATTCCCAACACAGTTACGAAAAGTGCGAATAATTGCTGAAGCACCCAGCTAGTATTTTACCTCACCTTTTCCAGCCCCATGTTGACTATCAACTACTGTAAAGCACATTGATGCTTGTGCTTCAACCCCACGTCACCGTACTAGTACAGGTGCCTAACGGCAAGTCATGGCATTAACACCACCAACAACGCAAATCTTGCAGCGCACTATAAAGTTGGGTACCCATACAGTAAATAGCTTTCCGTGTATACTGACCCACGTTGCAAAAGTTTATTTATAACCACCCGGTATGATTTCTGTACTTCATGAATTTAATGACTATTCATTCCCAAGAGCTACGCAAATGAAACGAATGGCAATAAGCAGAATAATAACTGTAAAACCGGAGCAAGAACACATGCAGAGCAACATCTACTAAATTGCGGCTGACGATGCCTTCTAGATGATAAAGATAAAACACGTATAGCACGAAAAATTCGTTTAATTTAGCTGTAATCAGACGAACCGAGTCAGGATTATCAACAACAAACGTGAGAAGTAATTTTGTTTTAAAGCGATAGTTTCAATGCTAACAGACTTCTAGATGATAAAGGTAAAACACGTGTGGCACGAAAAATTCGTTTAATTTAGCTGTAATCAGACGAACCCAGTCAGGATTATTAACAACAAACGTGAGAAGTAATTTTGTTTTAAAGCGATAGTTTCAATGCTAACAGACATGTGCAAAAAGAACTACGTTATGATTTATCTCAGAATTAAACTCAGTACAAACAAATAAATGGAGGAGCATCTTCTTTCAGTACATATTTAAAGCCACTGCTCGCACAATTGTAGATGTTTTTTCTCACGTATGTAGAAAAGGAGATAGAGAAAAACGGAAGGAACGTCTCTGAATTTTTCATCTGTAACAAGTTTTGACACAATAGGTACGGGGAAAAAAATCCTACTTGTGTTAATTTATGTCCTCATATACTTGAAAAACAGAATGAAGAAACCTGTACAGCTGTAACTACGAACAAATTACAAGCGTGTGGTGTAACCGTGCTTTTCCGTCGTTGCCCCGCTGCCTGGGCGGAGCTATGAACCAATCCCAGGCTTTATGTTTACCGCACGCTACTGAATGAAGAACAGTAGAATTCCGAGAAACAGTGCGACGTGAGATAACACGGCTTCCGGATTTCCTAAACAGGGCGTCCCTGTTGTGAAACACGTGGAGTTCATTATCGGCCAATTCATCTACATTCACGTGCTCCATACATGGTACTTGTTGCTGAATGAAGAGCAGTAGAATTCCGAGAAACAGTGGGACGTGAGGCAACACGACTTTCCGATTTCCTAAGCGTGATGCTGTAGTAGCTCAAACAGCTCATTACAAATGCATTCATAATTCCTTCCTTTCTGATAAAAGAAGTGTCCAGAGTTTCGATGCTTTCTCTATACGCTGTAATAGCGGGTTGAATCTACGGACAGCAGACTTCGGCGTTAACTCGTGGCGTAATTACATTGCGCCATGTGAATATACGTGCGCAGAGATAGAACGCAACAGTGACAACACTTATTTTGATTCTACACTATTTTTGATGATGTAAATAGTAACGATGGATTTGTTTATAACCGTTGCTCTAGATCTAGGTAAAGCTGAAGTGTGTGATGGCAACTCAACAAAGGTGACGTCATGAGGAAAGCTATAATTCTTGTGATGTGGCGTACTGGATTTCGATAAGTGGTTTATACTCATGTTTTTGATGGCGTTGTTGGTCAGAGAAGAGGATGACACCTGCAGATGAATATTTCCCTGGACACACTAATTTCAGAAGAAAATAATATCGTGGATGTAACAGGATATGACTGTTTTCCACAAAGATCTCTAACAAGTGTGCCATATACAGGGTGTTTCAAAAATGACCGGTATATTTGAAACGGCAATAAAAACTAAACGAGCAGCGATAGAAATACACCGTTTGTTGCAATATGCTTGGGACAACAGTACATTTTCATGCGGACAAACTTTCGAAATTACAGTAGTTACAATTTTCAACAACAGATGGCGCTGCAAGTGATGTGAAAGATATAGAAGACAACGCAGTCTGTGGGTGCGCCATTCTGTACGTCGTCTTTCTGCTGTAAGCGTGTGCTGTTCACAACGTGCAAGTGTGCTGTAGACAACATGGTTTATTCCTTAGAACAGAGGATTTTTCTGGTGTTGGAATTCCACCACCTAGAACACAGTGTTGTTGCAACAAGACGAAGTTTTCAACGGAGGTTTAATGTAACCAAAGGACCGAAAAGCGATACAATAAAGGATCTGTTTGAAAAATTTCAACGGACTGGGAACGTGACGGATGAACGTGCTGGAAAGGTAGGGCGACCGCGTACGGCAACCACAGAGGGCAACGCGCAGCTAGTGCAGCAGGTGATCCAATAGCGGCCTCGGGTTTCTGTTCGCCGTGTTGCAGCTGCGGTCCAAATGACGCCAACGTCCACGTATCGTCTCATGCGCCAGATTTTACACCTCTATCCATACAAAATTCAAACGCCGCAACCCCTCAGCGCCGCTACCATTGCTGCACGAGAGACATTCGCTAACGATATAGTGCACAGGATTGATGACGGCGATATGCATGTGGGCAGCATTTGGTTTACTGACGAAGCTTATTTTTACCTGGACGGCTTCGTCAATAAACAGAACTGGCGCATATGGGGAACCGAAAAGCCCCATGTTGCAGTCCTATCGTCCCTGCATCCTCAAAAAGTACTGGTCTGGGCCGCCATTTCTTCCAAAGGAATCATTGGCCCATTTTTCAGATCCGAAACGATTACTGCATCACGCTATCTGGACATTCTTCGTGAATTTGTGGCGGTACAAACTGCCTTAGACGACACTGCGAACACCTCGTGGTTTATGCAAGATGGTGCCCGGCCACATCGCACGGCCGACGTCTTTAATTTCCTGAATGAATATTTCGATGATCGTGTGATTGCTTTGGGCTATCCGAAACATACAGGAGGCGGCGTGGATTGGCCTCACTATTCGCCAGACATGAACCCCTGTGACTTCTTTCTGTGGGGACACTTGAAAGACCGGGTGTACCGCCAGAATCCAGGACAATTGAACAGCTGAAGCAGTACATCTCATCTGCATGTGAAGCCATTCCGCCAGACACGTTGTCAAAGGTTTCGGGTAATTTCATTCAGAGACTACGCCATATTATTGCTACGCATGGTGGATATGTGGAAAATATCGTACTATAGAGTTTCCCAGACCGCAGCGCCATCTGTTGTTGAAAATTGTAACTACTGTAATTTCGAAAGTTTGTCTGCCTGAAAATGTACTGTTGTCCCAAGCATATTGCAACAAACGGTGTATTTCTATCGCTGCTCGTTTAGTTTTTATTGCCGTTTCAAATATACCGGTCATTTTTGAAACACCCTGCACCAACACTCTATAAGGGACTGAACCCATCTATTTGGTTTGTACACTGTCTGAAGCTGTAACCCACAATCTCCTCCACCCTTATCAAGGACATTTCTCTCACGAAAATTACCACTGCCAGAATTCGAACTGACTACTTCGTAGTCAAGTGCTGCCGCACTAGCAAACCATACATCTCTGACTTAATACGAAGCTATTAGCTGTCCTGCGCTCTACAAGCCTGAGGAGTGTCAAAGATCTGCTGTTTCTTGTAAGTATCCAGATGCATGTAACCTTGTATACGACGTATCTGTCATGTATTTTAGTACTTTTTGCAGAAATATTAATATTATAATAGATTATTTGTCTAGCAACATAATATGATAACGGTCCTGGTGGCTACAAAATTAGTCTGTCCCACTTCTGTTTCTGTTATACATTTGAGAGCCTGCTACACTATTAAAAATTACGTTCACGAAGGTAACTATTATTCTTTCTGGAATGACGATTTATTTATTGCACTTTTGCCCGGCAAACTGTCGTAGAGCCGAGCGAGGGCATTTGGACTGCTTTTAATTTATTTATCGAGTGAAATTGATCATTGACCCGAAGACAATTTAACGATGTTTGTATGTATATTTACACTGGCCGTTTCCAATATTTTCGCTAGTATTTCTGTTAAAGTAGTTTTTCATAATAATTTCGTTTACATTATAAATTAATTTTTGTTAAGTATTTTCAGAAGTGGTTTGAATGAAAAGTCAACGAATAACCGTGCAGATAGTATAAGGATCGATCAAAAAGGAAGACTGTATATTGCATTAACATTCATAGCCAATAAATTGTGATCAGAGTCCATATCTGTCCTGTATATGTCTTAAAATTTAAAATCTGCTTAAGAAATCCCTGTCTTATCATTGTATCATTAATCTCAAATCTTTCGGAGTCTCCACGTCTCTTCCACGTACACAACCTCCTATCATGATTCTCAAACCAAATGTTAGCGATGATTACGTTATGCTCTGTCCAAAATTCTACCAGGCGGCTTCCCCTTTCATTCCTTTCCCCCCAGTCCATATTCACCTACTATTTTCCCTTCACTTCCTTTAGCTGTTACCGAATTCCAGTCACAACAGTAACAATGTTGTGCAAAACGTAGGGAGGAAAGTAACATCCGCATGACGTGTCACTGCCAAGTAACATGGCTCGATACGATAGAAATACGCAAAGACACGAACGGAAATGACGCTTTTATTCAAAGACAATAGCTGCACTGAATTCACTTGGTTTTATGTTGGTCTCCTGGACATTACAAAAGGTGGGACATCGTTCTTAAAAGAGCGTCTGATGACCACAGACAGCGCATGCTCTGTAACGTGCTCCCATGACGGCATTATGGTTGGTAAGGAGTTATTGTGGTAGGGCGTTCCATTCCTCCACTGGCTCAAATGGTTCAAACGGCTCTGAGCACTATGCGACTTATCTTCTGAGGTCATCAGTCGCCTAGAACTTAGAACTAATTAAACCTAACTAACCTAAGGACATCACACACATCCATGCCCGAGACAGGATTCGAACCTGCGACTGTAGTGCCTAGAACCACACGGCCACTCCGGCCGGCATTCCTCCACTAACACTAATGACACCTGCTGGACGGATGGTCGTTGGTGCACGAGGCCGTGCTGCAACACGAGTAGTTGGCCGAACAGGCGGGCCAGCCCGTTCGTCGAATACCTTCTCGTTCAAAGACTTCCTATACCTGTGATGTTCGATGTCCCCCATAAAAATGAGAGCAGTCCAAATTCACCATTGAAAAGACGCAAACGGGAAAGTAGTACAGTGACACAAAAACGCTGACATGTGAATGTACCGTGTTCAATTTGTGACACAACCTGACTAGAAGAAGGGATCGGTTGCTAGGACATGTTCTGAGGCATCAAGTGATCTCCAATTTAGTATTGGAGGGCAGCGTGGAGGGTAAAAATCGTAGAGGGAGACCAAGAGATGAATACACTAAGCAGATTCAGAAGGGTGTAGGTTGCAGTAGGTACTGGGAGATGAGGAAGCTTGCACAGGATAGAGTAGCATGGAGAGCTGCATGAATCAGTATCTGGACTGAAGACCACAACAACAACAACAACAACTAAATTTCAGGCATTACCTCCCACCGCGGAAAAAGCAGTGGCCGACAGCGTTCACTTAACGACCAATAGCAGCGGCGTTTGCGTAGAGCTGTCAGTGCTAACAGACAAGCAACACTGTGTGAAATAACTGTAGAAATCAGTGTGGGACATACGACAAACGTATCCGTTAAGACAATGCAGTGAAGACGGTTGGCGTCGTTTAGTGTGAAAATGGGGCGCTGTAGATGGCTGAACACGGCCATTGGAGTTGTGCAGAGCTCTAGTGTGAAAATCTGTTGGTGGTTGTGGTGACAATTGATGACACCCCTGGGTCACAACCTCAGACACGTTGCGGCCTTTATGCGCCGGTTTGTGCCAACTGTCCAAAACACACATGGTCTGCTGTGGTTCTTTATGAGCAGCTCACTACACCTACTGCTTTTCAAATGAAATGGGCTGTAGCACGCTTATTAGAAGTCTGCTTGTCAGTGTTCCATTTGCCTCGGTATAAATAAAATCTATGAAAGCTACAGAATTGTAGTACAATGGGTACATATTTTTTCATGGCATGATATATTTATATGTTGATCGCTCCAATTCCCTCAAATCTTTTCGTAGAATGTGTTGCGACTATCAGGGGCTAAAGTTGCATTTTGACAAGCTTCTATCTCTGCTTGTTTCATAACGGAAAACAGATGAATTTTTATGCTTGTGTGGGCCAAAAATGCATTCGTTTCTACAACACGACAATTAAAATGACAAGTGTTTCCCACTGACAGCTGCACATCGGCAGCACCGTTTGCGATGGTGTCAAGAAGGTAGGGACTGCACCAAAGAGGGGTCAGGTCGCGTGGTCTTCTGGAAAGATAGCAGACTGAACCTGAGTAGTGATTATGATGTGCCCTCATATGGCGAGATCGGAAGACGTACAAGATAGTGCAGCCAGGAGCAACTGCAGAACATCATCGTTTTGGTGGTACAGATGTTTGGTGCGGGAAGGCATAACGGCGTATGAGCATTCATTATTGTGACACTGTATTCCTTCCCCAAGCGCCCCTTTTCAAGGGAAAGTCGACCCATATTTCATTTATACGGATGACAATGTGCTACCGAATTCAATAGCGTACAAGGAGGAACTCTTGGAACGATACAATATTCGACGAAGGGACTGACCTGTCATTTCCACCGACTTAATTCGAGCACGTGTGGGAGACATTGGAGAGACATACTGTAGCACGTCCACATGCACCAACGACCACCGAGCAGTTGTCGACCGAGTTGGTGGAGGGATGGAGCTCCCTACTTCAAGTAGTCGTTGCCAACCTCGTGATCACTATGGGAGCACGAAACGGAGCTTGCACTGCCGTCTGTGGTGATGGCACACCCTACTAGGAACCTTGTCAGGCCTCTTGAAATGTCGAGAGGTCCCTCATGAACTGCGGTGACTTCAGTGTAATTTCTGCTTTCGAATAAAAGTGTTCTTTCTGTTCGTCTCGTTGCGTATTTCTTTCAGTTGCCTTATGTACTGCACTATAGTAGTTCTTTCTATGTATTGTCTACATTTCACCAAGCTATGTTAGTTGGCAATAAGACATCGTACGAAAATTATTTTCGACCTTTAGTATTATTTTTTTCTTTATTGTTATTTTAATACCTTACAAAAGGTAGGCCGGCAGCGGCCTATCTATGGCGCTCTTCGGCTACAGAGAAACAGACAGTAAACATGGAGACAGAAAAACAGACATACATGAATGGTAAAAACAGGAGACATACATAAGAAATGACATGAAGGTGTTCACAGAAGGCACTGGTTAGATAAGTAAGATCAGCATTGCACACAAACATAGGCAAACAGTTTCACACACCAACAAAGGAGCACACTGAACAAGAACACTGACGCACTTAGACGATGAGAACACTGTAACACATTGGTGGTGGTCTTCACCACACTGAACACACTGAGGAGATGGGGGGGGGGGGGGCTACCACAGGGTGTAGGAAATGGGCAGGGGGGAAGGAGGAGGGAGAAGCCAATGGGAGAAAGGAAGAGTGAGGGGAAGGGAGAGGGCAGGGTCGGGTGTGGAAGCCCGGGGATGGGGGCGGAAGTGAGAGAACTGGGAGAGAGGAGGGGGGAAGGGAGAAAGGAAGGTGAGGAAGGAGAGAGGGAGGAAAAGGGGGAAGGTAGGAAATGAAGTGGAGGATTAGAGCTGATAGGAGGGGTATATGGATGGAACAAGGTCATCTTCAGGAAGGAGGAGTTGGTGGAAGCCACCTTAGGCAAGGGTATGAAGATGGAGAGCAGGTGGGATACAAGAGTATAGGCACAGCAGCGGAATGGGGTGGGGGAGGATGGGAGCGATAAGTGGGTGGGGAGGATCGAGCTTGTGGGAGATGTAGAGGATCTGTATCCATTTGAGGAAAAGGAGGAGGTGTGGGAAAGGGATTAAGCCGTAAAGGATCCGTGTGGGGGAGGGGAGACAGATGTGATAGGCCAGGCAGAGCACATGGCGTTCAACTATATGAAGACAGTAGGTGGGAGGGGCGGGTATCCAGGTGGGGTGCGCATATCAAAGGATGGGGCGGATGAGAGACTTGTAAGTATGGAGTATTGTGGATGGGTCCAGACCCCATGTTCGGCCAGAGAGGAGTTTGAGGAGACGAAGACGTGTTCGTGCCTTGGCTTTCGACTTAAGTATTACGTACCAATGTATAAAATTCTGAAAAGCATCCGCCCGAAAATTTGAGTGATATATGTATCATGCAATTAATTTAAGAACTACAATATCAACAAACTCTGACAATTTTGACAATGTCGTAATTTACAAGGACGTGTGGAAAGAAAGATTACCTACGAATTTTTTATTCTGAGGTATTAAATGTCATGCATATTACTCGGTCGACTTTCCCGCTTCGCTGACGCAAGTTGCAACCATATGCCGCTAGAGGCCTCCGAACTGTAGCGTGTAACATGGCGGTGTGTAACTTATCTACGTAGGTGCCTGAAAGAGACGTGCTGTAATTGACCGCAGAGATTGTATCGACATCAGTAATGTGCAACGTTTGGTTGTTCATGCTCGTAACGGAGGAAATAGTGGTGCTAACATCGACTTGGTCCCATCCGACTTTCAAAATGGCTCTGAGCACTATGGGACTCAACTTCTAAGGTCATCAGTCCCCTAGAGAACTACTTAAATCTAACTAACCTAAGGACATCACACTCACATCCATGCCCGAGGCAGGATTCGAACCTGCGATCGTAGCGGTCTCTCAGTTCCAGACTGTAGCGCCAAGAACCGCACGGCCAATCCGACTTTCATTTGTTTCCGGAACTTAAAGAAGGGTGAAAGTAAAGGTGAGGCTGAGGCCCCATCAACAAAGTTGAACATCCTACATTGACGGTATCAAGGTGTGTTCGTTGCCAGGTTCACTATGTTGAGAAATAAATACGCTCTAAAACAAAAAGAGACGTACCACGAAGGAATTATCCAAATGGAATGGAAATCAGTAGATGTGACGTACATATACAGACAGACAAACAATTACAATTTCAGAAAAATGAATGATTTCTTTAAGAGAAAGAGCTTCACAATCTGAGCAAGTCAATAACGCATTGATCCACACCTGGCTCTTATGCTAGCAATTATTCAGTTTGACATTGTCTGGTAGAGTTATTAGATGTCTTCCTGAGGGATATCGTGCCAAATACTGTCCAATTCGGACGTTAGATCGTCAAGATCCCGAGCTGGGTAGAGGGCTCTACCCACAATGCTCCAAAAGTTCTCAGTTGGGGAGCTATCCCGCGATCTTGCCGGCCAAAGTAGAGTTTGGCAAGCACGAAGATAAGAAGTAGAATTTATCGCCCTGTTTGAGAGGGAATTATCTTGCTGCAATGTAAATCCAGGATGGTCTGCCATTATGGGCAACAAAGCGAGGCGTAGAATATCGTCGACGTACCGCTGTGCCGTAAGAGTGCAGCGGATGATAACCAAAGGGTCATGCTATGAAAAGAAATCGTATCTCAGACCATCACTCCTGGTTGTCGAACTGTATGGCAGGGCGACAGTCAGGTTGGTATCCTACTGTTGTCTGGGGCGTATGCAGACGTCTTCGCCTCGTCATTGGGGTTCAGTTCGAAGCGGAACTCATCACTGAATATAATTCTACTGCAGTCAATGAAACTCCAGGCTGAAGATGTGCCTGGAGACATCCCAGACAGCAGTTTGATACCAGACTAACTGTCGCCCGACAGCTAGGAGAGATGGTATACAGTGACATTTCCTTTCATAACAGGACCCCGTTGGTTGTCTTCCGTGGCACACTTACCGCACAGCGTTACGTCGACGATATTCTATGTCTCGTTGTTTTGACCTTGATGACAATCCATCTTGAGCTTACATTTCAGCACGACAATGCTCTTCCGCCTAGGCCGAGAGTTTCTACTGCTTGTCTTCGTGCTTGCCAAATCCTACCTTAACCAACAAGGTAGGTGGATCTCTCCCGTATTGATTATGTTGAAGCACAATGAGCAGGGCATTTCAACTCGCTTCGGATTTTAACGATCTAAGGCGCCACTTGGGCATAATTTGGGAAGGTAGCCCTCAGTAGAACATTCAATAATACAATCAATCATCGTATTAGCTGCAGAGGTGGCCCAAAACGTTGTTGACTTGCTTTATTTGTGAAGTTCCTTTTGTTGAACAAATCATCAAATTTTCCTGAAATACTCTTCATTTGTTTGTCTCTACATGTACATCATATCTACGTAGAGATGAATAATAAAGGTGTATAAGGTTAATACATTTCGTTTCATATGGGAAATGTTGAGGCGTTACTTTTCAGCACATTCTCGTATAAGATACAAAACTGAAGTGTGCACAGCCCATTTCGGTATTTCTTTTAACATCGTGGGTCTGCAGGCTTTGGTCTGGTGAAGAACTTGGTGAAGCACTCGCGGCATGACTAAGTAGTTATTGTATTAGTACGAGGGGGAGTTGGAAAATAAGTTTCCCCTGTCGACTGTGGTCAGAGTTGTGTGCCAAAGGAAAGAAAAGAGACTGAGACATTAAAGATAAGAGATTTCTTTATTTTTCTAATTTCCAAGTACGAGTACATTGAGACATTTCTCATACGGCTTTATAAGCTTCAAAAAGCCTTCCAGGAAAAAAATCAGGGCGTTGCATGCGGAAGAAGCGTTGAACGTCTTGTTCGACGTCAGCATTGCTGCCAAAGTGCCTTCCGCCGAGAGTCTTCTGCAAAGCAGGAAACAGATGAAAGTCACTTGGTGTGAGATCCGGATTCTAAGGCGGATGGTGCAGGCACTCCCAACCAAGAGCTGCAATATGGTTTTGCGTTACCGTCTCCGTGTGTGGTCTCGCATTGCCATCCAACAGCAGAACGCCAGATCTGAGAAGGCCAGGCCGCTTTTTCCGAATCACCTCCTTCAATTTCGACTGAGTGGCACAGTACCGGGCAGCATTGATGGTTGCATCCTCCAGAAAGTCCAGCAGCAAAACTCCTTTGGTGTCCCAGAAAACGGCGAGTAGCACTTTACCTGCAAACGGAGTCTCCAGAAAGTCCAGCAGCAAAACTCCTTTGGTGTCCCAGAAAACGGCGAGTAGCACTTTACCTACAGACGGAGTGCTTTTCACCTTGTTTCGGAGAGGTGATGACGGATGCTTCCAATCCATGAATGCGGCCTTCCATTCAGGCGTGTAATGGTGGACGCACGTTTCATCCCCCGTCACAATCCGAAACAGAAGGTCATTGCCAGATTCAAGGTAACGCACGAGCTGTTCCAGGCTGAAAGTCATGCGTTGTCCGATGTGTGTCGGGGTCAGTTGGCGGGGCACCCATCGTGCTGATACCTTCCTGTATCGAAGAATGTCGTGGATGATCCTGTGAGCTCTCTCATGTCCGATTCCAAGTTCTGTCGCTCCTCCATCGATGGTGATACGCCGGTTCGTTTTAATCATGTCATCCACCTTCCTGACGTTTGCATCTGTAGTGGCTGTGCGCGTGTGTCCAGGTCTCGGTACGTCCTGCACTTGCTGACGTCCACCACTGAATTGCTGGCACCATCCCCGCACCGTTTGCCTCTACATCGCACCTGACCCGTACACCTCAACAAGGCGGTTATGAATTTCTGTACCTGATACTCCACGTGCCCATTCATAGCGGATAACAGCTCTCACTTCCACCTGTGACCACGTCTCCAAAACACACCTTCTCTCCATAGCTACGGGAAAAGACTGAGCGGCTGGCCTCCGCTTAGCGCAGACACTGCGACAGCGCCCTCTGCTTGATCGCGGTCGACCTCTACCCAATGGTGTAACGATGTCTTGCACGTGCGCGTTCAAGTGTCGTGTCGTCTTTCGTCCATATCACACAACTTTGCATACAGTCGACAGGGGAAACTTATTTCCAACACCCCCTCGTAGTTTAGCCATACAGAGGCAATGTACATTGCATGGATTCCGATTTCCTCAGAAAATACGCTGAGGTGACAAAGTCATGGGGCTGTGATATGCGTATACACATCGCGCACACAAGTTGTAAAAAGGAAGTACAATGGCGGAGCTGTCATTTGTGCTCAGATGACTGATGTGGAAAGGTCTCCAACGTGGCTATGGCCGCGTGTTGGGAATTAATATACTTTGAACGCTGAACGGTACGTGCAGCTAGATGCATGGGACATTTCATTTCCAAAATCGTTAGAAAATTCAATATTCCGAGATCCACAGTATAAAGAGTGTGCCGAGAATACAAAATTTCAAGCATTACCTCCCACCACTGACAACGCAGTGGCCGACGGCCT
The DNA here is from genome assembly GCF_021461385.2 of Schistocerca piceifrons. Taxonomy (NCBI): domain Eukaryota; kingdom Metazoa; phylum Arthropoda; class Insecta; order Orthoptera; family Acrididae; genus Schistocerca; species Schistocerca piceifrons. The sequence continues at coordinate 547,661,409 of NC_060138.1, read as the reverse complement.
TCACATAAAACCGTGACCAGCAGCGTTTGTGTAGAGGTGTCAGTGCTAACAGACAACCAGCAATGCGTGAAATAACCGCATTAATCAATGTGAGTTATCCGGCAAACGTATCCGTTTGCCCGTTGAGACGAAATTTGGCGTTAAGGGGCTCCGGAAAGGCTCAAAATCATGAAAAGTTCAATTTTTACTTTTTTGCGTTTTCTGAATCTGCAGACTATTACCTTTTAACAGATATATAATTTATTCAATTTCGAAGACTACAACTATTTTTAATTTTTTTTTTGAAATGTGTTCTACATGGGCGTGACCCACTGTGGCGCTGTTAAACTGCTGTCAAATGGTGTTATTATTAACGTCCGTGTTCATCAGGTACATTTTAGTGATGTGAGATAAAGTATGTGTTGTGGCTAACCTGTGATGGTTCAATATATATCGCTGGTGTGATTGTCGATTGTTTCATGTTTATTTACTCTGTCGTTATCTCGAAAATATTCGTAATTAATTCTGTTTCTTGAGTCTCTGTTTTGTTGAAGTATAATAATGAGTAAAAGTAAAGTTATTAGAAATCCTCTGAAGGCTTTTAAGAAAAGGAGAAATGTTGGAAAGCCAAAGGTATGTGTTATTACTGTAAACAATAACGACGATAACCAAGTGAGTGAACCTAACCTCTCAAGTACACCTGCCCATAGCAGTCAAAGTGGGAAAGAAAATACTTCACAGAAGAAGCTTGGTTCAATGAGTGAAAACTATGAATGTTTTATGGGCGAATCGGATGTGAATGAAATATTTGATATGTCGGTTCTCAAAGAAATTTTTTCAAACTGTGTAAGATGTATTCATTGTAGTGAAGTTGGTCTGGAACTCTCCATAATAAAGCACGTAGAACTTGCTAGTGAAATACAACTGAAATGTGATAAGTGTTCATACATGACCACCTTTTGGAACAGTGTTGCAGTAGCTGCAACTGAAGAAAATGGTAGCAAAATCTACGAACACAACAACGAGCGATGCTTGCTTTAGACAGGGCTGTAAAGAGTCTAGAAATACAAGCAAGAGTAAACAGGAGGAGGAACAAGAGGAAGCTGGAGGAGGAGTTTGCAGAGGATGAAGATAATCCATCCTATGGACCTGGAATGCACTAAAAAGTTAATCCAATGTTTGTCGCTCGATTCCCAAAACTTTTATTTTCTCATACTAATTATATGTTTTCTAAGGATCTTCCAAATATATTTGTTTCAAACTTTCAGTAAATGTTACACAGTACCTTCTGCTTGATTTAACACAGCCTTTTTCCAAAAAGCTGTATATTTTTCAATATATAAATAAAAAATTGCAAAAAAATGTTGTGAATTTTCATTACAATTGAAAAAAAAAAATCATCTTTAATAACTGAACTAAAATTTTGTAAAATCTCTGTGTTAAGTTGTAGCCCATATTCCAACAAATAATCTGTAAAAAGTTCAGCTTCCTACCTCAAATACTTTGTGAGGAAAGATGTAATTTATAAGCGTTATTTTAACATTGCAAGTATAGGGCGTTCCGGAGCCCCTTAATGGGACACGGCAGCAGACGACCGACGAGAATGCCTTTGCTAACAGCGCGATATCGTCTGCAGCACGAAGCCTGGGCTTCTGACTATATTGGTTGGATCCTAGGTGACCGGAAAATCGTGGCCTGGTCAGATGAGTCCCAGTTTCAGTTGGTAAGAGCTGATGGTAGAGTTCGAGTGTGGTACAGACCCTACGAATCCATGGACTCGAGTTGTGAACAAGCCACAGCGCAAGCTGTATCTCCATAATGCTGTGCACTGTGCTGGGATGAAATGGGTCCTCCGGTCCAACTGAACCTATCATTGACTGGAAATTGTAATTTCGGCTACCTGGAGACCATTTTCAGCCATTCTTGGACTTCATATTCCCAAACAACGATGGAATTGTTACTGATGGCAATGCGGTATGTCACCAGGCCAAAATTGTTTGCGATTGGTTTTAGGAACATTCTTGACAGTTAGAGAAAATGATTTGGTCACCCGTATCGCCCGACGAGAATCCCGTTGAATATTTACGGGACATAATCGAGCCACAGTTTCCCAATTATGGACGGCTATAGAAGCAGCATGGCTCAATATTTCTGAACGAGACTTCAAGCGACTTGTTGAGTCCATGAAACGTCGAGTTGCTGCACTACCCAGGGCAAAAGGAGGTCCGACGTGATATTGGGAGGTATCTCACAAATTTTGTCACCTCAGTGTATATAATGTAGCAAATACAGGGATATACAGTACCCTACACAATACAAGGATGTATTGTGCCCTACACTATCACACATTAAAAGTTTCATACACAACTCTGAAGAATGACAGAAATGTATGAAAAAACTGTTTCATATGGAACACTTAGCCGACATTTACGTAGAAATAAATCAGAGTTTTAAAATTTTTGTTCAAAATATTCATTCACGTTATTGCAAACACTTCGTTAGAAGTACCATGGACATGTAGTAAATGAGTATAATTATTTGCTACATGTTTGTTGAAAGTACGGTAGTTTTCCGAGGAGCTTTGGTCAGTTAAGATCGTAACCACATTGCCTGTACATTAGGTGTGATGCATACTATCAGGTGTCACATCCTTTCGATCACTTTGGTTCAGTATGCGATCAGTGTCTAACTAGATTTCCCTAGAAACTGGAAGCAGTGTGCTGTCTAAAAACTAAGTGAGGATGTACAAAGGGCTGTGTAACCTATGGAACATTTTTGTTCTACATAGTAACTGTCCTGTCTGTTACTTAAAATAAACAGGATTTGCAGAAACATTGAGACTGTCAACGTTTAATTCAGGTTTTATCTGAAAATTGTTGATTTGTAACGTGAAAGAGAGAGACGTTGGAAAAATAAAAAATATATAGATTTATCATATAGCATTAGAAAACACGATTTCCGCAAAATAAATAAATAATCGCAAAACAAAAACGTGTTAAACATCGCTTCAGTACTTAGTCGAGCTTATATAAAACATGTTTCTATCATTTCTAAGCAACAATAGCACTTATGCTTAATAACACCAAACTCTTGCCTTTGATCATATTGATGCATGTAAACTGTACTTGCATCTGAATTACTTGCTTTGATTACTAAAAGCGCAGAATTTACTTGAGCAGCTAAATTTTATCACATATAAAATGCAATTTACATTTTGAAAAGGTATAAAATACGCAATGGACAACACTGAACGATATGGGGTTCTATTTATTTATTTATTTATTTATTTATTTACACGTCAAGTTGCGTAGGACCAAATTGAGGAGCAAATCGTCAAGGTTATGGAACATTTCAGTACATGAAATTACAACGTAAAAGTAATAACAGATAAAAATAAAATGTCTATAAACCCGAAAAAAGTCCGTCCATGAGTTTAAGTAAAAGCAATCAACAATACAACAAGAATTAACTTAGTTTTTCAATGAACTCACCCATCAGGAAACTCTTCAGTTTCGATTTGAAAGCTCATAGATTACTGCTAAGATTTTTGAGTTCGAATGGTAGCATACTGAAAATGGATGCAGCAGTATACTACACACCTTTCTGCACAAGGTTCGATTTTAAGGAAGACCGATCAAAGGCAGGTTTGATTTCTGCCGTGTATTAACTCAGTGAAAAGGGCTTATTCTCGGGATTAAGCTAATATTGTTAACAAGAAATGACAGTAAGCAACATTCATACTGAGAGGCCAGTGTCAAAATACCCAGACTCGTGAACAGAGTTTAACAAGAGGTTCGTGAATTTACACCACTTATTGCCCGAACCACCCGTTTCTGAGCCAAAAATATCCTTTTAGAATGGGAAGAGTTATCCCAAAATATAATACCATACGACATAAGCGAATGAAAATAAGCAAAGTAGACTAATTTTCGTGTCGAACTATCATTCACTTAAGATACCGTTCAAACAGTAAAAATAGCAGCATTAAGTCTTTGAACAAGATCCTGAATGAGGACTTACGATGACAGTTTACTATCTATCTGAACACCTAGAAATTTGAAATGTTCAGTTTCACTAATCAAATGCCCATTCTGTGCAATAAAGAAAAAAGTCGTCGGCTCGCATTTCCTCTCTCACATATTCATTTATGTTTCTATTCCTACCAATGATACCAATATTACCATTTGTTACATCACTTATATACATTACCAGAACAGCTGAACCATAGTTTTGGTACAGTGCAACTCTAGTTGAGGCCATTGGTAACAGCAGAATGGATGTAAACAAATCAGACAGTTCTGCTATTCTCCAAGCCACACAATACTAAATACACGTAATGCAAAGCAAGCAGAGTTTAGCTTATTAGTAAGACAGATGATGGGGGCTTTCCAGTCTAAATTTTCGTCAACATTCCGATTACTCTGTTACTTCAATATTCCAAATACGTCCAAGAAGCCAAAAACGGGAGGGGGGGCTTGAGGATTAGTGATTTAGTGTGGCCGTGTGCCAGAGTTCCGCACACTGCAACCGTGTACTGCACACAGTAGCGGCAGCCGCGGCTGCTTGCCTCACCGACGCGCTAAGCAGCCATTAATTCTGTTTACGGAGGCCACGGACTTCCCGCAGCCGTCACCGGGTGTCGTCACCTGCTAGCGAGCACTTGGCCCCCCCTAAGCTCTGCGCCTGCCTCACTGCTACCCGCACACACCAAGTGCGGTGGATCACCCGCCGGCTGCGCGTGTCAAATCCCGGACCGACCCTCCTAGTTTTTGCTTATGAATGACGCCCGTCTTTCGCTGTTGAGGTTGACGAACGTCACAATCCGCTGGGAAATCCTTCACAGTGCGCAGATACGAGGTACTACATCCCTCAGAAGTCGATACACTCAGCGAATCGGCGCTGCATGGAAGCGCTGACACGTCACTGGAAAATGAATAGCTGACAATGTCAAGAACGCCAATATAATTTCAGTGAAGACTGTTCAGTTAGAACAAAGGTTTTTTATTCTATGTTGCTTTTGCCGATCGGCTTCGGCATTTGCGCCATTGTCAACTTTAGATGGAACATAGCAACGAACTCCACAAGAACATAGTCAAAACATTATAAAATGTACATAACTACCTGTGTAGCACTACAGCATAGTATGTCACCCAAGGATACATCGATGCTTCTGTATTGTTAATTCCTATTCTTTTCCCGAATGCACATGTTTTCGTTGTTTCTTTCGTATATATGATCAATTTCGACATCGTGAAATTAATTTCCTTTAAATCGTTGCAAAACATTTTTTTTATTGTTTGTGAAGTAGACACACTGTCAAGCTTAGGGATGTTGTTTTATATGGACCCATAGAAGAGAAATAGCTGTGGAGTTAGCATCAGGAAGCACAACATCTACTGCAGCTCAGGTCGCGTTATTTTGAGACAGTACATTTTGGCCCGTGTAGCGCTTAGTGTATTTTGAATGTTACCACTTCGTTGCCACAGATACATCACCTTTTGAAGTACAGTGAAACTATTTATTGTTGCTTTACAGACATTTTAGCAGTTTGATACCTGGAACTGAAGTTAGCTTAAAGGTGTGAAGAGTAATAGTACTGTGCTCTTTCGCCAAAGTTTCATAGCTTATTTTCTACTTTTTTACGTTTTTTGGGTAGGGGAATAAGAAGTGACAGCGAACAATACTTCTGTTGCCCTTATTAATATTCTCGAATCACTGTTCTAATTAATTACGATACAACGACATTGTAGACGGCGCCCAAGTGTCACGAAAAAACAAATCATTTCTACTATAAATTACTTTTGAATGCATTACGGGAACAGCAGTGATCAATGTCTTATAAATAATTACTATTAAAAACAGTCTTGATCACGATTTATCTAACAAGGTGACCGGTTTCGACCACTACTGTGGTCATCTTCAGACCATTGAGTAGGAACCTCTTTCTGTTGAGTAGTGATTCTCCAACAGAAAGAGGTTCCTACTCAATGGTCTGAAGATGACCACAGTAGTGGTCGAAACCGGTCACCTTGTTAAATAAATCGTGATCAAGACTGTTTTTAAGAGTAATTATTTCTACTATAAAACTGTTACAGTAAATTCAGTAAGCGATTTATACCATCTGCTTGTCCGTTATTATTTTCAATTTCTCTTTAATTACTCTCCAGCTTTTTATAGATAAGTAAAATATCTATAACACTTTTTCGCCATCTCATCAGGATAGTATAACCAAAGAGTATGACAAAAAAAAAAATAAGAGCACTGCTCCAATTTTGGTGTGAGGGGAGAAGTTACAGCCAATTTTATTTCATTTTATTTTTGTCTTGCATTGCACTGATTCATATTGTTTAATTTGTTCTAATTAATTACGTCACAGTGACACTATAGGAAACCGTCTCATGTAGAAATACTTAGATACACAGAAGGGTTTGAGAACATGCAAGCTGGGGGAAATTTATAAACTGTCATGCATAAATTTTATCTACATATGAACAGAGCATCAGTATGCGTACAGTGACTGGCAGTTTGTACAAACAAACTTGCAAATTTATCTAGCGCTTGTCTCGTAGACACATGGCCATAAAATCTCAGTAATTGTCTCTGCAATACTTTATAATACCGTGTCCCGATACTACTCAACATACAAAGTGCCTCATGTCAATATGACATTTACACTTACACATTTGTTGTACATACGTACCTATGAAAAGTAACTGGTCCTTGTATCACATCCTTCTGTTTCGATCCGTAGCAAGGACAATAAAAATTATTAGTTTAAAATGAAAGAGATTTTATAAAAATGGGGACGGTTGTTGAGCTGTAGAAAAAAAGGAATAACCAGGAAAATTCTTTCATTACTCCGTGTATTTAAATATGTTTTATATTACTCGCTACAAAAACATTACAGCGCTGGCATAGCGTTGCATACCGTGGGACTGAGTACCCGGCCAACTGATGCTTCAGAGATGGGTAAGATATACGATAAGGCCACACCTACAGCCAGACCTGTTTTAAAGATATGATAACTAAGATTCTACAGTATTAAAGTCAGTCATTACTTTGTATTCGAACTGGGCTGAAGGGTTTTTGATGAATCGTGCTATAACGATTTGATTTTCTGTCTTAACTTTGAAGGTTGGATAATACCGTTTGTATACGAATGAAATAAAACAGAAACAAACTTATAAAGACTTTGTGTTCTGTGCACTGATAAGAAAACAAATGCTTGCGGAATGTTCATTGACGGTTGAGTGAGGTAAAATGTCAAAACCAAGAGCTATAATCGACGTTCACTAGGAAGAACAGTTGTTTATTCCTTGAAATGTCAACTTTTCATTCAGTTGTTTGAGAGACTCCGCACAAGGAAGTGTGATAGGGCCGTTACTGCTTGAAGTGTATATAAATGTCGTAGTAGAAAGCGTCGGAATCTCTCCAAGACCGTTCACAGATGATGTGATTGTCCATAAGAAAATAGCAACGCCAGAAGAAAGTAAAGATTTGCAAAATGACCTACAAACGATTGATGAACGGTGCAGACTCTGGCAGATTATCCTGAGAGTAAAAGAAATGCAACATACTGAGCATACATACGGAAAGAAATCCACTGCTTTACAACTACACTACTGACGACAAATTGCCGAAATCATTGCCTACCGTATAGTATCTAGGAGTAACTATCCAAAGCGACCTTAAGTGAGCACATAAAAGAAATAGTTTGAAAAGCAGATGCCAGGCTGAGGTTCATAGAAAGAACCTTCAGGGAATGTAACTCATCCACGAAAGAAATGGTTTATCAGGCGCTTGTACGACCAATTCTTGAGCATTGTTTATCAATCTTGGAACCTTACCAGGTAGGAGTGATAAAAGAGATTGGTGCGACAGCATCTAACGGTTACAGCAGGTGTAGTTCCTCTTCCAAACAGCAGTTAGCACGAGCAAACTAGTTGCGTCTTTGCCTAAGGTTACTCGTACTTTAGGTACTTGGGTAATGCACGGCTCTGTTTAAAAGAACAGCTCGATGCAGTCATAGTGGCGAGCCGCGCACGTCTGTTTTCATGCCCTGCAGCTAATTCGCTGCAGATAATAACCTTTACTTGTGATCCTGCAGTCAAATGGTCGATGCATTGGCTAGGATTGCGAATTAATAAAATACACAAAGACACAAAATAAAAGTTAAATGAATAATGTAATAACAGACGTTCTATTCTAAGTCTGTAATTAATGTAGACAACAGAGAATTATACTGAATAGCGGGCCGTTGTGACCAAGCGGTTCTAGGCGCTTCAGTCTGGGACCGCGCTGCTGCTACGGTCGCAGGTTCGAATTCTGCCTCGGGCATGGATGTGTGTGATGTCCAGCGACTGTGTAACAACGTCACGAGTGTATTTAACAGCATTGAGAACGACATACTAATGTGTCAGCTTACATTACGTTGACATGGCTTAAAGCTATAATATCACTTGATAATGGCCTAAGACCTAAATTGCAATAGTGCAATAAAAACGTATAACAGTCACTGGCGTAAATCTGATGTCCTTCAAAAGATATACGCTACTTCACGCTACACGGTGATGCAGGAACGAAAATAGTGCACACGTTCACTAATCATATGACGGTTCACGTCAGACCAGCAGTAGTTTTGTCTGTTGCTTCAGCTGGTCATGGTACACTGATCATGAGATCGGTATCTTTCTCTTCACAGTGAGAAAACTAATTTCAGTCAATGTCAAGGTCGTTAGAAACGAAAAAAAGTAAGCAAGGAAAGAACGAAGATTAGGTCGTAACCTCTCGTCGATAACGAGATGATTAGAAGCGGGACACAAATTGGGACTGGACAAAAAGGAGCAGGAAATTGTCAGCAGCCATACCGGAGAAATAATGTCAACATTCGCCTGAAGTGATCTGGGGAATCCCTAAAAGTCTACATCTCGGATGGCGAATAAAGGATTTTAAGTACACTTCTCCCCACAGACGAGGCTCTGAGCACTATGGGACGTAACTTCTGAGGTCAGCAGTCCCCTAGAAATTAGAACTACTTAAACCTAACTAACCTAAGGACATCACACACATCCATGCCCGAGGCCTGCGACCGTAGCAGTCGCGCGGTTCCAGACTGTAGCGCCTAGAACCGCTCGGCCACTCCGGCCGGCCCCACAGACGAGTCCCATATGTCAATCACATACCACCTCGCTTGATTCCTAACATTTCAGTCACGTTCACGACATTCCTATCAGAATTCGCTTCGTTGCCAGGATACTGAGGAAATGCAATCAGTCTACAAAGAAGATGACTACAAATCAATCGCGCAAGCCATCCTAGAACATTCCTCAAGTATGTTGGGATTCATACCACATAGGACTATCGGGGGATATTCAAACTTACACAAAGCAGCGCAATACGTATAGTCCATGGTTCGTCTCATTCATGAGAGGACGCCACTGAGATGTTGAAGAAACTTGACTGGCTGACGCTTGAAAGTCGACGCCAACAACCCCGTGAAAGCATACTAAAAAAATTTAAAGGAATGCTATTAAGTGAGAAATGTAGGAACGCTCTACTTTTGCGCTACGTATCGGCCTCGTATGGACCGTACAACAAAATTATAGTAGTTACCGTGTCCACAGAGGCATTTTAGTAGTCATTCTTCCTGCGCACCGTACGCTGATGAACCGAATAGAAACCTAGTACGTGCTACGAGGGTAAGCGGTGTCTTCAGTGCATTTCATAGTGGTTTGAAGAGTGTAGATGCACGTGTAGATGAAGATGTAATTTTCGAAAAAAGTTCTACTTACTCTTCGTGAAGTAATCTAACGTAAAGATTTATTCAGTAGAAACACTGACAGAGTCTGGTTGATAGTTGATGGGGCGTGTCCGTAATCAGCCAATAAAATATATTACACCTTAACAACACAATCATCAGACAAGACGTCCAATTACGATTTGTTTACAAGAAAGTACCGTAAACTATCTAGAACTCTGTCCTTCACCTTCATTACACACGAAATAAAAATTCTCTTCATCGTCATTATGTTAAAACCTCTCACCTCAATTACACAAAAAATAAAAATTCTCTTTATAGTCATTATGTTAAAAGCTTTTTTACCTTTGTGTCTTTCCGAGTTGACTGAAACAAGAGTCTGTACAATTCCTTTCCTAATTACGTTTGTCAGACAGACTGAGGCGCTTAGAAAAGGAACGTTGGAACATATGTACCAAGGAATTGAAACATGCATGCACAGAGCAGCGTTTGAAGCACTGAGACAGTAAGAAGAAGAAAGAAAGCAGCCTCTACAGTGGTCGACTCAAAGCATTCAAGAAAAAATAAAAATAAAAAATCTGTTCTAAAATAATTGGTTGAGAAAACGGGACAAACACGATAGAGCCTTGTATGTTAGAATGAATAGAGAAGTAAAAAAGGGCGTCAGCAAAAACAAAAAGGAAATCTTGGAGGATAAACGCGAGGAAGTTTATCGCTGCGTGGGGGGAACAAAAGTGGCAGCACCATAGTAAATGTGATTCTCCTGTTTCTCTCGGCGTACTTCGTGACGAAATAGTTCACGGATGTACAGCCGGGTGTTACTGCCATCAACCTGATGATGGCACCGTAGTCGCTTGCCGAAATATTGTGCCAGATGGGGACTAACTTCCGGCTCTCCATTCTTGAACTCTTTCGTCAGTATGATAAATGGTTGCAGGGCTGAGGAAAGAAATAAAAGAAAGAGCGAATCTGCCAATAATCAGTCTGGTAGAGTGGGAGAAGCATTTTAAGGCTTCCTAACAAAAGAAAGGACAGAGTTCAACGAAATAAAGTGAGTGATAAGGGAGAACGGAGAGGATGAAGAGGCAGAGAAAATAGCTACGAAAGAGGTACAGAAGGTGGCTACGTAAACAAAAATTGGGAAATCACTATGGCGTGAAAATGTACCAGAAGAATTAGTGAGGTATGACCCAAGCATTCTGTTTGAACATCTAAGCAGGTTATTTAATATATGTATGTGGTACGGAGAGGAAATTCCAGCAGAGTGGAACTTAGAGTATCTAAGCCCCACACACAAAAAAGGAAGCAAGAAAGTGTGAAGCAGTCATCGTGGTATAAGTGTCACACGTTCAGTTAGCAGGATTTAAAATCAAGAATGGAGAATGTTGTAAATGAAGTGGGAGAACAAAATGGCTTTAGAAGAGGCAGGCTATGTGTAGGAAACACCTTTAACCTAAAGCAGAGAAGAAATTGGAAAGGAATCTACTCAGTAATTTGGTCTTCATAGATCTTGATAAGCATATTACACAGTGCCATTAAAGCTATTGTCAGCTTTGGTCTGGGGAATTGCCAAAAATCTATTTAAAGAAGCATCATAAACCTCTAAAAGTCGGAAGATTGCGCCATTAAAGTGGGAGAAAGAAATTTTTAAAGAGGTCTTTAGAATAACTAAAGCAATCTTTAAGATGTATGTACAGAAGGTACTAGTTCTATTGTATAGAAAGTGCATGGAGTGGGGGATTGAAGTAGGGATGATCAGGTCGTTAGAGCGAACGATGAAAAGGATGTATCTTACACGCCTGCTAAGTTGTTGGGAGAGCCTAAAAAGTGGGATTTGAAAATTAATTTTGGGAAGATGGAATATCTACATTACGGAGAAGAGGCAAGTAACTTGGACACTGACGAACATCTCATTGAAGTGTATGAAGAGCTTAAATATCAGGATAGTGTCCTGTGGCTTGATCGAAGGTGTGACAGAGACGTCCAAGAACGGATCTGGCAGGTAAGGGCGGCAACCAAAAATTTAAACCCTGTACAAAAATGTATTTAAAAGTTAAAATGCATTAATACAAATCCATCGTGGAACCAATAACTAGCTATGTGAGTGAGAAAGAAATAAAAAGGGATTTAGAGCTTTAGTAATGTTTCACTTGAGAGGAGTATGTAGAATTTCTCGACTTGACTATGCAATAAATGAGAAAATAAGAGAAATGATACGCGACGTTATAGTATTGCGGATTGAACGGAAGAAAGACAGCTAGGATAGTTTGGGTATGTCAAAAGAATCGATAAGGACAGATGGCCCAGAAAAATACTTTCATGCCAACCTCCTGGAAGGAGAAGAAGAGGGTAAGTGGTATCCAAGAAGCAATGGAGAGAACAGGAATAGAAGAGGATGACGAAGGATGGTGAGATCGTGGCGTTTGATGACGTAAATTTACATCGTGGATAGATTCGCCGCGTTTGTCTCATTGTCAGTGAGCTTATGTATTAACTGCTGCCTATTTTCCGTAGATGATATTATTTCCCATTTAGCGGTTTCATCGGTTAAGCGTTCCACTCCTTTTATTCACCTAGTATCTGACAGTCATTTCACTGTTTTTTTTCTCTGTTTTATTTTCGTACCAGTCAAAATGTAAACAGATAATACATATGCTCTGAAACATACAAGCCCTGCACACACTTAGAATCACTGTACCGTGTCGTCGTGGGGTTATTGGTGGCCGAGGTTTAAAAACATGACTCGTTAATTGGATATATCGAAATGGTCCTGTATATCTGACGTAATCAAATTGTTGCCCACCAAAAAAATGATAAAGGAGTTCTGCTATCAACGAAATTAAGCAAGGGTCTCAATTAACTCAGTTAATTACACAAAATTTCAATGGAACTAGTTCAACGATCATTGACAATTATAAGCTAAAATCTTAGCAAACCTGAACATGGACTCAGGGGTGTGTTTAAGTGAACGAATATCTGCATACAACAATTATAATAGCGTAATTATAATAGTGTAATTATAATAGCGCAAGCCGTGCCATAGTTTCCAAAGGTTAATGTTTGCAGATAGAGAGCGCTACAGAAGGGTATGCATTTGCATCTTTGGCCAGAGTTGAAAGCATGTTAACATTTAACAGCAAACAAGTCTTCGAAATGAAAATTTAAATTACTGGATGTCGTTAATAATGACTCGATTTTCCCTACAGTTCACCTCACGGCTGTGGCTGCAATTCACCATAGTCGATATGCTTCGTGCTCCAAAACTGTGTCCTACTCTCACCAATGGTAGCTTTTCCTTCATTCTTTAAATCTTCCGGTTTTCGAGGGGGCCTGAACTTCGTGGTGATGTCTCTCAATCTTCAAAGGTGCCCTGAACTTTGCTGTTCCCATACCACTCTCTCAGACTCTATCTTGGCGGCCTGTGTATTTCGAAGGACTGCTTGTAGTTCTGTCCACAATAGCCAATCTTGCGGGACACTGCCAAAACAGCAGTCTTCTCCAGACCATACAGATCGCTAAAAACGGTCACAGCATAGAGATACAATCTGCACTGTGACCTTTATTACGTCTGGCGCCAAGTCGACTTACTTCAAAGTACTGTCCAGTCTGGGAGGACCCTCCCATGAGTGCTTGGGGTCTTCTGCGAGTTCAGCTAGGGCTGTTTCCCTTGCCGGCTTATGACTTACGGTGCATCCCCTCGCCTACATCCAAGTGCAAGATGGTTTCATAGGGGCTTCTTGTTTAGGTGTACAAGCAACTCAAATTTGTAAAATTTAATCTACACAGTTAAGTAACGGCAATGACTCGTACTGATTCATATTTCTTTTATTGGGGGGGATTAATTAGTTCTGATTTGATTTGTGTTTTTATTTCCGGTTTTACATCAGTTATGGGATAATGTGGGAAAACGGTCGCGCAGAATGATAAGATGCAATAATTTAGACGAAAGTGAAAAAGGTCATCGAGAGAAAAACTATTTTGCCCTATTACCGCGAAAAGTAACGCACAGCATTCAGTCAGGAAGAATAATGTAGTGAGGTCACTTATAAGGCAGATTGACCTATGGTAAAAGAAAAAACAGTCGTCTAACCCGTTATAATAATATATGTGGTATTCACTCAAGGACGCCGTGCAAGTACCTCTTCAAGGAACTAGACACATTATCTGTCGTCACAGTACATATTTTAGATAGTCAAATTTGTCATAAATAATCCATCACAATTTGAGAAGAACAGTGATGTACTACACTAGACGGAAAAATGACCGTTATTACTCGTTGTTAAAGACCTAACCTAACCTAACCTAAACTAACCTAGTGGCTGAGAAAGGAGTTCAATATGCAGCAATAAAATTTTTTGATCATTTGTCCAACAATATCCCTCTATTCCATTGACGAATTTCTTGTTAAAAACCGTTAACTTGAAAAAACCTTGTTATTATGTGTGGTTGTATGAATACGAATAAAATAATAATGTGTTCATTAATGTTAACAGTAATCATATACACATATCCTGTAAACTGACTCGTTCCATACAATTTCGATAACAGAATCGTTCAGAAGATCTTTGGAACATGTAACTAACTTATCTCGATAAATAATGACAGTAGTTTTCATGAACTTAAACAAAATATTATATTTGATTCCTAGAAAAAATTGAAATTCGTCAGAAATGTTGTGCCTTCCTTTATTTTACCACAGGACGGTAGATTACTGACTGTCCCAGTTCATTCAGGAAGGAGAATCGACTAAAGTTTCTGATGAAGGTGCATGGAAACTCTGCAAATCTGAAGAGTCCAATGTGAAGTGTGAAATTCTCAAGTAGATAGCGGGAGAGAAAGCTTAAATTGTCCTACACAAACACTCAGACGCAACAACAATTCCACTTGCAAGAAATCATTCTTTTTGTAGTGCTCTTCAGTCCGAAGACTGATTTGGTGCAGATCTTGATGATACTTTCTTCTGTGCAAGCCTCTTCATCTCTGGATAACTACTGCCGTTACATTTTAACCTTATCACTGTAGTCAAACATGGTTATACCTCTACAGTTTTTGCTCGCCAGATTTCCCTGCATCATCAGATTGACGGTTTCTTGATGCCTCAGGTTAAGAGTAATCAACCAATCCCTTCTTTCAGTCAAGTTCTGCCATAAATTTCTTTTTTCCTAGTTCTGTTCAGTATATCCCCCTTAGTTATTTGTTCTACGAGTGTAATCTTCAGCATTCTTCTGTACCAACACATTTCGAAAGCCTCGATTTACTTCTTGTCTGAACTGTTTATCATCCACGTGGCACCAGCGTGCGAGTCCACACTCCAGACAAATGCCTTCAGAAAAGACTCCTTAACAAAGTTATATTCAATGTTAACAAAGTATTCTTTTTCAGGAATTCTTTTCTTGCTGTTGCTAGTCTGCATTTTATATCCTGTCTACCTCGACTATTATCAGTTATTTTGCTTCCCAAATACCAAACCTCATCTATTATGTTCAGCATCTCATTTCCAAATCTACATCGCTCAGCATCGCTTGGTTCAAGTCGACTATATTTCATTACCCCTGTTTTAATTTTGCTAATACTCGCCTAATAACTTCTTTCCAAGAAATCATCCATATAGATTGGAAATTCTACAGGTCGGCTACATGCATAGGATGGGTGTCAAGCTGTTGCCTGCCTGCAGGCGCCCAGGACTACTGTGTAGGGTTTCTCTATAAAGGCAAGTTTTTTAAAACTCTCAGTAAATGTGCGCGAATGCCACCAAGGTCATTGGCGAACTGGAGGCTCTTACAGGAACACTTTGCCATTGTATTCACACATGTGTCAGTGCGACACACCCCCACGATCATACCATAGGATGGGGTGAAATTGGAGGACTCAAAAAGCACAAGCATTCTTTCTTGCTTCTGATCATGTTCAAATTTAGTCGAGTGGTTTTGGACAATCTCTAGCAGTTCCAAGCTGTACATGAGAGAAAAAACTGCTCTCGCCCTGCGCTCCAAATAGGTGTGATCATTTCCAATGGGGGTGAAGACCCACTATGTCCGTAGAGAGGGGTTGAAGGGGTGTCAGCAGCGTCAAATGTCGCTCACCTTACTGAGAATTGTCATTTTTGACTGTGAGATTTCGCGGTGTCAACGATCCTAGGAAAGAGATGGTTTCATTGACGCCTGTTATGCCACATCTTGAGGCCACCGCGTGTCGATTCTGACAGGTGGTGTGTTTGAAATCTTTTCCTTGGCCACCCATAAGAAAAACGCGTGATTTCAGCGCGGATGTCGCCGTTCTGACCTCCATCGTAGAGGCATCAAAACAAGGGGTGGAACCAGGGTAAGAAGGGGAGTGACGACCTTCCCATAGTGTGACACATCCGCGGTGGCGTTGGGCAGAATTGTGGTGAAATTTGATGTCAGTGTGACATCACTAACGCATCTTACCGATTACATTAAATTCTGACCTCCGGCCTTTTTTTCGCATGTGTCGACACCTTATTTGAAGCATGGACGAGATCGAGGGTGACGCCACAACGTGGCACGCTTTTGCTTCACTACAGAGGATGGTTGTAAGCACTTTTGAGCCAAATTTCAACCTCTGCGTCGCAATGGAAGACATTTACGGGATTTCGTACATCTACATCTACATCTACATACATACTCCGCAATCCACCATACGGTGCGTGGCGGAGGGTACTTCGTACCACAACTAACATCTTCTCTCCCTGTTCCACTCCCAAACAGAACGAGGGAAAAATGACTGCCTATATGCCTCTGCACGAGCCCTAATCTCTCTTATCTTATCTTTGTGATCTTTCCGCGAAATGTAAGTTGGCGGCAGTAAAATTGTACTGCAGTCAGCCTCAAATGCTGGTTCTCTAAATTTCTTCAGTAGCGATTCACGACAAGAACGCCTCCTTTCCTCTAGAGACTCCCACCCGAGTTCCTGAAGCATTTCCGTAACACTCGCGTGATGATCAAACCTACCAGTAACAAATCTAGCAGCCCGCCTCTGAATTGCTTCTATGTCCTCCCTCAATCCGAACTGATCCCAAACGCTCGAGCAGTACCCAAGAATAGGTCGTATTAGTGTTTTATAAGCGGTCTCCTTTACAGATGAACCACATCCTCCCAAAATTCTACCAATGAACCGAAGATGATGAAATATTACTGTATCTCACTGCTACCTATCAGAACCCCTCGGAGAGCATTAAAGATAAACACCAGGCCTAATTGTCCAATTGTAAAGTGACCTGTTTCCGCCGGCCGGTGTGGCCGCGCGGTTCCAGGCACCCCAGTCCGAAGTTATCCTTTAATTCTGTTGCGCAGTGTAGTTTCGCGTCCGATGTAAGAGCGTTTTTCCACTACATCGGATTTCAAGATTTCTGTCTGGAGGGGAGGAAAAAAGCTAGAAGCTTGTTTTTTGGGTCGTGATAGACCGATCAGCTATACCGCCTGGAGGTAGATCTGATATGAAGGCGGATCGTGGTTCTCCAGAACGACAGAATCGCTCGTTGGGGAAGAGAGGGTTTGGGCAGGTGAGGCGGGATTCCCCAAGGCCGCGCAGCCGCAGAAACAGACGTAGAAATGTCAGCGTCCCGGGAACAAAGCTCACCTGTGACCACCGGCGCCTGATGGGCTGTTTGCCTTTGGCGGCCACCTGTCACGACCTCTGCT
This sequence comes from Schistocerca piceifrons, assembly GCF_021461385.2. Lineage (NCBI taxonomy): Eukaryota > Metazoa > Arthropoda > Insecta > Orthoptera > Acrididae > Schistocerca > Schistocerca piceifrons. The sequence continues at coordinate 547,644,012 of NC_060138.1, read as the reverse complement.
GACCATCGCGGATGTAGCCTCCGCGCAGATATCCGCCGTCACTGCTCGTCGTATCATCCGCCGCTTGCGGCATTCCGGCAGAAGTCGTGTGTCTGCACGTGCGAATGTCCACAGAGATGAAACCTTCGGCTCAAACCGGAAGATATTTTTCAGCAACGAAACAGACCTTGGCCTGTCGCTTTGCTTTGTTCGGTTAACATTTTTCTGTAGTAACTGCTTGTTTGTCCAGTGCTGTCCAGTACGACAGCAACTGGTCGGGACCAGGATGTGCTACGTCTCGAGTGTACCGATTCACGAGCAATTAGCCGCTGTTTGCTACAGGTTTGCACGTCAAGCGCGTAACGACTCTTGCATAGCTGGAAGCTGACCTCATGATCACCTGGACCAGGGGCAGGATTCCAGACATTACTCTCAAACATTGCTCATCTTGTTGAAAGCAGTGCTCTCATGTAAAGTGAGCAGAATTACGTAATTCCTAGTCTGACGTTATTTACGGTGAGAATATTTTACAGCAACGAGCGTAGGAGTGCCTTATTTACAGATGTGGGTTTGTAGTCAACGGTATTAGGTTTTCTATAGCTTCCACGAGTCATTTCAGTTGAAAACAAGGATGTCTTCTTTATTATGTCCCTGGTCGATTTCCTCCTCCGTTCATCTCCGTCTGACATAGATCACTTTTTATAGCCTCTTCCTTACGAACGTTAACGAGAGTTCAGATAACGAGCATGGCTAGCAATAGGACAATATAATACGAGCACCTGTTTAGTAACAATAATCAAAGAAACCCTGTCTTACACTCCCATCCTCAAATATGGCAGACGTAATTAAGAGTAACAAAATTAAATAGAGTTGGGTTGGACATGTATTTGGGCATTCAGACTGAGCACAGAACAAAGAAATTCTTTGCTGGATTCCAAAATATATGAAAGGACAGGAAAGAAGACTGTCACGACAAGTTAATTGAAAAAGGGTGGATGATGTCGGAAAACAAGAAAAACAAATGTATGTTTCTGGAAACTTAAATTCATGGATACGTCTGGAGTGTATTTTTATTCAGCTATGGATGTCATATGGATTGTGCTGGCGTTGGTGGTGAATGTGATGATATCGCCCAGAGAAAGCACAGCAACAGTAGCTTGCTACTAGGCCAGGCTTGCATCTACCAGAGCCGTTAATCTTATAACAGCCCGTGGAGACAATGCATCTTTCTAGCTGCAAATTCATTATCCCGGACTTGCTCATCTTTTGAACTCCCGTATCCTCATTGATTCGTTCCGTTGCCAGGCTACTATTACGGCTCATTTGCCACAACAGTTTTCGTTAAACACAAATAGTAATGAAAATCTCACGTGACTACTTTTGCTGAGACACGACAGTCTGACAGTGGTCGCAGTGGTAATTCATGCATTTCAAACGTCACAAGAGAAGTATACATCTAAGAGAAAAGAAACAAACTTGTATCAGCTAGTTCCCTGAAAGTCTCCATGTAAAGAATCCAAAGCACTATTACGTAGAATGCCTATACCACACAAACTTTCGGCATATTGTACTCTGGTCTGGTACAATGTATTTGTTCTTCTCTTCTTGCACTTTTCATCTCTGGAGAGTGGCTGATTACTGCTGAGTCGCACCATCGTTTAGATTTCGATTAGTATACAGTACACTTTATTACGGGCAGTCGTCCTCGCACTCGGGAGGACGATGGTTAAATCCCGTGTCCGGCCATCCTGATTTAGGTTTTCCGTGATTTCCCTAAATCGCTCCAGGCAAATGCCGGGATGATTCCTATGAAAGGGCACGGCCGACTTCCTTCCCCGTCCTTCCCTAATCCGATGAGACCGGTAAACTCGCTGTCTGGTCTCCTCCCCGAAACAACCCTATTACGGGCAGTGAAAGCTGTCGGAGGAGAAATATGTTTTGGTTTTTAAAATTCATTATGGATGATATTTTAGTTTCGGAGTGGAACGAGAGTGGGACACATTTTGCCGGAGCCTCAGCAACGAGTAAGGCCACCCTTATCGATGTCGGCAGAAGTAGTCTAAACGTAGCACTTACTTTAAGAACATACAGTGATGTGCCGAGACTACTTTCCACTGCCACCAGATAGCGCTACGGGCATACGACGACGTAAGGAAACTGAGTAAGCGGAAAACAGACAAGTGGGAGTCATTCCAGCGGCGGTACGGGTCGCAGATGAGTAAATCCGCTGACATACCTAAGCGACTTTGAAAAAGGGCAAATTATTATGGCCCAGTGCATGGCAACGAAAATTTCGAAATGGCGAAGACGAGCATCTCTGAAAAGTGGATGCAGGACGGTTAAACCACGAATAGGTGACAAGGTGTTGGGCGTTCAGGGGTCATCACAGAACATGAAGGTCAGAGGTTTTCCCGCTCGGTGAAATAGGATAGGCTGCGATCTGTGGAAGATCTGATGACGTCGTTCAATACTGGTGCAGAAACAAGTGTTTTTAAACACTAACATGTCCACGCACGTTGTTGAACATGTGGTTCTGCAGCAGACGACCCCTATGTGTTAGCCTCATGTTGTCCCAACGACATCGTCAATTACAATCGCAGTGGGCAGGGAATCATCAAAATTGAACCAGGGATCAATGGAAGCATGCCGCCGTGTTGGACGTGTCACGTTTCTTGTTGCATCAGGTCGATGATGGTGTCCGGATACGCCGCCATCCAGACTAACAGCTGATCGAAACGTTCAGCAGGCTGCAGAGAGAGGCCGATGGGTGAAGTTTTACGCTGTGGCGTGCATTCACCTGGAAGTCAAGGGGACCTGGGGCGGTAATCGAAGTTCCATGACAGTTGCGGAATGCGTGATCATTATTTTGGACCACCTGCATCCCCCCCCCCCCATGCTTAATATTTTCCCCTGCGGTTATCACATCTTCTAGCAGGGTAACTGTCTGTGTCACAAAGCCATAACTGTGCTACAGTAGTTTGAGAGGCGTAACAGTGCACTCATGTTGATGTCTTGGCCATTTCTTTTATGAGTCGTCAGTCTTCTGACTGGTTTTATGCGGCCCGCCTCGATTTCCTTTCCTGTGCCAGCCTCTTCATCTCAGAGTAGCACTTGCAACCTACGCACTCAATTATTTGCTGGATGTGCTACAATCTTTGTCTTCCTCTACAGTTTTTGCCCTCCACAGCCCCCTTTCTTCTTCTTCTGTAGTGGTCAATCCAAGGATTGATTTGCAACAGCTACAATGGCAGCTTGTCTCCATTCTGTGCGTCTTTCAGCTTTCCTCTTCATTTCTTTATAGGTGTTACATCCCACATCTTTCATGATTTGATCCATGTACCTCAGTCGTGGTCTTCCTCTTGGTCTTTTTCCCTCGACATATCCCTCTATTATTGTGTTCAGGAGTCCTTCATGTTTTAATAGATGGCCTGTAAATTGCACTCTTCTTTTAACAATGAAACTCCAGAAGCTTCTCTTCTCACATGCTCTTTCCAGAACCACTTCGTTCGTGACCTTGTCGATACATTTTATTTTGAGCATGCGTCTATAGCACCACATTTCAAAAGAATTTAGCTTCTAGTCTTCCTCTGTCTCGATAGTCCATGTTTCACACCCATAGCATGCCACACTCCACACATATGATTTCAAAAATCTTTTCCTGATTTCAAGGCTGATGCTCTTAGATGTTAAGATGTTTTTCTTCTCGTTAAAATCAACCTTTCTTGAGCAATTCTACTTCTCACTTCTGTCTTGCTCCTTCCATCCCTGGTAATATTACTGCACAGATAAGTAAATTTATCAACTTGTCCTCTTGGTCTTTTTCCCTCGACATATCCCTCTATGTGTTCAGGAGTATCCCCTTTAGTACCGTGGAATTCATTCCCTGATGTCTTCACAGATGACCTATCATTCTGTTCCTTATTCTTGTCAGTGTTTCCCGCATACTCCTTTCCTCTCCGATTGTGTGCAGAATCTCCTCCTTACCTTATCAGTCCACCTAATTTGCAACACTCGTCTGTAGCACCATGTCTCAAATGCTTCGATTCTCTTGTTCCGGTTTTCCCACAGTTCATGTTTCACTACTATACAATGCTGTGCTTCAAACGTACATACTCAGAAATTTCCTCCTCAAATTGAAACCTATGTTTCGTGTTAGTAGACTTCTCCTAGCCAGCAATGCCCTTTTTGTTAGTGCTAGTCTCCTTTTTATGTCCTCCTTGCTCCGTCCGTCATTGGTTATTTTGCTGCCTACGTAGTAGAATTCCCTAACTTCCTCTACTTCGTGACCATCAATCCTGATGTTAAGTATCTCGCTGTTCTCATTTCTGCTACTTCTCATTACTTTCGTCTTTCTTCGATTTACTCATTAGATTGTTCATTCCATTAAGCAGATAATGTAAATCTTCTTCACTTTCACTCAGGATAGCAATGTCATCAGCGAATCGTATCATTAATATCCGTTCACCTTGAATTTTAATCCCACTCCTGGACCTTTCTTTTATTTCCTTGCTTCTTCGATATACAGACTGAACAGTAGGGGTGAAAGACTACATCCCTGTCTTACACCCTTTCTAATCCGAGCTCTTGGTCGTCCCCTCTTATTATTCCCACTTGGCGCTTGTAATGTTGTATATTATCCATCTCTCCCTATAACTTACCCCTATTTTCCTCACACTGTCGAACGCTTTTTCCAGGTCGACAAATCCTATGAACGTGTCTTGATTTTTCTTTAGTCTTGCTTCTGTTATCAATCGCAACGTCAGAACTGCCTCTCTGGTGCCTTTACCTTTCCTAAAGCCTAACTTATCGTCATCTAACACGAAACTCAGTTTTCGTTTCCATTCCTCTATACATTATTCTTGTCAGCAATTTGGATGCATGAGTTGTTAAGCTGATTGCGCGATAGTTCTCGCTCTTGTCAGCTCTTATAGTCTTCGGAATTATGTGGATGATATTTTTCCGAAAGATGGTATGTCGCCCGACTCATACATTTTACACACTTACCTGAATTGTCGTTTTGTTGCCACTTCCCCCAACGATTTTAGATGTTGTGATGGAATGTTATCTATCCCTTCTGCCTTCTTTGATCTTAAGACCTCCAAAGTTCTTTTAAATTCTGATTCTAATACTGGCTCCTCAATATCTTTTAAATCGACTCCTATTTCTTTTTCCATCACATCAGACAAATGTTCCCTCTCAAAGAGGCCTTCAATGTACTTTTTCGACCTATCCGTTCTCTCCAACGCATTTAACAGTGGAATTTCCGTTGCGTTCTTAATGCTACCACCCTTGCTTTTAATTTTACCGAAGGTTTGGACTTGACATACCGAACGTGTGCTGAGCCAGTCCTTCCGACAGTCATTTCATTTTGGATTTCTTAACATTTGTCGTGCAGCCATTTCGTCTTAGTCTCCCTGCTCTTCCTATTTATTTCATTCCTCAGCGACTTGTATTTCTATATTCCTGAATTTCCAAGAATAGTTTTGTTATTCCTTCTTTCATCGATCAACTGAAGTATTTCTTGTGTTACCCACGGTTTCTTCGCAGTTACCTTCTTCGTACTTACGTTTTTCTTTCCAACTTTTGTGATGGCCCTTTTTACAGATGTCCATTCCTCTTCAACTGTACTGCCTACTGAGCTATTCCTTATTGCTGTATCTATAGCCTTAGAGAACTTCAGACGTATCTCGTCATTCCTTAGTACTTCTGTCTCTCACTTCTTATCTTGGCCATTAAATCCGCCTAATCGTAATCGTTGGGACACGTCTGACACCAGCTCCGCGGCGCTAAACCACAGACCCATAATTTACTGTTACTGCGTGAGCTGTGCGAAGGCGTCTGGTGCCATACACCCCGGAAAAGCTACCAAGTATTTGTGGAGAATCGCTGCTGTATTGGTTCCAAAGACGGACAAGGACACTGTTAAACAGGTTGTCATAATGTTTTGGCTCTTCACTCTGAATCAGAGAGGGACTGCCAAGCCCTGCAGTGGCCGAAAGTCGAAGTTGATGGAGAAGAGAAAGGGGCAAGGAAATGAGAATAATTAAAAAGCTCAAAATAGCATCCTAGGTAACACTGAGATTAACATACATCTATAGCAAGCTCTACCTTCAGAATTTATTCGGCATTAACTGCATGCGGCCAACATTCACGGTCGAGTGGCTGTTACAAAACCATTGATTACACCCAACATTGCCTTGAAACGACAAAACTGGTGTCGCGAGTGTACAAGTTGGACCAACAACAGTGGTAGAAAGCCAACTAGTCAGATGAATGTACGGTTGATCACATTATTTGGGATCAAAGAACTTGTTTAGGTTTGCTGAAGGTCAGAACAGGCATACTACCCTGTCAGTCTCTGTCCTACTGTGAAAAACGGCGACCGTCCAGTGGGGGCGCGATGGCGCAAGGCCGGCCGTTGTGGCCGAGCGGTTCTAGGCGCTTCAGTCCGGAACCGCGCTGCTGCTACGGTCGCAGGTTCGAATCCTGCCTCGGGCATGGATGTGTGTGCTGTCCTTAGGTCAGTTAGGTTTAAGTAGTTCTAAGTCTAGGGGACTGATGACCTCAGATGTTCAGTCCCATAGTGCTCGGAGCCATTTGAACCATTTTTTGATGTCGCAACGTGGACTTGGTCCACTTATTATCCACCATTTTCCAGTTATAGAGCAGGATTATGACAGAATTATGGACGACCACCCTCACCCAACGCTGCCAGATGTGTTCCCTGCTGAACAACCAGTGTACTATGATGATAATGTTCCTATTCATACTACTGTAATTGTGCCAGACTGGGTTAACGAATATGACGATGACGGACAACATCTCTCGTTTCCCCATCAGTCCACTGATTGGAATATGAGTGATTCTTTCTCGATGGGATTATCGGGAGATATCATTCATGGTCACATCCGGATCATATTTTAAATTACCTTTCCTACTCGCATGCCCAATTTTATTCTTTATTCGATTACTATAGTTGCATTTGCCATGAGGAAAATTTTTCCTTCGTCGAATCACAGGTGCTTCAACTACCTGCATGATCTCAGTTCTATATATTATGTGTTTGTAAACTGGACCTGTTAAAGAAAATATTATTTTGTTCTGCCAGTCCCTTGCAACATGTCACCAAACTTTGTTATTCAATTTATTTTCTTCTCAGTACAATTGTTATTATTTGTTTCACGCTTCGGCCGGCCGAGGTGGCCGAGCGGTTCTAGGCGCTACACTCTGGAACCGCACGACCACTCCGGTCGCAGGTTCGAATCCTGCTTCGGTTCAAATGGTTCAAATGGCTCTGAGCACTATGGGACTTAACTACTGTGGTCATCAGTCCCCTAGAACTTAGAACTACTTAAACCTAACTAACCCAAGGACTTCACACACATCCACGCCCGAGGCAGGATTCGAACCTGCGATCGTAGCAGTCGCGAATCCTGCTTCGGGCATGGATGTGTGTGATGTCCTTAGGTTAGTTAGGTTTAAGTAGTTCTAAGTTCTGGGGGACTGAAGACCTCAGAAGTTAAGTCCCATAGTGTTCAGAGCCATTTGAACCATTTTTTTCACGCTTCATTATTTGCTGTGATACGTATTTCATTTAAGTTCAATAACGTTACATAGCACGTCCACTGAAATAATTCTTCTGGTTTTAGTTCTAAACAAAACATTAGAAACAGTTATCTTTGAAAGCTAACTGAGGAAATGTGTAACGCACTAGTTTAAAATCTTTGCCCCTACAAAATATTGGATAGTGTAGTACTCGTCTCACAAGACTTCTTGCAAACTTGACGTCATTTTGCGTCACAGGCAATATCGATAATCGATGCGGCAGGCACCGTATTCATTTTGGCATATTTAGCTGTTTCGTATTATAATTTGTAATAAACCGTTTGAAGACAGGGGCGCATTGAAACTGTATCGCAAACACGTCACCCGTATCATTAAATGTCAATTAATAACGTGTCAACGATGTAAGTCTTCACATGATTATGCCAGCAATCTGCCTTCGACAGTGTGGCAGTGTTTACTGGTGTGCTCCACCACATACTAATTTACTGATTTACGCGAACCACTATGGCTCTTTCCTACCAAGAAGGGACGCTTTTGAAACACAATATACACGACCAGAAACATACGAAATTGAACGTCCCTCATTCGATGTTGTGAAACTCGACCAAAGAGAGCTGATAGGGGTTTACTTGTCCATTGTTTACAGTATAGTTTGCGTCAAGCTCGTGGATGAAGCAGCGTATGACAGACTCCTTTTGCGATCTGAGAACGGTTACCGGTTTTGCTTTACCGGCGGGAACGTGGTACAGTTTCAGTTGCTCACATCGGAATAGAAGTTTCGACCGTTCATGTATTTGGACTTCCATTCGAATTCCTGGTGAACGTGAGTATTGATTTTTTTAGGCCATATGGAACAGTCCTCAGTCATATTGCGGTGAAATGGGCAAGTATCGATACTTACCATATACTCAATGGCGTGCGCCAGATACATATTGAATTCTGAAAGCACATACCATCGTTGTGTACATCGGAGGGTGTCGTTCCATCTTCATATATGACAGACAACCGAGGACATGCTCCGGCTGCGGACACGAAGGTCACATTCGATCTGAGTGTCTTCAATGACCCCTAGTTCAACTCCATCATGAAAGCCAGCAACCTCTACTGCAGATGACGTAATTAAGTATTACATGTGTGGATGCGCTCGATTACGAAATTGCCGACACGCATGACATCCCAATGCTTGAAGAGCCTCCTTGTTCAGTACCTGACCACCAGTCGACATCAACGACGATGGACCAGCCGCAACATCACTACGACGACACAACAATTGCGGCACCCATTTTCCTCTGCTTTGGTGTCGGCTTAATCGCTAGACTTAGAAGCCAGTCTGCAGGTGGACTATCTAGAGCATCAGTCCTCGTTGGACTGAAGACGGGAAGAACTTGATGGCTAACTTTACACGAAGAGCGACACAGATCGGAAGACAACCAAGACAGAGGGAATATGAGAGCTAGACACAACAGTTATGGATGGTGTCACAATTATACGAATTATACATCTACATCTACATTTATACTCCGCAAGCCACCCAACGGTGTGTGGCGGAGGGCACTTTACGACAGTGACAGAGCGACGGCTCCATGGCGATGGGGAGGAGGAAGCGGCGCAGCAGAATGGTCATCCTCCTGTCTGTCATGGCGATCGCCTCCACCAGATAGCACCCGCGACGCCCCTTTAGTAGACTGGGCTCAGGAAATGGAGCAGAGATGCAAGCCGTTGGCGTTATGGTACTGGTTCCCATCGACGGAGAGTCGGAAGTGAGCCCTGACCACAGGAACTAGAGGAGGAGACTAAGGAGTTAGACAATCAGAGAGGAAGTTGTGAAGTCAGGTGAATCGATGTTGTTTGGAGCACCAACAGATCCAGCTGATTCTGATTTCACGGGGTTATCATGCCGGTACCGTAAACGTCAATGGTATTGGAAGTCCGATAAAAGTGCAAATGCCTAAAGATACTATGCAGGCAGTGAACACGGATATTATGTTCCTACAGGAGGTATGGAACACTACCCCATTGGAGTTTAGTGGATATTACGTTTATAGTTTAGCGAGTGACGAAGGTGGCGGTGGCACAAATGTTCAGTTACGGCAGTGAATAGTGGCGGAAGATGTTATCTACTTACCATCGACCCGCGATGTTGCCCTTGCTGTAGAAGACGTCCGTTTGATGAATTTCTATGCAGTGTCTGGATCGACGAGGAGACGCGAATGGACAGCCTTTTATATGGCGCTTGTGACACCTCTCTATGGAGAACATATGGAACGTGACATTGTCGGTGGTAATTTCAATTTTGTCGTGCTGCCCAAGAGCCAGAGCTCACACTTGGTTCCCTGCCTGGCACTACAAACGCTGGTCTAGGAATTTGCTCTGTACAACGCTTGGGAAGTGAAATACGGCGACCGCCGCGAGTTCACGCACATCACGAGCCATTCGCCTAGTCGCTTGGACAGAATTTGTGTGATGTGAGGGCTACGCGCGGCAATGTTTGATGCTGAGATGTGGCCAACAGCCATTACAGACACCAAGATTACGTAAGGACCATTGCTCTGCCAAATCAGAGGATATGGAGCAACAGAGGCCCTTGGAAGCTTAATGTCACACACTTACAAGAGGACAACTGCTCCTAAAAGATGGAAGACACGTGGCACCGATATCCACAGCGTTCAAATGGTTCAAATGGCTCTGAGCACTATGGGACTTAACAGCTGTGGTCATCAGTCCCCTAGAACTTAGAACTACTTAAACCTAACTAACCTAAGGACATCACACACATCCATGCCCGAGGCTGGATTCGAACCTGCGACCGTAGCGGTCGCGCGGTTCCGGACTGAGCGCCTTAATCGCGAGATCACAGCGGCCGGCTCCACAGCGTCAATGAGCATATGATTCAACACTTATGTGGTGGCTCTGCTATGTAAAGCTGGCTTAACGACGGACTTTTCTTAGATATGGCCGCAAAAAGTCACAATGGTATCAGAGGAGAACCGAATTTTATTTCATTTCCCTATATGAACCGGCAACGCAACCGCAACCTCCATCCCCAGCAAGTCAGATAACTGTTCACCATATGAAGGCTGATGTGCTGGAACGTACGAGTAACAAGATGGAAGGAGTCGACGTACGTGCAGGAATACTCGATGGGTTATCCAACGAACGGCCATCGTTATACTACATCGTGAGAAAAAGGCGTCAGAGTTTCGAGAACGCATTAGGGAAGCACGGGTCGCATCACAGTGGAACACTGCACGTGCTTTTACCGACCTCCATCGCAAGTTGTACGTGAAGATGAGTTGGACAGAGCACTTATCGTGGATGTACTTCACGACATGCTAGGTGCCGATAGTCACACTGAAGCGGACGATCTCTTGGTGAAAATTATGCAGGACGATTTTGAGGCTGCCCTGAAGTGCAGTGCTTCCATCAAGTCACCCGGACGAAATGGGCTCCCGATTGATTTCTACCAAGCCTTTACTCCTCTCATGCAGACAATGTGGACACGGATATACAACGAGCAGCTGACGCTACGCTATAAATCTCCTTTGAGTTCATGGCAGATATTACTGTCCCAATACCAAAGCTATGTGGTTCATACTGACCACGTGACTATCGCCATGACGTTGTCGAAGGCCGATTACAGGACCCTTACACGTTTCCTCCGGGTTCGCCTCCACTCCGTGATATCGGACAAGACATTTCTATCAGGCATGTCTCGGTGGAAGAAGTAACATACACATGTCGTTGGTGGCGTGAAGGGATGTCATAGCATTGATGTCAGCTACCAGTTGCGAGGTGCCTTGCTGGCAACAGATTTCGGCCACGTCTTCGACCGCGTGGACCATGTTATTCTTGGTGCCGCATGAAACGGATGAGAATCCCCCGGAAGTTAATTGATGTGATCTTGAAGTTATTTCATGGCCCATATTCTAGAGTCTTTGTGAGTGGTACTTGTCTTGAACAGATCCAAATTCGGTGTTCGGTGTGGCAGGGTTGCCCCCTGTTGGCCGTTTTGTTTGCAATCGCTCTCAGGCGAGCACTACATGGACTCCGACGTCTCCTCGATGGACTCCAGTCAGGGACTGCGTCGTTTCGATGCTGTATATATGCCTATGACGTCGTTTCCCCCACCAAATACTGAGACGAAATCCAGGAGGCGCTGGCATGGTTTCATGGCGGTGGCGGAAAGAGTTATTAACGAGAGGAAGAGCCTTTATATGGATGTGCGTAGAGGGCTGCGATCAGGAATGCCTGTAACTTTTAGAAAGGTGCCCCTTCTTAAATGTTTGGGAATGGTGCTTCATGGCAACGCGCTACGTGCAGCAGCAGACAGTTATCGAAGGTTGCTAAGTCAGATTCGTGCTTTAGTGCAGCAACATGTACTGCGTGCTATGGATTCGCTACAGAGAGTACAATACGTTAACGTCTGTTTGGCGCCAAAAGTAGGTAAGCTTCCCATTTACAGCCCCTGCCCACTACAGCCGCTTCGATGGTACATTTTGCCTTCGGACCTTTTGTAAGAACTGACCTTTTGTTCAAAATCCAAAAAGATACACTGACGCTGCCACCATGGCAAGGAGGAACGGAGCGCGGGCGGTATTTTTTAGTACCAGGTATCGGTTTCTGGAGGAGCGAGTGCGTCACTTTAATAGGCACAGTGAAAGATTCGCCCATCAATTTACGTCGCCCACATTACGCCTCCACTCGCTTTGTCCGGGCATTCCTTATTGGGAAGAGTGTCCAGTGATCAGAAAGCCCAGGACGAGTGACGTTCATCGTAGCTTCCTACGACAACGCCCACGTAATGTGGTTGAACAGATACACGGTGGAGGAACCTGTGGAGTGCGGTTCATCACTCCTCTCTTCCTAGGGCGATGCGGGCTCTGTGGTATGTCTTGGTGAACGGCAAATTCCGGAAACTCAACGACTGCAGGCCATGCACCTGGTACACACGCAGCTATGCCCCCATTGTGCGGTCACCGTTTCCGAAGAACATAATTTGGTTTGTGGCGCAGTGGTTGAGTGTTGGTTTTTAACGAGGGTTATGTTAGCCCTGTTGCTGTGTACTACGCACACAGCAATTAGTGCCACCGCCCAACTTTTCTCGAAGGATATCTGCTTCCATCTTGCCAGGACAAACGCAGTGACCTGCATAAAAGGGATAGCGACACATTATCGAGAAGGTGATAAGGATGTCTTAGAATTTTGGTACATACTACAAGGGGAATACAACGATCTTACAGCGACATGGACAACGTAGAACAAATTTCGTCAATTATTTAGAAAACTTATTCGCAGATTCTGTGGAAAGTTTGAGTGTTCCGCCTGCGAGACGAGGAGTAGGGAGATAGCGTGCCGTTAGAAGACTACGTTCACGCCTATGGTACTCAGGGGACTATGTTACTATTTATCAAGAGGACAACCTGGATTCACCCACGGGTTTGCACTAGGGCCCTGTTTTTCGTGTGCTTTCTTACATAACAAGGCGAAGGACGCTTCGTTACCCCTATTTGCCTTTCCGTTTAGATTTTTGGGAGGAATGTTTATAAACATGTAATTTATTATATGTAAAATAAAGTGATTAAATTAAAATAATGTAGTAAATAATTTACTGTGTTCTATAATGTGTAGTGAGTAAATGTATCTCTTAACTTGTAATCTCTGAACTCGTAACCTGACCGAGCGAGGTGGAGCAGTGGTTATCACACTGGACTCGCATTCGGGAGGACGACGGCTTAAACACACGTCCGACCATCATGATTTGAGTTTTCCGTGATTTCCCTAAATCACTTCAGGCAAATTCTGGGACGGTTCTTTTGAAAGGGCACGGCCGACTTCCTTACCCATCCCATAGGACCGTGACCTCGCTGTTTCGTCCCCTGCCCCAAACCAGCCAACCAACTTGTAATCTACTAAACCTTTTCTCATTATTGTTTTAACCTAACCTTCAGATCTCAACGACGTGAGGAGTCGCTAGGAACAATACACGGCTTACGTCAAACTGTAGAACTCCTTTCCCCGTCTGGATAACTAGGGCAGGTTGGGGGTACGCAAGTCGGCTATGTGGCACCCAGTACAAACACTTGCACCGAGACATTGAACCATACCAAATGATTATTATTATTATCCACAAACATAATTAAGTTTGAACGGAATCTCGGAGTGCGAGATTTAATCGCATCTGTCCAGTTTTTTTAGGTAAGGTTTGCCCTGTACAAACGTCAATACTCTCCATGTAATATACTGCATGACAAAAGGTCATTAAGCCCTTAGCTACATACCTGTGTGAGGCGAAATGTGGTTTTAAAACGTAAAGACGAAATTGTTCTCTGTATCTGACCTTGGCGTTTACACTGCGCCGTATTTATGAGTGGGCATTTATTACGTACATCAGCGCAGAATCACAAGCGGAAACACTTCCAGCAGAAATTTCCGCACCCTACCACGTTGCTGGTTCCTGCATTTACGTGTTATCTGATTTTACTCCAGTGATTGCCGGCCGCGGTGGTCTCGCGGTTCTAGGCGCGCAGTTCGGAACCGTGCGACTGCTACGGTCGCAGGTTCGAATCCTGCCTCGGACATGGATGTGTGTGATGTCCTTAGGTTAGTTAGGTTTAAGTAGTTCTAAGTTCTAGGGGACTGATGATCACAGCAGTTGAGTCCCATAGTGCTCAGAGCCATTTTGAACTCCAGTGATTACAATATCAAGTCAAAAGCACGCATCGGATAGCTAGAGAATATCGATGTGGGCGAACAAGGAAATGAATATATCGAACAGCTTGTAATCATTCTTCAGGAGATGGGAATTCTCTTTCAGGGTAGAGCATTTTTCTTTATGAGAAAATCATGAACTAATGGACCGTGTATGTTGGAGGCTGTTGGAATGATACCTAAGGTCTGGGTTCGATTGTCCCATCAGCCAATCATTTTTAACAAGCTCAAAGAGACCGTCTTCGCCTCTGGTCATACAAGTTGAACAATGTGGAGTTGCACCGTGGTTCCAAGTCGGTGTAGGTGGTTCCAGGTGGAGTCGGTGTAGGCTGAGCAATAAAAGAGGCGGAAGTCACGCCATCTAGAAACTTTGGCACCAGTTTGATTCTTACACGAAAATTTCTTTTTATTAGTGTTGCATATTGTATCTGAGATTTTGAAAATATTGGTGCTGGACTGATTCCAACTGAGATCTTTCCTTTCGCTGAGTTTGGCCCCTTTTGAGACGATCCAGATCCATCGCTTCATTCTGAGCGCAAGATTCCAAATTCCTCAGGGTCTGCACGAAGAGCGGTGGGAATCGGTTCGAATCGCGGTCTGGCACAAAAGGTTCCTTCCAGTTATTTTACGTTGTAGCATGCACACACCAACAGCAACAAATGGTACCGGTTTCGGCTGCCATTCAGACACAGAACGTTTCGACATGCACTTCATTTTCAAACATGCCACTCGTAGTTACTTGTGAAAAAGAATTCGATATTCAGCGCCTATTCGTGTGTGGTCTACAACGTTGATACGTGAAGGGTCAGATTACCAGTCAGAAATAAATAAACAAATAAAAAACTTTACGTCATCTTATTTCCAGATCAGACAGTTGCATATGTCGCTACTGGGGAAATTAAACGATTTTAAAGTCTATTTGTGACTCTACGTCAACGACGGAAGATGCTAAGTTCGAATCTCGTTAATGCAGAATTTTTTAGTCTCGTTATTTCAGTTTCAGTCATCTCGCTAATGGTGGAAAATTACGATTTCTAACATTTGATTGTGCTTATTTAACAATACGATTGGCTGCTGGGCTCGAAAATGTTGGTAACAGTGCAGGCTTCTAGTGTCTGTAAATGATTATCTTTGCTAGTATTTACTTCTGTTTCGCAGAAGCTGTTTGTGCACGTGTTACTGAATATTTGTTGCCCAAGTGCTGCGTATATTTGTGGAGGTACATATCCTTTAGTGTGAAATAAATACGAACTATGCCGCGCATCAAGAAATTCAATAAAAGGAAATTCCATGGTAACCGGTTCACAAACAAAGCAAGCCACACTGTTGAAAGTAACCTATGTATCAGTTCTTCAGAGAAGAAACTCCCACATGGCACGCCTCCTGGTGATTCAAATTTTTATGTTTTTCAATGACACTGTTTGTAGTGGATTTTTTGTTGTTGGTGTGGGCATCTTATCTTCTTTGATAAAGGAAGTGGCGAAATGTAAGCAATGTGATGGTGTAGGCTGTCTGGAAATAACTGAACAACAAAGTAGCTGGAAGGGTTTAGCGTCAAAATTAGCTGTTCTCTGTAGACCCTGCAATACATCTACCTCGAAAATGACTTCGAACATTGTGCATAATTCATATGATGTGAATTTGAAGTTAGTGTATGCAATGTGTGCAATAGGAAAAGGAAAAAAGGCTGCTAAAACGTTTTGTTTTTTTTTAGATTAGATTAGATTTACTTTCATTCATTTTCGATCTGTAGTGATTTCATTTTTGACCAACAGTAAATTCATAACTGAGATTTTCAGTGAAATTTTGTTTTAACTAGTATGAACGTGCTCTACCTAAAAGTGGGTTTTACTGTACCCTAAACACCACAGTGATGTCGCTCAAGCATTGGATGGCTTTTGTCAAAACCAAAACATTGAAGATTTGCATGACCCTACCTACGGGTGATATATCTGCGCAGGGCAATGCAACAGAAACGCATGCTGCGTTATTGTGGGAACAGTTGCAGGTCTGCGTGGACAGTATATAGACATCTCCACACGATCGGTTTGTCGTCTAGGAGTCCATTACAAACAGGAGTACAAACTCCAAGAACCTTCACGAATGAAGAAGTACGTAGCGGAACACCTGGAATGAAGTCGGTATCAACGCTGTCGGGATCTCTTTCCCGACGAGTGCAGGATTTGTCTGACGCTTGATGATTATCCTCTGTAGAGACAGCTAGGTAACAATGGTTGAGCAAGTAGGCAGTCACTCGTGTTTTGGGCAAGTATCGTTTATGGATGTACACTTCTCGTCATTCTCGACTGTAATTTGCATGCGGCCTGGTATTACGACAAGGTTCTCAGATTGTCATCTCTATTGTAAAAGCGTGATCCGAAGGCAAGAAGCCATTGCCATAAGAGAGCCTTTTGCCATAACACACTGGTGCAGCATTTCCCCATAACGCCTGCCTAAGTGCTCTGCCCGCCTACCGGTCAGTGACCAGTGAGATACCGTAACGAGGGATGCTTTGGCATGTAGCGTACATGACATTTGCGCGACAATCCACAACAAACTCGCTTGGTGCGTAAAAGCACTGGCCATCCAGTCAGTCTGAGCATAAAATTTGTGAACCGTCGAGTCAGTGTCCACTGTAGATGGGCTTCTGTTGTGAGGATACCGTCCTGACAGGGTTGCATGACTGGGGTTCCATTCACAGCACGGACGAGCCGAGAGTCGAACTGAGTCCCTCCCAGCTAGATCTACTGGGTGCAAAACACCACCAGCCAGAAATTCGAGCGCAGCTCGCGCCCCTGGAGTCCACATTCTCGTCACAGTGTGGCTGAGGGCAGGCTGCCTGCATATACTGCAGTCTGCTTGGTGTAAGTCTGCCACATCAGCTTATGATACTGTTCGGTTACCTGGCCAGGAATGTTAACGTCGCAGTGCCAGTCTCCATTGAGTTGAGGTGATCGTAGCAACTACTTGCACCTTCACGCCAACGCTTTACAGCCAACCATCCTCCAGGAGGAAGTCTGAACTAGGTGGCACAGAGGTTAGCACACTGGACTCGCCCTTAGGAAAACCACGAATATTTTAAGTTTTCGTGATTTGCCTAAAATCGCTTCAGGCAAATGCTAAGATGTTTCCTTCGAGAGAGCACCCCCGATTTCCTTTCCCATCCTTAAAAATCAATCCGAGCTTGCGATTTGTCTCTAATTACCTCGATGTCGACGTGATGGTAAACTCCAATCTTCCTTCCTTGCAGAAGGCAGGAAAGCCTGCGGCGTCTGCTGACACGAACATGAGTGAGCACTGAAATTCGCAGTATGTCACTGCAAGAACTACTCACACAAAGGAAGGCCACTGTCGAAAATTTGAGAACCAATGTTCCAACCACCTTGTGGGAGGATCCAAGCGTGTTTCAATGCCCTGAGTGAAGCACTACGATATTGCGCGATACCCAGTAGCAAATTTCATTTTCTACAGATGTGCTGAAATGTGCGCCTTCGAAGAAAGTGCCTTCATTCCTTATTTTGTTTTTGTTTCGCAGTGTGTATGTATATTGCCCATTTCATTTTTCAATCAGCTGCCTTTGTGGATAGTAAAAGTGTGTAGCATTATGAAAACACTTCTTTATCCTAAAAGTATTTTCAATGGTGATCACTTAATTTGGATGTCAGTGAAAGAGCGTTTAGCAGATATATTTACACGAACTGAAACTGTACCGGCAGTCTTGATGGACAGACAAAAAAATTGCACTATCCCATACTTGCTGTGGACTAAAAGCACTTTTACGCACAATGGCGAAGTCTTCAAAGCAGTCACCTAGTAAACTGAGGTCAAACGACTTGTTACATAAAGGAACACAACAATAATGTTGTGACGTCTATGGAATAGACACAGTAAATGAATAAAAAGATCACTGATGATGACAAATTATTGATCAAACATGATTGAAAATAACAAACAATATGTTTCCAGTAGACATAGGTGAATCACGAGAGTAGCTACATGAATTACTGACAGGTCATGAAAGGTGAATGTCATATGGAAACGGGAGGCAAAAAAAGAGATTTCGTTACTGAACTGCAGTGTCTGAGAAATGTATGAAGGAGCCTTGGAGTGTAATGTATCGCTGACAGTGATTTTATTAGAGACTGGAATGGAGAAGTATGAGTTCTTTGTGGAACCCTATCACCATTTGCGTGCAGCAGATAACGTACAAAGTAATTAAATCACGATGAATAGTTGGGGCTGTAAATACGCAAATGCAGAATCGTTAATACTGCGCCATTCTACTCCAGCCTGACAAAAGGGTTGCATCTGACACGAAATACGATGAGGAAACAAGTAGGCTACCAACTATTGCTGAATGGAAATATAAAAGAAACGGATTTCGTGATAGAAACTTTAGAATGAAAAAAATAAACCAATGAAGCTTGCGAGACCTGCAGAGCGTTCTATTACGGATAAATGTATTCCATTGCGATTACCGATACCAAAATTCATCAATACGGAAAAAAGAACAAATTACATTTTTGTCATCAACGAGCAAACTAAAGAAAGCTGAAACCAAGCAATAAATTCGCACTGCAGTACCCAATCAGGTCTGCAGCTGAACAGAGAACAACTTGATTAGCGTGAGATGATACTTTATCCCGGATGGAGACATCCACTGGAATAGATGTGATACTTAGTGTACCTTAAGAGAGTGAAATAGCACAATGACTGTCCCCATTAGACATTAATTACGTAGCAGAGCGTTTAATTTATTTCCTGGGAATTTTCGTAAACAATATAGCTCTCTATGATGAAGTGTTGATGTAAATATAGTTCAATATTGACGAAATATCAGTAGAAGGAAGACTCATAACTACCTCTCAGTACAAAGAAATATGAATTTGTATATTTTACAGAGTGCAAGAATGATTGCATAATTAGTCATTTCACGTAACAATGTGGTATTAATAATGTGTGGTGATATGAAATTGAATAGTGTAGACTCATTTGAATTTTACAGAAATGATAGATTTTGGGTTGCAAGTAGAATTTTAAACAGTAACTGTTTTTCTCCGAGAGAGAGCACTTATGGAAGAGACTTCTATTTCCTGTAGTTTCTGAAAATCGACTGAAGCGAATACTGTCGTTGTTCCTTTGAAACACAACTGATTTCTCCTCCTATCCAATCCCATCTTTAAGTTCTCAGCACTGCCTTGTCTTGCACCTTTCTTTGTGTGGACTATGCTTGCTCTGTCTCGCGTTGTACTTACTATGTCATGTGTTGTGCCTTGCAATATCTTGGCTTGTGACTAGTAATGTCTTGTCTTATGTCTTGCAATGCCTTGTATCCTAACTTGTTGCCTTGAGTAGTCTTTTGCCTTGTGACTTGCTTTGCCTTTTGTCCTTTGTTGTGAGTTGGCTTTTGTCTTGTGCCTTGATTTGTCTTTTGTGTTGTCCACTTTTTTTTGCCTTGAGTTGTCTCTAGCTTTGTGTCTTGACTTGTCTTTTGCCTTGACTTATCTTTCGTCTGTACCTTGATTTGTCTGTCATTTTGTGCCTTGTATTGTGTTTTAGCTTGTGCCTCATCTTGTCATGTTTCGTCTTGCCGTTTTGTGCACCATTTCTAATGACTTCACTGTTGACAGTAAGTCAAACCTTTATCCTTACCATCAAGTATATGGGATGTACATTCAGCCTAGAGTGGAGATGTTATTCGTTTTATACAAATGAGCATGGCATGAATTTTCAGTCTTATTTGCTATGGGGGAAGTATTGGAAAGACTTAAAAACATACAGGCTACCATTCGAAGAAAGCACCCTAATTTATTGTAAAAGCTAAGTGATAAAAATCTGTTATCCCCCTCAGTCTTGAATTCCTTTAAAACAGATAAAAATATTCTTGCATTTTTTCATCTACGTATGGAACTATTTATTGTATATTTTAGTAAAATTAAAATTTGCCATATTCGTTCAAAAATAAAAAAATTGTCCAATAAACTGGATTGGGTCTGGAAGGTAGTTAAAGATGTGAAATAAGAACTCAACAGGTACCATAAATTCAAACTTTACAGTTACTTCTTTCTCAACATATATTTTTCTTTTTTGAACACCAGAAAGTGTTCATATTGCAATAATTAATATGTAAACATGATTACCCTGGACACTTCGCAATGGGTCCGCCTTCTTCACTGTTTTTCGATGTAGTACAGCATTCCAGCGACAGAGGGCAGCAGGAATCATGAAAGTAAAAGCGACAAATGACCAGAAAGTAGGTCACTGGGTCTCAAAGGTGAACGAAATCATTTACTGGTACAAAATGTGTAAAAGTTCGGTGTGAAAATCAGGTCTGAAACGATTAAACAGATTTCAGAGTTTAATTACGAATATTCTTCAGTTGCTCAATTCTCACTCTGAAAGACAGCGTGAAAATAAAATTGGCTAACAACTGACACATAAATATGTAAATAAGCTTGTCTTTGTTCTCATTTTTCGATCGTGCCATCTATTACAATTATGGTACACTAAATTATTAAATTATAATATACAGTGCAAAAATATGTAGATAAGCTTGTCTTTGTTCTCATTTTTCGATCGTGCCATCTATTATAATTATGGTACAATAAATTATTAAATTATAATATACAGTGCAATAAAAAGTACGCACTGCCGCACACTTTGTTATGACTGCCAGAGTATTGATGTGTGAAGATACGCTAAGACTCGAAACAGCCTAAGGTGACTGCTTGTGCAGACACTGTTTACAGACAGGATAGCAGCAGCCCCAGAATGCTGCCCTGCGACACGCCCGATGTTATACGAGTTCCTAATGGAAGGCGTTGCTTGACGATTCTGTCTCAGAGGCTTTGTTCGGGTGGCCGTGAGGAGTGCGAGAATGGTGATGACCAAAACGGGCAATAACAATAGAGCCATACCGGAACTGGCAGGCGTTGCGTCACGGCGATCACGCTAGTGCGCCGTTGGCTGGCTGCTCGGGGCGTTGCATGACCACCGCAACAATTACGAGCACGTGGGGAGTGGGGACGGAGCTCACGTGCGCGCTCGCCCGTGTAGCTCAGCCGCGCTGCCGAGTGTGACGCCGCGGTGGCTGCAGCGACCTCTGTCGCGACCCGCGGTTACGACAGCAGCTCTGCACCGCGACGTCGCTGCATCCCATTGTGACCGGCGATGCGCCTTTGTTCTCCAGCGCTGTGACGTCACGTGCGGAACGTCGTGAGGGATCCTGCCGAAGGCGGTGCAGCGCGAACAGTAGGTCACGAGACAGTGCGGAAGCGGCCTTGTGCTCCGCTTTCGTCTTGGTCCACACCCCGGCCAAATAATCACGTGGCAGAACCTACTTTGTGCCTAGTTTGCCCTAGGTAGGTTCCGTCTTCCGAGATTTCTAAAGGGGCCTTCGACATGTACGATACCAAATGGTCGACTAATCTTTATTACTACTTAAAGGCTAGTCATTGTTTAACCTTGTTACCAAAAATCTCGAAACCTTCCCGACCAGTTTACTTCAAATATTTAGAAGATACTCTAATAAGTGTTCGGTCGGACGTGAGCTAGATATTGTTGATAGAATGTATATACTATGTAAAAATATGTATACACTATATGAAGGGGAAATATTGTTGGAAAAAAAATCACGAAAGGTTCTTGTTGGAATGAGATTTTCACTCTGCAGCGGAGTGTGCGCTGATATGAAACTTGCTGGCAGATTAAAACTGTGTGCCGGACCGAGCCTCGAACTCGGGACCTTTGCCTTTCGCGGGCAAGTGCTCTACCAAGCCATGTCTCCGCAATATCCTTTCTTTCAGGAGTGCTAGTTCTGCAAGGTTCGCAGGAGAGCTTCTGTAAAGTTTGGAAGGTAGAAGGCGAGGTACTGGCATAAGTGAAGCTGTGAGGACGGGGCGTGAGTCGTGCTTGGGTAGCTCAGTTGGTAGAGTACTTGCCCGCGTAGGGCAAAGGTCCCGAGCTCGAGTCTCGGTCCGGCACACAGTTTTAATCTGCCAGGAAGTTCCAGTTCTTGACTGATTTACTTCAGATTTGATACTGTAATAAACGTTTGGACGTGGAAACGTTGTCAGCAAAAGTCTAGCAAAGTTTTTGACCTATTCTCTTCAAATTTTTGCACGATGTTCTAGTACACGTTTAGATGGACGTAGGCTGTATACTTTTCTATAATATAGCAGGGAAAAGCTGTTAACAAAACTCTCTAAAAGGTCTTGAGCGACTTTCTTCAAACATTTACACGATACTCTAATAAAAGCTAAGATGCATGTAAGCTACATAGTTTTCAATATTTATGGTTTATAAATACACAGTGTGTAAAAGGGATTTGTAGTGCAGCACACTTTCTTCAGTCACCAATATAAAATCTTTAAAGGGGTTTATTATTAGAAAAACTCGAAAAATTCTTGACTTATTTACTTCAAATTCTACACGATACTGTAACGAACAGCTGGATGGACATTGGCTTCAAATATTTTTTGATATGTGTGGTGTATGTAAGTACACTGAAGGAAAGAAATCGCAACATCAAGAATGATCAATCAGAGTGCTGAAATTTCTGGAATACATTTGTCTAGGTAACATATTTAAATGATTAACATTGGAAGATCACAGGTTAATGTAACTGCCAGATAAGGCCATTGCAAATGTGGAATGCCGATACATTAATAACCTATGTAACAGCCAGAATGTTGAATGCAAGCAAGCAAACGCGCATGCATTATGTTGTACAGATGCCGGATGTCAGTTCGCTGTCTGTTTAATTATCCCGTTTTAAAACTTGGTGACACCGTTCTTACTTTTCATGAAAAGGTGAAGTATCTAGGTCTTATCTTTGATGAGAAGTCAACATGGCTGCCACATCTTAAAGAACTGAGACTGAGATGTCTCAAGGCCTTAAACATCCGCAAATGCGTCAGTCATAGGTCTGGGGAGCCGACAGGGTGCATCTACTCCAACTTTATACCACTTTTGTGTGACCTCGGCTTGAATATGGATGCCAGGTTTATGAGTCAGCAAGGTCTTTATACCTTAAAATGCTGGAAGCAGTTCACCAAGAGGATGTTAGGCTGCTAACAGGGGCTATCGCACGAGCCCTGTCGTCTGTTTGTGTGCAGAGGCTGGTAAGCCTCAAATGGTTCAAATGGCCGTAAGCACTATGGGACTTAACAGCTGAGGTCATCAGTCCCCTAGACGTAGAACTACTTAAACCTAATTAACCTTAAGACATTACACACGTCCATGCTCGAGGCAGGATTCGAACCTGCGACCGTAGCAGCAGCGCCGTTCCGGACTGAAGCGCCTAGAACCACTGGGTCACAAAGGCCGGCGTTGGTGAGCCTCCGCTGTCTATTCGATGTCTTCTTGTGGTACGCCAAGCATATAGGGCACTGTCCGTTCCTACATCGCCAGTATCCAGTTACGTTGTTCAGCCGCCACTGGAACGGCTGTTCGATCAAAGGCCACAAGCAAGACGGCCATTTGGGATCCGTGCAAAGGAGAGCCTTGAGCTATTACAGGTGGGGGAGGGAGCGGGGCATTAAGGTCCAAAGCCAGGGGTGGAATAGGGCATCCCGCTGGCTACTACCAAAGCCCAGATTGCTTTTAGAACTGATTGCTTACAAGAAGCACTGTATCGCAGATTACGTTTTTAAAATAAAATTTAATGAGATTTTACGTAGCCACCCAGATATTATTAATGTCTACACGGATGGTTCTAAGCAAGGAGATATTTTAGGTTGTTCTGTCGTGTTCATCGACGTTGTCCTCAGGATAGGGCTCCCAGAGCAGTTTATTACACGGAACTGTTTGCTATCCTCAGAGTAATGTAGCAGATGAGACTGCGCCGTGACAAAAAATTTATCATCTGCTCCAATTCTCAAAGTGCCCTTCTCGCTGTTGGACAGATGTGCGGAGCAGATCGGATGGTGCAATAGGTGCAAGACGCTTTCCTTCTCCAGCAAAAGGAAAATAAGAAAATCATTTTTTGCTGGGTTCCAGGGCACATAGGCGTCCAGGGAAACGAACTCGGTGATGCTGCTGCTAAGGAGGCCTGCTCCCTTCCTCCTCCTGCTCGCTGTTCGGTCCGTCTGCGAGCTGTCACTTCATTTGTGACCAGGAAGGCCACATGTTAGTGGGAGTCTCAGTGGCTGGAAGTGAGGAGCAACAAACTACATTCAGTTAAGACTTCAGTGCGACTATGGATCACCTCCTTCCGCTCGCGACGGTGTGAAGAAGTAGCCCTTTACTCAGCTTAGAGTGGGACATTGTCCATAGACACATGGGGAGGAGCCCCCAGTATGTCAGAGATGCGGGACACAGCTGTCAGTAGGACGTATTTTACCTGAGTATGTTTTATATGACGACCTGAGAGTTGAACTGGGTCTCGCAAGGGATCTTCCCTCTCTTTAACTGATAACGAGGCCAGTGCTGTTCGTGTCTTAAGATCTTGTATGGCGTCCGGAATTCTTCCCAAAATACTGGGTGTGAGATTGTAATGTGTCACAGAGTGGCTGGGTCACGCATTATCTCTAAGTCGTCATCCAGCCACGGTTATCGGTCACTTTTTTAACAGCATCTTTACAGGTAGTTTTTCCATGATTTTATTTCGTTATTCCGCTGTGTCTCGCTGAAATTTATTCCGGGCTTTTCTGAAGCTCGCCTCCTGCGGTCTGCTTTACAATTCCTCTGGTGGGATGAAACGTAGTTTTACGGTTTATTGATCTCCTTCCATAGATTTTCACAACCTTCTTCGGTATATCATTACTGCCAGGTCGCTGATGACCTAGCTGTTTAACGCCCTCCGCTATAAATAATCATCATCACCACCGGATGTCAGTTTGTGGGATGGAGTCCATGTCTGTTGCCCTTGGTCGGGTGTTCGATGATGTCCCATATGTTCTCGATTGGAGACAGATCTGGTGATCGACCAGGCCACGGCAACATGTCGACAGTCTGTAGACCGTATTAGGTTACCACAGCGTTATGCGGACGAGCGTTATCCTGTTGGAAAATACCCTCTCGAATCCCATTCATACATGGCAGCACTACAGGCCAAAGCAGCAGACTGAAGTACCGTTTTGCAGTCATCGTGCGTGGGATAACCACGAGAGTTCTTCTGCTGCCATATGAAACCACACCCAGGTTCATAACTCTAGGTGTAGGTCCTGCCGGCCGCGGTGGCCGAGCGGTTCTAGGCGCTCAGTCCGGAACCGCGCGACCGCTACGGTCGCAGGTTCGAATCCTGCCTCGGGCATGGATGTGTGTGATGTCCTTAGGTTAGTTAGGTTTAAGTAGTTCTAAGTTCTAGGGGACTGATGACCACAGATGTTACGTCCCATAGCGCTCAGAGCCATTTGAACCAGCTTTGAACCAGGTTTAGGTCCAATATGTCTACTGCACAGACTGTTTGACCGAAGACCCTCAACTGGCCTCCTAACCAGTACACAGCCCTCACTGCCACTGAGGCAGAACCAGGTTTCACCAAAATACACGACAGACCTCCACCCTACCCTCCAATGAGCTCTCACTTGACACCACTGATGTCGTAAGTGATGCTTTTCTGGTGTCAGTGAAATGCACGCTACAGGGCATCTGGATTGGAGACGTCCTCGAGCAACCGATTTGCAACAATTCGTTGTCACTGAGGTGCCAACTGCTGCTCAGACAGCTGCTGCAGATGCGTTACGATGCGAGAGAACCACATGCCGAACACGATGGTCTCTCTTTTCAGTAGTCCGAAATGGCCATCCAGAGCCCAGTCTTCTTGCGACTGTATTTTCTCGTGATCACCACTGTCAGCAATCACGTACAAGTCTTTCTGCAGTATCGCGGAAGGAACATCGAACTTCTCATAGCCCTATTAGACGACCTCATTCAAACTCAGTGAGGTGTTGATCATCGCGTCTTTGTCGCTTTAGAGACATTCTTACTAACATCAACTCACCACGTCCAATCTCAAAGGTAAATAACGCATGCGGACCGTTTCTGCGGGTATTTAAAGCAAAACTGATTTTTATCCTGATGGTGGCGCTACCAGCGCAACTGGCCCGAAATTTGAACAGACGTTATCTTTCAGATGTAGAAACACACCTGCCGACTTTCGTGTATGTCTCACACCTCATTCTTGGTGCTGTGATTTTTACTGTCAGTGTATATGAACACGAAGGAGGAGCGCTGTTAGCATAGATCTCCGAAAGTTTTCACTCGACTTCATCTTCTGCGTGATACTCTAATAAACATTCAGATGGACATATGCCTCACATCTTTTTAACCAACAATTACAGGTATCTT
Source organism: Schistocerca piceifrons (assembly GCF_021461385.2). NCBI lineage: Eukaryota > Metazoa > Arthropoda > Insecta > Orthoptera > Acrididae > Schistocerca > Schistocerca piceifrons. The sequence continues at coordinate 547,617,468 of NC_060138.1, read as the reverse complement.
GATGCAACTGACTGCGAGACAGTAACTCCTGCGCTACGCTGTGCTGTACTGTGACAATGTGCGGTTTCTTTTCTTTTCGCTTTCAGTTTTCAATACGAAAGCAGGGCATTTAAAGTATTAGACAAATTGTATCTCACACATATCTTCTTTTTCCTTATACTTAACCTCTTCAGTCCCTATGTAGCGTATGTGCTACACCGAAATTTTATTTTTTTCTAGGTCAGGGAATAAACCAAACTTTCTATACATAATTGTAACTTACGCTTTACACCATGTGCTTTCACTTCTTTACTTTTTTTCCGTTTCTGCACGTTCCCAAAAGGTTCCCAATACGTTGCACCACATGCTTAGAAAAGGTGTTTATCGCAGTGTTCGAAAAATAAAGATAATTTCTGTTTGTGTTTAGTACTTGTGGACTAGAGTGCTTTTAGATCCTGCTATAATATGCCAATAGACCCTACACTATCGAATAAGTGATTGCTTATTTCATCACAACAGTGTAGCGGTGTATTGTTTAATTTTCACATTCCAGTGACGTTGTTTTTATAACCTTTAAGTGTTTAGTATTGAATTCTCCGGAAATCACACATATTTTAATTATTTTTAATATGAAAGGTATTCACTTTGAACATGTTCTAAAATGTTTATGATTCACACCAGTCTATTTATTTCAGTATTTCAATCTTATTTTGCCCAAGAACAATGTATTGAATAACAATATAAGCTTTTCATTCACAAAATCTAAGCTCGGGACAGAGGAGGATAATTGTACAAGACAATGTATTTATAACTATGTTCTCTTTTATTTTCTTTTGAGTAGTGGTTTTAACAGAAAACAGGAAACTTGTATTTATGACTTATGAGCTTATGATAAAAATAGTACTATGTAATCGGAACTGTCCGAAATTTTGTAATCCTACCCGTTCGCAAGTTAAAACTGTTTAAAATACGGTCATTGTAGCTATTATCTTCACAGATACAGTGGCATCAGAGGTCTGTCTCATACCCCATATACGGCTCAGGCAGAGTATGGCGGCCGATGCACAGTGGACAGTTTTCGTTCAAAGCACTGGACGGGTTTATTCGTTTGCTCAGAAGGGGATGCCGATGAGTGTTTTCCACCTTTCGGGCGGTCTGCGATGTTAGAATCGAGGCACACACCCTGCGATCTTCCTCAAACGAATTTACAGAAACTATTCGCGAAATAAAATTATTTTGGCTTTACTTGTAGATTTAGATTCCAGGTTCATGATGATGTGCCCATCATTTCGTTATTGGTCATAGTTATTGTGATATTTACGTCAATGTAAGACACTGGGCGAAAATCGGATTAGTGTGCAACGAAAAGTAGAGGTCGCTACAAGTTTGCGTTTGCTGCATATTAGGTAATATGTCGATGCCTATGAAATTTAGCTAACATATTGAATTTTTCTTTAGACTTGGGTAGAGATATCTATTTGTCACCAATCTCGAGAAAAATTATTTGATGTAGCACACTCATTTTCGATCGCGCCGCGCCAGCCATAAAGCCAGAATGAAATAGAGTTTAGGTTTTACTCAAAATTCGCGACTCATTACGCCTCTCTGAAAGTTGCAAATGGTTAACAAACAAGGTGAAAATAGAGCGCTGCATTTTCGGCGGAATTCTTTTTAGATTCTAACGAAAGCAGAGGTGACAGTAGATCTTTTCGAATGGTCAGCATGCGAGTGTGAACATGAAGGAGCTCCACTTAAAATTTACAAAAAATATGAGTGTAGGCTTCAGATTAGAACGACACTTGTTACTGATATTACAGCTACTACCACAATGAGCAGTTGCTCGACAGAGTAACCCTTCGTGTGACTAACTTGTGTTAAATTGGGGAAGCCAAAAAATATGAGATATATTTAGAGGCCATTAGTAAAGCACAGTCGTTTCAGCAATTAGTCGCTGGTCTGTACCAGTGTTACCAAAACCAGACCAGCACATAGTTTTATAGCGAGAAGCTTAGTACTTCGTTTTTGAAACGTAATGAGTCGATGGAAGCCGTTTCAGACAGGTTACGCAAAGTCAATGCGCAGATGTATGGGCCCACCCAGAAAGTGGAGGCCAATAAGTTGTTACTGCAGCAAGCAGAAAAAAGAGCATTAGAAGTTTTCTTGCACGGAATACCAGCAGAAATGTCATAATGAATTAGTGTTGAGAATCGTAATGATTTCACTTCAGCTCTTAGAACTGGATCACAGCTTGAGGATATAGATTTTCACCGAAGCAACAGTTGGAGGATTGTGTATTTATTTCGGTGGTCAAATGTTACAAGTGTAGACATAAGGGCCCTATACACAAACAGTGTTGACAACCATGATATTCGTGTGGGAAGGTGGGCACCGGATTCTGAGAACAGGAGAAGTGCGATGCAGAACCGAGAAAAGCAGGCATTAAACTCAAATGGTAATGCTTTGTCCATCGGAAAGAGGTGTAGATAGATCATAACACTGTACAAGTCAGTGCACAGACAGAATGGTGTGTAGTGGGCTTAGTGAGAGCTGTTGAAAAAAGATTTCTTGTATAAATGAGGGTGCATGTATCCGATGAGCAGGAGAAAACATGGGCCACCACAATATCAGACGTGTGGAGTCCGCGATAACAGTGGTGAGTCATTGGGTGTGGTGGTACTTGATTTTAATATTGGTAAAAGCAAGTTTACTGAAAATATGGAAGTTTTAGCATATGTGTGTGAAGGTTATTCAATGATTCTCAGCTTCTTCTCAATAAACATCGTGCTAGGATTGATATTAGGAAACACATGGTTGAGCTTAATGAAACTCTGATTCGGTTAAGAGGCACAGCTGCGAACGAAGCAATATGATAAGGGTCAGCTGTCATGAAGGTGACGCCAATCAAACTGCAGATGATTTCGTTGTAGGAGGATAAAATACTGGCAGGTAATATGGGTTTCAGTGGGTACCATTTTACCTTGTGGGACTGTGTACGTGGTTGAGCCACTCTCAATCAATGAAGAATTGCATGGTTCGCACTGGTTTTTGTGCAGAAGCATTGCACAGGTGAATAATACTCGTGGACAATATAAGGTTCCAGTTAGCATAGATAATTTTGGCAGAGGTGAAGATAGCCTGTCAAAGGGTAAAGTGTTAGATGAAGTGTTAGACGAAGCTGACTTCGATAGCGCATGTCTGGATATAAATCATAAGCAAACTGTCGACGCAGCTGCATTCCGTGACGCACTTGAAGGATTGTGATCACACAGTTGTGGAGGAAGTATTGTTGAAGTTTAGCCTCTAGTTTTGTACAGATGGGCAGTTACCGGAAATTCTGGTATCTCAGCACTAAATACCTACAGGGGATAGTACACTGATTTATAGGAAACCGTATTCGATAGTGAGACATTTACAGCCATTAGTGGAGGAGTTTATTGAACAGCAACTATGAGATGGGATCATAGAACCTAGCCTCTGGAGCATGAGTATAGTTAGCATGCATAAGAAATTATTTGATGGAATGAAGAAATGTGATTATAGATATCTGAAAGTGCACACTGTTACAGGTGCTTATCCAGTCCCTAACATTATGGGAACCTCGGATTATTCGGGTCATTTTTGTTACTTTACTACAACGGATCTTGAAAGTGGTTATCATCAGTTAGGACTCTGTAGACGTTATCAGTAAAAGTGCCATTTGGTTCACAGCTGTTATTGGATGGCATTTTAAGGGGTTAAAGCATAGGACCTGTATGGTTTATTTTCATGACGTAATAATTTTTTGAAATGGTGTACCAGAAGATGTGACACGACTGGAGGATGTCTGTAGTAGATTACAGTTAGCATGTTTGATGCTGAGCACAGACAAGTGCCATTTTGGGCAAATTCGAGTTAACTACCTGGGTCATGTAATTAATGAATGCGATGTGCAAACTGATCCTCGTCTTACAGAAGCAATTCATAATTTTCGAATACCATGGACAACTGAACAGATACAGCCATTCAGCGGTTTGTGTAACTACTAGCATAAATCCGTAAAAGATTATGCAAAAATAGCTGAACATTTGTATAGTTTACTCAGAAAGGCTGTAAAGTTTCAGTGGGAACAGAAGTGTCAGCTAGCATTCGAAAAATTGAGGAAGCATTGTTAACGTACCCAATACTAATTTTTCCTGATTTTTAAAACAAGTGCATCCTCTTGTGCGACAGTTCTAATGAATCAGTCAGCTGTATTTTGAGACATTGTGAATGGACAGTTGCATCCAGCAGCGTGTGCTTTGAGGCAGTTAAAAAAAGCAGAGCATAACTACTCAACAAATGAAAAGAAAATGTTAGCAGTCATATATGGTATTACGTATTTCCAGCGTTACTTATATGACTGGAAATTTAAAGTTGTGACAGATCGCTTGACATTGAAATGGTTGGTTGGCCTGAAAGACCCATCTACTCATCTAACATGTAGGGCTCCCAGGCTCAGGGAATTTGATTATGAGGTCATCTATAAGGAAACACATGAACACAGGCGTACTAAATCACAAAGTAGCCCTGTTGATTACAATGGGCAGGAATGTGTTAGAATGGCAGCAAGCAGAGGCAGACGATAAAGGCAGTCATGCGCTCAAGTCACAACTGGACTTTATTGGACATGAGGATTTGTTGTGCAGAATCGCGAGATGCTGATCATATGTCATGGTCCCAGCAGCTTTTCAAGTGGATGTGTTACAACAGGTCGTGGTGGCCAATGATAATGCACGCAGAGAGCAGATATTTCGCATGAGAAAATATCTTTGCAGAGATTACCGGAGGCATTAAAGCCATTTCAAATGTTTGGGCTCAACATCCTCGGACCATTCAACAAAACACCTATGGGGAACAGCTATGTGCTTACGATCATCAACCATTTCACAGCTTCTAGCAATGATATCAATTCCAGACCAATATGGAAGCACTGAATCCCAGGTGTCAGTAAAAGATGAATATTGAATTTTCGAGTATCTGATACCCTAGTCACAGATCAGCGAACGGATTTCGATTCAGACCTTATGAAACAGCTTTGTCTTACGTGAAATATTCAGAAGTGGACGTGTTCCACCCTCAAACCAATGGGAGGATCGAGAGTGTTCATAACACTTTCTGAATATGCTGAATATGTCAGTACTAGATACGATGGCTGGGACATATATCTTCCAATATGTAGTTTGCATGTATAACTCGAAGGGACAACTCGTACGGGAGCAGGTAAGTCACCATTTGATGTTGAATACAGGAGGACAATATTGATGGATATATTATCGTTGTGCATAGAATATGCTTCTTGCCCTCATATATTTCTAACCCGTCTGTAGTGGCTTGTGGCATGCAGACATGTGACACTGTTGCTGGTCAGTCAGCTAGGCAGGATCGTTGAGCTCGGCTGCCTCTCTGCTTCTGCTCTAGAGGAGTGGGCACCAGATTTCGTTCTCTGCCTTTGTTAATTAAATAGTCATCCGCAAATTAAAAATACATACATCAAAAAAAGTTTTGCATCGCCCCAGCTCTCAGAACTCTTGTTGATAGACGTAACGTTGACTGTGGGTATTGTATCGCAGACACAGTCCCTTTCACTGTTCAGAAAAGTCACTAAACCCACCCAAAGATGTAAACAACCATGCATGAGCAGCGCCTATTAGACGGGGGGGGGGGGGGGGGGGCACAGCCGATCAGTTCCAATCATTCCACCAGGAAGGAGGTACACGGCTCGTGTTGTCTGTAGTTCAACCATGCCTAGACGGTCAATACCGCTGTCGCTGTTCGATCGCGTCCGCATTGTTACTTTGTGACAGGAAGGGTTCTCAACAGTGGAAGTGTCTAGGCGTCTCGGAGTGAATCAAAGCGATGTTGTTCGGACATGGAGGAGTTACAGAGAGACAGTAACTGTCGATGACATGCCTCACTCAGGCCTCCCAAGGGCTGCTACTGTAGCGGATGACCGCTAACTACGGATTATGGCTCGGAGGAAACCTGATAGCAACGCCACCATGTTGAATAACGCTTTTCGCGCAGCCACAGGACGTCGTGTTATGACTCAAACTGTGCGCAATAGCTTGCATGATGCGCAACTTCACTCCCGACGTCCAAGACAAGCTCCATCTTTGCAACCACGACACCATGCAAAGCGGTACAGATGGACACAACAACATGCCGAATGGACCGCTCAGGATTGGCATCACGTTCTCTTCACCGATGAGTGTCGCATATGCCTTCAACCCCACCATCGTCGGAGACGTGTTTGGAGGCAACCCGGTGAGGTTGAACGCCTTAGACACAGTGTCCAGCGAGTGCAGCAAGGTGGAGGTTCCCTGATGTTTTGGGATGGCATTATGTGGGGCCGACGTACGCCGCTGATGGGCTGATGGTCATGGAAGGCGGCGTAACGGCTGTACGATACGTGAAAGGCATCCTGCGACCGATAGTGCAAACATATCGCAGCATATTGGCGAAGCATTCGTCTTCATGGACGACAATTCGCGGCCCCATCGTGCACATCTTGTAACGACTTTCTTCAGGATAACGACATCGCTCGACTAGAGCGGCCAGACATGAACCCTATTGAACATGCCTTTGATAGATTGAAAAGGGATGTTTATGGGCGATGTGACCCACCAACCACTCTGAAGGATCTGCGCCGAATCGCCGTTGAGGAGTGGGACAATGTGGACCAACAGTGCCTTGATGAACTTGTGTGTAGTATGCCACGACGAATACAGGCATTCATCAGTGCAAGAGGACGTGCTACTGGGTATTAGAGCTGCCGGTGTGTACAGCTATCTGGACCAACACATCTGAAGGTCTCGCTGTATGGTGGTACAAAATGCAATGTGTGGTTTTCATGAGTAAAAAAAGGGCGGAAATGATGTATACATTGATCTCTATTCCAATTTCCTGTACAGGTGCCGAGGAGCCTCTAGGAACCGAGGTGATGCAAAACTTTTTGTGGTGTGGGTAAACATCGCAACACTAAACTGCACAAGCATTCATCACAGTCAGTTATTATACTGCATGTCTGTTACCTCATGTACTTAGTAACGCGTACATTAAAAGTGATTTCATTAAGGAATTTATCAGCGAAATGGATGAAGTTACCCATAAATACACTCCTGGAAATTGAAACAAGAACACCGTGAATTCATTGTCCCAGGAAGGGGAAACTTTATTGACACATTCTGGGGTCAGATACATCACATGATCACACTGACATAACCACAGGCACATAGACACAGGCAACAGAGCATGCACAATGTCGGCACTAGTACAGTGTATATCCACCTTTCGCAGCAATGTAGGCTGCTATTCTCCCATGGAGACGATCGTAGAGATGCTGGATGTAGTCCTGTGGAACGGCTTGCCATGCCATTTCCACCTGGCGGCTCAGTTGGACCAGCGTTCGTGCTGGACGTGCAGACCGCGTGAGACGACGCTTCATCCAGTCCCAAACATGCTCAATGGGGGACAGATCCGGAGATCTTGCTGGCCAGGGTAGTTGACTTACACCTTCTAGAGCACGTTGGGTGGCACGGGATACATGCGGACGTGCATTGTCCTGTTGGAACAGCAAGTTCCCTTGCCGGTCTAGGAATGGTAGAACGATGGGTTCGATGACGGTTTGGATGTACCGTGCACTATTCAGTGTCCCCTCGACGATCACCAGTGGTGTACGGCCAGTGTAGGAGATCGCTCCCCACACCATGATGCCGGGTGTTGGCCCTGTGTGCCTCGGTCGTATGCAGTCCTGATTGTGGCGCTCACCTGCACGGCGCCAAACACGCATACGACCATCATTGGCACCAAGGCAGAAGCGACTCTCATCGCTGAAGACGACACGTCTCCATTCGTCCCTCCATTCACGCCTGTCGCGACACCACTGGAGGCGGGCTGCACGATGTTGGGGCGTGAGCGGAAGACGGCCTAACGGTGTGCGGGACTGTAGCCCAGCTTCATGGAGACGGTTGCGAATGGTCCTCGCCGATACCCCAGGAGCAACAGTGTCCCTAATTTGCTGGGAAGTGGCGGTGCGGTCCCCTACGGCACTGCGTAGGATCCTACGGTCTTGGCGTGCATCCGTGCGTCGCTGCGGTCCGGTCCCAGGTCGACGGGCACGTGCACCTTCCGCCGACCACTGGCGACAACATCGATGTACTGTGGAGACTTCACGCCCCACGTGTTGAGCAATTCGGCGGTACGTCCACCCGGCCTCCCGCATGCCCACTATATGCCCTCGCTCAAAGTCCGTCAACTGCACATACGGTTCACGTGCACGCTGTCGCGGCATGCTACCAGGTTAAAGACTGCGATGGAGCTCCGTATGCCACGGCAAACTGGCTGACACTGATGGCGGCGGTGCACAAATGCTGCGCAGCTAGCGCCATTCGACGGCCAACACCGCGGTTCCTGGTGTGTCCGCTGTGCCGTGCGTGTGATCATTGCTTGTACAGTCCTCTCGCAGTGTCCGGAGCAAGTATGGTGGGTCTGACACACCGGTGTCAATGTGTTCTTTTTTCCATTTCCAGGAGTGTAATTTCTTTACACTCCTTTTAAACTGTACGTTATTAGTAGCTGAGTTTCTTATGGCTGCTGGCATCCTCTCGAACGTGTTTGTTCCTGAACAAAGGACACATTTCTGGAGCAAAGTAAGCGACATGAAATATTTGTAAAGATTATCTTTACTCCTAGTATTATTTTCATGTCTTGAACTGTCGTTTAAAAGAAAGATATACTAATTACCAGAAATTTGCTCAAGGCGTGAGTATGTTAAGAAGAAGTAGTTACTATATCTCATTTTCAAAGAGGATTATACAAGACGTTGTTAAATTCATGCCACGATTCTATACTACTGAACGAATAGCCCAGGCTACAGTCCCAGTTGCTGGTTACCTATGTATCGGCTTCCAGGAGTAACAAAACTTCGATTTTCAACATTTCATACAGTTACAGACCAAACTTAAAGCTCTGAAATGTTGACGATGATCTCCTCACTAAGAGCTGTTATCTTATGTTAAAGGTTTAACACAATAAGTGAAGTATTACAGCTGAAAACTGTGTATATGTCTTGAGACATTCTAGCTCACTGCACTCAAATTACTGACTATAAGAGGCAGTCAAATGAAGACAGAACATCCACCGAAACGGGACCATGTAATGGTTCCATTCAAAAGTAATCACCACATGCGCAAAGGCACCACTGATAGGCGACACGATCAGATCCTGATTCGTAGAATGCCTTCGGCTGCTGGCTTACCGCGCCCACTCTTGCACTTTCTCGTCCGACTGAAACCGACATCCTCCCATGTCTTCCTTCAGGTCGCAAAAGATGCGAACATCACACGGTGAAAGATAGGTGCTGTACGGAGGATGTTTCACTGTTTTCCAACAAAATAGCTGAAGCGTAACCTTCGTCTGATCGCCAGAGTGGGGGCGGACATTATCGTGCAACAGGATGCTTCCATCCGATAGCATTCGCAGGCGTTTTGATTTGATGGCGAGTCGTAGTTGCTGCGAAGTGTCTCGTAGCGCTGAGCACTGATGGTGGTTCCTAACTGGAGAAACTCGACGAACAGAAGACCCTTACTGTCAAAGGAGATCATTATGGTCTCACCAGAACTTGTGTGAACGACTTTGGGAGACGTTGGATGTCTCTAGTGCTGGCTTTGCTGTTTGCTCTAGGGCTGTCGCAATGGTGTCGGATGGAATTATCCTGCTCCACGATAACTCCCGCCCCCACACTGCTAATCGGATCTAGGCTATGCTTCAGCGATTTCGTGGAAAACGCTGCAGCATCCTCCTACTGCCCGGATCTATCACGGCGTGGTTTTCACATCTGTCGTGACCTGAAGAAAACACGCGTGGATGTCGATTTCAGTCGGACGAGAGAGTGCAAAAATGGGTGCGGTTGTGGATCCGTCAGAGGCCGTCTCGCCTCCCAGTGGGATAAGCGTCTTAACGCGTGTGGTGATTGTTTTTGAGTGGAACTATTCGACGGTACCTTTGTGGTGGGTGTTCAGTTTTCATTTGATTGCCCCTTATGTATTCATACAATATCTAAGAATGAGATCAATTACCAACTTCGAGCAAATTTTACTCATAATTTCGAACACTTATGAAATTTCAGACACTTAATTTTATTCGAACTCTTAATAATTTCGAACTCTTAAGAAAGGTTTTCTTGCAGACATTCGACATAAAATGACGGAAGAAAAAATTCGTCGAATACTACAGTATCCCTGCTCGTGTAGTAAAACTACAGCATCAGGCATGACGTTTTAATTTATTGCTCTTTACTACTAGCTGTATTCGCAACACTTTCGCAGACAGTATTCACATACATCACTGAATGCACTTGCAAACTTATTCTACAACACGAAGTTCGGAAGATATGATGTCTTATACATAGCGGTTCGATTCTTTAAAGAAATGAGGATGTTGGTTTACTGTTAATAATTCGTATTTCAAGCTTTTGGACCCGGAAAACTGTAGCTGGTCTGAACACTTTCCTTCCAGATAAGATGTTGTATGCCACTATAGAATTATTTTATTTTTACGTCGTCTACGTCTCACAGCATTTCTTTCTTTCTAACTTCACAGAAGGTTGGAAGATAGGGATGAGGGGCTGGCGAAAGTGACGCTGTGAGGGCGACTCATGAGTCGCACCTGAATAGCTCAGTCGTTCCATCCACACAGCGGATTCGCCAACGTCTGAGTATTGCGGCTTAGTAGATACCGAAGAACACAGATTTGTGTGCACTACAGTGAAGTAAATCTGGCAGCTCATCACGTAAACATTAGCCAGGACAACCCGGACAGCACGCAACAATTTCATGACTGTAGATTTCTCGAATCCCGGTAAGGTACCCTACCCACATACAAAAAGGAATGCTGTAAACTTGCTAAAAGTTCAAACAGTACATCAGTTCATGACCACGAAAACAAAACCAAAAAAGATTTCTAGCCATATCTCGTCCTGCAGCACCAGAACCTAATGCAACCAAAAGTCTATAAGAAACACTTTGCCACCTTTTTAGAAGTATTATTATGTAAAACTTAGGGACCATTTTGAAACGAAGCAGATAAAACGCAGCACCTAAATCGCACCCAGATATTGATTTTTTCTTCTCGTACGCCCTTTTTGTATGGTGTCTGGAAAGGAAAGAGACGTTACCTATGGAATAATCAGATCAGAAGCACTTTTCTTTCGTTTTGAAGTTTTCTTGGAGGAAAACGTTCTCCTCACGACAGACAAAAAGAGTCTATAATTTTTTATTTTCTTATTTTTAGTTCAGTAAGCTTTTCTATCCACCAGTAGAACCGATTAAATTGATTTCTACCCTTCTACGATACAGTCATCGTCATCTCGAGCAGCCTAGATGGTGATACGGAGCTGGTCATCTGGCCAGGACCGAGAAACGAACGGAGAAATTTTTTATTTACTGTTCTACCAATAACATAAAATCACCACAAATCAAAAAATCGGCATCGAAGCCAGCCGAGAAGACACGCATGGCAAGCAGAAGGATGGGCCTGAAGGGAAGGAAGGAGGCCCGGAAAAAAAAGTCGTTGAAGCAACTGCCCACGAAAGGCGCAGCTCCTGGTTCTACTCTCGATCCAGCACACAGTTTTAATTCGCCAGCACATATCAGGGGAAAGACCATTCCTCACACCACCCGGATCTGTGCGTTAATTCACTATTGCGTGTTAATGACCTCGGTTATGTAAGCGATTGTCTTTGTTTCAGTATGGTAAGAGAAATAGATGAGTAAGTGCTATACTGTGAATCTCAACACTCGCCGTTCAATCCTCGGTTGGCCCCATGATTTCTTGAAACATTTCTTTTAGCTCTGGCAGTCAGTTTCATATGCGGTATGTGCCAAGTTGCATCCAGTTTGACTTCTAAGTTAAACTATATGACAAAACTATATGACTGACATTCTGGGTAACTCAGCTCAGAAGACGGAGGAAGGAAAAGGCTGATCTTCCCCAAGAGCAACATGCTTTGTAAAGCAATGAGCTGTTAGAATCAAGTATTGGTGAGAGCTCCAGCTTAAGAGAAATCTCAATGTAAATGCATATTTTGTGGATGATATTTATTTTGTAATTACAGCACCCACAATTTTTTTCCGTGTACTGTTTGTCTGATCAGGGTGAGGGTCTTCGTTATAAGGTTTTGTTTTTCTTTTTCATAACAAACGCGTCTTCTTTTTCCCTAAAGACGCCACACTAACATCATTTAAATACGGTTATCGTCCTGTTTACGATTGATTTGCTACTCGCTTCGACATAGTTGTAATCTTACATGATTAAGAAGTGCAGTGCAGATTTCGCTGGCCGGTTGTAGCCTGCGTTTTTAACCAGAAAGTGACCCAACACAGTGCTTGCGAAACCGTCTCCAAGGGCTATTGCAGAGGTTGGCTATCCTCTCCTAGGGAAGCAATTAGTTTCAACTGAGCAGACACGCTCTATAAATATGGGTGGAGAAGAGGCGCTAAAGGTTAGTGAGGGCAATCAGTCCGAGTTCCCGTTATTTGTCTAGCCATTAGCTCCTGCTGCAAGAGACAAGTTCTAATGAAGCCGAGTTAGTCGGATGAAAAGTGCTGTTAGGGCCATGTGACAATTGTTACAGCAGTTGCCCGTGGCCAACACGAAAAAGAATATCCGCGTTTCATCTTCAAGAAGAGGAAAGTGCTACTGTTACGTTAATTTTCATCAAAACATTTTATTTGCCGTTTCTATATTACTTACGAGTATTGTAATGAATTAGAGCTTCATTATTTTAAAACTATTTTAGCTACCTTTTCACGCAATAATTTCCTCAACACAACGAGTGTCTGACGTACTAGTCAACTTCTAAAGAAAAGATGATCGTTTCCAAGTCAGCTCACGCTGTTTGGCAAAAATATAAAAGTTCAACAATTTGGAGAGCGACAAAGTAATTCCACTTAATGTGCAAATGCAGACGGCCAAATTATTGCCATATAATGAATATTTTTTGGAGTTACCTCGATTTTCAAGAGTAGGTCCTACCGGTCACACGACTTAATTACAATTTTTTTTCCACTATGTCCATTGTGTGCAACATCCTCCCGGCCCCCTTTCTATCTCTCTCTCTCTCTCTCTCTCTCTCTTTCTCTGTCTCTTTCTCTGCTGAACCGTGAGCCTCCCCGTGGATGTGCTGCAATCTCTGTCTCAAACACGCTCCTCCAGAATACGCCTACGTCTTGTCTTCAGGTTCTTCTGCATTCTTCCTCTGTTACTGCTTCTTTTAGAACCTTAAAGTTTGTAGCTCTGTGCTTTTGCAAGACAGTTTATGAAATCAAAGAAAATATTCATATCTTTACAATTAATAATATTACTTCTTATTTTTACTTTATGTAAAATAGGTCAATACGGCACAGAGTTTTCATGGTACATTAGATCATTCGGGAACCTAGAGTCGCTCCGCGAACAGCAGAGATGTACTGTCTTGCTCAAAAGTATCCAAGTGACGTGAATTGCGTCCATCGTAATTTTCATCCTGCCCAAATAACTTTCATGCAAGACTTCTAATCTCGTTTCGGAACAGTCGTTTGTCTGTACGAAATGGTTACCACAAGTAACCACAAGAGAGCACTTCTTCATACGACAATCAATACAGATGCAAATTAATGGCACGATATTGCAAATATCAGGAAAATTTACCACAAACATTAGTGTCTCAGACAAGTACTACCCATAATCCTGTCACATAAATCAATTAGTAAACGTTGGTCGAAATTAATTTTTTTTTTTTGTTAATAACAGATTTTGCGAGGATATGAGGAATCGGAAAGTTCTATGACGACTGTAAGTATTATTGCTCTCTCAAAGCTTCTCTAACTATCTACTAACCATCGTTCGCTTGGCAAGTGGTTTTGCACGAAGTAATCGGTTAGAAAGTCCGCAATCAGCAGTGTCAAGGACTCCAGGAAACATCAAAGGTGTATCACTAGTAATTTCAGTGTACTCATTGTGCCACGTGGATTTGTAGTACAGTTCTAAAGTCACCTACTGCTCGTGTTATCTACCACAAAGCGACATTAAATGTCTAAGGTATTCGCGAGCAGCTGATTCTGCACATATTTTAACTTAAAAGACATAACGGACGGTTTTGATGTGCATGTAGGTCCAAACCCAACATCTATAAGCAAAGTCTGAAAAAACGCGAAAACAACACCGATCGTCATTGCTGACTAGGCATGAATATATGTTAAGTATCTAAATTTTTGGCACTATCCGTTAACAAGCCTGAACTAGAAGTCACATGAAAGGTATTTTTCTCCGACAGTATAATGGAGGACCTGCTCTGTAATAGTACACTATTGCCCTATATGTTTCGGCAATATTTTGACGTAATTCACTGCACATTTTTTTAAGTATGCTTAATCACTATGCTCTTAATATAATGAACATTTATTTATGAAGTGTGTAGTGTTTACACGAAAGTAAAAATGATTGTACAGTGAATTACGTCAAAAACCAGCGCCAAGATAAAGTACAACAGTGTAATGTTACACAACAGCCCTGCCAGTGTTCCAATGATGCAAACGAACCTTTGGTACGCCAAAGTCGCTGTGCGTCAGTCATAATAAACAACATGAGACAGGTCCAAAACAGCAGAAGACATCACTGGACATCAAATCTGGCCAACCGCTCCCCCTATCTCCAAATGTACCTAAAAGCCATTCCAGAATCGAAAAGTAAACAAAAAGTTCTCTGTTAGTTTAGTCTAAGACAATTTATTTTTAAGTGACAATTTTCTATTCCCATAAACGGCTGAAGATCGGCATAACATGCTCGAAAAGCGTGCATTATGTTAAACAGAAAACAAATAAAGTGACTGGTCACAGAAAAGACAAAGAAATTAAAATTTCTTGTAGTCAAAAAATTGAAATTTTTAATTCAGTTCACGTCTTACATAAAAGTTGTTCAGAACATTTGATTGAAATATAGTACGCATTCAACAGAAAAGTAAAAATAGCTACGACAGCTACTGAAGAGGAGAGCTGCCCAAATGATTTTCACTGCTCTTAATTTATGATGTTCGTATACATGTGGATATCATTCGTATGCTTGTGGATATTATTCATAACTACACTTGAGACCCGAATTGTAGTAACAGAAATTGGAAATAAAACTCTTTGGTCTATACTTCAGGTTTTTCGGCACCCAATCAACAGTGTGGTGGTCGGTGCCGCTGCGTCTTCCAAGCACACAATCTTCTCATCTGCGTCTCAGCTCAAGAAAAACATCAGCTGTGAAAATGTATTCTTCCTGATGCACGTCTAACGTAGGCTTAGCAATACTGTAGAACATATTTGGCAGTTATGTGACCGTCAACTTACTTCCTGGAGTGCTATAAAATTATCCTGCTAAATTCATTTGATATTTTCTGCTCATCTCCATTACGTAAGCTGAATGATTTGACGTAAGGTTTAACACTGGGTTACGAAATTTATGTTTTACTCCAGGATGGTTGTTCCACGCAGAATGTACAACCAATTTCCTATCTTATGTCACGAATGATTTGTGTTATGAATCACTATGTCAATAAGAGTGGACTGCAGACATTACTGCTTCACTAGAAGTTCGATAATGCGGTCGCTTAGTGAAGCGGAACATAGTTCTAGGTGATCTAGAAGTGTAATCAGCATTTAACCTCTACCCTTACCAACCTACAAGCTTCCAGACCATTAATCAACCACCGGCATCATAAATCTTCTCACACCCTCCATGTATTTCCCTCTAGATCTAAAGGTGAAATATTTAATAAGTTGCGACACTGCATCCTTGTTAAAGCTTGCATTTTTCTGGTTGTACTCACATAAATTATAGATTTTTGTGAATACACTGTTTCACTGATTTATGTGTGGCGTTGAGTGATTTATTTACTGGCTTCCTTTTTGGATCTATTCTCATTACCAGATTTACATACTTTCGTAGTAGTTTCAAAATACTTCTTGAACATGAATAGGTCTGCACGTAGACACAGGCCATACTGAGTTCAAACGTGCTTGACGTCTTACAAAGATGTGAAGTTTTGGGCACGTTCGAACTACAGATATTTTATGATTTGTTAAAGTAGACATTTACTGTAAGGTTATCATGACAAATTATAACTCAATTATATTAGAACAGAGCATATTTTTATATTTTGTATTAAAGAAAAGCATAAGAGACAAATTATCATCAACAATATGGTCTCTCATATATTCGGTAATTTTTCTAGGGCGCACGCAAGATCAGAAGATTAGCGAGTGATGACCTCCAGCTGGATAGCTGTTTCTGTCACGTTGGCAGTACAGCAGTTGATTCTTTCCAGACGCTGTCAACAAATGAAAGTGTCGAAGGTGACGCTTGTGGGAAGCCCTTTTGTGACACCAGTTGCAAAATATTATCCCGTGTGTTCGCTCACTGCCGTTTGCCTGGGCAGTCGTTCCATATTAGCGCTCAGCCATTAACATCTTTTTTTATGTAGTTGACACAAAGGTACCATATATCGTCAGCAATTAAGACACAAAGGTACCATATATCGTCAGCAATTAAGAATACTTGGATAGGAATGCTCGGTGAGCGACTGATGATGACCAAATAGAAATATTTATCTAGTCTCCCATTGCTTTGAATTATAGCATGTTGCACTGCTACACCCAGCTTTCGAACCTTGCCCATTGAATGCAAGTTTCACTTTATACAATTTTCAGGTCCACTAACAGGATCCATTGTGATAAACATAAAGACGTTTTCATTAAACCCTCTTATCTCCCTGAACGTGACAAATAATTCACAAAAAGCGACCCTACTTGAAACGAGAAAACTGTTTCCTGAAATGATTTGTTTGAAGGCACTTGCCCCATGCATGGAACTAGTTCCAAGTTTCCACCACTGCCTTCAACCCTCTATTAAATACAAAGCAAATCAAACGTCACAAAGGCTAGATTCTTCCTTCTTGACGCTCCATTTCCTAATACTTAAGCAATACTCTTCATAACCTTCAAACATAAGTAATTTAATACGTCACTGCAGGAACTATACTACAACTTCGTACAAAAGTGACGGCTGATAAATACGCTTATAACGACAATAGAAAAGAAAACACCTTGAACTTAATGCGTTACCCTATTTTTTCAGCTAAATTTGACCAGCATCGATAGACAACATACTTCAGTGTCAGCGTTCATAGCACAAGCAATGGTCACAATGCTGTTCTCACTGCACGGTGTTCAGACGATTTATCGAAGACACTTCCCGCTGATAATCAGACGTCAATAATAAGTAATTTTATGTTTGCCAATGAAAGAGCAGAAACGTGAGCTGTAGATCATAGGCACAAGGCGTGAAACGTCACGATCACCTCAGTGGGCCCTGGCTGGCGTCAGATTGCTGGTGGTCACTGGCTGGCGTCCACAGGACTAATTGTTCTGGCCTGTACAGACGGCCATGAGCTGCTCCGTGAAAACGTTTTTGAAAGTTTCGTAATTACTGGCGTGTTAGAAATTTTCTTTATGTATAGATATCAGACTGCTATTTTTGGCAGACGAAACGCGGTTTGAAAAGTAACGGAATAAGTGGTCTCGAACTCTTGACTTCGCACTGACATGGCGTGACGTTTACCACTATAGTACGAGCAGATACAACACACCACAACAACACTTCCTGTGAATACTCCCTACAGTGTTTCCTATTCATGGTGGTGGCTGAACTTACGATTCTGAGGGGCTGCCAGTTTTCCAGTTTTAAAGGCGCCTTGAGTGAACGATTTGGATCTTGTCTCTGTGGCTGCCCACCTTATTTTATGTCAAAGATTATACACATTAATAAGCCGAGGCACCTGGTGAATGGTGATGCGGTCGGACAAGGGTATGAATATATTGAACAGGTCGCAGCCCACCTCCAGAGAGTTAGGATGTCAGAATTCTCAACCAATATGACACGTCATCCGTTACGACAGAATCGTGAGCCTGCCAAATATGAAGTTCGGTGGCCTGTTGTATTAATGTTAGCTTGGTGTGTCCAGGAGCTTGGATTAATTTCCACTTGAAGCAACAATTTTTAACAGCAAACATGGACCCTCTCCTTCACTGGTAACGCCAAGCGAAAAACGTTGGGTAGCACCATGGTTCCAAACCCACATTACACATGATCTCCCTTCGGTACCAACTTGAGCAACGTCCGTTTAGCTTGGGCCATGGCAATACAAAAGTCACAACAAACAGAAACCCTTTCACCAGCAACTATCTTGCACTAGAAATTCTATTTTAGTTAGTGAACCAGTTGCCACATAAGGCCGGTGCGTTCAGATACACTTATACACTACTGGCCGTTAAAATTGCTACGCCACGAAGATGACGTGCTACAGACGTGAAATTTAACCGACAGGAAGAAGTTGCTGTTATATGCAAATGATTAGCTTTTCAGAGCATTCACACAAGGTTGGCGCCGGTGGCGTCACCTACAACGTGCTGACATGAGGAAAGTTTCCAACCGATTCCTCATACACAAACAGCAGTTGAGAGGCGTTGCCTGGTGAAACGTTGTTGTAAAGCCTCGTATAAGGAGGAGAAACGCGTACCATCACGTTTCTGACTTTGATAAAGGTCGGATTGTAGCCTACCGCGATTGCGGTGTATCGTATCGCGACATTGCTGCTCGCGTTGGTCGAGATCCAATGACTGTTAGCAGAATATGGAATCGGTGGGTTCAGGAGGGTAATACGGAATGCAGTGCTGGATCCCAACGGCCTCGTATCACTAGCAGTCGAGATGACAGGCATCTTATCCGCATGGCTGTAACAGATCGTGCAGCCACGTCTCGATCCCTGAGTCAACAGATGGGGACGTTTGCAAGACAACAACCATCTGCACGAACAGTTCAACGACGTTTGCAGCAGCATGGAGTATCAGCTCGGAGACCATGGCTGCGGTTACCCTTGACGCTGCATAACAGACAGGAGCGCCTGCGATGGTGTACTCAACGACGAACCTGAGTGCACGAATGGCAAAAAGTCATTTTTTCGGATGAATCCAGGTTTCGTTTACAGCATCATGATGGTCGCATCCGTGTTTGGCGACATCGCTGTGAACGCACATTGGAAGCATGTATTCGTCATCGCCATACTGGCGTATCACCCGGAGTGATGGTATGGGGTGCCATTGGTTACACGTCTCGGTCACCTCTTATTCGCATTGACGGCACTTTGAACAGTGGACGTTACATTTCAGATGTGCTACGACCTGCTAAACCCTACATTTCAGCAGGATAATGCACGACCGCGTGTTGCAGGTCCTGTACGGGCCTTTCTGGATACAGAAAATCTTCGACTGCTGCCATGGCCAGCACATTTTCCAGATCTCTCACCAATTAAAAACGTCTGGTCAATGGTGGCCGAGCAACTGGCTCGTCACAATACGCCAGTCACTACTCTTGATGAACTGTGGTATAGTGTTGAAGCTGCATGGGCAGCTGTACCTGTGCACGTCATCCAAGCTCTGTTTGACTCAATGCCCAGGCGTATCAAGGCCGTTGTTACGGCCAGTGGTGGTTGTTCTGGGAGCTGGTTTCTCAGGATCTATGCACCCAAATTGCGTGAAAATATAATCACGTGTCAGTTCTAGTATAATATATTTATCCAATGAATACCCGTTTATCATCTGCATTTCTCCTTGGTGTAGCAATTTAATGTCCAGTAGTGTACATTCAAACGCATCATTTCAGGTTCAAACCCGCCACTCCCAGCTACTGGTGAAAAGTATTCGGTAGTTCGCTTCTTTTAATGTGCAGTGTTAAATGACTGTATGTCTGGCATCCAGTTATCAGTAATCACAGAACTTTTCCAAGCGTTCCTTCTCACATGCACACATCTCGCTCCTGGTGAAATAAACCGATATTTAACGTCTATTTGTGGCTAGAAAACATTAGCATTAGACATCAGTTTTTAAAACAGATAAGGCAAAAATTTTTCGTGAATAACTTCGGTATGTAATAAGAGGTTGTGCTCACGTAACAATTTCATTGGATACAGGGTTCGAGTCTCCGTCCGACACAAAAATTTACATCATGTCATTTCAGGTTTAAACCACTGCCCGCTTTGTAACATGTGAATGAAACCGTATTTCACATTAGAGGGGCAATAGTTGATTTGTAGGAGTCATGGTCCACTATAGAAATTTTCATCTTATAATTTCAAGTTCAGACTTGTTATGCGATACTACCTAAAATTAGAGACTTCTTGTATCGTCATACTTAGTCAGCAATGAGGAGCGCTGTGTTCTAGATTTGTTCAGGTTTTCGTTATAGATACTTGTTTGGAATCTATATCATGAACAAAACTGTTCGTCATGTCCTTTAAAGTTCAAATATGAGCGCAATTAGCTGCTCGTGAATGCCGTAGAATTTAATGTCACTTTGTGGTGGATAACAAGAGCGTTAGGTGAGTTCATAACTGTACACGGATCCACGATACAATGAGCACAGTAGAGTTACTAGTGATACGCTGGTGATGTTGAGGTATCTTTAGAGCTTTTTCCATTGTTACATATGGTCTTTCGAACTGGATAAATCATTAACTGGTTCATCAAAACTTTCGCAAAGCGAATGACTGTTAACAGGTGTATAGAAAACCTTTTAGATGATAAGAACACGTAGAATTATCAAAGAACTTTGTGAGTCCTGATATTCTTGCAAAATCCGCGGCCGCACGGGATTAGCCGAGCGGTCTTAGGCGCTGCAGTCATGGACTGTGCGGCTGGTACCGGCGGAGGTTCAAGTCCTCCCTCGGGCATGGGTGTGTGTGTTTGTCCTTAGGATAATTTAGGTTAATTAGTGTGTAAGCTTAGGGACTGATGACCTTAGCAGTTAAGTCCCATAAGATTTCACACACCTTTGGACAGTTTTTTTGAACAAAATCCACCCTATTGCGCCGTAAAGGAAAAGTAGGTAGATGGCATTCGAAAAGATATATGAGCAACGTGTCTATCTGTTGCTGAAAATCTTCCTTCCATCTCTCTGTTCTACTTCCCTGTTCTCTGACAGTGTGGCAACTGTGCAACATCCTTCATTACCAGTAACCTCATTTACAAAAACACACACACGCACCTTTAGTCTAGATAAAACGTTCTTTCTACCCTACCACACTATCCGCTTGTTATCTCATACCTACAGTTAACAGACAACCAATACCCGGTTGCTAGAGGTGGAGCAGCCGTTGGATACTAGGAAAGCATGCCTGCTCATTCAAAACATTTCTTCAATCATCCTATCGAATTCCTCATTTTTACCTTGTATTCCAATTACCTGTGCCATTATCTACTTTCTCCGAAATCATTTCGTCGCTTCTACACACATCAAAAATGTTCTGCATCACCGCGTTTCCGAGAGTTCGGGAACCTGCACAGAAAATTGAAACAGAGATCATCGTAAACATTATTTCCACCCTTTTTATTACTCATGGAAACTACACATTGCATATGGTACCACCATACAGCGGGACATTCAGAGGTGCTGGTCCAGATTGCTGTACACACCGGTACCTTTAATACCCAGAAGCACGTCCTCTTGCATTGATGCATGCCTGTATTCGTGTTGGCATACTATCCACAAGTTCATCAAGGGGCACTGTTGGTCCAGATTGTCCCACTCCTCAACGGCGATTTGGCGTAGATGCCTCAGAATGGTTAGTGGGTCACGCGTCTATAAAAAGCCCTTTTCAATCCATCCCAGGTATGTTCGATAGGGTTCGTGTCTGGAGAACATGCTGGCCACTCTATTCGAGCGATGTCGTTATCCTGAAGGAAGTCATTCACAAGACGTGCACGATGGGGGCGCGAACTGTCGTCCATGAAGACGAATGCCTCACCAATCTGTAGCCAATATGGTTGCATTATCAGATGGAGGATGGTATTCACATATCGTACAGCCGTTATGGCGCCTTCCATGACCACCAGCGGCGTACGTCGGTCCCACATAATGCACCCCAAAACAGCAGGGAACCTCCACCTGGCTGCACACGCTGGACACTGTGTCTAAGGCGTTCAACCTCACCGGGTTGCCTCCAAACACGTGTCCGGAGATTGTGTGGTTGAAGGCAGATGCGACTCTCATCGGTGAAGAGAACCTGACGCCAATCCTGAGCGGTCTATTCAGCATGTTGCTGGCCCATCTGTACCGCGCTGCATGGTATCGTGGTTGCAAAGATGCACCTCGCCATGGGCGTCGGGAGTGAGGTTGCAGCCGACTGCGCACAGTTTGAGTCGTAATACGACGTCCTGTGGCTGCAAGAAAAGCATTATTCAATAAGATGGCGTTGCTGTCAGGGTTCCTGCGAGCCATAATCCGTAGGTAGCAGTCATCCACTGCATTAGTAGCCCTCGGGTGGCCTGAGTGAGGCATGTCATCGACAGTACTTGTCTCTCTGTATCTCCTCCACGTCCGAACAACATCGCTTTGGTTCACTCCGAGACGCCTGGACACTTCCCTTGTTGAAAGCCCTTCCTGGCAAAAAGTAACAATGCAGACGCGATTGAACCGCGGCACTGACCAGCTAGGCATGGTTGAACTACAGACAACACGAGCCGTATACCTCCTTCCTGGTGGAATGACTGGAACTGATCGGCTGTCGGACCCCCTCCGCCTAATAGGTGCTGCTCATGCATGGTTGTTTACATCTTTGGCGGGTTTAGTGACATCTCTGAATAGTGAAAGGGACTGTGTTTGTGATACAATATCCACAGTCCAAGTCTGTCTTCAGGAGTTCTGGGAACTTGGGTGATGCAAATCTTTTTTTGATGTGTCTAGCTTACTGATCTTTACTGACAAATTTTGTCCATAGATACTTTTACTATCGACGTCAATCTCCATAGTTGCCTCGTACCTGAACTCAACTGGTGGCTTCAGTTTATTACTTTCCTCTCAGGAAACCTATCCTCTTTTCCCTGTCACACCAGTACTCAAGGTAATCCCATACCTGGAGTAGTAATAGCATCTGTAAAAATCTTTGGACGCAGAAAAACAATGGTCCTTCTTACGACTGGAAACAATCGTGACCTAACCTAACTCCCAGTTCTAACCAATACTCCATGCCAATACTCTTACCATCAATACAACTCTCGAGATTACCATTATGACCCTACGCACTATGGAACTTAACATCTGAGGTCATCAGTCCCCTCGAACTTAGAACCTTAGGCAGGATTCGAACCTGCAACCGTAGCAGTAGCGCGGTTCCGGACTGAAGCGCCTACCAGGATGATATGCACAGCCAGACTGGAAATATCCTGTAAACTTCAAGACTGCTTCGGTCCTAAAGCTAAACTTGACTGAAGCTGACACCACATATATATCTATTCATAACATCAGTCCATATTGACTTCCATTCTTCCAAAGAAAGTAAGTTCCTTTCTGGTTAACTAGGTAAGCCAACTTTTCTGCCTATAATTCCAAGTGCTATTCATTGTCTCAGATAACCACTACGCAGACATTTTCGTGGCTCTGTATACCGATAATGACAGTACTACGTCGGCTGCTCTTCCTACTTGCAATATCAATATTTAGCTTCGAGACCACAAGCAGATTTAAATGCACCAATCTCAGCAC
Source organism: Schistocerca piceifrons (assembly GCF_021461385.2). Taxonomy (NCBI): domain Eukaryota; kingdom Metazoa; phylum Arthropoda; class Insecta; order Orthoptera; family Acrididae; genus Schistocerca; species Schistocerca piceifrons. The sequence continues at coordinate 547,593,858 of NC_060138.1, read as the reverse complement.
ACAACATAAAATGAACTATGGTAAAGAAACGTAACACAGCCCTTGAACATAACTCCATTATGAACGAGAACCTTAAAGAATTTTTAAACTCTTTCCCTGAAATTGTAGCTACCCAATTATCTGGTTTTACGCTAATATCAACATTCCGTCTCATCTTAAATTCGATATACTTCCAAGTGATGCCTTTTTCTACAGATCCATTAACTTTCCGGCAATCTTCTCTATTATTTTTATTTTTTTTATTTGACCTTAGTTAACAATTCATTTTGCCACATGTGATGTCAATCAAGTGTAGAGTACAAGTAAGTGAAAGTATCACTTAAAACATAGAATTACATCGAGATGTACTCGTATTGTTACAACTGAATTCTCATTGTAAAAATATATACCAGAAAACACCGTATATTAGTGGATTATTGGTATATAGCAGACACTTGACGAAAATCGGTTAACGGACGTCAGTCTTCATCAGTTTGTATAGAAAGTCTGAGTGCTGCACCTCTCGCATGTGAAAATAATCTGTTTAATGTTCCCCAGCGAGCTCGCAGGTGCAGTTGGGGAATCTAACAAATCATTTCAGTGCAGATGGTTGATAAACTGCCATGGTTAAATATCATTCTAATAAATGAGGATATTCGCTTCATTTCTATGGCAGTCAAAGTGGTACTGTACGCTTGATAACTGCTTACTGTTTTACCTTGAAGCAAAGTGAATGGTTCCATTCTACTTGCCACTCAGAGCTTGTTCTCCCCCTCATAACGCAGTGACACCCCATAAATGTGAGTACAATATTCAGCAGTAAACCTTTGCTGGTAGCGTCCTTAGCGAGTTCGTCAGCTCGCTCACTAGCTTCGAAACCAAAGTGTGCCCATGCCCAAATGCAGACGGCGAATAGTAGATTGTGCGGATTTGTAAATCAAAGGACCATTTCTTTATCCTTTTGTTTCAGTGGGTTTTAGATACAGATTTTAGAGCACTTCTAGAGTTTTGGCAATTCACTGTTCCGTAATGTACAGAACGTTTTTAGCAGCAGGAATAATCTATCAGTATGCGTCTTAGATTATCCATCTGTTAGTTTAGAGCTACATGTATAGACATGAACTGAGACCAGTCACCTCAATAACCGAAACCAGCAAAGGTACTGATGTTGGGCATTGAGGTCTGGAGCGAAGTCAACTTTCTGGTTCAACCCAAAGATGTTCTGTGGCCGCATACTCGGAAAACCTTTTTGCAGGCGACTAAGGTTGTAGAATCCTACTCTCACACAACAATCCACTTCTCTCCCTTTTCATCCTCAGATATTGCAACTTGCTCAAACTTCTCTGGTACATGCATTCAGACAATTCGCATAGTTGCATCTGTACAACGCACCCATTCTATGTAACTATAACACCCACTACCACATTTTCAGTGTGACTGTAGGCACTCTACAAGGATGCGTCCTATTTCTGCTCCTTTATCTCCTAAAAACAGTTGATATCCCAAAGCACTCCCCTCTCCTTGCACCAACTCCAATACGCTGCTGAAAACCACCTTCCTTGCTGTCCCTCCTTCCGTTCATCCCAACGATGTATCCAACGATGTATCCAACCCCGTATCGATAATTTTGGATTCTAGCGTAACCAGTCATTCCCATTAACCTCATCATCATCATCATCATCATCACACTGCTCTTTAAACTGTTTTTATTTTATAAACCAATCACGATGAGCCCGTTTCGGCATATTGTCATCATCAGGTGCTCTGTAACTACATAAGTAAGCGACGGTCTTAATATAATGGTTGTAACTATGATCAGAAAAGTTATAATACATCATTAGGTGTTTTTATTTTGCATGTAATATCGTTGCTGTCACGTCCTGTCTTTTCAGATTTATTAGTTTCTTCTTAGATGGGCACTGTAGATGTGTATCTGATTTTAGTTAGCTTTTATGTATGCTATTTTTCTTGACAGCTTGGATGACAGTGGATCAGCGTTATTATATGTTTACGTAATTACCATTATAAATAAGTGATGTGTGGAAATTCGGAAGTTTTTTATTATTGTTACAGATTTGGTTCTAATAATGTTTTTGTCTGAATTTTTTTGTTTCACTTGAGATTTTTATTTTATATTTTTGTTTTTTTTTTCATAACAATTTTGTTGTTGTCTGTGTTTTATGTACGTGTTATGTCTTAGTTTTATACTATTCACGTTGTTATCGCTGTTACTATGGATATGTCGTATTTAGCATCTCTGATTTATTCCTTACCAGTTTTCTTGATTTATAATGTGAATAAAGTTTTCTATGTACTTTTTGTGGTTTAGGTCGGTTTGTTCGTTCAGTAAATTTGTAGGGTTGCTGTATGCAGGTGAATATATCTCTGTATCCTCAAGGACGTTCACGAAAGCTCCCTTCTGCAAAAGAAGTAAGTTCGCTAACACATCATAAACGAACGAAGCAAGACAGAACATCAAAAAACGATGATAAACTGCAGAATGCATAGCAGATACCAGGTGTTATAATTACAGTGCAGCTAATCGCTGAGGTCCAATATGGGTTGTGAATCTCGTAGGACACCGAAACTTGGTAATATTCTAGATCGTTAATGAGGAATCAATTTTCGCTGGGAAGAAAAAAAATTGTTTCAATTTTGGCCATCAGGTGCAAATCTATCACTGTGAAAGCAAGAAAGACGTTTAGAAATGTTTCTACATTTAACGGATTAGGAATGGGACGTGAGAATAAAAGGGTCAAACTGGTGACGATGACATCATGTTGATATTCTTATTAACTGCCGCATACTCAGTTTGTTCAATATGAGCACCGGAGACGTCGACAGGATGCTGTACAACGCCAGATTTGCACCTGGTTACCAAAATTGGAATTTTTCTTCAGCGTAAATCGGTTTCGCGCTAATGCATTAGCATATCTAGCAAGTTTTGCCGTCATACGATAATCACAATCCACACTGGACCTTCGTGAGTAGCTGCACTTTAATTATAGCCATCCGGTATAAAGCTCGCAGCATACACTACTAATATCGTCACGTGAGAAAGCCAATAAATAAAAAATGTCAGCGAAGAAAACACATTAAGTGCTAGAACATGACAAAACTATAAAATGGTATGTTGCATAAGGTACAGCTACTCTCCAGTTTTTCTTAGCAAACAAGGCAAATAAGAAGATTTACAACATCCAGAAGATGATTACTGCAAAATCCCGGACAATAACTGAAAAAACGAACATGTGGATACCACCAACAATACCTTCACCCAAGAATCAAAGCTCGCCCAATACCTTAACTCCACACAAAAAACCCAAATGTAACTTTTGATCAAGAACTAACTTGAAATTTCCACTAACCACAAAAAAGTGAACCTGAACCTGTCGCGTCTAAACCGAATGGGTTGTTGGAAAGATTTTTAACGTGTTTCACAATTTTATTTTGATGGAAAATAATGTTTTTTGTCATTGTGTGTGTGTGTGTGTGTGTGTGTGTGTGTGAAATCTTATGGGACTTAACTGCTAAGGTCATCAGTCCCTAATCTTACACACTACTTAACCTAAATTATCCTAAGGACAAACATACACACCCATGCCCGGGGGAGGTCTTGAACCTCCGCCGGGACCAGCCTCACAGTCCATGACTGCAGCGCCCGAGACCGCTCGGCTAATCCCGTGCGGCTGTGTGTGTGTGTGTGTGTGTGTGTGTGTGTGTGTGTGTGTGTGTGAGCATGTGCATGTTTGAACGTATAAGGGCTTGCCAAATACGATCTGAAGAAATAGAGAATCTGTGGCAGAAATTAATGAAACGAGACCTTATTATATCCATTAATCACAGAACAGCTTAATTGTCGGACAAGAATTTCATGAAGGTGACAGTTCTCTGCAGTTTGTGTACATGAAGGTAAACCGAAGCTGAATGCGAGGGAAAATGAAATATTAATGCTTTAGTTGCAACAAGGTATCAAAAATCTGCATATAAGAGATTTTTAACCCTAGCAGTACCAACTCATTTGTTATATTCACGACGTACTTTTAATGATATATTGATGTGTAAGAAGGGTTCAGAACCTGAAAATATCTATATGAAATTTGTTGTGGAAAGTGCCATTCGCTGCTAAGCCTTGAATTTTTGGCTAAGCTTTACAGAAAAATTTAAAACAATTACGGAGTCTGGAAGAAGAAATCACTGAAAACAATAAATATTTTTTTTTTCAAAATTTTAAAATATTAAGCACATGACTAGATTAAAATATTTTGAAAGGTGGGCATAAAGTATCCCCACCGCACCCCGTTTCGTACTATAAAGTTTAAATATTCCATTATATACATGGAGAAAGTAATTGAAATAATTATTGGAATTATCGATACAGTAAAGACTGGAGCGAATGAGATGAAGCAAGTACAAATAGACTTTGAAGAAAACAGGAGTGCAAACGAAAACCGTTATCGACATGGCGAAGTGAGGTACATGCACAATGACTTCCTACTGGTAAACCTTTCGGGATGTGAGGTCGTGGTCCAAGAAACTCTTCTGTTCCTGACGTTTCGTCCAGGACTGCGCTGGACATCCTCAGAGGCGCTCCTCCGCTGAGTCTTGCCGACTGACCTGTCGTTCAACGCTTCTCCTATTTCTGCGTTAGTCTTCACTTCGTGATGTGTCGTCACGGTGCGGTTGGTCGTGGACGTGAAGTCGTCTGCAGGTGGATCTACTGTCTGCCCAGTAGGGCCACGGGCCGCTTGTAGCGGTCGTTGTCTTCATTTCGTCAGCCTAACTGGCGGACGAGTGGTGAGGGGCGTCTCTGAGTTTTCTGTGAGTTCTCGTAGCCCGCTGCTTGAAGAGCTGCATCATTTCCGGCACCTGGGCTGCTTCGTTAAGGTGTCGTGCAGGGAATAGTCGCGGGACGTGGAGTAACCTCTTCAAGGCAATGTTCTGCAGTCACTCAACTTGATAATGTGGCAGTCGGCTGCGTTGCCCCAGACTTCACAGGCATACTCCATAATTGGCCTCATGCAGGACTTGTATAAGTCCAGATTCGATCGGAAGTGAAGAGTTCTCGTTAATTAGAGGGTACAGAACTCCAAGGCGGGCCTGTACCCTCTTTCGAACGTCTGCGACGTGTTTTCTCCAAGTGAGTTTCGGGTCCAGGATGACTCGGAGGTATTTGGCCTCGTCTGTCCATGGGACGAATTCAGCAAGTAGCTGCAGTTGTGGTAGCACTGGCCTTCGTCGTTTTGTGAGTAGGAGTGCCTGGCTCTTCGTAGCATTAAATCCGATTTTCTTCTTTGCTGCCCAGTCTTCCAAGTCACAGCAGGCATCTTGTAGGCGCCGATGCACGATTTGCGGCCATCTACTGCGAGTGCTGAGGGCAGTGTCACCTTCATACATCGCCCTGATGACCTGCGGCGTCTTGGGGAGGTCAGAGGTGTAGAGCGAGTAAAGGACCGGTCCAAGGACCGACCTCTGTCGTACTCCCGCTCGCACTTGTCGGATGGTGGAGGTGGCGCCTTGGACGTCCGATTCTGTAGGTAAGTTGCGAGCAACTGTACGTAGACTAGCACAAAGATTTTGTACAGGATTTCTGAGTGCCATACGCTGTCAAGAGCCCTGCTGATGTCCAAGAAGAGGGCTCCGCAGAAGTCTCTGTAGTTAAATGCTTCTGTGGCTTCCTCAACCACTCAGAGTAGTTGAAGGGTGGTAGAGTGGCCGTCTCGGAATCCAAACTGTTCCGGTAGCAGCAGGTCGCCGTCGGTGATCGTCCTTTGCAATCGGCTGAGGAAGATCATTTTAAAACCTTGATGATGAACAGCATAAGACTGATGGGCCGGTAGCTCTTTGGGTCAGCTCGATGTTGTTGAAGATGTTTGCTAGGACTTCGCCAGCTGCTGCTGGTAGTGCTTTCAGTGCCAGACTTGGGATGGCATCATGTCCTGGTACTTTAGCTGTAGACAGGAGCTCGATGCAGACTCGCACTTCTTGGGCAGTAACCTCCAAGTTGTCTTCTTCAGGCGCGTCGTCTTCTGCTGCCGGTGCAGCGAGATATGTGGCCAGCCTTTCTTCCATAAGCTACATGTGTTGTCTGTTGTGCGGGGCTGCCATAGGTCGGATGTTCGCCTCGAAGACGTCGGCCGGGACGTTAGTCTTCTCCTACGGGTGGTAGACCGTGCCTGCCGGCATCTAAAGCGGCGGGAGGCGCGGTCTCGGTCGCAGGAAGTATCGTGTTGCGTCCCACATCGATGAGTCTGGTTGAAGGGCCGCAATCTTGTATTGCCGCCTTCTGTTGCGGTGTTCCTTCAGTGCTGCCTGGATCTGTCGTCTGAGGAAGTTGGCCTGCTTTTTTATTGCTAGGTATCTGGTGAGGCGCCTGTCTTTGAGGATCCGATTCAGGTCCTGATGTAGTCCAGGATGTCCTGTGGTAAGTAGGGCACTGGGCGTCCTCGAGTTCGCGGCGGTGCTGTGGCTGTCGTGAGGGCGTCTTTGATGGATGTGTGGAGGTGGTCAACCATGGTGTCCACATCTGCAACTTCAGCAGGACGGTGTTTCCCCAGATTTTTCACGACTGCAGGCTGGCATAGTTGCCAGTTAGTCTTGCAATAGTCGGTGCGTCCACGTCATGGAGTGGGTTCTTCGGAGAGCATAAAAATCAGCGGGAGGTCGTCAGAAGGAAGCTTGGAGTCCTTTCGCAAATCCGATGTCGAGGACGTCTGGTCGGTTGTTGTTTCGTTTGTAACGTGTTGGTTTGGTGGGGCCAATGATTTGTATCCCTGCTCTTTCCGCTGTGTGGTGGAGTCGTCTACTATTGGCGTTGGAAATGCGTGAGTTCCAGGGAGTGTACTTAGAGCTGAAGTCCCCTGCAGCAAAGATTCCTCCTGGTCCGCGGAAGAGCGCATCAGCGTCCTGTGGTAGTACCGCCTTCTTGGGTTGCTTGTAGACAGAGTAAAATGTGATGGACCCCTGCGCCGTAGTCACTTCCACTGCTGTGGCTTAAATTATTCGATTATTCGGTGGTGAGCTTGTGGGGGGGGGGGGGGGGGGGGACAGCACAATGCTGCATGTGCAACACATATAAATTGCTGTTCCTCGGCCTGCTGTAAGGCTGTCGTATCTGTGGCATGTGTAATTAGCCACGTTGGCACGGAAGCCTGGCTTGAGATGGGTTTCATTAACCAGGCAAATGTCGATGTCGTGCTCCTTTAAGAAGTTACGAAATTCCAGGTGGCTGGGGTAGAGTAACGCTGAATTCCACGGCGCTATTTTGAGTGTATGTTGTCGTCTAGGTCTGGCCATATTGTGCAGCTGTTCCAGGTCCGGTTTGTTGACGGCACTACTGCAGTGATCGCCTGCGGGAGCGATCGGATAGCCTGACAGAGCTATGTCATCATCGTCATCATTGTTTGTAGCATCGTCGCGATGTCGGCCGTTTTCGTCAGTGTTCTCAGTGGTGGAGAAAGCTGTGGCTGGGTTTCAATCACTGCTTGTATTTCTCGAACAGTGGAAGCATGTCTCAGGAGTCGCTGCTGCATAGGCGTGTTGTAGGAATCGGTGCCTGTCTGGGTGGCGACGGAGTGCTTTCCGTTGACAATGTCTGCAATAGTGATGCCGCTGCATTACGGCATAGTTCACAGTACTGTCACTGCGGCCGAACTCACGGTGGTATGTGTTGGGCGCCGTCGTGCTGCGGCAGCTGCCCTCTTCTTCTCAACTTCCAGGGGTGGAAGCCCTCTCATTCTTCTGCTGACGTTTTTGTACTGTGGACACGCCCTGTAACTGGCAGGGTGTAGGCCACCACAGTTTCAACAGCAGGCCTTGTGCTCTCTTGGATGTGGGCATTTCCAATAGTCATGCCCCTCTCCGCATTTTAAGCACTTCGGCGCCATAGTGCAGTGACACGCGACGTGGGAAAATTCTTGGCAGCTGTAACACTGCGTTGGGCCTCTGGTAGCTCGTAATTTTTCTGCGGTGACGACTAGCCGCCCTAGTCTGGTCATCTGGAAGATTTTGCGGTGTTCTTCCGTATCTTGAAGGATGTCAACAACCATCTGGATGGGTTTCGTCGCCCCTGGTGGTTTATGTTGCGTCACGACGGTGGTTACGAATCCAACATCTTCTAGTCTTCCTTGGGCTCAGCATCGGTGATTGACACCGATACCCCATGTATGGTAACCTTAAGAATCTTGGGACGAACTGTAGGAAAGGTGTAACACGGTGTGCCCGCTGTTCCAACCATATTCATCACCTTCGTGTAGTCGACCGTGGCGGATTGTGTGAGCTTCAATTTATCGCCACCTACCAGCTTCACTGTGAAGGGAAATTGGCAGTTGGTCTTCAACCAGTTCTGGAGCTTCTTGTAACTCTCCGGATACTGGAGGACTATCGGCGGGAGTTTCTCTCGTTGTGGTGAGTTGCCGTCTTGATGCTGTGTATCAGAGTCCATTTCTGGCGCTTCAGGTACCGGAGCTAGAGCGCTGTAAGCGTTGCTTGCCGTCACTGGCGCAGGTGTGGGCGCCTGTCGCTGACGCGTGGCCTTCCTGCGTGGTGGTTTCAGGAAGTCGCCGTCGCTGGTTCCTGTCGACTGTCGTCGTCTGCTGTGCAGTGCGTTTTCGGTGCGCCGTAGTGTGCGCTTCGTCATCTAGGTCCATGTCGTCACTGGCTGGATCCGTCTCATGAAACCGTGCATTCTGTGCCTCGTGTGCAGGATTGTTCCGTGCGTCGATCCGTTATCTTTGCTGGGTCGTAATCTGTGGAGCAGACAGCGGAGCCGCCGATGGTGCTTGCCCCATCAGACGGCGGCCGTCCGCCCCGAGCTCCTCTTCTGCAGCTGCCTTGTCAGTCGCCATAGTCACGCTCTCGTTCGTCACGTCCGTTCGTTGTGACATCTCGAACTGGACTCGACGACTGACCAGCCAGACGTCCGAGAGCTACATAAATACTGTAGGGAAGGGGGCGTGATCGAAGTAACAGATGATGAGCAGGGATAATCCTTGTCAGAGATAAAACTTAACTATCGATAGTCGTCTTGTCAAAAATAAAATTGTATAGCGATTCTGCAAAACTACTGTCCATATGTCGCCAAGTTTCACTGCCTCCTCTTCTTCTTCTTCTTCTTCTGCTTTTACGGCCTCATTGGACCACTTCAGTCAATCATTTCTGGTCCTCTTCTTTGGTATTTTCCCCTTCCGAGTGGCCCAGTATCTCTTCATTCGTTCCGATGCTTTTCGTCGTTCCTTATCTGTAAATACCCTTTTCATTGTATGTCGTTTGTCAATTTTTGGTTTAAATCTTATTTCTGTGTCCCTCAACTTCTTTAAATTTGGCGTTTTGTTCTGCAAATCATCCAGAGTTATTTCCAGTTCTTCCATATCCTCTCTTATTTCCTTAAGCCATCCTCCTTGTTGTTTCAAATTCCAGAGTTTCTCAATAATTTTCCTTGATAATCTGGTTTCTGGTGTCCTCAGAATGTGACCACAAAAAGAGATCCTTTTCTTTCGTATAGTATCAGTGATGGGCTCCAGTTCTCTGTATACCACTTCATTTGAAACTATCCGCCATTGCCCAGCTTTTTGATATTTCTTATTTATGCATGTTCTAGCAATTCTTCTCTCTACTTTTAAAATTTTTTCAATTCTGTTTTTCTGGGTGACTTTAAAAAGAGTTTCACTTCCGTATGTAACCTCTGGTTGAACCACCGTCTTGTAATGTTTTAATTTTGTTTTAATTGATAGACATTTTTTATTGTACGTAGACCATGTTAGTTTTTGAGCTTTTATCATTTTATTAGTTCTTGCTCGCCATGCAGGTTTCTCGTCCAATTTATGTGTTATAATTTCACCCAGGTATTTAAATTGTTTCACTATTTTAATTTCCCTATTGTTCACTGTGATGTGATCTATTACAAGTGGATCCGTTACCATTATTTCAGTCTTTTCAAATGATATCTGGAGTCCTAATTTTTGTGCTATATTTTGTAAGCTTGTTATTTGTTTCGTGGCTTCCTGAATATTATTAGCTAGTAATGCTAGGTCATCAGCAAATCCCAAGCAATTTAGGTTTATTTTATCTTTCTTAGTTCCAATTTTAATATTCATAGGATTTTCCTTGTACCATTCTCTCATTACATATTCAAGAGCACAATTGAATAGCAATGGTGATAAACAATCTCCCTGTCTCAACCCTGTTTTAATCGTAAATGGTTCAGATATTTCTCCTCTAAATCTTACTTTGGATTTGGCGTTTGTTAAGGTTAACTGTATCATTTTTTATTAATTTAGGATGAAGTCCAAAATTCCTTAATATTTTCATCATTGAAGATCTATGGATGCAATCATACGCCTTTTTGAAATCTACAAAGGTTATGACTAGTTTTTTTGCCTTCTTTTGTAGACATCCATAACTAACTTCAAGGTGATTATCTGTTCTGGGCAGCTTCTCCAGGATCTAAATCCTCCTTGATATACTCCCAGTTCCAGTTCTAGTTGATCTTTACAGCGGTTGTATAGTATTCTTGACATGATCTTATACGTGCAGTCCAAAAGGGAAATTCCTCTATAGTTGTCTGGATTTGATTTTTCTCCTTTCTTATGTAATGGATGTATTATAGCAGTAGTCCAATTTTCTGGTAATTTCTCTTCATTCCAGATTTTTACTACGCATTGGTGTAATGCTATCTTTACTGGTTCTGCTGCATATTTCCAAAGTTCAGCAAACGTTTGATCTTCTCCACTTGCTTTGTAGTTTTTGAGTTCTTTCAAAGCTCTGTAGACCTCATTAATTGTAGGTGGATTTATATTTTCTGCTGGTGTTTTAATTGGGCTTTCTGTGTTTATCTGAAGAAGTTCTGGGGGATCTTCACAATTTAGTAACTTGTTAAATGTTTCTGCTAGAATTTCTGTATTTTTACTATTGCTATGGGCTAGGTTATTATCTTTATCTTTTAACATTAATGTTGGAGGATCATATCTTTGTAATTGTCTGCCAAATATTTTGTAATAGTCTCTTGAGTTTGTTTTTTCACTATTTGTTTCTATCATTAGAAGTATATCTTTTTGGTACTGACGTTTAACTCTCCTTATTATTTTTTGTGTTGTCTTCCTTTGTTTTGTGAGTTCCAAATATGATTTTTCTGTTTTTTCATTTTGATGCCTTAACCAGGCTTGGTGTCGATCCAACACTGCTTCACCACATTCATCGTTCCACCACTGGTGTTTTTTCCTTGGATTTATAGGGGCAACTTGTTCAGCTATTTGTTTCAATTTGGGAATTATTTCTTCCAGATCATCTGTTATTTTTATATCCCTGGTTTGTGCTTTATAATCCTCATTTTGTATCAGTTTATGAGGGTCATAGGTTCTCTTCTTCTTCTGGTGGGATTTTTTCTTTGCTAATGGGGTTAATTTAATTTTAATTTTTATCATGTAATGATCTGATCCGGTATCTATCCCTCTCAGTACTTTCACATTGTAAATTTCCTTGTGGTAATTCTTATCCATGCAGACATGGTCCAGTTGCCATTCTCCTTTTTTCCAGTCTGGATGTTTCCAAGTTTTTAGTTTACTTGGTCTTCTCTTAAAATACGTCGACTTTGAGATCATGTCATGGTTTCTGCAAAATTCCACTAGTCTTATGCCATTTTTGTTTGTTCTTCTTTGTGCTGTCCATTTCCCTATTATGTCTCTATATCTCTTTTCCCTTCCTAACTGGGCATTGAAGTCTCCAATTAAAATTTTGATGTGATTTTTATTAATGTTATTCGTCGTTTGATCTAAGAGCTCCCAAAATTTTTCTACCTCTTCTCTGTGTTCTTTTTTATTATTTTTATCATTTGTCGGGGCATGGGCATTTATTATTGTGTACATTTTATTTGCAGCTTTTAGAGTTAATGTTGAGAGCCTGGGAGATTGTGCTTTAAATTCTATTATGGACTCTATTATTTTCAGACTCAGCACGAATCCTGTTCCAAATTGTGGACACTGTTTCATGACTCTTTTCCCTGGTATTCCCTTATAAATCCTATATCCTTGTGATTCTATCGGCTCCTGATCAGTATTTCTCATTTCTTGAAGTCCGGTTATGAGAATCCCCTTGCGATCCATTTCATCCGTCAGAATTTTGAGTTTGCCTGGTTGTATGAGGGAATTTATATTGTGTGTCGCAATGTAGTTTATTTGTCCTGTCTTGAGTTTTGGTCGTCTGTCCGTTTTGGGTATTTTCAGATGCTCCGACTCATCCAAGTTATCTTTCAGGTGACTGCCCACCGTATCCGAATGCAGTCTTCCTTGGTTATTGCCAAGCGGTGGATTATTCCTTGAAAGATTTCCTTCCATGTTTGACTTTCAAAGGTAGTCAACCTTGTATGGAGCAAGCTCCGAGTTACAACTACGGTTGTTAGCCGTAGAGGTTGTTTAGTGTTTGGTCCGCGAGAGCTATTTTATTTCGCTCAAGTCCGCTGGTAAACCGGTGAGGACCCCCCTATCCGCCACCTGGGACGCGCCACGTCGGAGTATCACCTCTCCGCCTGCTACGACACCGTAGTAGGTTCGTGGACTGCCTCCTCTTCCCTATTAAAATTATATTTATGCTTATAAATGTCAATGGCTTCTCTACGTGATCGTGGATAATAATTCGACGTTGTAGATAAAATTTCTGTTCCAGAAAACTTCACTTTGTCGTTTCTGACTGAACACCATGCTCTACTACAGCTGATTTTTCTATTTTTCCTAGTCGGCAAAGACTTTTGTGCTCTTTTTGCTGTGTATTTACACTCCTCTTGGTATTTCCGATATAAATCTGCTCATAACGTGTTACTTTGACCACGCCCCCTTTCCTACAGTATTTATGTCGCTCTCAGACGTCCGACCGGTCAGTCGGAAAGACTCAGCGGAGGAGCGCCTCTGAGGATGTCCAGCGCAGTCCTGGATGAAACGTCAGGAACAGAACAGTTTCTTGGACCATGACCTTACATCCCGAAAGGTTCACTAGCAGTTATGTCATCCGGTCGTGAAAGCCTTCATTCTATGATAATGATTTCCACCAAATACGTTCTTGTAAACAGAAACAGAAAATCAAAATTGATAATCTGTCATGTGAAAGAGATAACGATCGGCTCTGTAAGCTTTTGGAGTACTACGAAATGGCACATGACTTCAGCGTTTAAAGAACATTTCTTTGTGGCTGGTTAGCAGAACCAGTATTTGGAAGCTGTACAAATTCATGTAGGTACTACACCATTCAAGAATTGCAGCGTCAACAATCTGCATTCAGTACCTCCACTGCAGCGTCAACCACTGCTGTCTCCAGTGTGTTGGTGTAAGGTTTCACCATAGTCCATTTATCTATTTCCTTTTCTGACGTTTGTAGATAGACTTAACTATTTTGACAGTAACTAGCCAGGTATTATTTTTTTTTTTTTTGCGTAATACACTTAACCACATAAAAAATTCTTCTACTTTAATTCTTTTTTCATATAATTGCCATTTTGCTGCCATGTACTTATTTTTTAACTGGACATATTGTTTACAAGCTAAGATAGTCAATACTTGATTAGAGAATCTGCTGCACCTTCAATCACCGTTGTTGTTTACATCCTTAGATTTGTGTATCTAAATACAGTTTAGTAATGCTTTTAACCTCTTTTCTTACGTTAATAAACTGAAAAGAGGGATAATAGTTGCAAAAGAAAGATCTACTGCATGCCTTTCTCATATGTATCTAATGCAATATTGCACTCTTTTTAACGGAACACTACGCTAAAATTTTGCCATACTTTCTAGGAATCCAAAACATAAGCACCAATAAATCACATTCAACAGATAACTAATTAGAGAGGGCTGAGATATTACAGAAAAAATATTATTTTTAATAATGTGAAGCACATACCACCAGTTGTGTCTCAGAATCCTGCATATTCGTTACACCGGCCGAAGTGGCCGAGCGGTTCTAGGCGCTTCAGTCTGGAACCGCGCCACCGCTACAGTAGCAGGTTCGAATCCCGCCTCAGGCATGGATGTGTGTGATGTCCTTAGGTTAGTTAGGTTTAAGTAGCTCTAAGTTCTAGGGGGCTGATGAGCTCAGATGTTAAGTCCCATGGTGCTCAGAGCCATTTGAACCATTTGAAGCTACTACTGAAATGGGCTGCCACCAGTCGGCGTGGCGCTTATGTCCTCTTCACCTAGGGGCCGCTGCTGTTGCGTTGTCGTCCTGGATAGAGGTTGGTCAGCATGCGATTGGTTGAGCTCTTCTCATAGCACTCTCTTCTCTGTCATTCCCGACTGGCGTGCCGGCACTGACTTTACGCTGTAACACCAACCTTTGTTAATTAGTTTTGATTGAACAGATTCATTAGAAGTCCAAGTAACGTGGACATAAAAATCGAAAAAACTATTTAAAAGCTTCATCTGCAGGTGTAAGGACTCACCAAAGCCCGATGGATATACGGAATAACGTAGAACAGCGAACAGAGTGTATCTGAATACGTAAAAATAAGCATTACTATATGACAGAGAAGTCAGAATACTTGCAAGTAAAAAATGCTTGAAGTTGCGCCCTAAATCAGATAAGACTGAGTGGTTAGAAGAGAAGTTAGGAACATATAACATCCAGTAATAACGATAAAAGTAATAGTAATGACGAACATCTTAAGACTATAGAAGAAGGAATCTATAAAACAAGAAAAATAAAACTTAGCTTTCCTACGTTCATGCAGAAATGCTAGCATATTCTCCGAGTTTCTCTGCATTATGAAGTAAATTAGATTTAAAAGGAATCAACAGAAGAAACTGGAAGAGCTGCATTGAGTCAGTCCTAAACAAGGAAAATTTCTGACGAGTAAGGGTAGCATAAATAGAGAAAATGTAGAAACCCACTTTAGAGATGAAAAAGTACTGAATAAACCGCAACTAGTTCCGGTCCTTAAATGGTGCTAACGAGAGAAAAAGTAATATCCATGAGTCATGATATTGCGAAATATTCACATCTTTTTACAGTTTCTAGTTTTTCCATGTCAGAAATCACAGTAATCAGTAAATGCTAGCGAGCTGTGCACGTTAACAGATGGCTATCAATTATAAAGAGTGTTTGTAATGTTTGTAGCCAATCGTGTGTCACGAAGTGGCTGTCATGCTGCAACGCCGGTAATTATGGCCGTGACGAGTGTAACGTTACGACACAGGTCAGAAGACAGTTTCCCCACGAGAACTAATTATGCCACTCGCCGCATCCCCTTTAGTGACCGTCGAGTACATACTGCATGAGGCTGCTCTCATGACGGTGGAATCCGTTCTTTGAGACCAAATGATAGGCAGCGAGAATGTACTGTACGTGTACTATCACTGCAGTGTGAGAAGTTGCCAGCTCCTGAATGTTCACACTAGCTTTCGAAAGTAAACTCATCTTAAGGCCTGTTCTACCCTCAATTTTCTTTTCAGCAGTGTGCGATGCCCTGCACTTGTTTCCTCTACGAAAAAGCTATAATTTAACTATTACTGCTTTATCCATCAAAATTACCCATTAAAATTACCCTTCATCTCAAAAAATTCCAATAACGACAGTAAAAGGATAGAACCAATAATAATAAAAAATGATGGACATGAAACGGGAAGAAGAAAGGAAAATAAGAAAGAAATTTGTCATTAAAACAAACATGTGGAGGAAGCACAAGTAGGACGACAGTTTTTGGGTGAACTAATGTAAACTCGGTGGCTAGGACACTCTACGTTCAGTTTCAACATCTTTATTCTGCAAACCACTGTGAACTGCGTGGCAGGGGGTACTTCCTATAATGACACTTATTACAGGTTCTTCCATTTCTTTCGCGTGTAGAGCGTAGGAGGAATGATATCATAAATGCCTCTATGCAAGCTGTAGTTACTCGCATTTTGTCTTCGCGACACCTACGGGAGTGATACTTAGAGGATTGTAATACATTCCCAAATTTGTCTCATATTGCTGGTTCTAGAAACTTTCAATTACACTCTCCATAAATGCATACATATTTTGCAGGCCACCATACACTGCATGGAGAAGGCGCCTCGTACCATTGTTAATCATTACCTGTCCTTTTCCACTCGCAAATGGCGAGAAGGAGCTATGCTTCTTACGATCCTTGATTCCTCTTGTCTTCGCGGAACTTACGAGAGACGTGCGAGAGCGTGCTGAAAAGTAAAGCCTCCGACTGTTTTATGTGAAAATTCTTAAAGATATTTAAACCACGCAAACTTTATCAACATTCTACATCTTTATTTTTCGTGTCTATATACACTACTGGCCATTAAAATTGCTACACCATGAAGATGACGTGCTACAGACGCGAAATTTAACCGACAGGAAAAAGATGCTGTGATATGCAAATGATTAGATTTTCAGAGCATTCACACAAGGTTGGCGCCCGTGGCGACACCTACAACGTGCTGACATGAGGAAAGTTTCCATCCGATTTCTCATACACAAACAGCAGTTGACCGGCGTTGCCTGGTGAAATGTTGTTGTGATGCCTCGTGTAAGGAGGAGAAATGCGTACCATCACGTTTCCGACTTTGATAAAGGTCGGATTGTAGCCTATCGTGATTGCGGTTTATCGTATCGCGACATTGCTCGCGTTGGTCGAGAGCCAATGACTGTTAGCAGAATATGGAATCGGTGGGTTCAGGAGGGTAATACGGAACGCCATGGTGGATCCCAACGGTCTCGTATAACTAGCAGTCGAGATGACAGGCATCTTATCCGCATGGCTGTAACAGATCGTGCAGCCACGTCTCGATCCCTGAGTCAACAGATGGGGACATTTGCAAGACAACATCCATCTGCACGAACAGTTCGACGACGTTTGCAGCAGCATGGACTATCAGCTCGGAGACCATGGCTGCGGTTATCCTTGACGATGCATCACAGACAGGAGCGCCTGCGACGGTGTACTCAACGACGAACCTGGGTGAACGAACGGCAAAACGTCATTTTTTCGGATGAATCCAGTTTCTGTTTACAGCATCATGATGGTTGCATACGTGTTTGGCGACATCGCGGTGAACGCACGTTGGAAGCGTGTATGCGTCATCGCCATACTGGCGTATCACCCGGCGTGATGGTATGGGGTGCCATCGGTTACACGTCTCGGTCACCTCTTGTTCGCATTGACGGCACTTTGAACAGTGGACGTTACATTTCATATTTGTTACGACCCGTGGCTCTACCCTTCATTCGATCCCTGCGAAACCCTACATTTCAGCAGGATAATTCACGACCGCATGTTGCAGGTCCTGTACGTGCCTTTCTGGATACAAAAAATGTTCGCCTGCTGCCCTGGCCAGCACATTCTCCAGATCTCTCACCAATTGAAAACGTCTGGTCAATGGTGGCCGAGCAACTGGCTCGTCATAATACGCCAGTCACTACTCTTGGTGAACTGTGGTATCGTGTTGAAGCTGCATGGGCAGCTGTACCTGTACAAGCCATCCAAGCTCTGTTTGACTCAATGCCCAGGCGTATCAAGGCCGTTGTTACGGCCAGAGGTGGTTGTTCTGGGCGCTGATTTCTCAGGATCTATGCACCCAAATTGCGTGAAATTTAATCACATGTCAGTTCTAGTAGAGTATATTCGTCCAATGAATACCCGTTTATTATCTGAATTTCTTCTTGGTGTAGCAATTGTAATGGCCAGTAGTGTATTTATTTCCCACACACGACGAACACGTTTCTCCCAACGAGAGACCATTTTGATGATACCGTCTTTTTACAGCGTTTGTCTTCGTTGACGTATCCACGACCTCACCTTTGCTCCGCTTGCACAGCTTCATCACTGTCTAAGGAAGCCCTCGGAGGCGTTTTTAAAGTGTTGGAAAAAGAGAAAATGGAATGCATCAAAGTCGGGACTGTGCGGAGGATCATCAGTGGCAATGAACCCAAGAGGTCATATTGTTGCATATGCCGCAGCACTCGTGTGTGGCCTGGAAATTTTGGAAATTTATGGTAAGGTCTTATGGGACCAAACTGCTGAGGTCATCGGTCCCTAAGCTTACTCACTACCTAAACTAACTGATGCTGAGGGCAACACATAACCCATGCCGGAGAGAGGACCCGAACCTCTCACGAGGGGAGCCGCACGAACCGTGACTGCTACCCCGCGCGACTGTGGCCTGGCTCTGTCACGCTGAAGGAAAGGGTGCTCCATGTATGGACGATTAGAATCTCGATTACAGCACGCTGTTTTTCGTACACTGACATAGTTGCGTTTACAACACCTTGTTACACGCTATAATTCGAAGCCCCCGAGCCGCAGAGGGCTACAACTTGCGCCAGCGAAGCGTGAAAGTCGACCGAGCAATATGCGTGACGTTTAACACCTCAGCCGAAACTGAGAACAGATTACAAAATTAAGAAACATTACTTCTCAGTATGCCCTAGAGTCATCCTGGTACTAGGACGCAGTCTTTTGCAAATGGCGCTTCTCTAAATTTTCTCAGTAGTGTTTTGCAAAAAGGATGTTTCATTTTGTCTATCTTGAATTCTGCCAGTAAACCTAACTGAACCATTCGCCTTCCTTACAACTGACCTTACGTGGTCGTTCTATTTCATGTCACTTTGTAGCTTCACGCATAGATACTTCATCGATGTGACCCGTCAAGCGACACAGGACGAATACTTTATTCGAATATTAAATGAGTGATTCTTCTACTCATCTTAAATTTTTCCGCATTTACATCAAGCTGCCACTCATCACATCAAATAGAAATTCTATACAAGGTATGCTGTGTCCTCCTACAATCATTCAATGACAACACTTTTGTGTACACTGCAGCGTTATCAGCTCACTTCATGCATCAGATCGTTTAAAGTATGTAGAAAACAAGGGCGACCCTGTCACACTTCCCTGAGCCGTACATAACGATACCTTTGTCCCTCATGAACACTCACCGTTCAAGAAAACTTAAACGGTTCCATTACTTAAAGGCTCTTCGAGCAGTTCGCGAATATTAGAACTTATTTCGTATGTTCGGATATTTCTCGGGATTGTTGGGTCTATCTTCATGTGGCTGTTAAGTCAGGTTTTTCAGTATGTTTGTGACGCTCTCTCATGAGTCAAACAAATCTATTACCATTCGTGCTGCCACTCTTTGCATACGTCCAACAACCTTCGTTAGCCCTACTTGATACAGGCCCACACGCCTGAGCAATATTCTAGGATTTGTAGCGGGAGTGTTTTGTAAGCAATCTACTTTGAAAACTGCATTTTCCCAGTATTCTACCAATAGATCGAAGTCTGTCAGCCACTTTCTTTTAACGACTGAGCCTATGTCATCACTCCATTTCATATATTTACAAGTTGTTAAACCCAAGTATTTGTATGAGTTGGCTGATTCCAGTTTGATGATTGATATTGCAGTTATGAGATACTACGTTTTTTCGTTGTGTGAAGTTCAAAATTTTACATTGCTGAGCCTTTCAAGCGAGTTGCCAATCTTCACACCGCTTTCAAATCCTATGTGTCTTATTAACATCTGACAATATTTGTGCAGCTTCCTTCAGACAATACTTCACTACATATAACTACATCATCGGCCAGAAGTCAGAAGTTACTATTAATCCTTTCTGCACCAGCTTTAGCAGTCTCGTGGATTCGCGAGCAAGTCGAAGGTGTAAAGGGTGTCCATAATTAATGTTACTGTTTTAAAACGCTCTAAAAAGAGAACCGCTGCCCAGAATGACGTCAAATTAGAACAGTATGTTATTGGTGCAGGGGGGAAACGTAATGGATAAAAAAAAAGTTAAGCAAAATTTTACCAGCAGATGGCGTTGTAAGCGTATTACCATGAATGTAGACGGCTACAAATGACAGATAAATCGCAATTGGACGGCTGTGGTTTGAATCGCACGTAACACCACCCATATTGTTCAATGTGCATAACTGCACATGCACGGCAGTTAACAGTTGTGGCACTTATTTAGGTTGCCCCAACCATCTCGGCCAGGTAGAACCAATCAGACTAATCAAATCGGTTTTTCATTGTCGTGGGGCCAAAAACACCATAAAAAGGCAAAATGACATCGCTTTGTTACTGTCGTGAGACGGGCGTAAGACGTGTTCATAATGCTGTCCATTGTTTTCTGCCACAAGCTGAATTCGAGAAGCAGTACGTTCCACAACAGATCGGAGTGTCTCAGGGGTCACGTTCAGAATGCGTTGCGCAATGCGTGCTTTAATTTCAGTTTCGTTCGTAATTGCAGCGCTGAAGACATCTTTCAGATAACCTCACAGCCAGGAGTCACACGGATCAGTCGATCTGGACGTCTAGGCTGTAGGGAAATGACGGCTGATGGTTACAGCATTTCCGAAATGTCTCTGCAGCAGCCGCTTCGCTGGCTGTGCAATGTGCACAAGAGAGCAATTTTGCATAAAAATGATCCCACCCACACATCCACGCTGCTGAAGGGTTGGAATGATGATGGTGCGCCAAAGACTTTCATAGCGTAACAGGAACTGCAGGTCTCGTCTCCTTGACAAAATACGGCCCTACGATAAACGAAGCCGTCAGCCCGCACCACCTTTTCAGAATGAAGTGGTACCGATTTATGTGCGTGCGGATTTCTCGTTGCCCGTATTGTGCAATTCTGCGTATTGACATGTCCTTGGAAATGGGAATCAGCTTCGTCTGTCCACGTAATATTCAGCGGAATTCATTGTCCACTCCTATGCGAGCAGGAAATTCCAGACCGAACGTTTGTCATGCTGGCAGGTCAGCAGGAAGTAGCTCCTGAACATGGTTAATTTTGTATGGATAGCAATGCAGGACATTTCGAACGATTTTATATACTGTGCTTGCAAGCATGTCCAACGTAAGAGCGATTCCCCATGCACTGCGTGTTTGCGCACCACTGTCGACCTCTACTGCAATGCTGTGGCCACATCTTCGACAGATGTCGGATCAACTGCTTTCCTCCCTCAGCAAGACTGCACTTCAAAAACACCCTGTCTTTTCAAATTTTGTAATCATTTTCTCCAGACCCTTAGCAGTCATCGGACCAAAGCGTTTTTTCATACCGTTTTTAGTGTCGGGAACTTCTGCAGGGCTACTGGCGTACAGCGAACGTTCTTGTAAAAGAGCTTTACCAGCAGCGCGGGAGCCTTCATGGAGAGAGTCGTGCTGCTCGTCTCGGACGCAAACTGAGGAACAGTCGTGAGCCGCGCTTCTATTGGAGTGCGTGTTCTGACGCTTACAGCGCCTTCTATTAGTCTAATTTTCGTCAATTTTTTTTTTTTTTTTTTTTTTTTTTTTTTTTTTTTTTTGTTCCATGAGTTTTACCCTGCTTCAACAACACGGTGTTCAAATTTGACGGTATTCTGAGCTGTGAGTCTCTTGTTACAGCGTTTTGAAACTGGAACTTTAATTATGGACATCTTGTACTTGAGTATTCTCTCTCGCATTACCTGTGAAGTAGGTTAGATATTTAAGATCAAGCGTTCCTTTGAAAATTGACCTTGGATCCGAAGACAAGTCAAGTAGTATGCGAGGGATATTCGGAAAGTAAGTTCCGATAGGTCAAGAAAAGGAAACCGCTGTGCAAATCTAATAAAGCTTTGCACATATGTATTCGACTGTGTCTCTAGTATCCCTGTCGGTGTATTACTTCGCTCTTTTCAGTTCTGAGCACATGGTGAGCACATATTGATACGTAGAAAATAGTGTCTCCCGCCAAGTATGAGGTCCTGGTAAGAGATTCGCCTGAAATTAGGCAGCCCACATTACAGAACTGTCATGCGATTCCTACTTCGTGACAATTCTCGGTCGCAATTGCAGTGGCAATGAAAATGCTCCTGCAGCGTTTTAGGTAGGAACTGTTTGATCACCCGCACTACAGCCGGTAATTAGCCCCCTCTGTGTTTCATCTCTGCTCACATTTACTACTGGCTATGAAGACAACATTTTTGCATAGACAACGAGCTATAGACGAGCGTAGAGAATTGGCGGGAAGCACAGGCGGCTGCCTTGTATGACTAGGGTATTGGAAAGTTGGTACAAGGCTACGACAAATGTCCTATCTGGAGCGGCGACTACGTACTGTAGCTGGAAGGTGGAGCCAACTGTTGCAAATAAAACATTTCTGATTTTCAATTTAGTTTCCATTTTGCGACTGATCGGAACTTACTTTCTGGACGAGCCTTGTATGAAGAATAGCTGACAGTTACTATGAAAAGCATCGAAGACAACTCTTTTCTCTGCTGCTATCCGTTACTATGCAAATCAGCCACACCTTTCATATGCAGCTTAGAGTCAGTTTATTATCCAAATCAATTACACTTCAAATTAAATCCAAATGAAATCAGGGAGACTGCGAAAACACAGTTCTATTTTCAATTACAATACAACAACAATGATTGCGTAGGTGATTATCTCATATTCGTCTATCTAGACACGCCATAGATTGGATTCGGTATGGGTTAAGGGGATTCATATGTGATGTGCCAGCCACAGAGAAGCAAGGACGGTTCAACAAAACAATCGTTCCAAGCCAATCGGTTTTCGTTGGCCTCTGGTGCTGGACTCAGGGAGGGGCAGGACGGATGCTGCAGATGACTGTACATTGTGCTCTGCCACCTTCCTGGAGAGACTTTGTGAGCCAGGGGCTCTCTGCAACAATTTTCTGCTAAGAACTTCTGTGAAACGTTTTCCTGGTGGGAAGTCTAAGGGCTGTCAATTCGACTAAACACCTAGGAATTACAATTACGAGCAACTTAAATTGGAAAGACCACATAGATAATATTGTGGGGAAGGCGAAACAAAGACTGCGCTTTGTTGGCAGAAGACTTAGAAGATGCTACAAACCCACTAAAGAGACAGCCTACATTGCACTTGTCCGTCCTGTGCTGGAATATTGCTGCGCGGTGTGGGATGCTTACCAGGTGGGATTGACGGAGGACATCGAAAAAGCGCAAAGAAGGGCAGCTCGTTTCATGTTATCGCGCAATAGGGGTGAGAGTGTCACTGATGATACGCGAGTTGGGGTGGCAGTCACTGAAACAATGGCGGTCTTCTTCGCGGTGAGACCTATTTACGAAATTTCGATCACCAACTTGCTCTTCCGAATGCGAAAATATTTTGTAGACACCCACCTACGTAGGGAGAAATGATCATAATAATAAAATAAGAGAAATGAGAGCTTGAACGGAAAGATTTAGGTGTTCCTTTTTCCCACGCGCCATTCGAGAGTGGAATGGTAGAGAAGTAGTTCGATGAACCCTCTGCCAGGCACTTGTGTGTGAATTGCAGAGTAATCACGAAGATGTAGATGTAGATATAGAAGAGCATTTGACAAATAACATGGCCAGTTCTCCTGAGCCTTTGCTAAGAATAAACTTTCTAGGAGAGATATAAATGTAGAAAGTTTTCTAAATACACGGCCAGCCCCGGGGAATGACGGTTACACACTTTGGCCACCAACTACAAGACATCTGGATTGGCTGGAGTGTCATAAAATTTTTAGACGCAAGTTTCTGGTAGAGGGGTTTCAGCACACTTGATTGAAAGGGCCCCATTTCTCCTACGGTGGTGGGAATGCAGCGGCTCTGCTTAATTTTTTCATTGGTGAAACAAAAATGTTGCTCTCTGATTGGCAATAGCTGCTTGATACGCGGGGAACGTCCGCTGAACTGACGAGCAGTGCGCATTTAACTTCACTGCGGCTGCGGATTTTGCTCTGAGGTGAGCATCTCAGGCTCTGCTTGCATGGGGACACTTCGGCTTTTATTTACAGCAGAGTCACTTCGCCTCAGAGATTATGTAAACACACTCCGGGATCCGCACACAGCTGGGACAATTTGCGATCATGACGCTCCAGGCGGAGACTTGGCCTGCAGACTCCTGGGTGAGACCTCGTCCGAGAACGATGCAGCAGCGGCGCCCACGCAGCGGCGCTTAGCGAGCAGTGAGCGCCTTCCGCAGCCTGCGCATTCACATTCACCCACCAACGATGGTGGGATTTACCGACAGCATCGACGGTATAGGTCGCGATGAATTTAACAACTGTCAATAATTGTACAGTTAGGTTCTATCTGGCCGATGGGGCTGGCATAGTTGCGCAACAACTTCCATTATATTCAAACTTAGATGCAGTCACTGTTGTTGAGTGGCGGATTTGAGTCAGTTAAAATTTAATATTCAGAGAGCGGAACTTACCATCACGACTCATCACGACTTCCCTTCCTGAACTTTACCAGCCGTAAGTCATTTCAGTTTCATCTCGTTTCGTGTTTTTCATTATTGACGTCACATCTGGAGAAACTATAATTGAATTTAATTACAATGAAATGAACAGCCTTAGCTGCTTACAGGCGTTGACATACGTCAACGTGGACAGATGAAAATGTGTGCCCTGACCCGGACTCTAACCCGGGTTCGAGTCTGGGTCGGGGCACACATTTTCATCTGTCCCCGTTGACGTATGTCAACCCCTGTAAGCAGCTAAGGGTGTTCATTTCAGTGTAATTTCATTCTAACGAGCTGCATGGTCACCGCTGGTATCTCTTCTTTCGGACATGTCCGAAAGAACAGATACCATCTTAGTAGGGGAAGACGTGGCAAGATGGGGAAGCTAACTTTAAACCCTTACAAAGGGACAAAAATAAACAAATTCAAGTAGGTTTGATTATCATCTGTTTACTTAACCATTAAATTACAATAGCATGCAAAGAAACCTGCAAACTTGTTACACTTAGTTAGAAATATCTCAATTGAAACATAAACTACCATATGCCCCATATGCGGGGTAAGATGGGGAACTAGCATGAATTCATCTCTAAAGCTTAAATAAGGACTCTAACAACGAAATCATGTGACGATAAGGTTTCGAAACATGGTTCTGCGAATTGTAGAATCAGGTATTACGTTTTAGTTAGGCCTCTTACGTTCACACAGTACACAAGTGTGGACAGCCTCGTCATCATCACTTTCTGTCCCTGCACAAGTGTCGTGGGCACCCCGACGCTGAAATACAGATTTCTGTGGCACGCTGAACTGTCGAGCAGCCATGAAAGAACCCATATGACCTTCTATAACAGCATTTACAGCGCCTTCCATTGACTCCAATGACCAATCTTGCCTAGACATTTGTCCCGGTTCTTGCGAACCATCTGAAATAAAGCACGTGGAACGTACTATTGAGTCAGATCATTCCTGGTAATCTATATTATATAGTAAATACCATATTTCCAATAGTCAGTCGTTAAAGCATAGCAAGAATACTGACTTTGCACGTTTTGTGCATTTTTATTCACCATATAGTCTAAGGCATACTTTGTAGTTCATTAGGAAACGTTGGAATAACGAATACCACTCTATTTACAATTGTATTCAACGTATAATGTACTTGTTCAAAACCCGCACCGAGACGATAAGAACATAATGGTTGGACAGATAGTAGGGGAAAGACGGGGAAGCTCCCCATCTTGCCCCTTACTATGCTGTCAGGTTAGGTTACGCCTACATGAACACTGTGTAGTGAATATTGGCTACTGACACAGCAGCTTACTGTTAATAAGACGTACTATTCAGTGTTATATATACAGTCTGCAGAAATGTTCACGAAACACTTGTTTTAGGACTTCGAAAGGTGTAAAACATTGCAAATCAGCATAACAATTGTACGTACCTTGCAAAGCTCACAGAAACCGCCGCAAAACTAAGGTTCAGCAATGTCAACACACTGGGACTCGTGTACTAATGATGCTGACGTAGCTATCCACAGATGGCAATACTCTAACTGTAGCTTATAGCCCTTCTCCGTCTTACCCCACCTCCCCGTCTTGCCCCACCTTCCCCTATATATACAGGGTTATTACAAATGATTGAAGCGATTTCACAGCTCTACAATAACTTTATTATTTGAGATATTTTCACAATGCTTTGCACACACAAACAAAAACTCAAAAAGTTTTTTTAGGCGTTCACAAATGTTCGATATGTGCCCCTTTAGTGATTCGGCAGACATCAAGCCGATAATCAAGTTCCTCCCACACTCGGCGCAGCATGTCCCCATCAATGAGTTCGAAAGCATCGTTGATGCGAGCTCGCAGTTCTGGCACGTTTCTTGGTAGAGGAGGTTTAAACACTGAATCTTTCACATAACCCCACAGAAAGAAATCGCATGGGGTTAAGTCGGGAGAGCGCGGAGGCCATGACATGAATTGCTGATCATGATCACCACCACGACCGATCCATCGGTTTTCCAATCTCCTGTTTAAGAAATGCCGAACATCATGATGGAAGTGCGGTGGAGCACCATCTTGTTGAAAGATGAAGTCGGCGCTGTCGGTCTTCAGTTGTGGCGTGAGCCAATTTTCCAGCATGTCCAGATACACGTGTCCTATAACGTTTTTTTCGCAGAAGAAAAAGGGGCCATAAACTTTATTTTAAACCGTGAGATTGCACAAAACACGTTAACTTTTGGTGAATTGCGAATTTGCTGCACGAATGCGTGAGGATTCTCTACCGCCCAGATTCGCACATTGTGTCTGTTCACTTCACCATTAAGAAAAAATGTTGCTTCATCACTGAAAACAAGTTTCGCACTGAACGCATCCTCTTCCATGAGCTGTTGCAACCGTGCCGAAAATTCAAAGCGTTTGACTTTGTCATCGGGTGTCAGGGCTTTTAGCAATTGTAAACGGTAAGGCTTCTGCTTTAGCCTTTTCCGTAAGATTTTCCAAACCGTCGGTTGTGGTACGTTTAGCTCCCTGCTTGCTTTATTCGTCGACTTCCGAGGGCTACGCGTGAAACATGCTCGCACGCGTTCAACCGTTTCTTCCCTCGCTGCAGGCCGACCCGTTGGTTTCCCCTTACAGAGGCATCCAGAAGCTTTAAACTGCGCATACCATCGCCGAATGGAGTTAGCAGTTGGTGGATCTTTGTTGAACTTCGTCCTGAAGTGTCGTTGCACTGTTATGACTGACTGATGTGAGTGCATTTCAAGCACGACATACGCTTTCTCGATTCCTGTCGCCATTTTGTCTCACTGCGCTCTCGAGCGCTCTGGCGGCAGAAACCTGAAGTGCGGCTTCAGCTGAACAAAACTTTATGAGTTTTTCTACGTATCTGTAGTGTGCTGTGACCATATGTCAATGAATGGAGCTACAGTGAATTTATGAAATCGCTTCAATCATTTGGAATAGCCCTGTATTATTGAATTTCTCGATAATGTTTTTAAAGAAATCAGTTTGTGCTAATGAACTCAGGAATTTATCGTAACTTTGAATTTCATTTCATAGCTAGTCATCCCTGTTCATAACGAAGGAAACTAAATGATTACCCCCACCCACTGATACATCGTTGGGCGAAACATTAGCGTTCATTTATTCCGTCGCCCACAGTTTATTCGTAATTAACATGGTTCTTTAGGGGAGAGATTTAGGTATGCAGCTAACTAGCATTGTTTCTCATTCTCTTTAATGACTAGTGGCGTTTTGCAAACAGACTTATTTTTCTTCATTCCTGTCGTATTCAGCAAAACCAAGTCTGAGGCCCAACATTCAGTGTGGCAGCAAACGCATCCACTAGTACAGAAAACAAGTACCTGTACAAGGTACCTGGCTTGCATGCTAGCAACTCATGGACTGACAGGGCGTTATACCTAAAACACATGTAATTTGGGCAACACACAATTTAGCAAGTAATAAACATAAACCCAGTGTAGAATGAAATACTGAACTCTGTGTGTGATGAATGATGTGTGGCACTGTAGCTGATGTCCTACACACTAGCTAACGTAACACACAGAAAGAGAACTGTCTAGGACTGCGGTATCCATCAGTTTTGAGTTCTGACTCTAATACTGGTAATTTACTGTCTGATGATCACTCGTTTACAGTGGCTGGCTTGAATGGCGGCAACTCATGGTCGGCGATGTCAGCGAACTGACCGAGTATAGCTTCGCGTCCTCCTTTATCTTTGACGGACAGAATCATCTTGCACCTGTGACCTCGTTGGCAAAAGCAGAAAGTACTTCCTGTTGTCAGCATCCTCTGTAGTATCTGACATAACTACAGCGAGATGGAGGGATTTAAAACGTCTCGTGGAGGAACCGTAAATAGGTTCCATTTCATGAGCGCCATCAATGTGGCGACAGATAGGAGCTGAATAGTGCCTGAAGCAGAGAGCCTAGATGGTGGAGGTCTCTGCTAATACTGCTGTGCACCTAGTGACTGCGTACACAACGATTCCTATCCTAATATTGAGCCGTACTGTTCTCCCAAGGCACGTCACACCCTTCTGCCCTGCACGCACATCAGTTATGATTTCACAATCACTCGTAGGCAGCAGTGGCCTGAAGACGCTATCTTCCACTGTCCTCAATGACCCGTAAAGTGAATCGTCCAATACGACATAGTCAGATGTACCAATGGCCCCACAATCACATCTTGGATGCCCTTTTCTATGGATTCGATATAAATCATCTGGGCGGTGGTCCTATCTTGTCAAATAGTGCACAATACCAGTGGTTGATTCTACGTGAATCCTTGACATTCCCGTAACAACTTGGAACTTGGAACTCGGAACTTTTACATGTCAGTCGATATGTTCGACTTCATATAAATTTTGGCCAGACTTTGCGGCGTTACTTATTGGTGTCTGCTGAGTAGTGGCTCTTCAAAACAGCAGTCCATACGAGCAAACCCGTTGCGTCTTTACCTGTGGTTACTCATACTTTACTCACTTGGGCTACGTATGGCTCTGGTCAAAAAGAATATCTCGATGATTTCGTGCCGTGCAGATAATTCGTTGCAAAATAACAACCAGTCAAATAGTCCATGCATTGGCTAGAACTGCGAACTAATACATTACATAGAAATATGAAATTATTGAATTTCTCGATAATGTTTTTAAC
This sequence comes from Schistocerca piceifrons, assembly GCF_021461385.2. Taxonomy (NCBI): domain Eukaryota; kingdom Metazoa; phylum Arthropoda; class Insecta; order Orthoptera; family Acrididae; genus Schistocerca; species Schistocerca piceifrons. The sequence goes on along the minus strand of NC_060138.1, from coordinate 547,565,010 downwards.
GAAATCAGTTTGTGCTAATAAACTCCGGAATTTACCGTAACTTTGAATTTCATTTCATAGCTAGTCATCCCTGCGTGCGTAATTGATTTAGACGAATAATGTTTATTCAAGAAAGGACATCTCAGACAAATGGAGAGTGGTCCTACAGTATTCATTTAAAATACAGACCGAAAATGTCCTTATCAGAACCAGTAAAGTAACATTGAGAGCGTTATGAGAATGGCAGCAAAGCTCCAAACTAATTAGTACTTAAAAATACGCGAAAACTAAGTCCATTTCGTAATGTCTATACACAAACATACACCAGCTCAAAACAGTTCAAACATGATGATTCACAAATTAACACACATAAGCAGAAAAAGTTCGAGTCCTACTAAGGAGTACACGCAGACCTCTCAAATTATAGAAGTCCCTTCAAAAGTATGGTAGCGGCCGTTCACTGCTCAGAATCAATCACCTGTATGACTGAATCACGCACGTTAGCATAGACAGGTCCGTCTTCATCACGCACTGAATAGAAAGTGTCCAGAATAGTTTCCTTCAGCGCTTCACTCGAGAAGTCCCAGTCTCCACTTGAATCCCATAGTGTTCTGCTATCTGATTTTCCATTGGCTGAAGGCCATCTCCACCAAAAATACGTCATCCTTAATCTCTACAGGCATGATTTGATTCAAGTGGATCACTTGCTGGACTAAACTAACGTATTACAACAAATTTAAATAAAGAAATGTCGAACATTTGCTTAATCTTAAGTCATTTACAATAAATATAAGTTATAATTGTTTCATAAATAAATAAGCCAGCGTTCTTGTGCAAGTGTGCTCACGATAAATGAAAACAGATTGTCCTTAAGTATTGTTTAAACAGTTCTTTGTGCCTTCTTGATAGAAGCGTATTTTTAATTGTAGTGTCCACTAACACATGCGATTGACCAATTATAAATTAGCACAGTTTTTAAATAGCACTTGCAATCAACATTTAATAAAGTTGCTTGCAAACTGGCAAACTGTTCACTAAATAACTACACAAGTATGACAATGTGGGGTATAGATGCTGTGTTCGTTTGTTGCATAAATGTGCAGAATACGATGTTCTGACAAACATTTGTATAGTAAAAAAGTTAGTGGATACGTCATAAGTCAACATATAAAATAGATACGGATGAGTGGCTTTCATCGAGGATAGGTATAGTGCAGTGCTGTCATCTGGGACATAGTTTGTTGCAATTGTATGAAGAGATTAAAATTTTTTAATTAGGAGGTTCATTGTGTTAAATTTTTATTCACTGTGAAATATTTTAACTTCCGTAATTCCAATAATATTGAAATATTGTTGTATTGTTGAATGTGCCTCATTTATGTGAGATCGCCGATGTATTCAGATTTGCATTAATATTTGATGTGAGTTATTATCGAATCTCGAAGTGCTGTAACTTAGCCATCTTTAAGATTGTCTGACACTGCCATTTCGTGGAGCGTTGTCTGTCCTCCTAAGTGAACATCCCTGTCCAGAATTCCCATAATAAGATTAACCCACATCCCAGACCTTTGCTGTCACCCTAGCCCTGGCTCACCTGGAGCAGTCGTCGAGCTGGAAGCCAGAACTGCCGCTATGGGCTTTGAGTCCTGGGCCCGCTAACGTATAGCCACACAATAAATTCAACTAGCCTCGTACCAATACTGGGCAGCTAATTAGCTCTCCTAAATACGTGTAAAGTTAAAACTTGGGTTAATTTTCTTTCTTAAATCTTATATTTCTCATCTGTAGATATTTCTGAATATATTTGATTGCAAAAAAACTATTTCCTGATAATTTTTTTACCGTTCATATCAATCCATTTCGCAATATCGATCTTGTACCATGAAAACTAGTAATCACCTGCTCATGAAGTTTGAATATCTACGAAACTAGATACGAATATTAGTACCATGTCTTATACGTGCACGAGTGGTACTTGTTGTCATTCAAGCTACAGGCCTCAAGATTACATTATTGGAACGTCGAAACTGGATGCCTAAGAAAATAATATCAAAGTAATGGCAGTTGGTGCAATATTATTACATTTCATCGAGCAGCCCTTTTCCATCCTCCTGAGCCCAAGATGGAGTTACATTTATAAGTGATTAACGCTGTCGAAAGTCTCCCAGTAGCAATCTGTCCCAGTCCAAACCGGATCCTGCTGCATAGCTCGTTCATCACCGCTCGCAGAAGCTATTATTTTCGCAGAGGGCAGAGTGGATTTGGGCCAAAGGCCACACCATTAATGGACCAATCTTCACCTTGTAATTACATGCACATAAGCACTCCTATAATATTCTGCCAGACAATATTCCACTCGTCTCTGAGTAATTGCTGACCTGGAGAGTTTTCGCAAATATATTGAGGAGATTATTTCTTCCTTAATATAATCGTGTCCAGCTGAAATGTGAGCGTGCCTCATTCTGTGTGGATGACCGAGGTTCAACTGCCGGTACTGTGATGGAGTTTTCCTCGGTGAGAGGACTGGAACAGGGTGCGCTAAGCCTCGTGTGACCGATTGAAGAGCTAGTTGAATGACAAACAGTGGTTCCAAGGTCTACGATGCTGACCACGGCCGAGAGAGCGGTGTGATGACGCAATGCCCCTGTATACGGCATCCAGATGACGCCAGGTGGCAAAATATGAAACGGTGGCCACTCAGTATCGCGTGGCTTTAAAGTTGGGTCGTGGAATTACTTTTTTCATTTCCTAAATGCGGTGCGGAGCTGGTGTTGAGTTGTAGGATACTCGGCCATAATTTTATTAATAGATTTAATAAAACACAAACTTTATTGCCACATCAAAAAAATATTCAAAAAATCTCAGCAACTACCACCACAATTCAATATACTACTAACTGTTTCTTTTGGAAGCAAGGCAGCCCGTGGTAGAATTTATAAAATAGAATTTACAAAACCTCTAGAGATAGTCTTAAGAAAAGGTTTTAAGAAAAGAATCTTAAGAACTTTCTGAAACCTTGACTTTAAATTCAGGACTTAACACAGATGCTTAGTAAGATCGACAATGTGGCGTTTAGTAATACATTCCAAATTTATGCTTTAGAAACCTACCTAAATGATTAACAGGCAACTAACAAATGGTTCAAATGGCTCTGAGCACTATGGGACTTAACATCTGAGGTCATCAGTCCCCTAGACTTGAAACTACTTAAACCTAACTAACCTAAGGACATCACACACATCCATACCCGAGGCAGGATTCGAACCTGCGACCGTAGCGGTGGCGCGGTTCCAGTCTGAAGCGCCTAGAACCGCTCGGCCACACCGGCCGTAGGCAACTAACATCCGACATCCCCTGAGAAATAAAATAAATCACAAACAATTAGGAAAAACAAGCAATCCATGTAAGTAGGCTGATTACAAGTTTACATGAAATACAATCAGTTGTCCTAGCACACAAGGTGCTCGTGTAGGGCCAAAATAACTTCTTCCTTCTGTTTATTAATAACACTCAACCTGATTGACTAGCTGAGTTTTTAGGCTCTCACTTTAGCACGGGTAACAGAGAAAGCAGACACTTTAGGATTAACAACTTGTTTACTTCAAGACCCTTATGGTGGAACTCACAATATAATCCACATGTATACTCAAGCTATCCTGTAACATACAATAAACAAGTAGTACACTAGTGTACTGGTTAGCAAATTTAGAAAAATTTACAACACCGAAAGATACTGGAAAAAAGTTGGAAAAAGTGAATCGAGCGCTGAAATAACATTATATACTGCTTAATTTAGAAAACGCCAGTTAGAGTGGCCAAACCCAGGCAAGAGGCTTCTACAATGCCAGTTTAATAGCCAAAAATACACAGTAAACTGATCTGAATGAGACTAGCTCACAAAAAACTGTTTTACAGACGACGATGGATAACCGGTTTGGCAAGTAAAAGAATAGCCTTTCCACACGTAATCTACGAAGGTTGGAACTGTAATTGAGTGCTTACCATAATTCCCAAGAAGTAGGAACATAAGTCAACAACCGCCCGATCAATGGCTGCAATAGGTTGAACATATCCGCTAGTCACTCTCGTGTCTAGGCCTTTCGAATTGGTAGACAGGAAGCCAACCCAGCACTACAGTGGACGCAGGATTCTTCAAAATGATTTAAATCCACGTACAAGTATATGCCCAAGTAACTCGCCGAAATAACTTCTAAATCGACCAATCTCCACTGATCCAGCCGGCACAGGATATCACGTAACCCGCTCTAACATACCAAATGTAGCAGCGAGCCAAGGATCTTTTCGACCACAACGTCACGGCGGTTACCACCCGCCGTGTCCACGGAACCACTTGACACCCGATTATTCAGCAAGTGGTCATAATGTTTAGGATCATCAGTTTGTATTACGAGGCGCATTCAATAAGTAAACCAACACATTTTTTCGGAAAGCAGGCTGGTTTTATTCAGGATTCCAATACACGACGTTATTCCCCACTCTTTTGGCTACAAAACTCCATTTTACAACATAATCTCTGTTCAGTGCAACGACCTTACACCACTTTATTGAGATGGCATTGTATGACTGCATTGTACCATTCTAATGGTCGACGTCGGAACCAGTGTCTTACTGCATCAGTAACCTGTCATCATTCACATACTGCTTCTCGCGAAGTGCATCCTCCATTGAGCCAAACAGATGGAAGTCGTATGTGCGAGATCCAAGATGCAGGCTGTTTGAGGAATAACAGTCCAATGAGTACCCCACCTGGCCAACAGAGTCATCCAGTTGAGTAGCAAGGTGTTTGATTCTGACGCGTCCATTGCCTTGAATGAGAGTGTCTGCACGTTCCGACGTTGCAGGGAACACAACTGTGTACGACAGGCCGTCATACGGGGTATCGGACGCGTTTTTGCACGATCACGTTGCGATGATGACAGGCGCAACGCCCAAAGATTCACCTTGCTCTTATTCACTGCCAGGTCTCCGTAGACATTCTGTAAATGCCTATGAGCACCTACGATACTCTGGTTTTCCGTCAAGATAAACTGAATAATAGCTCTCTACATGGAATGCACCACTTTTGCAGACGCCTTTTCGAAGACTACATACAGCGTCGCCACCTATCGAAATTTCATTAAACAATAGGGGCTGAAGAGAGCATGTTCCACGATGTCCCACAGCAAATTACTCACTTTTCAACCAAAACTGGTCAAGGATGATAGTCCCGACAGTCTGAGTCCCACTAGCATAAGACACCATGAATCGTGTGTAACATTTTTTAAAAAAGAAATAACTGTACGATTACGTTGAATGAATGTCTGAACTGTGGAATGGATACAAAACTAGAATTATCGTGAAGCGTGTTGTAAGTGCAAGTGCTTACTCTGTGTTATTGTTAGCAATTTTCCCTTACCATCTGCGCTCGTCCTGTCTGCCCCTCCCTCACCCTCACCTACATTGGACTCACAATCCTTAAGCCGTCTCATCCTCTTTTATGCCAGTCCCACCTGGATATCGACCCCCCCTCCCCCCGAATTCTCTAAGTCCCTCCAGATTCTCGAGCACCAAGCACTCCGTCTCGCCTTCCGTATACTCCTCCTGTCCCCCCTGCGGTTCCTCTACGACCTGATTCCTTTCCCCCATCTGCTCCTTTTCCTCGAACATGCCTGTGTACTCTACACTTCCCACCAGCTTGATCCCTCTCATCCCCTGGTTGCTCCTCTCCTCTCCAACCCCCACCTGCTGCCGTGCCTTTACTGTTGTGTCCCCCCTACCCTGCACCTCTACACCCTTCATCTCATTTCCCGAGGTGGCTTTCATTAACTCCCACTCCCTGATCATGCCCCCTCTCCTTCCATTTATCCCTTCTATCAACTGTGATCCTCACCTTCTCCTCCCTCCCTCTGTCATTTTCCCAGACTCCCTCTCCCCTCCTCTTCCATTCTGTTTTTTCTCCACCTACCCACATTGACTCCATTCTCTCCCTCCAAGTCCCTTTTATTTCCCCTGCACTGTCTTCCCCATTCATTTCTCGCGTCCGCCCTGCTCCCCCCCGTTTTCTGTGCCCTCTCCCTCCTTCTGCTCACCCCCCTTTCCCGGCCCCCTCATCTGTCTGGGACCTCCCCCTCCCATACCCATATGCCTTCGTACTCTATAGTGCAGTGTTTTCCATAAGTGTTCAGTGTTGTTTGTCCCCTTTTCACAGTGCTGCAAACAGAAACCAGACTGTCACCCTGTTTTTTAATTGTGCCTGTCTATTTCCTAAATGTTTTAAGCAGCATCACTGACCTCTTTGTTTTTTATGTTTTCTTTACAACTTTTTCGCCATGTACCAGTTTTAAACAGTCGCCTTTTTATCACCTATTTTTATTGTTATATCTCCTCATTATATTTTTTAACTTTATCTGTAGGCTGGAGAGCGGCATACTGCGCTGCCATCTGGGAATGCTGATAGTTAGTTGAATGGACTGCACACTGATAGCATGTGCGATCAGCATGCCTAGCCATCACTCAGAGGGTCCTAGTTCGATCCCTAGTACCACCAATGATCTTCTTTGTTCGGAAGATTGGAATTGGGGTCCGCAAGGTCTCTTCATGACAGCTCAAAAGATGCACGAAAGAGAAGCAGTGGCTACAGCTATATAATCTCGAATTGACAGTCAAAGAGATCGTTATACTGAGCAGAAACCACTCTATTATCCCTGTCATAAATGTCCAATAGTCGAAATGAAGCAGAACGGTGAGTTTAGGCCAAGATTCTAGAAAGATTGGAGCTACTAAAAGTGGAATTAAAGCGTGTTCCATCTTCTTGTCGTAGAGCCAGCAACCAGTATTATGCTTAAAATAGCTACGAACTTCAGGAAAACCGTCTGAAGATTAGCCTGAAAAGGTTTTAAAACCGTCCATGAGTGAATAAATAACTGTATGAAAAAAGTGATTGGTTGCAGTTTTATGTATTTACATGGAATTAATGTACGTTTGAATTTATGCATTAAGTTGATTACAATACGGGTGATACATCTACGTTTTGGATTGACTGCCGTTATTTGCAGGTATAATTTCTAATCATTAGCGTTTCGCTTATGTGGATGAAGATGTCTTTGCGCTTATACCATATGCATTTTTTCATATTCATACATGACACATAAATAATATTTCTTACTTGATGAAAAACGAGCAAAATGGTGAAATTTTGAAACATCTCTTAAGACTTACTATAAGAGGCGAGAAAAAAATTTCCATTTAAGGGCGTTACTGCAGCGTATATGCGCCCCAGTGCGACTCCGATGCGGGTATATAAGCGCCGACGTGTAGGTAATGGATTAGAGTGGCTTTCGAACGGAAACTTTTTGATCGTCCCCTATACGTGCTTCTCAAGAAGCAACAAGTCTGATATACGCTGTGACTTTAGAATGTAAGTCACACATGTGATTCAAGACTAATACCATTGTGCAGCAACAGTGGCGCATTGTCAGAAGAGAGCGCATGTTCGAGTTTCCTGCAGACACAGTTCTGCTGTGGTACAGATAACAGGAGCGTCACTTTGTGCGATTGAAGTGGCACGACAACTGGAAATGTACGTCAGTGTTGAAGTCGATGGGACAAACCGTTATTGTGGGTAAAACGACTAAATTCCACACATATTCACTCTGAAATTCTGATGGTGTATTGTCTAAGAGCGATGCCGCATCCAGCAGTAGTCAAATGGTACCAATAATTTGACCGAAGTCGCAAAGACGTCGGTGATGCTGATCTTGGGGTCCAGACATTGCACCATGCGATTTACATCTTTTCAGTGAGCTGGAAGAACATTTGGGAGGAAAGAGATTTTTCCAACGATGAGGACGTTCATACAGCGGTTGTGGAATGGCTCCGTGACCAGGGAGCGGATTTCTGTCGCAGTACTGAATGACTGGTAGAACGTTACGACCACTGTTTACAGAAGCGTGGTGACTATGTTGAAAACAGTGTCACTTCGAAGTGTAGTGCAGCATTCAGTAAAAGTTACTTAGACTGCTATAATAACATGTAACTTACTTTTCGAAGTAGCCTCGTAGCTATGCGAACACCTCAAGACTTGCGTGCAACAGCTAATAAAAACACCCTGTCGTCAAAAGATTTGTCGTGATCTGCGACTAAAGTCGCCGGTGTTAATGTGAGAAACCCGTAGGTGACAGCAGAAGCGCGAACTCATATGGGTGAACAAACAGAGTAGTGCAGACACTCTTTTTGTGGGTCGCAGCGAGAACAGTTTCTCCCCAGGAACTGGCTAACTGGGTCGCCTCGCAGAAGCCACTGAAGACAACTGTAACTTGAGACGATGGACCTCCGTCGGTCACGTCGAGGTTTCCAGTGGCGCAGCTGTACATGGCCTGCAAGCACGCGCTTGCTAGCTAATGCTCGTGGGAACTCATAACCCAACAGTCATCTAACGACAACTGCTAATATCATTTATGCCGAAACAGGCAAGGAACCTCGTTCGCGGCGACACGAGAAGCGAGACGAGCACACTTGATGCTTTGCAAAACCAGCCACACGAGATTGGCTGCCTGTCTCCACCTCAGTTGGAGCTGGAGGAGGGAGTGACTAGCCTATAAATCCACATTATTTTTCTGAGTAGACAGGTTTCTCAGTTCCAATCGCAGAAGCGCCGAACCCGTAACGGTAGATTTCCATCCAGTGATCTAAAACTTTGCACTTCCGCGTCACGCCTGTCTAAAGTTAACACTGGTAACAGGACTCAATTTTTTTGTGCAGATCCTCTGCTCCACCTACGCACATCTTCTGTAGTTGCTTATGCGCAGAGACAGATATTCGTGACTACTAGAGTTGAGTGTTAGTTCCTAGGGATTTCGTTTTTTATGAGCCCAATGCAGATGGCCTTGCCATATGACACACACAGCCACCTCAGTTTTCAGAACTAACCTTACAGCAAATACAGTGGTTAGACGAAATTATGGGAACTCTACAAACACAAAATATTACCACGTCTATTACGGTGTCGGACACCCGTTCAGAACAGTTTCCATTCGTCTTGGAATGGATAAATACAGGTCCTGTACGGTTTTCAAGGGGATCTTGTAACGCTTTTGCTTCGCAGTAATGGCAAGTTCACGAATCGATGGAGGCACATAGCGATCACGCACCATTCTCTCCAAAGTAGACTCCAGTTATATTCTGGTGACTGTGGTGACGTGGGAAAATACGGCAATCCATCCTCGTAGGTACTGGACGATGCGAAAAGTGTGAACAGGCGCCCTGTTGTCTTAAACACAACATCACCTATGGGGAACAAACATTGCCACATAGGAAGGACCTGATCAGCGAAAACGATCACATAGTCCTCAGCAATAATGCATCCCTTGGAATACCACGATAATGGCTAGCCAAATCGTCACCGTACCCCGACGTGCTTCATTCTTGGGACATAAGCTCTGCCTGAGGTTGGAAACAGAGTGAAACAAGACTCATCCTATCAAATGACATTGTTCCATTGCTCCATATTACAAGTTTTATGCCTTCGGCACCAAGTTTTCCTGTTACGATCTTTTGCACTATTCTAATGAGTGGCTTTGGAATTCTAGCTCTCCCTGCATTTCCCTGTATATGGAGCTCCCGTCGTGTTGTTTAGTTGCTGACAGGGTTCGCGAGTGCGGCATTCAGTCCTGCATTAAGTTTTGCAGCTGTCATCCTCTTATTTTCCATTATGCTCCACTCAGCCAGCGCCTTCAGTGATCACTGTACACGCGCGTTCTGACTTAGAGGACGCTGTTTTTAGGCTTTTCCAATAAGCGATGTAAATCTTCGATAAGGTGCCTCTTGAAAACATCAAACAATTTGGCTCTCTTGGTTACGGAGCATCCCTCATACGAGCACTATTTATTTTCCCACGTTAGAATTCCCTTGCCTCCGACACAGTGCACTCACAACTACACAGAACACCGCTTCGACCACGACTGACACTTGCAACGTATTGGGGACATGGCACAGGTGCTGTTCAGGGTCAAACCTAACAGCACAACCTGCAGGCTTCGCTAGAATCTGCATCTACATTCAAGCACGCATTTCCCGCGCTGTTTGTATATTTTTGTCCGTTTACAATAGATTTTGACTATTCGTGAAACCTAGAAGTGACGCTTATGCCTTTCGATCACAAGTTTTTCACCTAGTGACTTTGAAACGGTCATCACATTCAACTGCTTCGAAGTCGGTCAGTGGGAGCTGGGTGCAATGATACGGGATGCGTAAGAGATGGAAAAGGGCCACCGTAGTACAACAACCGGGTTAGAAAACTGCTACGGAAGCAATGGGAACTTCACAGCAAACACAACCATAGCTAAAGCCTTGTAGACAAACAAAAATTACACGAACCGAAATGTAGTGTGAGGAGGGCTATGCGAGAGGCGTTTAACGAATTCGAAAGTGGTGGTGGTGGTTAGTGTTTAACGTCCCGTCGAGAACGAGGTCATTAGAGACGGAGCGCAAGCTCGGGTTAGGGAAGGAGTGGGAAGGAAATCGGCCGTGCCCTTTCAAAGGAACCATCCCGGCATTTGCCTGAAACGATTTAGGGAAATCACGGAAAACCTAAATCAGGATGGCCGGAGCCGGGATTGAACCGTCGTCCTCCCGAATGCGAGTCCAGTGTGCTAACCACTGCGTCACCTCGCTCGATAATTCGAAAGTAAAGTTCTATGTATTGACTTGGCAGAAAATCCTAAGAAAATTTGGTCTTATGTCAAAGCGGTGTAGGTGGATCAAAACAAAATGTCCAGACACTATGTGACCAAAATGGTACTGAAACAGAGGATGACAGACTAAAGGCCGAAATACTAAATATCTTTTCCAAAGCTGTTTCACAGAGAAAGACTGCACTGTAGTTCCTTCTCCAGATTGTCGTACAGATGACAAAATGGTAGATATAGAAATAGATGACAGAGGGATAGAAAAACAACTAAAATCGCTCATAAGAGGAAAGGCCGCTGGACCTGATGGGATACCAGTTCGATTTTACACGGAGTACGCGAAGGAACTTGCCCACCTTCTTGCAGCGGTGTACCGTAGGTCTCTAGAAGAGCGTAGCGTTCCAAAAGATTGGAAAAGGGCACAGGTCATCCCCGTTTTCAAGAAGGGGCGTCTAATAGATGTGCAGAACTATAGACCTATATCTCTAACGTCGATTAGTTGTAGAATTTTGGAACACGTTTTATGTCCGAGTATAATGACTTTTCTGGAGACTAGAAATCCACTCTGTACGAATCAGCATGGGTTTCGAAAAAGACGATCGTGTGAAACCCAGCTCGCGCTATTCGTCCACGAGACTCAGAGGGCCATAGACACGGGTTCTCAGGTAGATGCCGTGTTTCTTGACTTCCGCAAGGCGTCTGATACAGTTCCCCACAGTCGTTTAATGAACAAAGTAAGAGCATATGGACTATCAGACCAATTGTGTGATTGGATTGAAGAGTTCCTAGATAACAGAACGCAGCATGTCATTCTCAATGGAGAGAAGTCTTCCGAAGTAAGAGTGATTTCAGATGTGCCGCATGAGTGTGTCGTAGGATCGTTAATATTCACAATATATATAAATGACCTAACAGATAAAATCGGAAGTTCACTGAGGCTTTTTGCAACTAGAATAGAAGGAAGAACCGATAGAGGTACTCAAGGTACCCCCCGCCACACACCGTCAGGTGGCTTGCGGAGTATGGATGTAGATGTAGTTGCGTGCCTCACTGTTCCGCACAAGGTTCTATTTCTTTTTTAATATAGTACAGTAAATTTGTCGTTGCCTTCCTGCCAGCTGTTATGAAGTGTCCTATGCTTAGGTGTATCCAGCGTAAGACTGTCTGTAGTGCTTGGGCAATGTAATGCTGTGCTTGTGATGTTATCCGCTACTATGGAATGAACAGATGGGAGAAGGAAAAATCTGACGTCGGCACTTAGTCTACACCAGGGATATCGCTAAGCCTAACTTCCCCGTCCAACGAACGGATCATAATCTGCAAAAATACATGCTGACATTCCAAGAGACACGCAATGAATCTATGACACAGAAATATAGTTTCGAAATCAGGATCTGTGAGCCTTCACCTCTGCAATCCCATCCCCATCACAGAAATCATAAAGATGAAAATGTTTCTACCATCTAAATTCAAACTAGTCACCTTCGAGAAGGATGTCACAACGATTTAACAATCTCCTTCTTGGTGGCCGATGAACATAACTTTCGTACAAAGAGATTCCTGTACCTTACTAGGAAATCTATGCGATACCCCGGCAAGAACACCAATCGTCTGACGCCTACGTCTGTGTATATTGGCTTCCTCGTCCGTAACCTGTTGTTGATGTAAATGAGGCGGACACTGAGTCACAGCATGAGGCAGCCAGCATGTAAACGGCCGAATTACGGGGGCTCCCGCTTCTGATTCAGACCACTGGGCAGCGTGACTCAGTGTTAGCGTATGACACGTCTCAGGGACAAGAGCTGGTTCCCGCCTGCTGTTGCTAGCTCCACCTACAGTGCTGCTAAATTATGCACATGTCTCATCAAAGCCGCTCACTTTTGTGTCACACATTGGTGAAACATTGTTTGGTGGCTTAAGGTCCGCATCTGAGGACTGAACTGCCTGAAGAAATACACTGAGGGGACAGTAGTCCTTCTAATATCGTGTCGGACCTCCCTTTTGCCGGCAGACTGCAGCAACGTGAAGTTGCATGGACTCAACAAGTCGTTGGAAGCCTCTGTAGAAATACTGAGCCATGCTGCCTCTATAGCCGTCTATAGCTACGAAAGTGTTGCTGGTGTGGGATTTTGAGCTCGAACTGACCTCTCGATTATGTCCCATAAATGTTCGATGGGTGGCCAAATCATTCACTCGAACTGTCCAGAATCTTCTGCAAACCAATCGACATGGCGCACATTCATCCATAAAGTATCCATCGTTGGATGAAGTCCATGAATGGTTGCAGACAGTTTCCAAGTAGCCCAACATAACTATTTCCAGTCAACAATCGGTTCAGAGGACCAGGGGACACAGTTCATTCCATGTAAACACAGCCCATACCATAATGGAGCCACCACCAGCTTGCATAGTGCATTTTTGACAACGTGGGTCCATGGCTTCAAAGTGGTTCAAATGGCTCTGAGCACTATGGGACTTAACTTCTGAGGTTATCAGTCCCGTAGAACTTAGAACTACTTAAACCTAACTAACCTAAGGACATCTCACACATCCATACCCGAGGCAGGATTCGAACCTGCGACCATAACGGGTCTATGGCTTCGTGGGGTTTGCGCCACACTCGAACCCTACCATCAGCTCTAACCAAATGAAATTGAACTTATCAGATCAGGCCACTGTTTTCTTATCGTCTAGAGTCTAAACGCTACGCTCACGAGCACGCGACGCAGGCGTTAGCGCCGTTGGTCTGCTGTTATAGCCCATTAACGCCAGACTTCGCCGTACTGTTCTAACGGTTAAGTCCGTTGAACGTCGTACGTCGCACGTCTCACAGTGATTTCTGCAGTTATTTCACGCAGTGTTGCTTGTCTGTTGGCACTGACAACTCTATGCAAACGCCACTGCCCTCGGTCGTTAAGTGAAGGCCGTCGGCCACTGCGTTGTCCGTGGTGAGAGGTAATGCTTCAAATCTCGGCACACTCTTGACACTGTCGATCTCGGAATACTGAATTCCCTAACGATTTTCGAAACGTGATGTCCCATGCGTCTAGCTGCAGGCACCACTCCGCTTTCAAAGTCTGTTAATAACGGTCGTGCTGTCATAATCACGTCGGAAACCTTTCCACGCGAATCACCTGAATACAAATGACAGCACCGCCGACACTTTTCCCTTTTATACTTTGTGTACTAGGTTTGACCCGTGGTCTAGCGGTAGCGTCTTTGATTCATAATCAAAACGTCTTCGGTCCCGGGTTCGATCCCCACCACTGCCTAAACTTTGAAGACTTCCAGCATAAGAAGTCAACCTCATTCTGCCAACGGCCTTGTCAAAGAGGGCGGAGGAGCGGATAGAGGTTCAGGGCACTCTCTTGTCCTAGGGGTGGGAAATTGCCCCTAAAGGCGGAAGAATCAGCAATTATCAACGACATGAGGATGCAGAAGGCACTGGAAACCACTGCATTAAAGACACGTAACGTGTATCCACAGGATATGTGGCCTGTAATTGAAGAAGTGTCATGATGATCTCTCCTTTGGCAAAAGATACCGGAATAGTCCCCCATTCGGATCTCCGGGAGGGGACTGCCAAGGGGGAGGTTACCATGAGAAAAAGATTGAATAATCAACGAAAGGATAACGTTCTACGAGTCGGGGCGTGGAATGTCAGAAGCTTGAACGTGGTAGGGAAACTAGAAAATCTGAAAAGGGAAATGCAAAGGCTCAATCTAGATATAGTAGGGGTCAGTGAAGTGAAGTGGAAGGAAGACAAGGATTTCTGGTCAGATGAGTATCGGGTAATATCAGCAGCAGCAGAAAATGGTATAACAGGTGTAGGATTCGTTATGAATAGGAAGGTAGGGCAGAGGGTGTGTTACTGTGAACAGTTCAGTGACCGGGTTGTTCTAATCAGAATCGACAGCAGACCAACACCGACAACGATCGTTCAGGTATACATGCCGACGTCGCAAGCTGAAGATGAACACATAGAGAAAGTGTATGAGGATATTGAAAGTGTAATGCAGTATGTAAAGGGGGACGAAAATCTAATAGTCATGGGCGACTGGAATGCAGTTGTAGGGGAAGGAGTAGAAGAAAAGGTTACAGGAGAATATGGGCTTGGGACGAGGAATGAAAGAGGAGAAAGACTAATTGAATTCTGTAACAAGTTTCAGCTAGTAATAGCGAATACCCTGTTCAAGAATCACAAGAGGAGGAGGTATACTTGGAAAAGGCCGGGAGATACGGAAAGATTTCAATTAGATTACATCATGGTCAGACAGAGATTCCGAAATCAGATACTGGATTGCAAGGCGTACCCAGGAGCAGATATAAACTCAGATCACAATATAGTAGTGATGAAGAGTAGGCTGAAGTTCAAGACATTAGTCAGGAAGAATCAATACGCAAAGAAGTGGGATACGAAAGTACTAAGGAATGACGAGATACGTTTGAAGCTCTCTGACGCTATAGATACAGCAATAAGGAATAGCGCAGTAGGCGGTACAGTTGAAGAGGAATGGACGTCTCTAAAATGGGCCATCACAGAAGTTGGGAAGGAAAACATAGGTACAAAGAAGGTAGCTGCGAAGAAACCATGGGTAACAGAAGAAATACTTCAGTTGACTGATGAAAGGAGAGAGTACAAACATGTTCCGGGAAAATCAGGAATACAGAAATACAAGTCGCTGAGGAATGAAATAAACAGGAAGTGCAGGGAAGCTAAGACGAAATGGCTGCAGGAAAAATGTGAAGTCATTGAAAAAGATATGATTGTCGGAAGGACAGGCTCAGCATACAGGAAAGTCAAAACAACCTTTGGTGACATTAAAAGCAGCGGTGGTGACATTAAGAGTGCAACGGGAATTCCACTGTTAAATGCAGAGGAGAGAGCAGATAGGTGGAAAGAATACATTGAAAGCCTCTATGAGGGTGAAGATTTGTCTGATATGATAGAAGAAGAAACAGGAGTAGATTTAGAAGAGATAGGGGATCCAGTATTGGAATCGGAATTTAAAAGAGCTTTGGAGGACTTACGGTCAAATAAGGCACAAGGGATAGATAACATTCCATCAGAATTTCTAAAATCATTGGGGGAAGTGGCAACAAAACGACTATTCACGTTGGTGTGTAGAATATATAAGTCTGGCGACATACCATCTGACTTTCGGAAAAGCATCATCCACACAATTCCGAAGACGGCAAGAGCTTACAAGTGCGAGAATTATCGCACAATCAGCTTAACTGCTCATGCATCGAAGCTGCTTACAAGAATAATATACAGAAGAATGGAAAAGAAAATTGAGAATGCGCTAGGTGACGATCAGTTTGGCTTTAGGAAAAGTAAAGGGACGAAAGAGGCAATTCTGACGTTACGGCTAACAATGGAAGCAAGGCTAAAGAAAAATCAAGACACTTTCATAGGATTTGTCGACCTGGAAAAAGCGTTCGACAATATGAAATGGTGCAAGCTGTTCGAGATTCTGAAAAAAGTAGGGGTAAGCTATAGGGAGAGACGGGTCATATACAATATGTACAACAACCAAGAGGGAATAATAAGAGTGGACGATCAAGAACGAAGTGCTCGTATTAAGAAGGGTGTAAGACAAGGCTGTAGCCTTTCGCCCCTACTCTTCAATCTGTACATCGAGGAAGCAATGATGGAAATAAAAGAAAGGTTCAGGAGTGGAATTAAAATACAAGGTGAAAGGATATAAATGATACGATTCGCTGATGACATTGCTATCCTGAGTGAAAGTGAAGAAGAATTAAATGATCTGCTGAACGGAATGAACAGTCTAATGAGTACACAGTATGGTTCGAGAGTAAATCGGGGAAAGACGAAGGTAATCAGAAGTAGTAGAAATGAGAACAGCGAGAAACTTAACATCAGGATTGATGGTCACGAAGTCAATGAAGTTAAGGAATTCTGCTACCTAGGCAGTAAAATAACCCATGACGGACGGAGCAAGGAGGACATTAAAAGCAGACTCGCTATGGCAAAAAAGGCATTTCTGGCCAAGAGAAGTCTACTAATATCAAATACCGGCCTTAATTTGAGGAAGAAATTTCTGAGGATGTACGTTGGAGTACAGCATTGTATGGTAGTGAAACATGGACTGTGGGAAAACCGGAACAGAAGAGAATCGAAGCATTTGAGATGTGGTGCTATAGACGAATGTTGAAAATTATGTGGACTGATAAGGTAAGGAATGAGGAGGTTCTACGCAGAATCGGAGAGGAAAGGAATATGTGGAAAACACTGATAAGGAGAAGGGACAGGTATGAAGAGGTTAGCACAGGAAAGGAATTCGTGGCGGGTCGCATCAAACCAGTCAGTAGACTGATGACAAAAAAAAAAAAAAAAAAAAAAAAAAAAAAAAAAAAAAAAAAAAAAAAACGAGATAATACCGCCATTTGTATTTGTGCATATCGCTGTCACATGACTTTCTTCACATCAGTGTACAGCAACTGGCAAATTATTTTTAACTTTATTTTTCTAAGATGTAATTCGGCCTTTACCCATATGCAGTTTGGTTATTGCACTTACGTGTTTGTCGTCGTGTTCTCGACCGTATTTTATATGTTATAGGTATTGTGTGCGGAACGATAATTTCAACTACTCTGTTTTTGAATCGCATATTACCGGTAACATATGTCTAACGCTGGATTTAGCATGCAAATAAGTAGCACTCCATTGCAATTTTGACTTGTTTATGCGTCTCTAAAACAGTTTCTAAAGACATTATTATTTTTCACAAGACCATTGCAACATACAAAATACAGTCGGCAAAAAGACTATAAATATGTCGCAACATTATACCAATATTGCATCCACTGTACTACTTTCAGTCACAGTTATGTCATTCCTGAGGAACTAGAACGTAGTTACATATACGTGTAAGGTACATAAGCAATACATAAAAGAAGTAAAACGGATGTGAAGGAGGGAAAGCCCACATCAATTTGACTTCCACAGAAAAAACACCTCTAATATCAAACAGTATCCCGCTTGATACAGTGAAACTGTTTTTCGAGAACTGTTGTTGAATGGCTCGTAAGCCTCTGACACTGCGGAAAGCGGAAAATAAAATGGTGCAGGCTCTTGAGTCATGGTGCTGGAAGAGAATATTGAAGATACCGTGGACAGACAGAGTTCCAAATCAATAAATACTTAGAAGAGCGCAGGCATGATGGAGCCTACTCAAAACAATCAACACCAAGTGAAAACACATGATTAGCCACCTACTCCGACATACATACTAGTTCCCAACCTTGATCGAGGGACCGTGGAAGGAATACATGGGTGAAATTACAGCTAATGGAAAATACGAGAAGATCAGGAAACTAACTACACTACTGTTTGTGAAAATTGCAGTAGCAGCAAGGAAACATGATGTTTATTATTGCAGAACTTTACAAGTCCTTTGATCATGAAGATTTAGCACGGTGTGAAGCCGCCATTTGCTGCAATCAGAGCTTCTAGACGTCGTGCGTGGAATCAAAGAGAGCTTTGATTTGCTGCTGGGAAACACATTGCCACCCAGTTTATAGATGCGTCCACAGAGTGTCGACAGTGGTTGCAGGAGGACCAAAACGAACAAGTTGCCGACCGATGTGATGGCGGCTTCCATATTATTCGCTACATGACACAGGGCGTTGTCCTGCTGAAGTATGGCATGTGGAGATGCCTTCAGGACGAACAGTGCCTCATGTCCTTAAATGTGCCTCTATAGCGATTGCTGTTTAGGTTGCCTCAATATACAACCTAAACAGCAAGCGCAAATACTTCGTTAGGGAGGTAAAGGCATTGAAAAAATATTTCAGATGGCTCTGAGCGTTATGGGACTTAACTGCTGTGGTCATCAGTCCCCTAGAACTTAGAACTACTTAAACCTAACTAACCTAAGGATACCACACACATCCATGCCCGTGGCAGGATTCGAACCTGCGACCGTAGCGGCCGCGCGGTTCCAGAGTGTAGCGCCTAGAAGTGCTCGGCCACTCCGTCCGGCTAAGGGCATTGAAAAGAACTTTAATTCTGCAACACTGATGTGCACAACATGAACGTATACCCATTACAAATGGACCGTAACGTGATTTTCTTGAAAACAATGCACGGGTACGTGTCATGTTTACTCTATGCAACCTACCACGTATTATGTTCATGTGACGTACGTAGTACAGTCTCCCGTTGTTTGCGCATTTGTGTCGCGTAAGCCGCATTGTCTGTAGTGTACCGGCGACAGATCGGTTAGCTGTGTAGTGTATGGTGTTAACTGCGTTCGTACAAGCGCTACTAACAATGCCACTCGTCTACAGTAATGAGGAATACGCAGATATGGTGTATATTTATTGCTTCTGCAACGGTAGTGCTACCGCTGCAAGAGAAGAATACCACAGGCGCTTTCCCATTCGACGATTACCTGATCGCAGGGTGTTTACTTAAGTGTTTATCACTTTGCGTGCAACAGGCTCTCTTCCAAGTAGTCATTTTTCGTCCGAGAGTGCACGTCAACAAACTTTGCAAGAACAGAAAGAAACTATCGCAAGCGTTGAGCGAAGTCCCGGTACAAGCGTACGAAGAATGTCCCTGCGTATGAATGTCCCACAGACACGTGTATGGGAAACATTACACGCGGGAAACCTAAATCCATTTGACATACAGCATGTCTAAAATATCCACGTTGGCGACAATGCCCAACGACTTCATTCCGTCACTGGATAATTGAAAATAGTCACTTGCTTCCATACATACTATTCACTGATGAAGCCCAGTTTTTACGACATGGAATAAACAAAATTAAACATCGGTGGTCACGGGAAAATACATACGCTTCAGTGGTTAGCAATTTCCAAGTTCGTTTTGCCATAAATGTTCGGTGCGGCATGATGGGTAACCTTTCGATAGGTCCATTTATTATCAGTCAGCGATTGACTGGAGAGAGGTACTTACATTTTTTGGAAAATTCATTTGTGGAACTATTGGAAGACGTTCCTTTAGCCAAGCGAACTGTAATATACTCTCAACATGACAGTGCCACTCCACATGTTACCTTACGCGTGAGGGGCCATCTCAGCCGCACCTTCCCTGATCGCTGGATTGGCCGTGGCGGTGCTGTTAACTGGCATCCAAGATCACCTGTCCTTGCACCTTTAGATTTCTGTTTATGAGGCTGAATGAAATCAGAGGTGCCCAAAGTGTAGGTAAATACACGAGATGAACTGCTTCGTTGCATCATGGACGCTACTGAATTGATTAGGAACCAACCACATGTTACCGCTAGAGCGCAAAAGTGCATTGACGTTCATGGTGGGATATTCGAACCTGCTCTGTGAACTGTACGACATCTATACGATAAGTGTTAAAGCCGTTTGTAAAAGACGTGGTACGTCTTTTTCAACTGAATACATATAACATGCATGTTGTAATGCATTATGTACTAAATGCAAAGTAAATAAACTTTATGTAAAATGTGTAACATAACTGCCCTTCTCTGTAACATTGTTTTCAAGGAAATCACGTCACGGCCCAGTTGTGTTGCGTATACGTTCACGTTGTGAACATCAGTTTTGCAGAATTAGAGTTCCTTTCAATACTCATACCTCCCTAACAAAACATTTGCGGCCCTATGTTCATATAAGATTTTTTGTTCAGAGTTACTTATACTATCACTGTGTAAAATATTGGCCTTTCCTCCCGAAACGTCCTGAATAAGAGGCGAGATTGCATGTTGTAACCAGTCGCGCTGGAACTCATCACACTTGGCGTTCGTCTGCTGTCCCACTCAACAATACAGTGTGCCCAACTGCGTTCAGCATCCAACAAGCATGTGGCCATCTCTGCAGATCAAGTTGAAGCGGGACTCGTCCGAAAATACATTTTACCACCAAGCACGCCAGTGCCGTCGTTCATGTGCCCATTGCAGTCTTAGGCGTTGGTGGTTTCTGGAAATTGGAAGCTGTTGCAGTCGGTTGTGCGCCACCAATCCAACCCACAGTAGATGGCGCCGAGCCATCGACCCCGACGTGTTCACACCCGTTGCAGTGCTGCAACGTCGAGCCAACACGGTGGACAAAGCTGTTCTGTCGATTATGAGCATGCAGACAAGCTGGCAGTCATCCCACGCTGTGGTTTCATTGTGTGGTCAGTACCTGATCGTTACTGCGTAGGAGCCTCCTCTATCCGTTGGTTCCACACGCGCGCGCGCACACACACACACACACACACACACACACACACACACA
Source organism: Schistocerca piceifrons (assembly GCF_021461385.2). Classification (NCBI taxonomy): domain Eukaryota; kingdom Metazoa; phylum Arthropoda; class Insecta; order Orthoptera; family Acrididae; genus Schistocerca; species Schistocerca piceifrons. The sequence goes on along the minus strand of NC_060138.1, from coordinate 547,544,104 downwards.
GACACCACTGTCGTAGCAGTTTACCCTATACGATACATTATTTCAAGTTATGACAAATTCGTTTTCCAGAGATCAATGATTCCACCCCATTCAAACTCACTGACATGCTGTTATTGCCTTGACGACCACGAGGGGCCGGCCGCGGTGGCTTGCGGTTCTAGGCGCTGCAGTCCGGAACCGCGGGACTGCTACGGTCGCAGGTTCGAATCCTGCCTCGGGCATGGATGTGTGTGATGTCCTTAGGTTAGCTAGGTTTAAGTAGTTCTAAGTTCTAGGGGACTGATGACCTAAGATGTTAAGTCCCATAGGACTCAGAGCCATTTGAACCATTCTTTTTTACCACGAGGAATATCAGCACTTACCTACTGATGCACACTACATATGAGACGGCTTTTCACAGAGTGAACGTCGTGCAACATTGACCTGTCCGAACACACGAAACTGGGCGCTGCTGGGCCTATGTCCAAATAATTTTCACGACCGGTAGCGTACAAAACGGCAGACATTTTGTACAGACCGCCATCCTTCGAATTTGAGTTGAGCAGGAGAACGACGAGGACAAGGATGAGAACTGTGCAACTAAAGATAGTCGAAAGTCCGAAACACTTCCTGCTAAAATAAAGCGATAAAGTAGCCAATATCTATATTTGTTCAAGTGATTTAATGAAATATACATAACCTAGCCTCCCTGAGTGTGGGAATGATAGATGTGCCATACATGAAGATTAACGTGGCCTTCTAAGAAAAGAGAAGCATCTCAATGAATATTAAGAGTCCAGATGACAAGCCAGTACTAAGCGAAGAAGGGAAGGTTGAAAGATGGAAGGAATGTACCGAAGGGCAAAGTTGAAGACAATACTTTTCATAGACAAGGTAGAGTAATCTGATCTCTTTCAGAGTTAGGAACTTTTAAGCCAAATACTGGACGAGGACAGATTGAATCCCCGTCGGAAACATTTGGGAGAGGATTCCCAATTTCAGCATTATCTTATAACTAAGGGAAACTTGAGGAAAACTTTGGTCTGAGCGGCGATATGGAAGTTTTAATTTAATTCTGGAATAATATGTCCCACACAAAAAAAGGAAGCCCATTATTAGATTAATATATTTTGGAAGGCAGCAACATAGCTCCTTCTTGCGGAGGAACCAGTAACTTGCTTCTAGAGGCAGATCGGTTGTCGCTCAGCCGGCGGGATTCCGCTGGCACAGTAGGCGTGAGGTGAGGCAGGAGCCAGCCAACAACAGGAAAACACGCCACAGTCTGCACACGTCACACCTGCAGGACTAAATTCGCTCTAATCGTTCAAAATCGTATGTGGATCTCTATTTTTGTGAGTAAAGTCTGCGTGGCCCTCCATTAGGACCTATGTTTAACAAGGAGCGCTTTGAGTGCTAGGTCCCAAGTTCAATCTTTTGTAAGGCTCATTGTAATAGACAATTATAATAGAAAAAATATTATCTGCTAATGATTCGCCATTTGCATAGGAGGGCGACAGAAAATGAGTGTCCGGAAGATGCAGAGATCAACCTTCTGTGGGACGTATGTGATATACACTCCTGGAAATTGAAATAAGAACACCGTGAATTCATTGTCCCAGGAAGGGGAAACTTTATTGACACATTCCTGGGGTCAGATACATCACATGATCACACTGACAGAACCACAGGCACATAGACACAGGCAACAGAGCATGCACAATGTCGGCACTAGTACAGTGTATATCCACCTTTCGCAGCAATGCAGGCTGCTATTCTCCCATGGAGACGATCGTAGAGATGCTGGATGTAGTCCTGTGGAACGGCTTGCCATGCCATTTCCACCTGGCGCCTCAGTTGGACCAGCGTTCGTGCTGGACGTGCAGACCGCGTGAGACGACGCTTCATCCAGTCCCAAACATGCTCAATGGGGGACGGATCCGGTGATCTTGCTGGCCAGGGTAGTTGACTTACACCTTCTAGAGCACGTTGGGTGGCACGGGACACATGCGGACGTGCATTGTCCTGTTGGAACAGCAAGTTCCCTTGCTGGTCTAGGAATGGTAGAACGATGGGTTCGATGACGGTTTGGATGTATCGTGCACTATTCAGTGTCCCCTCGACGATCACCAGTGGTGTACGGCCAGTGTAAGAGATCGCTCCCCACACCATGATGCCGGGTGTTGGCCCTGTGTGCCTCGGTCGTATGCGGTCCTGATTGTGGCGCTCACCTGCACGGCGCCAAACACGCATACGACCATCATTGGCACCAAGGCAGAAGCGACTCTCATCGCTGAAGACGACACGTCTCCATTCGTCCCTCCATTCACGCCTGTCGCGACACCACTGGAGGCGGGCTGCACGATGTTGGGGCGTGAGCGGAAGACGGCCTAACGGTGTACGGGACCGTGGCCCAGCTTCATGGAGACGGTTGCGAATGGTCCTCGCCGATACCCCAGGAGCAACAGTCTCCCTAATTTGCTGGGAAGTGGCGGTGCGGTCCCCTACGGCACTGCGTAGGATCCTACGGTCTTGGCGTGCATCCGTGCGTCGCTGCGGTCCGGTCCCAGGTCGACGGGCACGTGCACCTTCCGCCGACCACTGGCGACAACATCGATGTACTGTGGAGACCTCACGCCCCACGTGTTGAGCAATTCGGCGGTACGTCCACCCGGCCTCCCGCATGCCCACTATACGCCCTCGCTCAAAGTCCGTCAACTGCACATACGGTTCACGTCCACGCTGTCGCGGCATGCTACCAGTGTTAAAGACTGCGATGGAGCTCCGTATGCCACGGCAAACTGGCTGACACTGACGGCGGCGGTGCACAAATGCTGCGCAGCTAGCGCCATTCGACGGCCAACACCGCGGTTCCTGGTGTGTCCGCTGTGCCGTGCGTGTGATCATTGCTTGTACAGCCCTCTCGCAGTGTCCGGAGCAAGTATGGTGGGTCTGACACACCGGTGTCAATGTGTTCTTTTTTCCATTTCCAGGAGTGTAGTTGTTATGCTACGTTATGCGACTACGTTGTATCTAAAAATGTATTCGGCACTAAGAAACGTTCATATCTTTCGATTTTCTAGCTGTTATTTACGTAACGCAATAATTTCTTTTGCTCTAGTTGTGGGCCTACCAATACGTATATCTATACCTTTATGACCTTATACCCGTTTGTGGACAAACTACATTTTGAGCTATGTCAGTGTTTGTCTTTCAGTTGGAACTCTGTTCATGTCTGCAGGTTTTTGTCACTCGTTCTTTTACATTTGTTTTCTACTTTCCCCTCCCTACGTTATCGGATTTCCAGGTTATTTACCATACAAAGTACCACCTGTAATTATGAATCCAGCCTTATGCAGTTCTTTTGTTAATTTGCACTTTGTAGCTGTTATACTACCTCTCCTAAGGTGGTCTTCTGCTTATTCATTGCATGTGTAATCTGGTCACTTCAGTCCAGTTACAGTGACTGAAGGCAGATATTTAATTAATGTTATTTATCCTTGTATTGGTGACTACTTTGAGAGTTGTCCTGTTTTATTTCAATGTTGGTGGCCACCCCATTATTAATAAATTTTGTTACATGAAGTTTAGTCCTTTAGTCGTCTTTAAACAACCTTATGGTTTAACTGGGTCTGAGTTTTCTTATGGATGGCTGCATGAAAGTACTTGTTTAAGAAGTACTGCATGAAAGTACTTGTTTAAGAGGCTTGCAACGCCACATGCACTTGTTAGCAATGCCTCATTTATTTTTAGAGCTATCTGTTCATCTTCATTTTAGGCCCCACCTGCATCCGTCTTCAGTATATCCCGTACAGTTTTTATTTTGTTGCCTGATGTAATTATCTTTTTCTTATAATAAAGCTACTTTGATTTCTGGGTTACTTTATTCAGTGTTTTGCAGTACGCTGACACTGGGATGAAGTTTACGTCACGGTTGGTCTCACATGAGTTTTATCGAGGACAGATCAGGAGTTCTTGCTGGTTACGGAAGTATCACATCACTCAGGTCACAGAGACACATGCAATCTTTGAATGAGTATGGTGCTGTTGAAAAGGCACCACGATACTGTCGCATGAGACTTCAGGATGCGTGTGTGTATACGACTGTACCGTCCGAGATACCTCAACCATTACCAGCCCTGAACTGAAATGTTTAATAATCCTTATGAACTCCTGAGTTTAAAGTCCGTTAAATTTAATAATTGTAATTTCTGCTGCTGGTTATTTTAGCAGCTGCCTTTCTATTTCATTTGTGGGGGAGTAAATTTAAACCTTGTATGTGTAATACGTATGCAAATTGTGTTACAGATTTTCTTGCTTAAAGTGTTCCGTAAGCAGCTAATGGGCGTGATAATCTGCTTAATTCCAGTTCTGTAGAGGGAAGCTCATTCCTTCTTGCCTTATTTTAATGTACGCCAACAAATGGCTTGGGGGGGGGGGGGGGGGGTATCTTCATGTTTTCGCGGCGTAAAGACGGTTCCATAAAATTTCGGGCGTGCAGCCGTATAAATTCAGCTTCTTCTGCTAATGTTTCGGCTGAATACCGTCCAGCCATCTTCAGAGTGAGCCGAGGTAACTAACGCTCCAGCACTTGCTCCGCCCTTTTAAACTCGGTCCTCTGAAGATGGCTGGACGATATTCAGCCGAAATATTAGAAGAAGAAGCTGGATTTATGTGGCTGCACGCCCGAAATTTTATGGAACAGAAATGGCTTGGTGGCCTGACAGTTCTCGGCTCTATTTTTCGCTGATCCTCTGATAATGATTGTGACTAGCCAGTTGATTAAAGCTTGAGCCTGCCTTTAATTGACATATTCTGTTTTCTTGAATAGATATCTTTGTTACGAGAATTCAAGGTAAGTTGCTAATCTTTGGTATGCTTTTGTAAGGTCTTCATTTACAATTGTTAAACCGCTTCTTTGGCCTTCACTTATTTAGTGCCTTTTGTTAACAACACTAATTTGCCTCAGCTTGAGGCCGACTTCTCTGCACCGCCTTGTCGTCTGTTGGAAGGGACAGCTTAAGTTCTCTTGTGAATTTTACGCCTTGCATTCTTATTCAAAATGTACTCTTTCTCTCACAACATCTTGTTTATTAGAGTTTTCGTTTTAAGTAACGGTACTTTGCCAGATTTCTCTCAACCATTAGGATCCATAGTTTCTTTTAACTGGCTTTAGCCTAAGCTGTCAATGAACTGCTTTCGCCTGATTTATTTCGAAATTATTATTTTATGAAAAAAGGGGGGTGGGGGGATATTCTGCTGTAACAGTATATTCGATTCTTTTCTCGGTATAATGAACTATTAACGTTACTATGAAATAACATGTTGCATTTTATGCAATTAGAAATTGTATTATAAATTGTAGCAGCTTTGCGATTAGCAACATAGCTTGGTCGAGTGCAGACTGAAGTTGGGAATAGGCCCTGAGACCTCTTTTTTTACCATTTCTTTTAATGTCAAATGCTAATGTGCTTTATTCTGTGCATGTGCTTTATTCTGTGCATACCTCTTTAACACATTTTCAATATATTTGCCCTTTGATTGTTGTTTGTTAAGATGGAGTCTGACCATTACTGCGTTTAATATTATTTGTTGTCATTCAAATAAACGTAATCAAACGACAAATCACATTACTGCTTTTGGTCGTCCTCTCACACTTCCTTATCCTTCTGTCCTTGTAAAGGAGTTATCAGTCAACAAGTACTTACACTGCAGTATTACATACGAAATTCCATGCTCTTTCAGCTTTTACGTCATTACCGTTAGTTTACTTTTTGATTCCTTAAATTAACACATTATAAATTGCGACTCACGCCCCGTCCTTTAATCTGCCAGGAAGTTTCATATCAGCGCACACTCCGCTGCAGAGTGAAAATCTCATTCTAGAAACATCCCCCAGGCTGTGGCTAAGCCATGTCTCCGCGATATACTTTCTTCCAGGAGTGCTTGTTCTGCAAGGTTCGCAGGAGAGCTTCTGTGAAGTTTGGAAGGTAGGAGACGAGGTACTGGCGGAATAAAAACTGTGAGGGCGGGACGTGCGTCGTGCTTGGGTAGCTCGGTTGGTATAGCACTTGCCCGCGTAAGGCAAAAGTCCCGAGTTCGAGTCTCGGTCCGGCACACAATATTAATCTGGCAGGAAGTTTCATATCAGCGCACACTCCGCTGTAGAGGGAAAATTTCATTCTAGAGACATTATAAATTACTACAAACACAGATTGTGCAAATCCCAGGCGGATTGAAACTGTGTGCCAGACGAGACCGGAACTGGAATCTTGCTTTTTACTGGAAATGTTCTTAACGATCGACCTACCAAGACTAAGCAGCTGAAAGTCTGATCTGGTACGTAAGCTTAATATTCCAGTAAGTTACGAAGGGAGCGTCCACTCCGCTGTAGAGTGAACAATTCTTTCTGGGAGCATAGTTCCTATTTCAAGAGGAATTGACTAAGGTTCTGCCAGAAACTACAGGACATGGGGCATGATATGAGAGATGTGCAACGTGAGATATATGACAGTATCGAAGGTGCACAGGCATGATACAGTTCACTCAGCGCGCAGAGAATTAGAAAAGTTTATTTCTTTTTTTTTTTTTTTTTTTTTTTTTTTTTTTTTTTGTGGCTCCGAATAAAACTGCCCCTGGCACATTGGAAGAAGCGAGCCTTGTTGAGTGTGTTCCTGTGCTGTCACAATTATTCTATTCACAAAGAAATGGAGCTACACTCGAAACGTTTGTAGACAAGAAGAGGATCGACATCGGTGTGTCGACTAAGAACTGCAGCAATTTTTCTTTAAGGTATTCTCGTATCCTAAAGTCAACATTTGGCACAATGCATTATAAATAGTGTGACATTGATCTATTTTGCATGATGAGAAGTAAGGCATCCAGGACGGGAGGAAACGAAATGAGACGTCACGTGTTGCCAGGATATGTGGTGTTACTTCAGTGATTACAACATCGACTCAGATTTACGAACTACTTGGATATATGAGCTCACTTATCAGTATGACGTGGCACCCCTTCTGGCCTGAAGAAACGCACTGATGGGGTCTTAAAGCCGTTGTATTCTCTCCTGAGACAAGCTCGCCGACAAGTGTTGTAGCTGGTGCTTGATACCCAAGACGCTGACACCGGGATGAAGTTTACGTCACGGTTGGTCTCACATGAGTTTTATCGAGGACAGATCAGGAGTTCTTGCTGGTTACGGAGGTATCACATCACTCAGGTCACAGAGACACGTGCTATGTTTGAATGAGTATGGTGCTGTTGAAAAGGCACCACGATACTGTCGCATGAGACTTCAGGATGCGTGTGTGCATACGACTGTACCGTCCGAGATACCTCAACCATTACCAGCCCTGTGCTGAGCTCGTACACGATGGCTGCCCACACCATGACCCCAGGACTAACTCTGCTGTGTCTCTCCGAAACATTGTACTGTCTCCAATGACCTCGCTGTTGACAGGACTTCAAACTATGGAAAACTGGAACCTGCCCCGAGGGCGCCGCCATCCTCACAGACGATGATCATTCGGAGCGGTGCAGAACCGCAACTCATCATTAAACACAGTTTTACGCCATTTATTAGCATTTGATCTAACCTGCTCATGCATGATTCCAAACGCAGCCGTTTGTGTTGTGGTGTTAACAGCAGCCTACACATAGGATGATAACTCTCTAGCCTGGCTGCTGCCAGTCTCCGACCAATGGTGCAGGATAACACAGAATGTTCCTGGGAGTCCATTACTTATTCCCGGATGGCAGGCGCAAATATGAAGGGGCTGTAATGTGCCTGGAGCACTGCACGCCGATCCTCCATTGTGGTGATCAGGCGTGGTCGACAGGAACTTTGACGACGAATATGCCTGCTGTCACGATCCCACGCACTCCAACATCCGATCAATGTCACGTCTGAATGCCCCACAAATGTGGATAGTGCAGGGTTCGAATAGCTGTCCAAATGGAGATCCACAATGAGGTCCCTTTTCAAATTCTGTTAGGTGCTGATAACGCTGTCTCACATGACTCCACGGCATCTCTGTGTCCTTCACAGAGTTCGCTCAACATCTGAACACCGTTGACGTGCCTTATATACCGTCAAAGGCATGGAAACAACACTAGAAATGAACAACATCAATGAATGCTCTCTGTTGGCCGCTGTAACTGTCACAGGGAATTGCAACTTTAATCATTTTCATACTTGCCGAAGTTACATTGTCGTCTGGGCGTGTCTTGGGTACTTCACTGCTTTTGTCAGGCAGTGTTCATCACCTGATCAAAAATATCCGAATACCCCTGTGTAATGGCGAATTGACCACCAGATATCATGAGCGGCAGAACTGTCAGGATAAAAGAGGGCGAGGAGTGTTGTGTGATCGGTAGAGAAACTGGCAGTCAGCATAGCTCAGTGACCTGGCACGTCGACTGCTGATCGGATGTCAAATGAGTAACAAATCTATCACAAACATTTCAACCCTTCTACAGACTCTCCAGTGTCGACTGTTCGCGATGGGACTGTGAAGTGGAAACGGAAAGGAACGACCTCAACTAACGCAAGATCTGGCAGACCTACAGTGATGACGGACAGAGACCGTCGAAAATTGCGGAGGGTGGTTGGAAAAAATCGCATAAAATTAGCAGAAGGAATCCCTCGTGAGTTCTAAAGTGCTACCAGCAGTCCAACAAGCAGAATGACTGCGCTTGCGGATTTAAAAAGAATGGTGTACAGTGCTCGATAAGCTCGCCATAAGCCGCACATTTCTATAGATATTGCTGAGCGACGCTTGAGGAACTGTAAAGCACGTCGCCACTAGACAAAGGATGAAAGAAACGAGTGATTTGGAATGATGAATAACATAATGCGCCGTTGCAATCCGATGAAAGGGTTTGGGTTTGGCGAATGACTGGAGAAACGTTACCTGCCGTCATGTATAATGCCAACAGTGAAGGGCAGAGGACGTGGAGTTACGATATGGGGACGTTTTTCGTGGTTAAGCTATAGCCGCCTTCTTGGGCTTAAAAAACCACTACATGAGCAAGGACATGAAACGTATTACACCACAGTGCACTGCTTGCAGAAGACAAACAGTTCGGAGACGTTGATAGTTTGACTCAGCATGACAATGCACACTGTTCAGCTTCTCTTTGAGAAAATGGTTTTTTGACAACAATATTGCTGAAATGGACTGGCTTGCCTAGAGTCCCTACCTGAACCCAACGGAATACTTTTAGGATGAATTAGAACGTCGACTTTGTTGCAGACCCCGATGTCCATCACTTCCTTAGTAGTAGTCCGGCAGTGTCCTGACATGCAACACTCCAAGTAATATACCAAAACACAAACACAGTAAACATACATAAACTCTTACTATTCCACATGAGAATAGCTCGAGGTTCTACAGAGACCTTCTCACCTCAAATAGGTAGAAACCAACACGCTACTTAGACTATATTACACATCAAAATATAGTATATCACTTCCCTCTACATATTGCAACTTATTTTCACCACACTTTTTGAATTACATTTTTTTATTTGACATTTGCATAATATACACTATATTGTCATCAACTAGGCCAAAAAAAATTATGTAGAACCACTTTAACAACTGTTAAGCATTCAATACTCTGCAACCTTAGAGAAATTTTCATATATTATGTTCTTTATATCTTTTTTAAAAAGCATTAACAACTGTAAGATTGTAAAAATAAGAAGTCTTTGCTGTTAGACTTAGAAGCGTCCGACCCACCTAACATTTTAAGGCGGTGGGTTACTCTGTACTGTTAATGAAATAAATAAATAAAGTCACATCTTTCTAGATTTCGGCTCTTGATGAAGAACGGGATTCCATTCCTTCACAGACACTGAAATACCTCACTGAAAGTGTCCGCAGTAGAGTTCGAGCCGTCATAAAGGTAAAGGGTGGACACACCTTGTATTAATGTCCACTCATGCCCCGATAATTTGGATTAAATAGTCTAAAAGGTGATAAACTTATGAGCTCATTAGTCAGTTCCCCACTTGGAAAATTCACAGTGAAGGCGGTGCAGTGTTGCGAAACCTACAATACGTAAAAAACGAAGGTAGAATTCTTATAATGAAAGTCTCTGCCTAAAAAAAGCACAAAGGAATTATGAATTGAACGTGTGTGTTTCTTCATTTCTACACTCTCTCATTAAGTTATTCAAAGAAAAATTATACGATACACCATGGGATATGGAACTATTAACTAGCTAACTGAGAACACGTTCCAAACGGCAATGGAATGAGATCAAAACATTCGGCAGACATCTGAACAATGTTACCCACCATGAGGAATACTAAATGAATCAAGCAAAGTGGTGGATTTCAAGGAGCTTCAGGTGTGCGTGTCAGAGGATAAAACTGAATTTTACAAAAAGATTCTGAAACGGACAGTGGCAGAAAGTCACGATGGAAATTGTGGTTAATGTTTCCTATCACCACCATACCTTGCATTACATACTTAACTTACTAATACCGCACAGTTACCTTGTTAATTATGTACGTTCTGAAGTAAATAAGTAACCTACTTGTTTTCCACAGACTTTTTCCTCGCTTAAAAACTGTTCTGTTTGGAAAGGAAATAATTATAGAATCTTAAAAGTTGTAATTTTTTTGCTACATCAGATGAAACCTCAATCTTATGTAATAACATGCCTTCTGCGCTTAAGGAGAACATATTATAAAGAAAACAGATTTATGAATTAAGTTTGAGGAGTAAAACAATTTTTTATCGTTTTTCAGAAGATCGATCTGACCGACTAGAGGCCTTTCTTACAAATCGACTGATAATGTGTTTGTGGGTGCGTGTGCGTGTCACAGCGTTAAATATGCTTTACGCTGTACGCTCAAGGATCTACAGCAGACATTAGCTGGTAAACTGCTCATTCCCAGCTATACTTTCACCAATCATCATTTGTCTTATGTGGTAACCGGAACATATTCTTAGAAATTTTGCTTTTAAACGGAGCAGTTCCTGTACACAAGTAGTATTAAACGTTTAGTCCGGTGCAAATATTTATGATCTAACGTCGCTTCGGAGACTCCTGTAAGACAACACTGGTTATTACCTGACGGATCTCGTGATTGTGCTTCACGTAGCTGAGGATCGGGCTTCATGTGTTTCCACTCCAGAAAAATATTACGTAGTCATTAAGAATCGATCGATCGCACTCACGATCTGCACATTGGTAGGCAGTGACGTCTTTCACAAGGCCAATGGAAACAAAGATTTGATGGCATTAAGAGTGAGTAGTCGTGGAAAGGCAATAAACGAGTAAAACATTAATAATGACGTTTTATGTATACTGGATTGTTTTATACACAATAAGACGGCGAGGGGAATTTGATACAGTTTTCGTCCTTCGCCCAAAACGGCAGCCTTCCTTACTGAAGCATATAAATTGCGCCGCATAGAAACTGTATACAGTATATAACTGTGATAAAATGTGTGCAAAGGACAGGGTTGTCTTTGGTTTTTTTAATTCTTTATTACAATGATAATAATAATTATATAAACTTAACCCACTTCCTTATATGATTAGTGGGTCCTAATTTTATACGTACATTGATTGCATCTAGATTCAGATTTGATTAACTTGTGAGCTACAACTTTAACTGAATAACAATGGGCAACTAAAATTATTAATATTAAATGTATATTACCTACGCTTAACTAGACTCTATTGCCTGCAGCGTCACAGTCGGGTCAGTAGTCTACAAATCTACTTTTTAGAGCCTTGCTCATCGAGCTAATCCCGATGAGCGTGCCCCTGACACTGGGCAGGCCGAGGATGTTATTCGCTGCACGTTCCTAATAGCTAGTTTCCTATTCTAAGTCCTGCTAACTAGTTCTAACCTAAGTCAAGTCCGGTGCTTTGTCTTGTATCGGCAACGTTGTACCCCACTCCCCCTAATCCTGCACGCGGCGGATTCCAGACTACGAAGAAAGTCGGCCTGTCCACGCACAGGCGGTATGGGAATAGGGCGCAAAACTCAGTATTTGGTGTGTCTCAAATTGTTAAATTAATTTATGTCCCTCAGGTATTCCTTTAACACTTTTCGTGATAGCTCATCTGACAATTGGTTAAGAGACTGAAAAGTGTCTTCTTGTATAAGTAGGTGGTATGTGTCATGGTCAGGTAATTGGTCACGTAATGTGGATGCTACATCATTGAAAAGGAGGCACTCGTACACCACATGATCGGGGTACCCTCTGATTCACCACATTCACAAGCAGGTGTTGCCCTTTTCCCAAACCGACATAAATACGTATGGCCCATGACCAGTGAGAAAATGGATCAGTCCTCGAGTAGGTCCAAAGTTTCTCATGTGTTCCCTGACGCTAGGAAGAAATTCAAAAGTTCAGCTTCCCATAGTTCTTGCCACAATTGCTTGTCTTTGTGTTTTTTTTTAAAAAAAAACTTTATTGATACAACAACATTATAAAAACAATCGAAAAGAATGTATTGTGATACAAATTATTTATAAACAACAAACATTGTATGATACACACTAACCCACCACCTTATGTAATTAGTGGGTCCAATTATTATACTTGAAAAACAAGCAGCTTATACTACTTAATTAATGGCACTTACTATGGACGGGGTTAATCTAACTGCTTGACTACTCTGGTTATTCTAAGTCTAGCTACTCTGCAGCGTTACAGGTGTGCCAGACGAAATACAAACCTACTAGAACGGCCTGCTCACTGATCTAATCCCAGTGAGCTGGCCTACTACTTTTGGAATCGCTGCAGTCCCTACCTATGTTAGTGATGTTAGTGTTCTAATTTTACGTTATTCTAGTGTAACTACTTCCTATCAAATCTTAGTGCATATGTCAAGTCCAGGAATGGTGCTCCTGCTCCCCTGATCCGACAGCGCGGCGGATTCCAGTTGTAAAGCAACCGGCCAGTACCGCGCTCGGCGGAAATTGCAGGTGCACCTGAGTCTTCATCGGGTTATATTTTTTGATCTCTAACCGTGTTGGTTACTAATAAAATCCCTCAAGATCTTTTGGGATATTTCATTTGCCAAATCGTTGAGGACATTGAAGGTCTCGGCACGTCGCAGTAGTGTGTATGTGTCTCTGTTTGGTAATTGATTCCTAAGTTCGAGCGCCACATCGTCATATAACGTGCAGTCATAGACGACATGTTCGGATGTTCCATCCGGAGCACCACAGTCGCACGCTGGTGGCGCCCGTTTTCCAAATCGACATATATATGTCGGATATGGCCCGTGACCAGTAAGAAAGTGCAGCAGTCCTCTGCTCGGCTCAAAGTGGCTCATTTGAAGCCTTTCTCTGATGTTCGGTAGTAGCTGGAATACCCTTCTTCCCGTTTCCTCAGTTTCCCATTGCTGTTGCCGTAACTCTTCGCCCCTTCTCTTTATTGCATATCTATCCCCAACTTGTACCCCCATGATTTCCCTGATCTTATCTATCTTTCCTTTGGAGACCCAGTACCACGCTCCCTGTTCTCTAATTTTTATGTCTAAGGGACATAATCCTATTATTGTCAGTAAGCCCCCCCCCCCCCCCCCCAGGTGTTGTTCGGTATGCCCCGACTGAACGCAACAGCATGTTCCGCTGCACCCTTCTCACGGTCACTGCGAGCACCACCCTCGTGAGCCTGTGTGCCCAAACCCCGCTCGCATATCCTACTAAGGATGTTAGGATACTGTTGTGATAAAGTTCGATCAAATTGGGAGGTAGGTGGAATCTTCTATGGCCTATACTGATAAGATTATTTAGAACTTCTAATGCTCGCTGCGTAATGTTTTCTATATGAGTATTATAATTCCATTTTTCATCTATTGTGACTCCCAGATATCTAGCCTCTTGACGCCGAAGAACTGGAGTTCCCTCTATTCTGACGGTTGGATTTCTGACGAGACTGCCTTTCATTAATAGATATGTGGATTTGTGAGGTGCAACTTTCATTTTTGCTTCTTGGCACCATTTCTGAAGCACTATCATAGCTTGTTCTATCTTGGGCTCAAGTTCCTCTCGGCTGCGGCCGCCTACCAGCAGGAGGAGGTCGTCAGCATAAGCTATCACGTCTAGCACATCCTCAATTAGTTGTAATTTCTCTAGGAGGGGTTCTATGTTTATATCCCAAAAGAGTGGCCCCAGAACTGATCCCTGGGGACACCCCTTCGTGATGGTTTTATTTGTTCTTCCGCTAGGCGACGATAGCCATACCTCCCTGTCCATGCAATAGCTCCTCAGACAGCCATAGAGGGGCCCTGGGCACTGCTTGTCACGCAAGCGGGAGAAGAGCGAGGGCCACCACAGGTTGTCGAAGGCGCCACTGATGTCCACCATGTTTTTGCCGATGATACATGATGAAACGGGAGATAGAAATCAAATACTGGCAGATTTTCTATTCCTCTCGAATAGTATAAACGGAGCCGTCGCGGTTGACGATCTCATCCGACAAGCAGTTGATCCTCAACAGTAATGCACGACATCACTCTTTGAAACCTGACGACGGTTGGTGTGTAACAGAAAACGAAGCTTTATATTGCGCAGCTGTTCGAAACAGCTACATCCAGATCGAGCGCTACTACGTTAGCAGTTTTACTCACTTCAGCTAAAGAAGTGGGCTCTGACATTATGAGGTGATGTAGTACAAAGACTAATGACTTTTCTGGATCTGTAAAATACATAAAATGCTTAAGGTGAACGTCACTTCTAGAAATGGGCAAACGACATAGACAGACATTAAACAGGATTTATCATGAGATTTTGGCCTATAGAGTGTCTACTGCAGCAGTTAACAGTTCAGGTAATATTTAACAACGGTATAATTTGGGAAGAAGTTCAAAACACTAGTTGGAAAACTGTGCAGAGAGAGCTACTTCAGTGTATCCGAAAAAGCAGCATTGTTCTTTTCCTTTTATTTGCACCTTTTCGTTCATAATGGAGTCAGTTACCTCCTTCAGAGTTATAGCCTGCAATAACGATTCTATAGCCTCGCCTGGAAATCCCGACCGAAATTGTGCTAATTAAGTCATAAAAGCTATTGCTGCTCCTACATAAACTCTTGCCTGAGGATAGTCAGCAGCCTGTTATTGCTCATGGAGGGCTGTTTCATGGGAGGTCATCTGAACGAGAATCTTGCGAGGCAAGGCACTTGCTGTCTGTTGTATTTATCCTATAAATAATTTGAAATGCCAATTTTTCGTAAGGCCCTAGAGGAACAGTAATTCCTTACAGAGCGGCAGTGAGAAATCTCCGGTGCGGATTATTGTTTGATGTTTGTCCATGACAATGCAAGGCCACATGCTTTTGAACAAACACACCGTCTAACCATTTCTTTTGGATGAGAACAACTGGATTATCCACGCAGTGATTCGCACATTGTATGCAACTAAATGGAGTTTGTTGGTGGTCAACGATTCAAAGACGGTGAAGAAGTGAAACTTGCAGTTATAAATTGAGTTTATCCACAGGTAATAGATTTCTTTGACACCGTAATTCAAAACCTTGTTGAGCAGTATAACAAATATTTGAACAAGAACGGAAATGCCGCAGAAAAGTAGATAAAAGTATGTAGAATATGGACAAAAATATTTTTAATTATATTTACAGTATTTTTCGTCTTGTTAAGTTACGCTGTATTCACGTTCAAATTTTTAATTGTTAATAAATGTCGTAACATACAATTAGGTCTCTAGTTAGGTTAAGTATAAATCAGTCACCTCGTAAGTAAAATTCTCAAAACATGTTCAACAAAGATGTCACGACATATAGCAAAATAGTTGCCCAACATGGTGTCAATAATAAGTTACTTGCTGCACCTTGCTGCAACCTCTGGACACATACTATAAGCAGAAAGCATCATGGGGTGTATGTGTATACAGGGCGTTTTTCACTACCACTGCTGGCGACATTCAAGCCTTCGTGACCAAAGTATTTTCTCCCTAGGCGTGACATTTTCCAGCAAGATAGTTATTGATCCTTGAAGGTCAAGAGAGTGTGGTGATTAATTGCAGTTGATGTATTAGCCATTAAATTAGGCTGTCTATTCGTCCCGTTCTCCTCTGAACGGTATCTTTTTTCCAAATGTCCTGCTGTCCCAAATGCTTTTTTGGGGAGACACTCAAATGTCCCACTTTTTTGTGATTCCAATTGGCTGAAGTATTTTATACTAACGGAAACTTGATTTGCAATTTACTGTGCATTGCGCAAATATATACACTAGGTAGCACTTGTACAACTTGCTCTATAATCTTTGTTTCAGAGTATATAGGGGAGAGCCGGACAAAGTGGCTAGGTTAAGCGATTCGTATTTCTTAAGGTCAGTATCAATAGACAGGAATGTATAAAAATCTACAAGTATAATACAACATCGAATAGTTTAATCACCTTAGGATTAAATTAAGTACGATATTTTAAACATTTCAGTAATCAGAAACTGGCCACTTAATTTTAAATTCAAAAATAAGGGAAAAGAAACTGTTTTAACAAAAAGCTAAATACATTTTACAGTGAAACATGATTCGAATTAAATTATTTATACTTCTCACAAATAAAAGTCCAGCTGTGTTTTTCAACTCCTGTACAGAGTTCGTGGGCCCAGAAGGAGCAAAACTGGCACTTAATCCGTTGCTCATCTGGCGCTGAACTTGAAAACTTTTCTTCGCATTACATGCACTCTCTGTCTTCATCGTTTCGTCGCAAAGTGTTCTTTTAGGGTTGTGTCTCCTGCTCCTCACGTCCTTCTTTTTACTGCTTTTCTTCTCTTCGGCTGCTTTCCGTTTTTCCTTCTTTTTCCCTTCATTTTCTTCACTTTCTTTATTTGCCACTTTGAGGACACTGTTGTCAGGACTTGCTGTGAGTACCGCCACGGAGCCCTTCTTTTGGGCCGCTGCTTTTACATTTTCCTCCCAATACAAAGTGGCCAGAAGCCACCGCCGAGATGGCCCCTTTTCCCGCATTGACACCCTCATACAAAAGCTGTATACTCTCTAACAGCATGACCGAAATTTCAGTACCTAAAGAAGGATCATGGAATCAATACGTGACACTTTTAACACAGTTTCATTAGAAAGTCACATATCAAAAAATGGTTCAAATGTCTCTGAGCACTATGGGACTTAACTTCTGAGGTCATCAGTCCCCTAGAACTTAGAACTACTTAAACCTAACTAACCTAAGGACAGCACAACATCAGTGGGTTACGATATTGTGAGCAGGATACAGGCAGTTCCGCTTGTTAATCTTGTCCGGCGAAACGCAAACAAAGTTTCTGCACAGCTGTATCAGTAACCCAGAGGCGATTAACAAATCACAAGACGCTGGTATGCAACCGTTTTTGACGTGTGCCCTCTTACAAAACACATTATGTAGACAGAGACGCTTTCGTCCATAACTACACAGTTCGTCACATTCACATAGCCTAAGCCACAAATACACAGTTCACAGGATTGTTCTTTTACATGATGCACACCGTAAACAATGTCCACCCTGAGGCCACATATTCACTTCCTTGATGGTGGGAAGCCATAAAGCCAGAAGGCTATAGCCATCCTCTCTATTGAAGTTACATTCCTTCTCAGAAATCTGAATCACTTTTCTGACTTTTTTCCATAAATCTTGATTTCCTTAGCCAGAACATGTATATTGTTGAAATCAGTGTTAAGTCCTGATGTTCTGTTACTGGAGATTTGACATTTTGTGTGTGTGTGTGGTTTGAGGTTTTCGGGAGCTAAACAGCGTGGTCATCAGCGCCCAAACGCATAGAAACAGGAACACATGCGGTGAAGGGACGAAGACGGACAGCGAACAAGGAGAACGGCTAAAAGACACAGGCCTGACGCAGTTCCAAATCCTCACTTACAGAGGCAAAACAAGAGGAAAAGAAACGCACTAAAAAAGGAAAGGAAACACAAGGAAAAGAGAACAGAAATCGAAGTGAAACAAGTAGGTAATCGTGACTGGCGGACCTCTTACCTAAAATCTGGGTGAGCCAGTCACCCAGCAGCACATTAAAATCCTCTCCCTAAAATCCGAGGCAACAAATTGGACAGGACACAAAACCGTAAGACCTTAACCACAGTCGTTGCGTCGTCTTGCAAAATAGAGGGCAAATCCGGTGGCAAGGAAACCACCGCCCTCTGGTCAGAGAATAAAGGACAGTCAAGTAAAATGTGGCGGACAGTAATCTGGACGCCACAAGCACTGCAGATTGGGGGGTCCTCCTGCCGGAGTAAAAAACCGTGCGTTAAGGAACTGTGCCCGATGCGGAGGCGAATGAGGAGAACCTCATCCCGCTTGCATGACTGGTAGGACGTACGCCATGGCCGCGTGGTGGCCTTGACCAGACGCAGCTTATTTTCACCAACTGCCAGCCACTCCTCTTCCCATTGACGCATAACACGAAAACGCAAAAGGGAGGTAACAGCATGGAGGGGGACGGCACATTCAACAACGTGAGGTAGGGAGCATGCATCTTTGGCAGCCACATCCGCCAGTTCGTTTCCCCTAATACCCACGTGCCCCGGCACCCAGCAGAAAGAAACCTCCTTCCCCTGCCGTTGCAGGTGGAGTAGGGCATCATGGATGTTCTGGACGACCGTATCCGCTGGGTACAAGTGTTGCATGGTCTGAAGGGCACTCAGGGAGTCAGAACAGATGAGAAACTTAAGACTGGGACCACATCTCATCTGCTCCAATGCCTGCAAGATAGCAAACAATTCGGCATCAAAGATGGTAAACGCCGCAGGATGCCGTAACTTGACGACTCGATCAGGGAAAACAACAGCACAACCAACAGAGTCCCCCTGTTTAGAGCCATCCGTAAATACTGGTACATGGTCGGGATGTTGGTTTAAAATATCGTAAAATAAGGAGGTAAAAACAAACGCAGGAGTGCAGCTCCTCCGGTACACTGACAAGTCTAAAAGGACGCTGGGCCTCTGGAGCAACCAGGGAGGCAGGCGGGTAAAACCCTGGAGTTGGGGTGCCACACGCTCCACACCAAGGGACTCAAGCAAATGCTTGGCACGAATCCCAAATGGTCTCGTTGCCCTTGGACGACTAGAAAAGAGACGTTCCATAGGCGGTCGGGTAACAGTAGGGTATGCATGCAGGGGAGGTAGGACAGGCAAGGAATTGACACACCCGTCGCACCATGAGGAGTTTCCGCCGGATGGCGAGCGGCGGTTCCCCTGCCTCAGCACACAGGCTGGGGATGGGACTGGTACGGAAGGCCCCAGTGGCCAGCCTGATGGTGTACTGCGTCAAGAATCTTCAGATACGAAGGCCTCGCTGACCGATACACGGTGCATCCATAGTCAAGACGCGACCGGACGAAAGCCCTATAAAACTGCAGCAGACGCGCCCGATCTGCTCCCCAGGATCAATGGCTCAGACACTTCAAAATATTCAGTGCCTTCAGGGCCCGCACCTTGAGGTCTTTAAGGTGCGGCAACCACGACAACTTGGAATCAAAAGTGAGGCCCAGTAACCTCACAGTGTCTCTAAAAGGAAGAATGGTGTCCCTCAGACGCAATTCAGGGGAGGTAAAAGCACGTCGAGAACGATTAAAATGAACACACACACATTTGTCTGCAGAAAAGGTAAAACCCGTCTTCGCAGTCTATGCCTCTAATCGCTTTATCGTAAGCTGCAGCTGCCGACTAGCAGTGACAAGACTGGAGGAAGAACAGAAAACAGCAAAATCGTCCACAAACAAGGAGCACTGGGCCGGACTCCGGATAGTGGACGTGATATTGTTAATGGCGATGGCAAAGAGGGTGACACTTAAAACGCTTCCCTGAGGAACACCATTCTCCTGCACGTGCAAATCAGATGGCACATTACCAACCCGATATCGAAAGAGGCGGCGGGAAAGAAAGGACCGAATGAAAATGGGGAGATGGCCACGAAAGCCCCACTGATGGAGTTGATTGAGGATAAGGCGGCGCCAAGTAGTGTCATACGCCTTATTAATGTCAAAGAATACACCTAGACAATGCTGGTTACGTAGGAAGGCCTGCCGGATTGCCGACTCAAGCAGGGTCAAGTTGTCTATAGTTGAACGACATTTCCGAAAGCCACACTGAGAGTGGCTAAGGAGCTGCCTGGTATCGAGCAGCCAAACCATGTGACGGTTGACCATGCGTTCCAACGTCTTCCCGACACAGCTCGTCAAAGCAATACTCCGATAACTACTGGGATGCATTCGGTCCTTTCCCGGTTTGAGGAGGGGAATCAAAATCACCTCCCTCCACGAGTCAGGGAACGTGCCGGATTACCATATCATATTAAAACAATTCAGGATAACTTCCTTGGATGGCAGCAACAAGTGCTGCAGCATGCTGTACAGGATTTGATCATCACCTGGCGCAGTATCATGAGCCACAGACAGCGCCGAATCCAGTTCCCACATTGTAAAGGGGTAGTTGTAGGGTTCAGAATTTGGAGACCGGAAGTCCAAGTGATCCCTCTCGATGGCAGTGCGGTAGCGGCAGAAATCTGGATCACAGTTAATAGTGGCAGTAGATTCTGCAAAATGCATGACCAGTGTCTGGGCAATGTCTCTCGGCGCCGTGAGTAGACAACCTTGATGCAGCAATGCCATGACAGGTAGTTGGCTGCATTTCCCGGAAATCCTCCTGATGGCTTCCCATACTTTCGTAGAACTAGTGGAGCGGGAGATGGAGTTCAAGAACGATTGCCATGACCGTCGTTTGCTCTCCTTAATCACTCGCCGCGCCTTGGCCCTTGCCACCCGAAAGGCCGCAAGATTGTCAGCTGAGGGACGGCACTTGAAGCGGCGCAGAACTGCACGGCGGGCTCGGATGGCTGAGCGGCACTCAGTGGTCCACCAAGGGACAGGACGTCTCTTGGGATGACTTGAAGACCGTGGGATCGACAATTCAGCAGCATGGAAGATCACGGCTGTAACATGGTCGACCCATTCGTGGACGCTAGCACGGTGTTTCAAAACAGCTAAATGGCTGAAAAGTGTCCAGTCAGCTCTGCAGAGGTGTCACCTGAGTGGCACTGGTAATGCCACAACCTCATCCAGGAGGCGAATCCAAAGGGGGAAGTGGTCACTAGAATGGAGGTCAGCGGCAACCTCCCACAGAGCAGAATACGCGAGTGCTGGAGAGCAAAAGGAAAGGTCAATAGCTGACGACAACCCAGAAGCAGTACAGAAATGAGTGGGAGCACCAGAGTTGAGGACGCACAGTTCTTTGGACGCCATGAGGCTTTTTAGAACGTGACCCCTGGGGCAAGTAGTCGTAGAGCCCCATAAGACATTATGAGCATTGAAGTCCCCCAGAAGGAGAAATGGGCGGGGGAGTTGGCTAATAAGGTCTGTGAGAGCCTCAGAGTCTATTGCATCCTGAGGCGGTAAGTAAACGGAACAGATTGTGAGCCTCCGCCCCACAAGAAGGTCAACTGCAACTGCTTGCAAGTCCGTAACGAGAGGGAGCTCAGATGAGTGGTGCATGTCATGGACAAAAACCGCAACACCACCCTTTGCCCTTTCCCCCATCAGATCATCTTTTCGATACACGGTATATCCCTGTAAAGAAGGAGCATCAGTGGTCCGAAAATGTGTGTCTTGGAGACATAAGCACAAGGGGCGGTCTCGTACAAGGAGTTGTAATTCGGCCACATGCGTCCTGAACCCATTCAGGTTCCACTGTAATATGGGAGCCAGTGATCAGGGTGGCTGAATTTTCATCCTGCCTCTGTGCTTAGGAGGAGAGCCCGTACTGGCCGGAGATTTATTCCTGGGGCGAGAATATCGCCCCCGGTCGACATCAATGTCCATCAGCTCCAATGGCGACTCGAGGGAGATGTGAGACAGTACAATGGCATCGTCATCGGACTGACCCTGACTAGTCTCCTCAGGTGGCAAAACCTTCACCTTCGGCGTCTTCGTCTTGGGGGGCTTAGAATGCAGAACCTTGTCAACAGTTGGAGCTTTACTCGCCTGGGCAGAAGGCGCCGTATGGGGAGGGGCAGGAAGTACCCCAATGTCAGCAACCACGGCCTTGTCCGACGTTGTGGGGAGAGCTGCAGGTTGCAAAACAACCGCAGCAGCACAAGTGCACTGCCAAACGCAGGTATTAGTGCTGACACTAGCAACCTCCGTTTGTGTAGCAACAGTGGCCAACTGTACCGGTTTCTGCAGAACGGAAGCGAAAGATGTTGTAAACATAGGAGGCTGCATGGCCTTAAAGAGCTCCTTGGCCTCACCGTAGGGGATGTGCTTAGATGTTTTGACCTCCTGTATCTTCCGTTCCTCGAGATAGATGGGGCAGACCCGGCTCCAGACAGGGTGACTCCCAGAGCAATTCACAGGCGATGAACAATCGGCTCCTTCATGGGCAGGCTGACCACATTTACCACAAGTGGCTATCCCATTGCACCCCAACGTAGTATGCCCAAAGTGCTGACATTTAAAACAGCACATTGGGTTGGGGAAATATGGTCGTACTGGCAAACGTAAGGAACCCGCTATAACATGCTCTGGGAGTCTCGGGCAATTGAACATGAGAATAAACGAGTCAGACTTGACTAGGTCCCCATCGACTTGTTTCATAATATGCTGCACGTCGACAATACCTTCGTCAGCCCACTCAGATTTCAACTCCATGGGGATATCCACCAAGTCCCTACATGTCACAACACCCTTACTATAGTTCAAAGTGGAGTGGAGCTCGGTCTCGATAGTGTACTCTCCAAGACAGTTTGCTTTCCGAAGAGAAGTGACTTGACGGGAACTAGAAGTTTCAACTAACAGAGTCCCATTATGCAGTCGCTTCACAGATTTCAGTGTTCCTGCAATTCCCTCAAGACCCTTGTGGATGTAAAAGGGAGAAACCCTCTCAAAGCTACATTCCTTCTGCTTGACAATCAGAAACACATTTTGATTATCAGCATGTGCTCTGCTACGACGGTCTGATATATCTCTAGTAACACCAGGCACTGGAGGACTGACAGCACGAAGTCGCTTTTTCGATGGGGTGTGTTTTCCTACCAGTGGGCCACCCAATCCACTGGTAGGGGGAAATGTAGAGGTCGATGGGTCCATTGTGGTCCCACGAGCAGCTAGGGAACTAAAGGTCCACTCAGACAGAGCCCTGCATGCCTGAGTAAGCCTTATACAACTGGGGTGCGGCAGGTGCCCCAGAGGTTGCCCGCTTGCGACTGTTCCACCCCAACAGCCATGCATCTTATAGGCGCACAGCACACCGTAAGATTGAGGGGTTTTTATAGAGGTTTACCTTCCTCGCAATCCAGGCGGTCAAGCCAAGATTACCGTTCCCTGCAGCACACAACATTCCACCGCCGCGCCGTGCGGTGGTCGCTGAAGCATGTCCGGGGGTTACGGTGACAGGAGACTGGCGGCTCTGACCAGTCCCCAACTCAGAACCCCGGGGTCGCCAAGCCTGTACTCAGCAAATGAATGCTGAGCCCCTGGGGGGGGGGGGGGGGGGGGACATTTTGTGTCTGGTATTCATGTTACTTAATACATTCCTTAAAGTGCTTCCCGTTTTTTCCAATATTCTGTCTTCTGCAGCCACACATAATTACATAGACTCCCTCCTTTGTGGATGTACTTTTAAATTCTAAGAATATCAATTTCTGAGAAGAAAATTATGGAACACTCTTAAATTGGCTTAAGAATGTCATAGAATATACCAATGTAATAATATTTGTTGTATACCTGTGCAAGGACTGTATTTGAAAAACATGTATGATGTTCACCACAGAAAATGCTTTACAGAATCCAAAGTGACAAGCAGCTAACAAGTTATCATGAAAAAAAAATAATAATCATGTGACTTACAATTATTATTTTAGCTGTACTTGAATGACTTATCTCTAATTTTTTAGATGGTTTTCATTACTGCATGGCTCAAGAGTGGTTCTATTATGCAATATTTTAATACAGTACTAGAAATAATCATAGCTAGAAGAAGTGCCACTGTTTAGTGATCTCACTTTTGTGATTTCCAAAGCTGTTGTATTTTTGAAACTAATGTTAGCAGTAGGGTCTAGTGTAACTAGGTAACTGATGCCCAGGGCAAACTTTTACTTTCACTCTACCTCCTCTCCCCCTCTCTCATTCCTTCTTACAATCAAAAAAAGTTAACAATTCAATAATTCTTTTCAGAATAACACAGTACAAAATGTGGAGCAACACATGTTACAAAGTTTGAAACATAGTAAAATGGTGTTATTGTGTCTGCTATTATTCTACTTCTCTTAAATAACTATTTTTACAGTTATTTTTCAACTGTATTTAACTAAACAGGCAGTTTATGTATTACATATACTCAAATCTGCTAAAACACTATTTATATATAACAACAAAAAATCCATTATTGATAAAATTATTTAATTGGATAGACAAAAAATCTACTCACCAAGCAGTGGCAGAACACCCACATAAAAGGCTGTTGTAATTGACAACCTTTAGGAGCCAGTGGCTCCTCCCTCAGGCAGAAGGGTTGAGGGGGAAGGAATAAGGGTGAAGGAAAAGTACTGGAGAGGTCTAGGAAAAGGGGTAGAGTCTGGGAAAGTCACCCAGAACTGTGTGCTGGGAAGACTTACCTCATGGGATGACCTGGGAAAGTCACCCAGAACAGCAGGTCAGGGACACTTACTGTATGGGATGAGAATCTTCTGTCTCCCCTGCCCCCTCTTCTGGGTGAATTTTCTGAAATCTACCACGTTTCCTAGGCCTCTCTAGTCCTTTTCCTTCACCCTTCTTCCTTCCCCTTAAACCCTTCTGCCTAAAAACACTATTTCTATAATATTTAAAAGAAAAATATTATTCTTAATATAGTTTCCAGTATGCTGATGCTAGTGGCATATTTAGCTTTGTTTAAAACCCTGCTAGTAAAAAGAAATTGGTAACTGAACATACTCCAAAAGCGTGCAGAGGTGAAATGAGTGTCAACTAATCAGTAACTTTAAAAGACTTGACACAGCTGGTTGGCTACCCCTAATTTCACTCTTTTCAGTAACTACATTGATGTTCAGAAAAAAGAGATAACTTTGAACAACTAGACATAGGATGTTCCTATTCATTGGACATTTACATTAGCATGTTCTGCAGAAATGATCAGCATTTGAGTCACCTCAGTCCAGTATGTGTCCTGTTGCGTAGTAGGCAAAAGGTCCACCATCAGCTCTGATAACTTGTCCCATGAGTGATAGCATCAATGGGTATAATGTGTGAATGGTGTCCTGCGGTATAGCCACCCATGCTGCACTCACCTGGTTCCAAAGTTTATCTGTGGGGGTTGGTACTCGATCACAGCACTGCACCCATCATTTCACAATATCCCACACATTTTTGATTGATGAAAAGTCTTGTGATCTGACAGGCTGGGGCAAAAGCCTGACATCCTGTGACACCAAGAAGGCATGTGTTTGTACAGAAACATGTGGTCACGCCTTGTCTTGCTGAAAAATGACATCTGGTGTATGGCTACAGATCACAGGATTTTATTCATGTAGGTCACATTGGTCACAGTGCCATAGTCAAGCACCAGCTGTGATTTGTGGTTGTGCCCAAAAGCACGCTGCATCATAAGGCCTTGAGCTGGATGTCTTGTGTGAATCCAGTCACTGTGATGCTGCTCCCCTGTCTGCAGCAAATCAAAATGTGGCCATCATTTTTAAACAACCAAAACCTGGCTTCATCCAGAACACTATCTGTTGCCCTTCCTGTGACCAGTGAGGTTGTTTCATACACCATTGCCATCTAGCTTGTTTCTGCACATTCATCATAGGTTGGAGGAGAAGTGGACATTGTGCACATGACCAATGCAGTAATAAATGGCAATGGACTGTCACCCCTGATAGTATACAATTTGTTACACTGTTCCACTGTTACATCAGAATCAAGGATGACGCAGATCTGTCCTGCCATGCCATTCAGATGAGGTGTCCTTTTTCTCTGGTGAGGGAGGGGTATGGGGAGAGGGCAGTGGTCTGGTGGTGTGACCTGACTCATCTCATCATGTTCTGTGGCATTCCATAAACTATTTAGTACACACCTGTTGCACGGCTGAAACACTTTGTCCCACATGAGTGGCTATTTTCCAGGTGGGTGCATCACATTCTCTCATACCAATAATGCACCCTTTTTAAAACTCACTGATTTGAGAGTACAGTTCATGCATTTCAAATGCATTCCACATATAAATTGTTTGCTACCACTGATTTTTAAGTGTATTTTTCATATGTTCTTATCCACTGCATCTCCCACAAGGTGATTCTCACTAGGGAGGCACTAAACATAAGAATACATACTTAGTGGTTGTATGAGTAGTGTTCAATAAGTACTGCAACATATTTTATTTTTGAAAGCAGGTTTTTTTTCAGTATGCCATGTTATTCCTGCCACTCTTTTGGCTACAAAACCCTCAATGTGACGACCTTATGCCAAGCAGAAATTTGTCAAAGATTCCCGTGATAAGATCCTGACGAACGATAGGGACATAGCTGAGAGATGGAAAGAGTACTTTCGACAGCTGCTAAATTGTGATGAACCCGAACTACAGTTTGATTTCCAGTACCCAATTACAGCCAATGCAGACTATCCACCACCTACCCTGGATGAGATAAAAACCAGAATCAGACACCTTAAACAGAATAAGAGTCCAGGTCAAGATGGAATACAGGCTGAAATGATCCTGGCAGGAGGAGAGAAACTTGCAGAAAAAATACACCGACTGATACAGGCAATATGGACCAAAGAAGAACTACCAGGAGAATGGAAAACAGCTCTGATTTGTCCAATACATAAGAAGGGCGACAAACTGAAATGTGACAACTATCGAGGAATCGCCCTGCTTAACGTCTGCTATAAGATCCTGTCCAATTGCCTCATACATAGAATTCAGCCAGTGGCAGAATCGGTGATTGGGGAGTACCAGGGAGGTTTCCAGCCAAGACGGTCAACAGTAGATCACATCTTCAGTCTCCGGCAGCTCACTGAGAAACTGGGTGAATATGGTAAAGATTTGCATATTTTATTCGTTGATTTTAAGAAGGCCTATGATTGCATACATCACAAGAGCCTGCTCAACTGTTTAAGGGAGTTTGGCATAGCAGGGAAACTCATCAATCTGATAAAGATCTGTCTGAACGAAATGCATGCAAAGGTGAAGATGGGAAATCGCGTAACTGAGGAATTTGAAATTGTGACAGGACTCAGGTAAGGAGATGAGTTGTCCCCTATCCTGTTCAACTTTGCCCTCGAGAAGATCATACGCAAGACCTTCCAAGAGAACGAAGGGATTGAAATCGAAGGAAAGAGACTGGCATACTTAGCCTATGCAGATGACATCTGCTTACTCTCTAGGTCGGAAGAGGAGTTGGAGCAAATGACCAAAGCACTAAATGAGGCTGCCAACAAATTTGGGCTAAACATAAACGAAGCTAAGACAGAGTACCTCGTTATGACGCGTGGTCATTGTCAGACTGCTGATCATCTATAATCACTGCGGGTTGGGGACCATTCCTACAAGAGAGTGCAAGAATTCAAATACCTAGGGGCACTTTTCACTGAGAACTCGTCATGTGAAACAGAGATCAATGTCAGAATACAAGCAGGAAACCGATCCTACCACAGCCTAGCACAACTGCTTCGGTCCAAATCTCTCTTCAGACAGTTCAAGATTCGACTGTACAAAACCCTGATCCAGCCTGTTGTTCTATATGGCTGTGAGACATGGAGTATCCGGAAACAGGACTTCCATAAGCTCCTTATCTTTGAGAGAAAGGTGCTTCGGAAGATCTTCGGTCCGGTTCTGGATGCAGATACAGGGGAATGGAGGATCAGATACAACCAAGAGCTTGAGGAACTATACCAGCAGCCCAACATAGCAGGAGCTGCCAAAGCCAAACGAATCCAGTGGGCCGGCCATGTGGCCCGGATGGAGGATCACAGATGGTCTCGGAAGCTCCTGGATTTCACACCTACAGGAAAGAGACCACCAAGAAGCATTGGAGGGATGGATTCCATGAAGATTTAAAACAAATGTCAATAGATGTGGACGAATGGCGGATAGCAGCAATGGACAGAATACAGTGGAGAAGGAAACTTGTAGATGCGTGCAGTCCACTGGGCCTGATCACGTAGTAGTAATAGTAACACATTGTCAATGAAAATAGAACTGAAAACTTTGTAATAAGCTGTAAAAAGCTAGCTCTAATAATCACAGCATTAAAATGGTTTTCAATACAGAGCAAAAAGATGCTGTTGATATTAAGAATCTGGTGTATAGTTCAGGAAAATGTTAATTAAAATATGGATGTTTCCTGTAATGTTGAAAAATAATGCGTGCAAGTATGACATTATGAACAAATTTTATGGTATTGTGCAAGGTTGTTGAACTGAAGAAGAGATTAATGTAAATAATGCTATTGTATTGTATAATAGTGAGTCAAAGTGTGTACAAGTACAGAATGAAAATATTGACAAAGTTGGTGATTTTGTTAAACAAGAGTGTAAAGTTTATGTAATTATAATAAGATAAGTGAAATGCAATCATTAAAGACCAATATAAGTAATGCTGAAGTGAAACATAGGCTGGGAAAGTTGAGAACAAATATTGTTAGTGTAAAAAAACTGTTGTTAAGTTGTCTGTATCAAATGTATTCAAGATGTTTGAGAAAGACTACGAAGTATCACATGTGCAAACGGCAGTTTTCTACATAAATGTAGTGCTTACTGGAATGTTATATGTAAGATGTGGAATGTTCAAAGAGTTTGCTGATTGGAGTGCCATATTTGCCATTAATTTGAAAAGTAAGAGCTCCCTAGTTGCTATAAAGCAATGTTGGAGAGCAGGAGATCATAGTATTGTGAACCAGTGAATAGGTAGGCAATGCACCGAACTTTAGTAAAGACATTACTTGGCAAATAGTGCCTCCCCATCTGGGTGAATCTGTTCTTACACTCTTGTTTCACTCACTACTTCAACTATTCTGTCCATAGAATGTAAGAGAAATCATCTTTTTCTGTCTTAATTTAAAGTATGTAAAATGTGTGTCAATAGTCAAATTCATTTATGTCAAACTTAAGAGGTTTAAACTAGTATTAAATCAGTACTACAGCAATAAATTTTTGTGGCAAATGTGCTGGCTGTGTTTTCATTCAGTAATGATGAAATCTGTGTAGAAACAGCAGATCTCTTTTAGCTGAAAACTAATATAAATGTTGAGAGAAAACAAAAATATGTTACTGTAAGTCAGTAATTTAATGAAAATACCTTGTTTCAGAAAAATTGTGCCACCTGATAGCATTCCAGCTACAACAAAGGAATTTAAAGTAAACAAATATTTCCAACAGTAATGTTTCTTAAAATGAAAATTTATTTATTTATTTAGTTCTTCAATCATACATAGAACAATGTACAAGATGACACTGGACTTAACTCTAATCATTACAGTTTTCAAGATTATGGCTAGTGCTAAAACTCTTCAATCTTCTTGAAGGCCCACCTTATCAATGATGTCAGTATAGAGACGGGGATTAGTGATCACGGTGTCATCATATCGACTATGGTTATGAAGCTTAATAAATCAGTCAAGAGGGCTAGGAGAGTGTTCCTGTTAGAAAGAGCAGATAAGCAGTTGTTAGAATTTCACTTAGACAATAATTACAAACACTTAGTTACAGAATGATGGCCATAGAGAAATTATGAGCAAAGTTTAAACAGATTGAGAATCATGCTCTGGACAAGTATGTGCCTAGTAAATGAATTAAGAATGGAAAAGACCCACTGTGATTTAGTAACAAAAACTGGAAAACACTGAGAAAGCAAAAGCTGTTTCACTCTCAGTTCAAAATAGGACACAAGTGATGAAAGGCAAAAATTAGTAGAGATTCACACTACTATGAAAAGATCTGTGCAGTAAGCACACAACAGCTACCACCATCATACCTTGGCTTTTAGATCTGGTGAAGAACCCAAACAAACTCTGGTTTTATGTAAAATAGTTAAGTGGGTCTAAGACTTGTTGACCAGTCTGGTTTGGCAGCAGAAATAGCAAAAGGAATGCTGAACTTTTAAATTCCATGTTTAATGAATCATTCACACAGGAGAATCATACAAATGTACTGCCATTTGACCATTGCACATGGACTCAAATGAATTCAATGGATTGGAAAGCTATACAATATTTAAGGGAAAGTGCAGAAGTGAGTAATATTAACGAGACAAAAAGCTACAGCCATGTTGTAAAAAATAGTGTTTGTAATAACGGTAAAGGAGAAATCGAAAAGTTAAATGAACGATTAAAAAGTCTTCAGATAGTTGCTGATAAACAGAGACGAGATATCAGTAAACTTGAGAACAAAAACTGTGAGTTAAAAACATTGGTTTCGAGCAGTAAACGCCAAAAGAGCATAAACAACTTAAACACGCATTCCAGTGAAAGTAATGGTCAAAATTGCGTAAATAGGCCGAACTCAAATGCCAGTGAAAGTAACGGTCAAAAATATGTAAATAGGCCTAACTCAAATGCCCTTCAAAGTGAAAACAGTGGCCTAAATATTTTAAAGTGTGTAAACAATTCAAAAACTATTTCTCGTGTAACGCCAAACAAAGTGACTAAAAAAGTGCCTTGCTCACAACAAAATACATGGAATAAACCTAATATCATGTGCACAAACAAGTTCAGTGTGTTATCAGAAAGCAGCAGCAACTCCATAAACATTGAAAGTGAACAAGTCATCAAACGTGAAGATAAAAATATTGTAAGGAGCTGCAAAAACATCGCCAACAGCCAGAAACAGCGAACAAAGAAACACAATGTGTTTTTTCTAGCCGACAGCCATGGAAGAAAGCTAGCAAATATTCTACAGGATGTGAATATGGATCTTCGTGCAACTGGCATCATAAAACTTGGTGCGAGGACAGAAAATATTGTTGAAGGCATCTCAGAACACAAGAATACAACAAGGGACAGTGACTTTGTTGTTTATGTGACTGGTGCAAATGATGTAGCACATAATGAAGCCCAAAAGTGTATAACAGGTTTGAAAATTTTTTTAGATGTAAGTAAGGTGGAAAACACTATTGTTGTGACAATACCTCATACACATGACTTGATCTATAATTCATGTGTTAACAAAGAGATTCGTAAAACAAATATTAAAATCAAACAACTATGTTCCATTTATGCTAAATGCAATGTAGTGGATATTAGCAGACTTGAAAGAAATTTGCACACTGAACATGGTGAGCATCTAAATTACCATGGGAAAACATTTTTGTGTCAGGAGATAAACAAAGTTGTAAATGAAATACGAGCACGCAGTAGCCTTGTCTTAAAAGACAGTCCCACAGAGCATGACTGTACACCTCCTTTTTTAGAGAAAATGACATTGCAGATGAAGGAAAGTTAGAAACCACATTAAGTGGAAACTGCAGCAGTCTAATTCATTCAGATAATTGTGCAACCCTAGATCATGTAGCGAAAATAAATGAATACAGAAAGTTCTGTGAAAATAGAATACCATTATGTAGCACTGACAGTTTACTCCTCCTTCATATAAATGTACAATCTCTTAGGTGTAAAATCAATGAATTACAATACTGGCTTGATAAAATCAACTGCAGTGTTCTATGCATCAATGAACACTGGATGAAAGACACTGAAATAGACTTGTGTGTTCCTCTTGGATATTCGTTCGTTACAAGCTACTGCAGAAAAAGTATTACACATGGTGGGGTTTCAATGTATGTCAAAAGTAACCTTGAATTGCATTACTCAGTTATAGACCTTAGTAGAATATGCCTTCAAGCTACAATAGAAGTAGCCGGTGTGGTAATGCATGAACAGAAAACTGTAATTGTCTCAATCTATCGAACCCCAGGCTCTGATGAGATAGTATTTATAGAAAAAATTAATACTTTAATATTGTTGTTGTCAAAATATAAACAGCATAGAATTGTAATTGTAGGTGATATTAACATAGATATAAGGGCAAAGAGAAAAAATGTAATTAATATGATTAACACTCTGAAGTCATTAAACTATAACTGTCTCAATGAAAAACCCACTAGACTGAACGCATGCCGTGATAACATAATTAGCAATGTACAAAGAGACTCCATACAATGTGATGTAATAGAATTAGGTATATCATATCATCACCCCACAACTTAACAAACTCAGAATACTACTGATGATTATGAAAGACAAATCTCGTAACAGTGATAGGGACAAGGAAAATTACACTAAAATGAGAAACCTTTACAGATTAGAAATAAAAAATGCTAAGTGCTGTGCAAATGATGAATATACACTCCTGGAAATTGAAATAAGAACACCGTGAATTCATTGTCCCAGGAAGGGGAAACTTTATTGACACATTCCTGGGGTCAGATACATCACATGATCACACTGACAGAACCACAGGCACATAGACACAGGCACCAGAGCATGCACAATGTCGGCATTAGTACAGTGTATATCCACCTTTCGCAGCAATGGAGGCTGCTATTCTCCCATGGAGATGATCGTAGAGATGCTGGCTGTAGTCCTGTGGAACGGCTTGCCATGCCATTTCCACCTGGCGCCTCAGTTGGACCAGCGTTCGTGCTGGACGTGCAGACCGCGTGAGACGACGCTTCATCCAGTCCCAAACAAGCTCAATGGGGGACAGATCCGGAGATCTTGCTGGCCAGGGTAGTTGACTTACACCTTCTAGAGCACGTTGGGTGGCACGGGATACATGCGGACGTCCATTGTCCTGTTGGAACAGCAAGTTCCCTTGCTGGTCTAGGAATGGTAGAACGATGGGTTCGATGACGGTTTGGATGTACCGTGCACTATTCAGTGTCCCCTCGACGATCACCAGTGGTGTACGGCCAGTGTAGGAGATCGCTCCCCACACCATGATGCCGGGTGTTGGCCCTGTGTGCCTCGGTCGTATGCAGTCCTGATTGTAGCGCTCACCTGCACGGCGCCAAACACGCATACGACCATCATTGGCACCAAGGCAGAAGCGACTCTCATCGCTGAAGACGACACGTCTCCATTCGTCCCTCCATTCACACCTGTCGCGACACCACTGGAGGCGGGCTGCACGATGTTGGGGCGTGAGCGGAAGACGGCCTAACGGTGTGCGGGACCGTAGCCCAGCTTCATGGAGACGGTTGCGAATGGTCCTCGCCGATACCCCAGGAGCAACAGTGTCCCTAATTTGCTGGGAAGTGGCGGTGCGGTCCCCTACGGCACTGCGTAGGATCCTACGGTCTTGGCGTGCATCCGTGCGTCGCTGCGGTCCGGTCCCAGGTCGACGGGCACGTGCACCTTCCGCCGACCACTGGCAAGAACATCGATGTACTGTGGAGACCTCATGCCCCACGTGTTGAGCAATTCGGCGGTACGTCCACCCGGCCTCCCGCATGCCCACTATACGCCCTCGCTCAAACTCCGTCAACTGCACATACGGTTCACGTCCACGCTGTCGCGGCATGCTACCAGTGTTAAAGACTGCGATGGAGCTCCGTATGCCACGGCAAACTGGCTGACACTGACGGCAGCGGTGCACAAATGCTGCACAGCTAGCGCCATTCGACGGCCAACACCGCGGTTCCTGGTGTGTCCGCTGTGCCGTGCGTGTGATCATTGCTTGTACAGCCCTCTCGCAGTGTCCGGAGCAAGTATGGTGGGTCTGACACACTGGTGTCAATGTGTTCTTTTTTCCATTTCCAGGAGTGTATTTTAAATTCTAAAAATAAATGTAAAGCTGCCTGGACTGTCATTAAAAGGGAAATTAATAATACCAATAAAGAAAGGAGTATCCCTATTGACTGCAATATTCTCAATGAATATTTTGTAAATAGCATCACCACCCCACCCATCAATTCTGCCCCTTACAATAGCAATAGTTAACCAACTATTACCAGTTACAACCTCTGTAGTTGTACAAGAGAAATTAATCTTAGCTCCGACAAAAGTTATAGGTCCATTTAGTAGCTCTTCTTGTGCTACATTATTAGGAGTAAGACTAAATGTATCTAAAGTCTTGTACACAGGCATTCTTGATCTTCTTGTATATCTTCTCCTCCTGTACAGCATGGCTGTGTGCTCAGTGCGGCTGCCTCGAGTGGAATGAGCGTGCAGCTGCCTGTACTGCGGAAGTTCGTACTGATAAGCCCCACTACACTGGGCGCGGCAGGAAGTCACGCGCTGATAATCCAACATGGCAGCCACATCCGGTATTTTTAACTGCAGATCGCGCTTAGTTAGTGTTATGTCCTAGCCAGTAATGCCACCAGAGCCCGCTGCCAAAAGGTTCGCAGCATCAAAGTCCGGACGCCGTCCGAATAAGCAGCGCCAGCGAGACAGCAAATCGCCGCAAGTCTGCGCGCGCCACCGCTGGCTTCTGGGTTCTTAAGCGCTGGAGTCGCGAGTGCTAGGACAGTTCTGGATTCGCCGCTCAGTTGTATACTCGCCACCGAATCGTGTACTTGCTAGTCAGTTGTGTGTTCATCGCAGCAGAGTTGTTGTTTGTCGTCAGCCGACGCTGACCTAGCCGCTCCGACTCGAACCAGATAGATTTCTGTAGACACCGAGTTCACCACTGTGTTTCTGTATCTTCATGAATAAAGATAAGTACCGACTTTTATTTAATCTGAGAGTTTGGGTTTTCATCTTTCTGTTCACTGTTCCAGCGGACCGGTCGGCCTGCTATTAAAAGTGTGGCGGTGACTTCGTAAGCCATTTCTACAGCCAAGTGTTTGTCGCTACGAACACCGCCACAAAAGTTAGAACTATAGCGCGATCCTCCGAGCTCTAGCAGCAGCCAAGCGAAACTCGTTCAAGGTCACCCGCCAATAGCGGCGCACACAGCCAGAAGCATTGCTTACTTGTGCAAAACAGACAAGAAGTGAGAAGTTCACTTGGACCCAAATCACATTAAATGATATTCATAAGTCAATAACAAATTAAGTAATTCCAAAACAAGATTATTATGGACTCAGTAATCTCATCATTAAATGTATAGCAAAAGAAATTGAAATGCCACTTCTCTCACTATCAAACAGAGTACTTGATGAAGGAATACTCCCCGACTGTCTTAAGCTCACAGTTACATTGCCTGTGTATAAAAATGTGAAAGAAACCTCCCAAATAACTACAGACCCATTTCGATAGTACCAATCATATCCAAGTTGGTAGAAAATTATGTGCATAAGCAGATATACAGGTATTTTGAAACCAACAAAATTTTAAATGAACAACAGTTTGGCTTCAGGTCACACCTGTCAACTGCAAAAGCAGTAGAAGCTTTGGTAAGCAATGTTAATGATGGGTATGAAAAAAGGGTATCAATGTCTGGAACACTTATTGACCTAAGTAAAGCTTTTGACTCGGTGTCACATGACATACTCATCAAAATGTTAAAATACTATGGCACTGAAGATGACACACCCCGACTATTCAGATCGTATCCAAGCAATAGGTTACAACTCGTATATGCAAATAAGCAGAGGTCAGAAATACTCCCTATAGAAAGAGGAATACACCAAGGCTCTGTTCTTGGACCTTTTCTGCTCATTGTCTATGTTAATGACTTCTCGAATTACATACCATGTAAGAACATACTATATGCTGACGATATTAATAAGTACAGGAGAGAACTCATAGAGTGTACTGGACAAAAATAGAGAAATGATGCAAATGGCTAATTACTGGTGTCAGGCTAACCAACTGTGCATAAATCAAACAAAAACAGAAGAAATAATATTTAATCTCAACGTAACTAAAAATGAATACAAAACAGTGAAATTACTTGGACTAATCCTAGACCAAAAGCTCTCATGGGAAGGACACACCAATTATCTATGTAGTAAACTAGCACGAATACTTTTCTTATTGTATAAATTAAGAAACAGTGTGAGCAAGCAATTGCTACTCCACTCATACTATGCTTTTTTTCATTCCCAACTGCAATATGCGATATTGCTTTGGAGTAACTCCCCAGGGGCTGAATGTATTTTCAGATGGCAGAAGAAAGCAATCAGGTGCATGGAGGGGATAGCACCCAGAGAGTCCTGCAGAAAATATTTTAAATCTCTTGGTGTAATGACAGTGCCAAGCATGTACATACATAACTGTCTAATATTTGCCAGAGAAAATCTGAAAAAATTGAACATGAGATGTGATGTGCATGCACACAGTACAGGAAACAGTCACCTGCTGGACTTGCCTTCCACAAGATTTGCTGTAGTCCATAATAACTATAAGTACTTAAGCATAAAATTTTTGAATGAGTTACCATGCTCAGCTCATACAGTACCACTAAATAAATATAAGAATACATTGCAAACCTGGCTAAAAAACAACAAATTCTATACAACTGAAGAATTCTTAGAAACTAATCATCAAAATATATGTTTTACCTAAGTTATGAAGAAAATGTTTTGATATTACATAAGCTAGTTATTTACTGTGATTCTTTTCTTATGTGTGTATTTAATTACTGTATAAAACATTGTTTTACATAATGATGAAGAAAAGGTCTTTAGTTCCTTTTCTCCCCTTTCTGTAACTATTTGAATATCGTACTGAAACTAAAACCCTCTGTAAACTTTGACGAAGCCAGTTGTATGAAAAATACTGAAAGGCTAATAAAAATATTCTATTCTATTCTATTCTATTCTATTCTAATGACAGTAATAAGAATCCCTGTCATAGAGAAACAACTGAAAGAGTGGAAAACAAATAACTCACCAAGTTTGCATGGAATTCCAATTCAGTTTTATAAAGAGTATTCAACATCATTGAGCCCTTACTTAGTTTGCAAAACAAACCCATAATGTTTGGATACAGCATTATTAGTATCCTGCTTGACACAGTCACTTAATTCAAATACATGGATGCAACACTGCAAAGCAATTAGAAATAGAATGAGCATGTAAGGATTGCGATATGCAGGGAAAATGGTAAATTTTGGGAGAGTTTTAGGAAAGTGCAGTTCCTCTATGAAGGGGACCTCATGTAGGACACTAGTGCAACCTGTTCTTGAGTACTGCCCATGTGTTTGCGATCCACACCAGGCCAGAGTGAAAGAATACATCAGAGCAACTCAGAGACAAGTTGCTAGATTTGTTACCAAACATTGGATCAGCGTGCAAATGTTATAGATATGCAGAATATAGTTTTGCTCTAATGGAACATCTAGGTAATTTGGGGTAATATCTTGAAAACATATATGAAAGTGTGGCACTGCAGTTAAAAAGCAATCTAATATCTTCATAGAAATACAGATAGTTCTGAAGAAGAAAAAACCTAATTGAAAACCTAACTTGTCTAAAAACTAATCAAATATATACTGCCACAAATTCTGTTGCCCTGACCCTATTATGCTTATCTCCTTTTTTATGTAACCTGTTTTATGTTTTTGTATTTACAATTTCCAGTAATAATGCTATATGAAAAATATGTTGATATTTAGTCAGTTTCAACAAATGAAAGGTAAGTGTGACAAACTGGACAAAATAAACTATGAAGATATTGCTTTTGAATACTTAAATATTGGAAGAATTAAGTAATTAATTTTAATTTCAAGGTGACATAGGATTTGAATACAGGTTCCATGTACTAAACTTAATAAATACCTGATCATGATTATGTTTGTGATTTCATTATAAATTTTTAAACTAATGTATGCAATAGCATAATCACAGTAACTGATGCCCAGGGCAAACTTTTACTATTTGCAAGCCCTTATTGCCATACCTTAGTTCTACATCTATATCTATGTTCTGCAAGTCAATGTGAAGTGCATGGCAGTGGGTATGTCCCAGTGTACCAGTTATTAGGGTTTCTTCCCGCTCCATTCACAGATCGAGCACAAGAAGAATGATTGTTTAAATACCTGTGTGAATACTGCAACTAATTTAATCTTGTCCTCACAATGCCTATGGATCAATTGTAGGGGCTTGTAGTATACACTTCTTGAGACATTATTTAAACCCGATTCTTGAAACTTTGTAAGCGGGCTTTCTCAGCATAGTTTACATCTATCTTCAAGACTCACTCATGTCAGCTTCTTCATCATCTCTTTGACATACTCCCCAGGATCAAACAAACCTGTGGCTGTTTGTGCTGCCCATCTCTGTACGTGTGCAATATTCCCACATAGCCCTATTCATTATAGGTGTCATACACTTGAGCAATATTCTAAAATGAGTTGCAAGAGTGATTCATAGATTAATTGCATGTCCCCAGTATTCTACCAATAAACCAAAGTCTACGACCTGCAATAATCACAACTGAACCTACATGATCACTCCATTCAATCTTCCCACAAAGTGTTATACCCAGGTATTAGTATGAATAGGCGAATTCCAACTGTGACTTATTGATATTATTTACATTTTGTGCAGTGCACAGTTTTACATTTCTGAACATTTATAGCAAGTTGCCAATCTCACACCACTATGAAATCTTATCATGGTCTGACTGAATATTTTTATGCAGCTTCTTTCAGACAATATTGCATTGCAAATAACTGTATCATCCACAAAAGGTCTGAGGTTACTATTAATATTGTCTGCAAGGTCATTAATATACAATATGAACAGCAAAGGCTCCTACAGACTTTCCTAGGGCACACCTGAAGTTACTTGTATGTCTAGCAATGACTCTCCATCTAAAATAAGATGCTGTACCCTCCCTAACATAAAATCTTTGACCCAGTCACAAATTTACCGCATATGATTGTATTTTGACAAGAAGCATGGATATGATACTGATTCAAATAAACTAAACTAAACTCCATCTGAACAGGCCATGGAGGCCCAACAGTACTGACTGCCCACAATGTCATCCTACGCCCACAGGCATCACTGAATGCAGATATGGAAGGACGTGTGGTCAGCACACCACTCTCCTGGCCATTGTCAGTTTCCATGACTGGAGCGGCTACTTCAAATTCAAGTAGCTCTTCAACTGCCCTCACAATGGCTGAGTGCAGCCCCCTTGCTAACAGTACTCGGCAGACTGGATGGTCACCCATCCAAGAGATAGCCAAGCCTGACAGTAGTTGATGATACTGAGTCAATTACCCTTTGTAAATAAAAAAATATTACATCCACCCAACTGCCTTGACCCAAAGCTTTCAGTGTGTCATGTGAGAAAATTGTCAGGTGGGTTTTATATGATCGATGTTTTCAGAATCTATTCTGGTTGACGCAGACGATGTCATCCTGTTCAAGATACCTCATTGTTTTTGAGCTCATAATATATTCTAAGATTCTACAACAACTCTATGTAAAGGATACTGGACAGCAGTTTTGTGGATCACTTTTACTACCCTTCTTGTAAATGTGTGTGACTTGTGCTTTCTTTCAACTACTGGGCACTGTTTTTTGCTTGGGGGATCTATGACAGATTGTAGTTAGAAGGGAGGCTAACTTAGGTGCAAGTTCAGTATAGAATCGGTTTTGGATTCCATTAGGCCCTGGAACTATATTCAATTTTAACAGTTTCAGCTGTTTCTCAACACCACTGTCACTAACACTTATTTCACTCATTTTTCAATGGTACAAGGACTGAACTGGGGCAATTCTCATGGGTTTTCCTTAGTAAAGGAACATCTGGAAACGAAGAATTTCAGTTTTGTGTCTGCAACCCTCAGTTTCAGTTCATGTCTCATTAGTGATTAAATGGAAACTAACTTTGGTGTCACTAACAGCCTTTACATGAAACCAGAATTTCTTTGAGCTTTGTGAAAGACAATTTGATAGTATTCTGGTATGGTAGTCACTGAAAGCTGTACATATTTCTCTCTTTACAACTAAATGTGTTTCATTTAGCATGTCTCTATCTGTAATCCCATACTTCATTTGGGCCCTATTATGCAGTAGTCTCTATTTCTTTACAGTGACTGTATACCATGGATGGTCTCACCCAATATGAACTGTGCTACGGGGTACACATTTGTTAAGTGCCTGGGCAATTATTCTTTTAAACCTGAGCCACAATTCCTCTACATGTTCCTCTCCTGTGCTGAAAGTGTCAAGTGCCTTATTGAGATATGACTCTACTGCATTTTTATAGAGTTTACTAAACATACATATCTTCCTCCTTGTTTTAGCTGTCCTTTGAACTTGTAATATTGTTACCACAACTGCATCATGATCTCTGATACCATTTTTGATGTAGACACCAATGTGGATGTAGTCAGCACGTGGACACAGATAAACAGCGTGTGGTGAAATAATTTTGTTGCAACTGTACAGCAGATGCAATGTTTGGCATCATTGTGATGAAGTATTCTTACAAAATGGTGGTTAATACTTTTGCCATACTGTCACCTGGAAATTCAGTTTCATTTACCTCAACATTTGTATTTATTTGCTGCTTAATAGTGGCCCATATTTTTTTTTTTTTTTTTCTATTCATGGAGTGTTTAAATTTTTGTATGTAGCATTCACAGTTTACACACACTGCTAGCCATTATAACTGCACTACAATAAATGTAGCCTGCAACAGATGTCAAGTTGACATTTACTGTACTACACACTCAGGTGTACAAATTGCTATAATTTAAGAGCAACCTCACAAAGCTACCTATTTTCTGTATATAACGGAAGATTATACAGTTAGTTTCTCATTCAGAAACTGCATTTGAATCTTGATTGGTTGTAAGAAGATGTGTAAGAAAACATCTATCAGTATGAGGCAGAATTTGACAGCAGTGTACTGAGACTGAAGTTTATCACTCTACAATACTGCTGCTCATGTTCGTCAGTATTACACTAGTGTCCTGAAAATACAGAATTTATGGGTGCAGGAGGGCCACGTTCATTGCTGAGCAGGATCTCAATTGGCCCGGATGACTAGTACCTGAGAGGACAGACATTATTTGCTTGGTCATGCAAAACCACACTGCCATGTTAGATATCTAGGGCCAGGAATTAAGCTTGTCTGCAGCAAGGCAAGTGTCACCATAGACATTATGATGACATCAGGAACAAATGGACTCACAGCATGACAACAACTGTTTCTGTTTCCCTGAATACAGAGGTAGAGAGAGAGGTGCACCAACAGTGGTGTAGCCAACATCAACAATGGACGTAGAAGTAGTTGGTTGCTGTTCTCTGCCCTTAAAGATTTCTATGATCTTATCATTCAACAAGATAATGCAAGACTATGTATTGTCTGTGCTGTCCTGACCTATCTCAAAACTGACTGTTGCCATGTCTAATATGTTCTCCTCTCAAAGAGAAAATCTGGTCATGGGTTGTGGAGAGATTGTCATGACTTATTAGCTATTATGATAGATGATTTCTTGCATAGAGTTGAAGCAACATGGAACAACACACCCATATCTGTCACCTGCGCTTAGTTTGGCTCATTGTTCAATCAGGTTCGAGCCACTGTTGCTGCCATAGGTGACAGGTCCATGTACTGTATTTTGCACCTTGTACCTCCTGAAGTCACCTATGACTTTCATCATGTATTCTTGCTATTACACTATAGATGCACAAATAATTAAAACTTTGTTGTTCTGTATCCACTCTGATGCAGTTTCAGTGATCAGCAGCGTAAATAGTCTGTGATATTTTATTAGACTTCTGTGTACAGGTTATGTCTCAATTAAGTGGAGTTCACCTCCTTAAACCAAGACATTTTTACCCATATGATAAACATGTTTCTTTTGTAATTCTGTTCAGTTTTTCCATCATTTGATCGAGGAGAAAACAGGACAAAAAGATCTGGAGTTTATGTTTAAGCGGGCTATATTTTTAATCATCTCTGTGAGATATAAATTTCTTCCCACTATCCTTCATGTAAAGTTTATCTAAACACCATGATCATGCCACTGGTCATATTTCTGTTATCTAATTCAAAGAGTCAAGCAGTGCATGGAAGAGGGAGTGGTAAGGTACTGGGCTCCAGAAAGTAAGGTTCTTACAGACCAAAAAAATTGTATTTACTAGAGGTGTCCATAAAGGAAATTTAGCACAATTTAAAAGACGAGCTTAAGGTAAACTTTAAAACCAGTTAAGAAAAATAGATTGCAAAAATCAAGTTATCACAGTTAAAAGACCTGAGACAAAACATTTTGGTAACTTATTACACTTGCAAAAGCAGTCTTCAAGATAATTTAACACAATTGAAAAGAGAAACAATTTTCAATTGAAAATTAGAATTACTTTACTATTAGCAAAATTA
Source organism: Schistocerca piceifrons (assembly GCF_021461385.2). NCBI lineage: Eukaryota > Metazoa > Arthropoda > Insecta > Orthoptera > Acrididae > Schistocerca > Schistocerca piceifrons. The sequence continues at coordinate 547,501,906 of NC_060138.1, read as the reverse complement.
ACAGATACAAGAAAACTTTGGTAATTAAAAGAAATTAAAGGATTATAATCTGCTTCTCTGTAGTAAAGCTGCTGATTCAACACAGTGATCAGGGTCAGCTTCTTACAGTTGAGCAAGCTGTTTACAAATTACAAAGGCCATTTGTGCTAACTGGCCACTTTATTACAACACAGAGAAAACAAAATTATACATGTACCATATATACGTAAACACATAAAGGAACACATTCAATCAATGGGCCATGGAACCTGAGAACCATGCCAAATATATTTACAGGCTATGCAATACTCAGCACACCAAAGTGCATGAGAATCATAATATATGTGTACTACCAATTCCCATACACCAGAAAAGTTCAGGTAACACCACATACATGACTTGGCTCATAGCCTTAACAGTAATGAGTTTCTGGAGAAGTAACCAAATACAAGTTGGCTTCACCAAATGAGAAACCCCCTATCAAACATGTTATTAGCCTCTAATACTAGCCAGGGACATTATAATAGAATCAGTCTCCAATGAAAAAACCATTAGATCAACATACTCTGGTTGATTAACTGGAATTCCACCACATCATCAGTGAAATATGCCTCAGTGACCAGCAGCCAAGGCTTAAGGTGTGTCTGACAGTAATCTTTCATCCATGGCAACACACTGCACACAGAGATGATTACTGCTAAATTGCATTATTCCTCGTGGTATGTCACAACCTACAGGATTAACCAAATACAAGTTGACCTCACCATATGAAAAACCCCTTAGAACATATGTTGCTAGCCTCTAACACTGTTACTCTTATTTTATTCCACAGCAGAGCAGCTGGGACATTACAATAGAATGGGTCTCTAACGAAAGAACCATTATATCAGGTTTGACAAATGAAGGCTCACCAAATTCAACATAGTCCAGGTTCTTAGGCAGAATTCCAGTACATCATCAATGAAATCTGCCTCAGTAACCTGCAACCAAGAGTTTAAGGGCCATCTGGCAGTATTTTTCCATGTACAGGTATTGCATTGCGCTGTGCAAAGGGACGATTACTATTAGATTCCATACTGCCTCATAATACGCCACACCCCATACCACCTGGGAATATACATACCTGGTAAGATCCATCTGCTTGTCCTACATGAGCCCAAAACTCAGGCCATGAACATCAGGCCAGATACTGAGCAAGTCAAACCTTGTGTAGGTGCGTCAGGTAACAAAATTCCTTAGCCACCTCTTTGCGCACTTTTTATCAGGATGCTGCAAAGTCTTCCACCAAATGTCAAAGAGATGAGGTCTCTTACTGCACTTAAAACTCACTGATGTGAGCTGTTGCATGGCTTAATACTATTTTTTATTTATGTTCTGCACATTACTGATTTTTTTTTAATTGTCTGTTACTATCATGTTTGAATAAAGCAGTTACTGTTACTTTTATATTAAATTAACTGCAGGGAATGTGGCTTAAATATAAATTGCTAGTGCATATTTTACAATTACATTAATCCTTGTTGACAATTTTTATATTGAAACAGTTCCAAATCTCAATACGTCTAGGTTTCTTTCAACAAAAGTAACAGAGAAAATGTCTATATTAGTCACCATTAAGAATTAATGTCTGCATAACCTTATTAACATACTCTCCAACTGCTTAATGAAGCATTAGATATTTCCTACAAGTAGCCTGTGAACTTTCAGCATTACGAACTTTTGTGTTCCCAGCTTCACTGTTGCTGTACAGTATTTAAAGAGCTGTTCAATACAATGTTCACTAGTATGTAGAGTTTAGAACTTGACAGTCTTTTTATATACAGAGTCTCTCCACCTTAACTTTTACTATTTTCACAGTAATTTGATATAGAGTGCACTTGTAAATATAAAAGGTCTTTGTCTTTCAGTTCATTACTCCTGGATAAAAAATACTAAAGACAGGCTTGGAAAATCCCATCAAACTGCAGGTCTATAAAAGTAAAATATATGCTTTTTTAACTGTACTGATAAACCAATCTTGAAAGAAGTGTATACAGAGAACAATGTGTGGGGATATTGACATCTGCATGAGACTCAAATATCTCTGGCAGCTGGGAGAGGACAATCTTTGCACAGAGTGAAAAGAAAAGGCAGTGTGTTCTGTCTGAATGTTTGATGTAGATGTATGTAATGTTGCGCTTGTGAATAACATGTATGTTACATTAACCAAATCATGTATGATTGAAAGCAGTTCCTACCACATTGATGTCTGCCCTTCCTTCAGTGCTGGCCCTCACATGATCTGAACATGCATCCTTCTGATGTTGAGTAAGAGTGCTACCATTGCACCATGGAACTGGATCTCTTCAGCATCTTGTGACAACTCTGCTCAATCACCCACTTGTGGATTACTGCATATCATCTGGAAAGTAATAATGGATAGGCACTGTTCTTATCTGCAAACTTCACCCAGCCAATGGATGACACAAATCAGATGGACTTACTTACACTAATGCACTATTTTGAGCAACATATAGAAATCACGTACATCCCCTTTTGACTAACTCATTTGATCCCATAAGTGTTTATATACAAGGACCTTGCCTCCTGTAATTTTGTGATGCTGCAAGAGGATGTCATATTGCAGCTCTGCAACCGCCTTATTCAGGCTTGTACAAGGTGCTTGAACACAGTCCACAGACATCAGATATTCTAGTACATGGAAAACCTGTGATCTTCTCACTCTCCCAATTGAAGCTTGTGTAGGTGTTCCAAGATGAGTGTCCAGCATATTGACAATAATGTCAATTAGAACAATGAGCAACACAGATCACCCTTGACAATTCTGCTCATGGATTCAGTGCAAGCTAGACATGATCTCAACAAGCTTCCACAGCCATCCCCTCCCCCTCGATCATACCCCCTTCCATCAAACCATCTGAGTCATGATATGCCCATGTCAGACAGCCTCTGAAACATCTGGCACAGTACCACTTGTAAAAAATAACCATATCGTACAACATCATGAGAAATAGCCTGACAGTGTCTCAGACACACCCCTGCAATGGGGTGATCAGTCATGTGCATCTGCATCTTGCTCCTTTGAGAAATGGTATCACTGACTTGTCTGCTATGGCACAACTATTCATATACACTTGCACATGCTAATGTACACTGGGCACCACTCCCCACAGTATTCCATACTCCCAGCAGGAGCTCTGTGAGGGAGCTCTGTGAGGATATCAGCATCTATGCAAAACTCAAATGTCAGTGCAGATTGGAAAATCTTTTTAAAGAGTGAAAAGAAAGACAGTGTGTTCTGCACTAATGTTATGAGCAGATGTATTTAATTTTAAGAAAAGGAAAGTTGCAATTTATCATATAGCGGAGATGCTGAGTTACAGATAGGCAATTGCCTATCTGCAGTTCAGCATCTCTGCTATATGATGAGTAGCAACTTTTCTTTTCACAATATTGTTACATTCTATCCTGGATTTTCCATTGTATTTAACATTCCTTTTATGAATAGAGTTTACAATATGTTAACCACACCATGTATGGCTGGAAGCAGTTACTACTGTACCAAAGTCAACTCTTCCTACAAATGTAATTTTTGAGGAGAAATTTCCAGTAGTAGTCACTGCAGTGGCAGCAGCAGCTATGGAAAATAAATCCAAAACTTTGGGTATTAGGGAGCCCTATAAGACAATTAAATATCACAGCCCTTCATGAAAAAACTACACTAACCTATAAACTATTGTCACTGTTACAAAATTATGTACAGGAGGGCACTCCTTGCAACAAATAATTCATTTAATGATAAAATAATGTGTGAAACAGGAAATAAAAGTAAAGTTATATGGGACATCGTAAAACAAGACACCAAAAAAGACAGACACAAGTATAATAACATACAATTCAGAGATAGAAGTTTATTAATAGGAAATCCACAGAAACTGGCAGGTATTGTATATGACTGTACATTTCAGTACTGCAGGGCAGTTGTAACATAATTCCCCAGAGAGAAATGTAGTATCCATTTTGGATTACATATCCAGCATAATGGCAGTGCTTTTCACAATAGAGTATGAAGTCAGAAACACAATGCAAACATTAAAAAATAAGAAGCAAACAGGCCTAAATATATTGTCAATCTCTGCTTTAAAGGTATGCATATGTAGCCCTCAAACTCAATTAACAAACATAACAAATGAGTATTTTAGTTCAGTTTACCTCTCCAGAGTATATAAATTGTGTTCAAGTTGTGGCTCTACCAAAGAAAACTAATGCAGAAAAGCTTGAAATTTACAAGCTAGTTTCTCTGCCATCATCACTATCTAAAATAATACAATCCATCACAAAATACAGATTAATGAGTTACTTGAATAAATAAAACCTTCTCAGTAAAGCACAGTTAGATTTCTGAAGGAGAAGTATTGTATCAACTGTAATACAGCTTATAAAAGTGGTACGTGAAGCTTTTCACAAGGATGACTGTGTTACACACACATTTTTAGAATTGTCCAACATTTCTGATACAGTTGACTGTAAAATACTACTAAATAAGTAGAATACTAGGTACAAGAGGAGTACCTAATGAGTGTTTCCAGTCACACTTGGAAAATAGGGTGCAAAAGGTATAGGTATTCCACATTTTAGATGATGCTAATTTATTCATGAAACAGCTACCAAACTCAAAATATATTTATGTGAATGTTCCTCAGGTTGGTATTAAAACTAGCTTTGTCCTTCACTTATATCAATGACTTTCCAGGTAAACTATGCTGTGGAGCTGAAATTCTCTTTGTTGATTATAGCAAAATTACACTTATTGATAAAATATTAGAGCTCTTAGTAAAGAGGTTAAATGAAACCCTTTATGATAATTAAAATATGGTAGTATCTAATAAATTAACATCATACACAGAGAAAACATAATGCATGTACTACAGGTTAAAAATGGAAAACTATTAATCACATTAAACATAAAAGATAAATCCATATATTAAGCAAAAAACACAAAAAAATTTGTAATAGCTATGGTATATCAATTTATGTGGAATGAACACAAAAATGTACTGCCAAAAAGAATGTCATCAGCATGTTCTGTCATTGGGTCTTATCATGAGTGGATAACAGTGATTGGCTTGCTGTGATATGCTATTCCTATGTAGAATCTTTTCTTAGGTACGGCATTTTTTCAGGGGATCAGATGGGCAAACCATGGACAGACTTCTCAAAATGTCAGAAAGAACTATAAGAGTAATATGCAAAGGTAACTACTTAATAAATTTTGTCTCATTATCACACCAAGTATGTAAGCTACCACTACCAAACTGTTGACCACATCATGAAAAACATTAGTAAGTGTGTCTCAATATACGACCATATTCTCCAAATCACACTGAAGAACATGCCAAAGGGTATTTCCCACTGTAACTAAATTCCATTAATGTATGGATCACAGAAGGAATGAGTACTTAAATGCCTCTGTGCATGCAGTAATTCATTTAATCTTGTCTTTGTGGTCCCTGAGAGAGCAGTAAGTGGGAAGGAGTGCATGTTAGCATATTCTTGGCTTCCTTGTTTAATACTGGTTCATGAAACATGGAAAGTAAGCTATTGCTGGCTACTTGGTGACAGTCTTCAAGTAGCTTCTAGTGCCAGTTTTCCAGTAACTATGTGATGTTCTGGGCATTAAAATTGTGAATTAAATAGCTCAGCAACATGAAAGAGGTAACTAAAATACATTTATTCCTAACACAATCAAAATATGCCTCTTAAATAATGCATACTATACAGTGAAAGAGTACTTATAAATTTCAGAGTAGAGGTTAAGAAAAAAGTGACAATTAAAACATCCCTGTCACATAATGGCACATATTCAGAATACACTTAAGACCTGTAGCATATAATGCTAATGTCTTACTACCTTTCTGAGATCAACATCTCATTCACAATTTGGGGGAAAGGGGGAGATGATGGCAAGTGCTGCTTCAGTGTTTCACACAGGTAGGATGGAAAACATGGAGATCTAATAGATCTGAGGCTTCATAGTCATATTATTAAAGTCATATGCGGATGTGTGTGGAGTGTACCATTGTAAGTGTAGAGAGATGTAATGAACACTGTACAATTATTTTTCATGTTACAAACCTAACATGTTACAAGTATGCAAAACCAAAAGAGCATAGTACACTGAAGTGCCAAAGAAACTGGTACACCTGTCTAATATCGTATAGGGCCCCTGCAAGCACTCATAAGTGCCACAACATGACCTGGCATGGACTCGACTAATGTCTGAAGTAGTGCTGTAGGGAATTGACACCATGAATCCTCCAGGGCTGTTCATAAATCCATAAGAGTACAATGGGGTGGAGATCTGTTCTGAACAGTACATTGCAAAGCATCCCAGGTATGTTCAATAATGTTCATGTCTGGGGAGTTTGGTGGCAACTGGAAGGGTTTAAACTCAGAAGAGTGTTCCTGGAGCCACTCTGTAGCATTACTGGATGTGCTAGGTGTCACATTGTCTTGGTGGACATGAATGGATGCAAGTGATCAGACAGGATGCTTACATATGTGTCACCTGCCAGAGTCATACCTAGACATATCAGGGGTCCCATATCATTCCAACTGCATACACCCCACACCATTACAGAGCCGCCACTAGCTTGAACAGTCCCCTGCTGCCATTCAGGTTCCATGGATTCATGAGGTTGTCTCCATGCCCACACACATCCATCCACTTCATACAATTTGAAATGAGACTCATCCAAGCAGGCATAATATTTCCAGTCATCAACAGTCAAATGTCTCTGTTGATGGGGGCAGGTGAAGCATAAAACTTTGTATCGTATAGTCATCTAGGGTACATGAGTGGGCTTTCAGCTCTGAAAGCCTGTATTGATGATGCTTTGTTGAATGGTTCACTCACTGACACTTGTTGATGGCCCAGCATTGAGATCTGCAACAATTTGTGGAAGGGTTGCACATCTGTCATGCTGAATGATTTTCTTCAGTAGCTGTTGGTCCCATTCTTTCAGGATCTTTTTCCGGCCGCAGCTACGTCAGAGATTTTATGCTTTACCAGATTCCTGATATTCATGGTACACTTGTGGAATGATTGCAAGGTAAATCCCCACTTCATCCCTACCTTGCAGATTCTGTGCCCCAAGGCTCATGCACCTACTATAAACCAATGTTCAAGGTCACTTAAATCTTGATAATCTGCCATTGCAGCGGCAGTAGCTGATCTTTACAACTGCGCCAGACACTTGTTCTCTTACATAGACATTGCCGACCACAGCACCATATTCTGCCTGTTTACATATCTCTATATTTGAATATGCATGCCTATGCCAGTTTCTTTACTGCTGCACTGTACAATACATACAAAAAGAATAAGGTAGTACAGTTTTTAAGACACTGGTCTCAAACTGACTAGAGTAGAGGTTCATGTTCTGACTGGCCACCCTGGTATACGTTTTCCCTTGAGTCCCTAAATCATTCCAAGGAAATACTGTGGTGGTTCCTTCACCAAGTCCACAACCAACCACTGGTCCTGTAATCATTAAACAAATCTGTATTTATTTATGGTCTATTTGTCTCTATATAAACTTCCATTGGATCCACACCAACTGCTTATTTGATTACTAATTATCTCATAGATAACTGCCTCATTGTGGGTTTGTGCAGCTAGCTGAGAATCTGGGTCATTTTCTTGCACAGATCATACATTTTTTCTCACCTAGCTTGCTACTTATTTTATACTACTGATCCTCATTTTGATGTGTGACAAGACAGATTATTGCTGTGTTTGCTGAAGCAATAATGAAGGAATAGGTATGGGTTTGCAATTGTAAAACAACAATGGAATGGTAGAAAACATTGTTATTTGTGATTGGCACACTGTATACACAGATGCATTCACCCAAGGGTTAAGAAGATTAAGAGTCTGTTTGCATTTAGTTGTCAGGGGAGCACGGATTGATCAATCAGATTATCTCCTACCAAACCAGTCCAGATGTTGACAGCAAAGTGTTCGTGGTGACCACAAACAAAGGTGACATTCAGATTTTCCTTTGCCCACATAAGAAGTACAAAGTATGGGAATTCAGGTTGAATACATGCAAATGCAACAACCACTGGGAGAAGTGAATGCAAGCGGAAATTCTTCTGAACTAAGGGCTAGATGTTTCTGAAGGGTGCAAAAGTGCAAATCATCTTTGTTCCATATATGCAAGACTGTGGACTGGTTTGCAGCCATTTCTCAAGCCACATTCTGGGAACTTGTTGAAGGCATGTTTTGTAACAATGCCAACATCTCCTCTTCTGACTCTGGTGTATGCACTGTGTGTTGATGACAGTGTCCATCCAGCCTTCACATCTGAATCACAAAAGAAATGCATTGGGTTTTGATGTAGGGCTTGAATGCAGTACCTGTTGATTGTAATGAACAAGCACTTGACGATTCAAAAACTGCTGAACATACAACCAATGCACAATGAAAGCATTTCCAAGTGCCACCCTGTAAGCACAGTGAATGTGTGACCTTTCCTGCCAAGAAATGTGCTCCATTTCCCATCCTCTCTCCACAGTACTAACAACAAGATTGTCGCTGTTTGTTGACACACTGACACAGGGTGAACCCTGGCAGCAAACAACACTGTTAAATGATGCCAAGCAGTAAATACTAGGGGCTGCAGATATGATTTGCTGTGTGAAAGTTGCTTGTTATGAGCCATTCTACCAGCCCTTTCATTTTTTACATTCATTTTAGAAACAACCTGTCTGCATTGATCCATTCCATATCCTTGAAGATCCTCCTTCATGATGGAATGTAAAGAGCATGAAGAATGAAAAAAAAATGAATTAATGAAAGGCATTCCATATTAAACAGTAACTGACTGTAGTAAAACTACCAAAGGGAACTTAAGATCAAAATGCAACTTGCTTTTGCACTCACTTATCTTCAGTGACTGGGTGTAACAGCAGCAATAAATAATTTGTCTGTGCATGATGATCAGATCTCATTAATAAGACATGACAGGTTTAGTTTACAGAAGGAAATACTATGTCACAGAATGATAATGAATGACCAAGTCCCAATGTTTAGAAAGATCTTTTGGGAAATACACTGGGAAGAAATTTGAAAATGAAATGGTCAAGAATAAGTAGGCCACTCCTCATTTTTTCAAATTACTTAATTTCTAAATATATCAAAATTAGTTTTAATAATGGATCAACACAAAAATAAGAAGGAAAGTCATCTACTTTTCATTATTATTTGAACATGAAATGAATTTTTAAACGAACAGTTACAGGCTATACAATAAGATAAGTTCAAAGTTCAGATAAAAGCAAGGGATGCAGATTTTTGACAAAAAGTCCAGCAATAGCATGATCACTGTTTTGTATTTTTGAATACATGTTTTGTGTTGTCCTTTGCTGCTTTCATTAGTCCTACACTGTACACACTCTCTTTCAGAAAATTCAGGATTTTACAACAACTTTCTGAAAAGTTCACTTTTATTTCAAGTTCTCTTTTCACTAAGGCCATGGCGATTGGACTTTTTTTGTCTACTGACCACTGGTTCCTCATTGTATCAAAGATGCTTTTAGCAAACAAGCTACTGGTATAAACTGAAAATATGCATCATGTAAGCCTCAGAGATTGTGAATGGGAGATGTCAATTGTGGTTAGCTGCTTACAGAAATCTACCCAGATCTGGTCTCCTGCTTTAGTTTTATCAAGTCCAATATATGAATTCGAAAGATCACAGAATTGATTGAATATATGGTTTTCATCCAGGCTGAGATTCAGTTTGTTGGTAACATTTAAAACATATTGCCACTGTAGATGAAAATCTTCTTGTTCTTTAAGTAAAAAGCTTGTAAACTTATTGAATACATTGTTCTCAGAAAATTCATAGTTTTGGAACAAATAATCAATGCAATGTGACAAGAAATATTGTGCATAATTTTCAAAACTCAAACTCTGTTATCTTTGTATGTCTTCCAGCATTTCATGACCTTTCTTCCTTAATCATGTTTCTTGTTTCCTGCTCTCTAGCGTGCTTTTAAGGTCCCTTAGTATTTTAACCAAGTCAAAACAAGTCACATCTGTTTTTCAGTTTTCTAATGTCAGTTTCAAACATTGCAAAATATGCTGCAGAGCACATAGGTAACATTCAGGAAGTGAATGTTCAGTTTTTTCAGCATTATGCTCTCCAACTGATGTCATAAACTGTCAAATCCTGAACAGTTTTCCTGCCTTTTGATATGAAATATGACATGAAGGCAGGCCAGAAATATACAATTTTATCAATTGCAGGAAGTAGTGAAAGCCATCTTGTAAAGGCATGTCATTCTATTTCCTTAAACTCAATCTCCACAAACTCTGAAAATTCTTACAGTGGCTGAACACTTGATACAGAGGAACCAGATTCACTCCAGATTTTGAGAACTAATGCCTCTAAATTATAATTAAATGTTTTAAAACTAAGTTTTACAGCAAGTTCATTGGTGCACTTTCAGCAGTGTTTGCACTTACTTGATTCAGATGAAAGCCATTAGCTTCTGTAATGTTCTTTATTGCATGGAAAATATTTTTGTGGGTTTCTTTGAAGAATTCATAGAGATCTAGCAATCTCTGGCATATCCTGTGGTTAACATCAAATTACTGAACTGTATAAGGAAAAGCTTTTATATTTCCTCAGCTTGCAGAATCTGAGGACACTGAAAAGTGAAAAGGTTTATGAAGCTCATGTATCATTTCTTGATTGAATGGGCAAGAATATTTTCTGAGATAACTGTTTAAGATGAAATGTTACTATCTGGAAATAATGAATGATGCAGTTTTGTTTGTAAGTCCAGCAACTTGTAGATACTCATGTTTTACACTGTGATAAACAGATGCGACTTTAGTAAGCAGTTCTTCAGATTTGTGTTTCTTCATAAAGAAAGTTGTAATTGTTTTATTTTTAAGACACTGCTGTTTCTCCAGAGTGTGTTTTTGTGCCTTCTGATAACTGACTACAGCTTTTCTTTATCAATAACGTGACAGGTCAAATCACACACTTTGCTGTAAAGTCATTTTCTTTTGTCAAGCATATGGAAAAATCTTTCTTTTCTAACCAGTATTTGTTGAAAGCAATATATCTTTCAATTTTCTTCTATGGATCACATGGAGATGATGAACTGTCTTCACCATTAGAGGGAGGACAAAATATCTTTTCTGAATGCTGATCCTTTCGAATTTGAAAATGCACCAACTGGTCATGAAATGCACTGGTAATTTAATTACCCAATAATACCTCGTTTAACAGGCATATATGTACTTTGAATCATGTTTAGTGATATGGGAAGGAAAGTCAGATATTATTTTTTGCTCTTCCTTCACATGATTTGCAAATGCAGCACAAGGAGAAATAAAAGTGTGTCCCAAGTCCCTTTAGCCAAGATCCTGTACAGTACTTCAAATGCCAGGAAAATCTCATCAAAACCGGGGTGGATGGCAATGCTACTAAAATTAGCGGTCTTCAGATTTGCTTGTTACTCCTTCAAAGAAGCAACAAACTGCATGTACTAATTATCAACTAAATAGACATCAATTAAGTTTATTCTGGAAGAACATTTACCTAGTAAACAGACTATAATTGCAAAAATACAGTATTTGAGGGACTAAAAACATCATTAGCTCACTAAAAATTGATAGCTGTAAGGCCCTTGATGAAGTTCCTAACAGAGAATAGAAGTGTAGTTCTGACTTTATAGGATCACCTTTGGGTTGCAATCAGTCAATAAAGGAATCAAAGGATATTTGGTAAGTGCCTTAAATAGAGGTACCACAATGACCATTGCACTTCTTCCAGTACTTAAAAAATGGGAAGTGGCCTACTTATTAATTTAAGACACCATAAATTATGTGGTGGTTTCATTTTAATTTTGTATAAGATTTTCACTTAAAACTCATATGTGTTTTTGCAAAATGAGTCTTGGCAGAGTTATGCAACAAAAACTATTCTGTGACTTTACTAAGACAGTTTGATTGTATCTATCATAATGATTCAGTTCAAAATTAAAATTTTATGGGTTTATTAACTGAATAGAGGGATCCAGAGTTTTACACTACCAATTGCACTACAGAGATGTAACTGAACTATAAATGTGGGGGATGTGGTGCATAAAAACAAAATTTCTTACATGTTATAGCAGCCCCTTTAATAAATGTGTGACATATGACATACAACATGCCATATGAATACTACTTCAGATATCAGGAGGGCATGTTTAAAGAAAAACAGGAAAGGATGCACAAGTAATTGGTTCACTCCTCATCTGTATAAATTAAAAATACTGCTGAAGTCATAATGTGAAACGTCATGTAGCAATCATATATACAAGTCATTGAATGTGAAACAGAAGTGGTATTACAGAATGGGAATAAGTAAAGCTAAAATATAGGCCAATGATAACTGCATAGATTAGTCCCATTTTACAAATAGAAGGCAGCACGGAAGATGAAAAAAAAAAAAAAAAAAGTCCTAACTGTTCCCATTAGTCCAGATCAACTTAATCTCAGCTTTGTCAGATCAGGGAAGTACATTGTACATAATGATGAGACAGTAGCCAATAATGACAATGAACCAGTATTATTTTCTCATTGGGTGTAGACTTTGAAGCCAACTAGGGAAGTAATAGTGATTTCAAATGGAGATCAGTTTTTCCCCAAGGATATAGTGATGTAGTGTTAAAACCCAGTAACTCAAAAACTGAAGACTACTATAGTTTCTGCAACTTTATTGTAAAAAAATTGTGGACCTAATTAGCCATCCCTTGTGCTATTTTATAAACTTAATGTCTGAGGAAAGTGGCTTTCTTGACTGTTCAAAGTTAGCTGTAACTATACCTGTGCATAAAATGGAAGACAGGGAGTGACCAGAAAATTATAGATCAGTTTCCACAGCTCTAATGTTATCTAAAATCACGAATCTTAATAACACTTTTCAATACAGGTGGATAATGACAGTAGGAGCCTAACTGATAATGTTTTCTGTGGTGAAGTTCATAGTAGGAAAATAACTGTTTATCCAGTAACAAATGCTCTCTCTGACCACAAAGCACAGTTATTAGATTAAATAAGATAGTATCTTTCACTATTAGTAGTAGTAGTAGTAGTAGTTTATTCATCCAGAGACAATGTACATTGCATGGATTTCTTCAAAAAATACATAGTATATATATACACACATGTAGGGTGAACAATACTATACAAAATACAGATGTGCATAGTAGACTACATAACATCAGACAACATTGAAATAGCATGTACAACATTGATTATTTACATTGATGTATGAGAAAGACATTTTACGTGGAATACACAGTTGATATTTAGATACAACACATACAATTCTAGCACTTTTGTACATATTATTTATTTAGATCATAGCAACAGTCAGATAAAAATTACTATTGGCACAGAGTACATAAATATAACTGTTTAGTATGAAGCTATTCCAGGTATTCTTTTACACTATAATAGCAGTTGGTCATTAAAAATTTGAATACTGCTTCTTTAAATGAAGACAATTTTTTTATTTCTTGTATCTTTACTGGTAGTTTGTTATACAATCTGCTTCCCTCTATGTTTGTTTGTTTCTGCACCAAAGCCTTGTTAACTCTTTTTATATGAATGTCATTTCACTTTCTTGTGTTGTAAGTATGTAGATCCGAGTTGGATTGGAAATTGTTAATATTTCTTTTTACATTAATTATGCTTTTCTGTATATAGAGGCATGGTAGGGGTAGAATATTCAGCTGTTTAAATAATTGCTTTGAAGGAGTTAGCCTTGAACTGTTGGTAATTATTCTAACAGCTCGTTTTTGTAGAGTGAAGATGGTTTTGAGATTTTTCTTACTATGACCCCAGAAGGTGAGGCCATAGGTAATAGCAGAATGTGTATAAGCAAAGTAAACAGCTCTGCTACATTCCCTACTACATACAAAGCTAATAACACGTAAAGCAAAGCAAGCAGAGCTTAACTTATGCTAGAGATACAGGATATGGGATTTCCAGTCTAAATTTTCATCTATATGTACACCTAAGAATTTTGTGGTAGCAACTCTCACAATTTCTTCATTTTGTATTCTGAGATCTAGGTCAGAGTGTGACTTTGCTTTCCTGTAATGGATATAATTAGTTTTAGAGATATTTATGGTTAATTTGTTAACTTCAAACCAATTTTGCAAATATTCTATAACTCTGGTTGCAGATGTTGGCAATACCCAGTTTATGTCAGTTACTACAATGTTTGTGTGATCCGCAAACAGGGTTATATCAGTACCATTTACTGGAATCTTGATATCATTTATGTAAAGAAGAAATAGGAGAGGTCCTAGAACACTCCCCTGCGGTACCCCAATTGGCACAATCTGAATATCCGATCTGTAAACAATACTTTGATTTTTACTGTTTGTTGCTGCAATTTCTACTACCTGTTTCCTATTATGGATATATGACTGAAACCACTTTTTAGCTACTCCTTGTATACCGACATATTCTAATTTGTCTAACAGGATATCATGTTGGACAGTATCAAATGCCTTTGAGAGGTCCAAATTTATTCCTATTGTACTGTTGTTCTTATCTAGCCCCGTTACAATATTTTCAATGGATTGGGTGATGGCTGACTCTGTACTCATTCCTTTGCGAAAGCCATGTTGGTTTACAGACAATAGATTGAATTTCTCGAGGTAATTTGTAATTCTGTTTTTCATGACTGTCTCTATTACTTTTGAAAATACCGATAATAAAGCTATTGGTCTATAGTTTCCCACTTCATGTATATTGCCCTTTTTATACAATGGTTTTACTTTTGCAATTTTTAATCGTTGTTGAAAGACACCTTCTGAAAATGATATGTTTATGATGTGTGAGAGTGGGTCTGATATGACACTAGCACATCTCATCATGACTGAGCAAGGTATCTCGTCAATCCCTGAGGACATTCATTGTTTTTATTATTCGATTAACTTCCAATTTGTTCGTGGGAGGTAGCAATAATGAATTAACACTTTGTTCTTCTGGGATTGATGTTCTACTAATCTTAGAACAATTTTTACTCAGATTGATTGGACTATTTATGAAGTAGTCATTAATGTAATTTGCTAAAGTAAGATTTCTGACTAGCACACCTTGATCATCTTTTAAAACAAAGTCATCTGGATTTCTAACATTTTTGCTTGGGCCTATTTCTTTTATTACTACATTCCATATAGCTTTCAATTTGTTTGCTGACCCAGCAGTTACACTGTAATTGTGCATTGTCTTGGCTTTTTTGATCACCTTCCTGTAAATTTTCTTGTATGTCTTAACATAATCTGTGAAGTGTTCATCTTTGTTATCTTTTTTGAGTTGACTGATATGTTTTAGTGTTTGACTAGATACTCTAATAGCAGGTGTTATCCACTGGCTTGTGTTCCTAGGCATGACATTGATCTTTGTGAGCTTTTTTGGGAAACACATCTCAAATAGGGACATGAATGTACTAGAAAAAGCATTGAAAGATTCCTCAGTTGTTGTTTGTGCAAAGACATCTTCCCAGGTTTCATTAGCTAATAACTGGATGAAAGTATTCATTTTTTCTGTATAGAAGTGCCTTTTGTATCCCCACTTATATTTTACTGCCTTGGGGATAGAGTAATTTATGTATGTTAATAGTGTATTGTGATCCGAAAGACCTAAGTTTACGTTTAGTGGCTCAGTGATACCATTCTCCATATTTGTGAAAATATTGTCTAAAAGAGAAGATGACAGTTCTGTTATTCTGGTGGCATCTGTAAAGAGTGGTTTCATGTGGAAGCTGCTGAGTATACTCAAAAGCTGTCTTTTTTCATCAATTTCAATTAACAGGTTAATATTAAAATCTCCACATAAAAATAATTTCACTTCATTACTATAGAAAATGTTTAATGCTGCTTCTATTTTTTTGAAGACTATGTTTTTGTCACCCAGTGGAGATCTATATATTGTAATGACAACTAGTTTTTCACTCTTCTCCTCAGTTTTTAACTCTATGGCACATGATTCAAAATGTTTTTCTATATTTAGACAGAAATCAGTTACAAGAATCAATGACTCCAGGACAAATGTTTTTAAGAATGTTTTATGAGAGATGACCAAGGACATAATTTATAATGAATCATATGCTAATATAAATTTTAATTTACTCCATGATAAATTAATATCATTTTTTGAAAATAGCTTCCTATATGAGGTAATCAGAAAGAACATTAAACAGCCATAGGAAAAAACAAGGATCACTAGAGGGATTAAAGTATCCTGTGAAAGGAAAAGATAAATATGTCTGTTGGCAAGAACAAGAAGAGATACTCCTGTAGTCTCAAAATACAAAATCTGCTCAAAATAACTAATGAAAGTTATTAAGAAATCAAGAAACATGTACATAATTTCAGAAATCAGTATCTTTGTCAACAGACTTAAGGCTGTATGAAATGTAGTGAAATGAGAGACAGAACTACCAACCACAGAACAGGATAACATCACTACTGAACTGAATAGAAGGATTATAAATGATGAGACTCAGGTAGCAAATACATTCAATAATATTTTCTCAAATACAGTAAAAAGTATAAGTACAAGCAGTTCAAGGAAAAAGATCACAGCAGTATGTTGAAGAAATAACTCTCATACAATTCAATCATGTGACTATACCACAAACTTCTCCTTCTGAAATTAAGAAAATTATATATACTCTCGACAATAAAAGCTCATCTGGATTTAATGACGTTTCCAATATAGTACTAAGGATTTGTTCCCATATAACAAGTCCTACATGATCTGAAATATGTAACGCATCACTAATTCATTTTTGCACCTTTGTATATCACTGCCAAGTTTTATGGTCTGGTGAAAAAAATCAACAACAGGTTCCCAATGAATAACATGCAGGAACTCAGAGATCCCCAGGAATTAAGAAAATAATAAAAGAGTGTCATATCAGCCACTTCTAGAATTTGTTGGAATATTTAGGCTTGTGGATATAAATTCTAGTTAAACTTAATGTTCATATTAAACAAGTTTTTAAGTTACCAGTGTGGTGATATCTGAACTCAGTGAACTTTCATGAATAATTAACTTGGAGTGTTACACAAAACCCACAGCTGAGTTGTATAAGAGGAAGAGTAGTCATGTTCATTCTTTTTATATCCAAAATAACCTCTTTTATCTTAATATACGTACACATATAAAGTGATCTACAAGGAATTCTCATAATTCTCAGTCTATATTAGCACTAGTCATAATTTGTTATTCATACACCAGTACTTTACTGAAATAGCTTGCACTGGCTGTAAATGTACAAACTGATTCATCCTACACCTCTGAAGGCTCTATATTACAATCAGATTCATGGAACATGATGTGTGAAGGAATTAATTAATTAATGAAGAACATGGCCAGAAAAAAGATTCCTGTACTCATAATTTTCTCCTGTATAATAAGTGAAGATACTCTCTAATAACACTTTATTTCAATAATTTACACATCAACAGATGTTATGCATTTTGATTTTTGAAGCATTATCTGACCAACTTAAAAACAGATGAGAGACTAAAACTACCTTTCACAGTTGACTTTTATTAATTCCATTCACACAGAAAAAAAACTTTTAGACAGTTAAATAGTTAAAAATTATCCTATGTTTCATACTCATACCCAATAAGAAAACTGAAGAGGCGAGTTCTATCTCAGTTGCACCCAAACTGTTTTGAGATGGTTTCACTGGTTGGCCTCATCCTGACTTTTAGGTAGTTACCCACACCCATCCATGAAATGATGGGCTGGCTAAGCAATCCAAACTCAGTTAAACTTTATGAAAACTGAAAAAAATATGAGAAACAAATTCTACTTTGGAACACTAATATACAACATCCATACATCCACCACTAAATTTATTCACTATTCATACCATTTGTATAAAACAAATCAAGGATGACAATTACACAAAAAAAGTTGAGAGGAATGTATTAAATTCTGCATCTCTGAAGTTCATATCATGTGTCTCAGCACTCTCAGTAGGGATAACTGTGCCTCTATGCAATACCACATTTTGCAGTCACTCTCTCAAATGCCTTTCTGAAATTAAAATTTAAAAATTTAAAGCCACATCTTTAACAAGCCTTCAAAGTATTCTTATAACAATATAAAGTGGATGATTATGGTAGTGACTCAGACAAGAGACTGTTACCAGTTTCTTAGACTAATAACCCAAACAAAATTTACCTGATCATTCATTGAAATACATTCACTTATGAACGAAACAGGTATCAACACATTAACATTGTTGCACAAAAGTGTTTTATGACAATATGTGAACTGACAGTGCATGTCACCCCATACTGCCAAAACTATCTCTTGTCAAATATATGCAGGCTGAAATACATATTTCTTAACTTATAATATGTTGTTATGTTTCTATGAATATGAGCTTGATTCTTGAAATTATTTAATTACACCACATAAGTTTTATCCAAGATGAGATTCTAGAAACCCAAGGCAATCACGTACCAAATCTGTATAGAATCAAAAATTTTGTCTCTTCCCTGTGAAGCAAAAAACAGTCTTCCAAATAGGTAATAACACCTACTACATGGTAAACTACCTTTCACCAATATTGTTCTTTTCTTTTCACCTGTTTCATGAAAGAAAACAAAATGCTCTCACCCTTCAAAGCATTAGTGATTTCTGGCTACAAGCTATATCCCAACCATAGCTTCTATTTACTTATCATGTTCCACAGATCCTAAAAAGAAGAAAAATCTTCAGGAATGTGGAATGAGTCAAGGTATACATGAAGAAAGACAAGGAAATCATAGAAAATTAATCTCTATATTCACTAGGAACAAACTCAACTACTTAATGATATTCACACTTGTTGTTGTGGTCTTCAGTCCTGAGACTGGTTTGATGCAGCTCTCCATGCTACTCTATCCTGTGCAAGCTTTTTCATCTCCCAGTACCTACTGCAACCTACATCCTTCTGAATCTGCTTAGTGTATTCATCTCTTGGTCTCCCTCTACGATTTTTACCCTCCACGCTGCCCTCCAATACTAAATTGGTGATCCCTTGATGCCTCAGAACATGTCCTACCAACCGATCCCTTCTTCTGGTCAAGTTGTGCCACAAACTTCTCTTCTCCCCAATCCTATTCAATACTTCCTCATTAGTTATGTGATCTACCCATCTAATCTTCAGCATTCTTCTGTAGCACCACATTTCGAAAGCTTCTATTCTCTTCTTGTCCAAACTATTTATCGTCCATGTTTCACTTCCATACATGGCTACACTCCATACGAATACTTTCAGAAATGACTTCCTGACACTTAAATCAATACTGGATGTTAACAAATTTCTCTTCTTCAGAAACGCTTTCCTTGCCATTGCCAGCCTACATTTTATATCCTCTCTACTTCGACCATCATCAGTTATTTTGCTCCCCAAATAGCAAAACTCCTTTACTACTTTAAGTGCCTCATTTCCTAATCTAATTCCCTCAGCATCACCCGACTTATGCCATTCACACTTATGCCATTTAAATTTAATCAAGTAATTCATTAAGGAAGCTGCTACTTTGAAAAAAGCTGCTGACTTGTTAGTAATATGATATAGCTGCTGTTTGCCTGTTTTTAGCAGCTTAGTATTTGCTTGATTACAGCACTAGCTTAAAAAAAATTGCCTAACTCTGCAGATACTGACTTTTATTTACAGTATGTTACTACTTTTCATGTAGCTTTATAACAAACAGTGCTACTTGCCATGTAGCTAACAGAACTTTTCAACTCCTGGATACATTTCCTAGAACTATTGCACTTGGAAAAGTGAACTAAAAGTTCTGAAGAATCAATTTAAACATCTGCAACTTTTCATTTGACAGTATACAGTTGCTAAAATGAATGGAACAACTTTTTGTACCATGTAGGACCTATTGCTCCAAAATGTGTAAGAAGCTTCACTGAAGGTTGTTGAAAAGTTAATAAAATTAGTCAACAATATTTACTTTCAAATCAAGACTTAAATTCTAATTGTAACCTCTTTGGTTCTGCTTTGCAAGAAATTGAAAATCATTTCCAAAAATCCATTCACTGTTCAAAAAGTGAGGTTTGCAAACAACATTCTAAAACTGAGTTTAATTGGTGTTCAAAGAGAGTTTACATTAGAAGGTGTCACAAGAGATCATTTTCAGCTGATAACAGAGCTAAGATTGTAAAATGTTACTATGATTGTGAATTACATATACACTTTTTATCCTTTTTAGGAGTAAAAGACTTCTCTCAACTATGGCACTGAATGTAGGACAAGTGAAACTAAGTTCAAAGAGTCTTACTACGTCATAGTATGCAGTCTGGAGTCCATTTGTCAGTAAACTTCTACAGAGGACAAGCACTCTTATGTCACATTTCTCCATTAATATATACAACAACTAGATGTGATATTAAACAGGAAAGAGCAAACCAAAACTGGTCCCAAGCAGCCTTTTAGAGATTGAAATGCAAGTTAAGAGTAACAGCATTTATATTGGTCCAAGTTACAAGCATTTAAAAGTTCTAGAAATAATAGGGAGTCCAAATTATGGCATCTGTCTCCATCACTGTACCAAAAATTTTACAGTTGAGTTTTCTAAATTTTGTTTTTAAATTAACTGCAGTATTATGCCTAGGATGTTTCATTGCTGGTTCAACCATATGTTGGTCATGAATAACTCTTTCCCATATTCTTTCAGACCTGTCAAACACATTTCAACATCTCTAGGAGTTAATTAATTGTTTTTCATTTCTTTTTGCATGTAGTAGACAATACTGTAAGCTCTGGCTTCCAATAAATCAAATAAGGCATTAGTGGGAGGTAAAATATCTTCAAAAGTGTAAGGAACAAAATAGAAACTGACATCTTGCATTATGATTTCAAAAGCACGAGCAGCAATATAGGCTTTTTCATCCCATTTCTCATCTCAATTTATTATATTCTTGATAAGTGCTGTCTGTTCACTGCACTATGAGACTTCTCCCAGATGATGTGCTGAATTCCACCAGTTGTTCCTTTACTTCCTCATCGAGAGCCAGGTTCTTTTGGTTGACTCCAAAAACAGTAGCAAGACCATTCATTCAAAGCAAGTGGAAAAATCCTGCAGTCTTTGACACAGCAAGTGACAGCACTGAGTTCAGTCACTGAGAAAATTATGAACAAATGTAGCAATTTATCTCTCTTGGTTGATCTAATGATGCCATGACTAGCCACAACAGCAACTCCATCATAACTCTTAGCATATTCATGAATTTTAAAATCTTTCATGTGGCTTGACGAACAGCTGTGACAAAGTAAAATACATAGGAATCTTGCAAGTAATTACACACATCAGCTGCTTCATCTAGAATAATTTATACAAAATTTGATCCACTTATCTCTTTCATTGTTTTATTTATCATTTTGAAATAAAAGCAGTAAAGTCATTCTGTATTAGAATTGGCTTTTGTATAAACACAGAACAATGTTCTAAATGTGGTTTCAGATTTTTGTCATATTCACTCAGAAGGTATATGAGTTTCTTGTTGTACAGATATGAGTGAAAATGCTGTATACAAGATTTCTATTTATGGTACATGATTCATTTGTACTTGCAGGCCTACACAGTTGTTTTATGCCCTTGTCATCTTGGAAATAGGGTAGCAAAGCTGTGCTGTAGGATTTCACATCTACATTGACACTGCCCTGGTGAATTTACTTGGTTTTGCTGCTAAGTGGTATGTTAAACAATGAGATCAGTTCCTCACCTTCATGCCAACACTGACATATCTATGAGATGTCTGTTATATGCTGTCAAGACTGTTTATACCATTGAGGTAACATGAAGGTATGTACCACATGAGTAATTAGTCATTCACCTTCACCACGAGAATATGTTCCATATCACCAGGTAAGAAACCACAACTTTTAGATCTTCTAAAATCACAACAATGTTTACAATCACTTTAATGCAGGACCAGGGGCTGGTGACTGGGAATAGCAGGTAGGCTCACTTCCTGGAATTCTACTGGCCACTTCCACAGTCCGATAAGAGAACATCAGTTCTTCTCTGAATCATAAAGCTTTGTGAGTGCAAAAATACTAATTTTGTGATAAGCAAAGAAATCAGAGATGTTAATTGAAAAATATTGTATAATATTGCACTTGTCAACCTGTGTGAGGAATGGTATTCAGCTTCAATATTTCCATAAGTTTTGCCATTGTTTCAATTGATGGTGGACAAGCAATGTTTACCTTGTATCCATTGAATGCACACCACTGAATCAAAAGCTTTGACAAGTTCACAAACTATATTTACTGGCTAATTTTCTGTGTTAACATAATCAACTTTGCAAAATGTGTAAGTATTCTGTCACAGGTCACTTCCTTAGTCACTTCAGGAATGAGTGGAAAGAGTGATACAGGTGTGTAGTTAATGGTGGTTTGTCTATCTCCAGTTTTATAGATGGGGGCTACCACAGCATATTTAAGTATGTTAGGAAGAGTACCCTGAGTAATTGACTGACTGCAAAGATAGCTTAATGTTAATCTTCTCTAGTCAGTGTAAGAATACAGTATTCTGTTAAAAAACATCATATCCTAGGGAACTATGGCTTTTTAATTAATTAATTTATTTATTTATTTATTCTTTGCCCATGGACTCCAGCTGAAAATCCAGCTGTGAGTATTGGGTGTGTCATACAATAGGCTATTAACATCAAACTTGATTTCATTATATATAAATGAAACAAATAATTAAACAGAAATAGTCTATTAGCATACAAATGTATTACATGTTTCACATTATATATACACACAAGTCCAAACAACATACAGAAATGATGATTTTTAAAGGTACATTTCAGTAATGATATAACATATTTAAACACCAACTTAGTATTCACTCAAACTATATATACATTTCTCTGTGAGATATAGTTTCAAATGATTTTTAAAACATTTTAGGTCTGTTTCTTTTTTATTAAAAAACCTTTTGCCTGCATCTTCAGGGGCAGTCATAGACAGTTTTAGATTTCTGTGTATCATGTAGTAATTTTCATTTCCTCTTGTACTGTGCTTGTGTACATCTTTATTTAGCAGGTGTTTATCCCTTGATCTTACCAACATTATGCTTTGGTATATGTACAGTGAATATACTGTCATAATATTGTAGTGTACAAAAGCTTGCCTACAGGTCTGTCTTGGTATTATTTTTGCAATGCATCTCACTGCCCTTTTCTGAATTGTGAATATTCTTTTTAAGTAGCCAGCTTGTGCACTTCCCCATATATGAACTGAAGAAGACAAATGTGGGAAGACAAGTCCATAATACATTGATCTAAGGACTTTATCATCCACAGTTTTTGCTGTTTAATGCATGATGAAGATCTGTTTATCTTTTTACACAGTGTATCTAAGTGCCCCCCCCCCCCCCCCCCCCAAGCCACATGTTTGTCTATTATAGTTTCTAGAAAGTTTGTATTGGTTACTTCTTTAATAGTCTTTCCATTTATATTAACACTTATATTATAATTTTCACTATGCTTGGTCTGAAATATTACATTCATTGTTTTAGACTGATTCATAAACAGGTTGTTTTGTGTTAAATATTTATTTGCATTTTCGATATTCCGGAGTGCTTCCTTCTCAAGCTCCTCCTTTGTGTCAGCAGTGCAAATGATTGTTGTGTCATCAGCATACATTACGAGTTTCTGATTTATATAGCTAGGTAAGTCATTTACGTAGAATATAAATAGTATTGGCCCAAGCACCGACCCTTGCGGCACACTGTGTTTAACTGTTTGCAATTCTGGTCTGTAGGATGTTATATTTCCCCCACTAGTATGTCTGATTTCCGTGCATTGTTTCCTATTTGTAATGTATGTCATAGCATTTTACTCTAATTCCATACTGATATAATTTCATCATTAATTTTGAGTGGTTCACACAATCAAATGCCTTAGATAGGTCCATAAAAATGCCACAAGTCTTTTGTTGCCTCTCAAGTAAATTAAGAATGTGCTCAATTATGTCTGTTGATGCTGTTTTTGTTGACTTCCCTTCTCTGAAGCCATGTTGTGATGAATGCAGTATACTGTACTTTGTTATAAAACTTACAATGCTATTCTTTATTATCATTTCATAGATTTTAGCAAATGTTGAGATCAATGATATTGGCTTGTAATTTCCTAATTCATCCCTGTTCCCTTTCTTAAATATTGGCTTCACTTTACTTACTTTCAGTGAATTTGGAAATATACCTTCTTCTATCGCAGCATTCATCATGCGTGTCAATAGTTTTAATATACATTCTCTTCATTCCTTAGAAACGTGATGTGACACCATCCAACCCTGATGAATGTTTAATTTTAAGTTGTTTTATTAGGTTTGACGCTACTATATCTGTTGTAGGTATGAAAACCATAGTATGATTTGTTTGTGGGGGTTTAACAATTAACTTAATGCATTTGTTTTATTTTGTCTTATTAATTTGTCTGCTACAGTAATATAATATCTGTTAAAAGTATTCGCTATTTCTAGAGGATTTGCATTGCTTTTCCCACTCATCAGCGGGCAGATGTCCTCTGCCTGATTTGTTACTTTTCCTCTCTTTTCATTAATGAAAGACCATATACCTTTTGAGTAGTTCTTTCCCTTATCTATAGACACCCTGATGAATGATGCTTTAGTTTCTCTGATAGTGTGTTGCAGGCCTCAGTGTTGTTATTGTTGTTTTTTTTTTTTTTTTTTTTTTTTTTTTTTTTTTTTTTTTTTTTTTTTTTTTTTTTTTGCATGGATTACTTCTCCAGTCACCCAGCTTTTCTTTTTTGTTGCTTTTTGACAAGCCTTTTACTAACAGGACATGTAACATCATAATAATAATTGAATAAAGAAAAAAACTGGTTCCATTTGGTGTTTGCATCTTTGGCTGCATATATTGTTTCCCAGTTTTCTGCCTCTAACATCTTTTTTAGCACATTTATGTTATGTGGGTAGTTCTGTCTTCTCATCTCCCATATCTTCTGCACTGTTCTTTATATTTATGTCAATCATGATTGCAAAATGATCCGATAATGTGGAGTTTATTACCTGTGTGACTCGAACAATTCTGTAATCATCATAAGGGTTGTATTTTTGAAATGGTGCATGCAGTGTTTGCACAAGTAAATCTAATGCAACTGTGTGAGATACTATTCACTGAATCTGGCTGCCATTTTTACCAGAGCTGTATTCTGGGGGATCTGTTTCATTTGAGTCAACATTTTTGCTTGTTTCTTTTTTAATGATGTTCCAAACAGTTTTTGCATTGTTCTTGGAGACTTTTATTTTTTGAGCATATAACAGGAGTTTTGTTTTTCAATGAAAGTCTGCAGGATTTGTGAAGACATTGTTATTTTGCGATAGATATATATTTATCTTGTTTTTTTTCCATCTGTTCATATATCTTTGATGTTGTAGCGCATTCTACAATACTAGAAAATAGTGATCTGTGAATTATGTATAGCTCCCCCTTCCTTGCAGACCATACTTTAATCCTGGGGAGTTGTCTATCCCTTATTCTTTGTTTTGTTCACTTTTGCCATTATTTGTTTTATGGAGAAAGAAACCACAAACTGCTATAGGAGTGCATCTAAGATAAAGTTGTATTCACCATCAACACTGTATCGTTTATAAATTTCTTCCCAATGTTCTTCTCATAATTTCTCCACAAACACTATTATTTGCTTAGTGATTATGATTCTGCAATACATTGCTTTTCTTACTTGGTCTTTAGATAAATAATCGTTAAATATTACTGTTAACATCTGGCCATCATGGTCAAGGTGAACATCAACAACTGTAAGTGCCCTTGGTCAGTACTATCTGGCAGAAAATCAACATTATGTTGCCTTAAATAATAATTCTCCAGTTAAGTCTATGTAAGCTTATTAAAACTGTTTGTGGTTGCTTTATGATGCTTTAGATATGTTATGTTGGTGGCCTGTAAACTTTTAATACTAGAGGTTTGTCTGTTTCCTGATCTGCTATTGTGGTACCATCAAAAGAGGTGTTCAACACAATATTTGTTAAGCTGAAGGGTTTGTGACTTAATTCCTTTTTATTGTTTCTACAGTAATATGATATTAAATAAAACAATGGAAAATCCAGGATGAATGTAACAGTATTACGAAAAGGAAAGTTGCTACTCATCATATAACTTTTCTTTTCATAATATTGTTACATTCCACCCTGGATTTTCCATTGTTAAATTTTTATTTATTTATTTTTTCTTTTTGCAAAATGGAGAAACAAAACAACATGAAATCTTCGAGAGTCGACCATAGTGAAAGGCGAAAACTCACTAAAATAAGCATGAAGTCACAAGGATCAAAGTAAAGAATAAATAATAAAAAATATATCTTACTGTGGGTAGCAGGTCTGAGGGTGGATAAGTGTGGTTGCAGTTGCCTGAATCTGCAGTTGTGTGTGCAAGCTGTGTGTGTGTGTGTGTGTGTGTGTGTGTGTGTGTGTGTGTGTGTGCATATGTCTTCATCATCTATTGTTGACGAAGGCCTCACTGGCCAAAAGCTTTATTTGTGACAGTCTTTTTGCTGTTCCTAAGTGACTCAGCATCTCTGCTATATAGTGAGTAGCAATCTTCATTTTTATAGGAAATCACATTGTAATATGATATTAGTTTTACTGATCATGACAAATCTGTTCAGTTTCAGTGACTTCCATGTGATGTTCTAGTAAGCACAACAAGTCTGCTAAAATTTGATCTATCCTTTCATTTTCTTGATAAAATTTGAGAGGTTCATCTTTTATATTTATGATGCTTATGACATTCTGATAGAAGGCACTAAATGCATTTTCCTTAATATCCTTTTCTTTGTCTAAGCTGCAATATTTAGTTGTTGTAGTGGTTATTTCAGATATAGCCACTTTAATTCTGCAGATCTGTCTTTTGCATGAATTTACCCTTAAAAAAGCACAGTAAACACACTGGAAAACACTACTGGGATGGAAATTGGTTTGGTTGGACTGGAAGCTTCTGGCAATTGGGTGTTCTAGTTGCCTCTCAGTAATACACTCTAAGTCATCTCGTGTATGATGTGGCTTAGTAAGGGAAATACACTGATGGCCACCGTAAATGCAACACCAAGAAAGACAAGAGGTAGCACAACAAAATTTATTTTGTAGATAACATGTTGACAAAGTACCAAATGATTACGTTTACAGATGTCTGTGACATGTGGTTCCTGCCAGAATCAGTAGCCAGAGTAGCTGCCATTGTTGGAGATCACCGCTGCCACACGTCTCGGCATTGAGTCAAAGAGACATTGGATGTGTTCCTGGGGTACAGCAGCCCAAGCAGCTTCCACACGTTGCCAAAGATCATCTGGTGTGGCAGCTGGGGATGTAATCTGGGTCACTCGTTGAGCAACCATGGACCACATGTTTTCTATCGGCGAAAGATCCGGACAGCGAGCCGGCCAGGGAAGCAATTCAATCTGGTTATTGACGAAGAACCTTTGGACAATGCGTGCCACGTGTGGTCGCGCATTATCCTGTTGAAATATGGCTGTGGCCGAGCCCTGAAGGTAAGGAAGGACAACTGGCTCCAGCACCTCGGATATGTAGCGCCGGCTATTTAAAGTACCGGCAATGCGTACTAGAGGCGTGCGAGAGTAATATTCAATACCGCCCCATACCATAATACCCGGTGCAAGACCAGTGTGGCGGTGCATAATGCAGGTGTCCAGCATCCTCTCTCCACGGTGTCTCCACACTCGAATCCGACCATCGTGGTGCTGCAGACAGAAGCGTGCCTCGTCAGTAAAGACAACGCCATTCCATTCCCCCGTCCACATCCGTTTGTCATCACACCATTGGCGACAGAGACGTCTGTGGTTTTGCGTCAATGGTAGACGAAGCAATGGATGTCTTGCGGACAGACCACTGTGCTGTAAACGACGTCGAATGGTACGCGCAGACACTGGATGATGCGTTACAGACGCAATGTTCTGTGCTATGGTTCGGGATGTCACTGAGCGATCCGTCACTGCCATGCACACAATTTGCCTATCAGCACGTGCAGTGGTGCACCGAGGTGAATGCGATCGACCACGTCGGTCCGTCGTACCCTCCTGCATCCAACGGTCACATATCCGCATTACAGTTGTTTGGTTTCGTCCAACACGACTAGCGATTTCTCTGTATGATAATCCACAATCTCGGTAAGCCACTATCCTTCCTCTGTCGAACTCGGATACTTGATCAAACGATGTTCACTGTTGTCTACGAGGCATAACTTGTTGTCTTGTGAAACAACCACAAGGTAAACACACGTGCCGAACGTACACTCGTCGAAATCGCCAAGCCTTAAATGGTGCTATGAGGTGGCGCCACAGGTGCGCGTGATGTGCGTCTGCGCTGAAATTCTAATCAGTTGCATATCTCATCGCTGCAAACCCATGGTGTAAATTTCACTTGATTCAGATGCTTCCTTCAGGGTGTTGCATTTACGGTGGCCAGCAGTGTACATCAGTTACATCCATGTGTGAAAGTTCCTCCATCCTGAGTGATTTTCTGGGCTCTGCATTAATATGTTCTACAGCACATTTCATATCATCTAGGATTAATAACATTGCTCAAAGAGTGATACGATTTTCAAATTATAGGGAGGAGTGTTCTCAACAATGTGCCTGATGTTATCCTCAGTAGCTGTACAGTTAAGTTTATGATTCAGACTGTTATTAACACCCCCTACTATTATTACATTATCTTCTATTCTAAGCTCCTTCCCAAGGGTGGTTAAATAACAGGTGACATCATTGAGTCCTGCATTTGTCTTAAAACTACTAGTTAACTTGTAACAGCCTCCCAAAGAGTTCTGTATGAGGAACAGTTTGGAAATCCCCCTCATGACAACTGCCCAGCAATATGACATTCTTGGCCTTCTTAAAACTTTTCTGCCTGTACTTTGCTTTCTCCTTACATCAAGTACTCTCAGACTGTTTCAGAACTTCTTGAGTTGTCTGCATTCTTTTGTCCTTACTCGCCAAAGTGCTGGATCTATTGGAGACAGCTAGAATGAAGCAATCAGACTAACAATGTCTCTTGGTTCTTTCCACTGATTTTGAAGGCTTGACTACAATCCAGTCTTCTGGTCTAGACCTAAGACTTTTACTACAGACTGCAGGATGTAAAACAGTACCATTGCGAAATCAGCAGAAAGCATTAGGTGTGGCCCTAAGAGGAAAGGATCCAATCTAACCTGTAAAACACGTTGCAAAAGATAAAGATCATTCACTCATCTGCTTGGTCATAAGTTTTTAGTAGAACAGTGGTCAGACAAGAAACATATAAATACAGATGCTCTTCAGTTTACTATACTGGGCCCAAATCAGTCATTGCTATAAATGACTGTCCAGGCAGTATAAGACATGGAGAAAAAGTTCCCTTTGCTAATGACAGCAACATTACAGTCACTAAGGAAACACTGAACTTCTATTAAAGAAAACAAATTAAAAACCCTCAAGGATGATTACAGTTGGGCAGTACATAATAAATTTATGTTGAACATAAAGAAAACAACAGTATGCCTTTCAGAGTGAACAGAGAAAACAATTCTGTTGCATTACACATATATGACAGTTTTATAGATTGTGTAATAAACTCAAAACTTTTAGAGATTGACCATCTGTTAACATGGAATGGAGACACAAAAATGCTAGCAGCAAGAATGTCATCAGCATATTTTGCTCTTAAGGTTCTGTCATCTGTTTGTAACAGCTAATGTCTTGTGGTGACATACTGTTCACATGTACACTCACTTCTTAGCTATAGGAATATATTCTGGGCATCCAAGGCACAAATTATGGACTTAGTTTCCAAACTAAAGAAAAGGGGGTGTAAGAATGATAACTAGGAGTAGCAGTTCAGCTCATTGTATAGAACTGTTTAAAAAACTGGATATTCTTATTACACCATATGAGTATGGCTTTCAATCTGCTGGGTACATCAGGGAAAATATTACTAAGATTTCATAAATAGTTCTATATGTAATCATGGAACAAAAGTCCACCCTTACATTTGTCAAAGAAAAAAAACGAAAACTCAAAACATCACTTTCAGTCGGGAAACAAAAGTGTATAATAAATTGCCCAAGGAAATGAAATAGATTAGTAAAATACATCTACTTAGAAAGGCAGCAACAACATTTTTCATAAGCAACACATATTACACAACCAAAAATTACTTAAATGGCTCAGAGTATTGATTAATAATGAAAGGGAATAACTACATCTTGTCATGTTACAATGTTTTTACAAGAAATTCATGATCCAAGATCTATAGTAAAGTATTGTCATTCTTCTGAATTCAGCATCTCACTCATCATTCAGGAGATGTTGACTCAGTTTTTCAGGTGGACTGAGGGGGGACATGAAGACATGCATGGGGCATAGTGGCATATTTACAGGCCTGGAGTCAGTTTTCTCAACAGATTGGAGTTAGTCCAAGGAACACAGCACCATATTCATAGTTCAGGAGTCACCAGTGCATGTCACTGATGTGTGCATTGGTGAAGAGCAAAACTATGTTTATATTATAAATTATCTGGAGAAAAATGTGTACATAAAAATTTATAATAGGGGCCAACCAAATGAGGCAGTCCATATACTGACCCCATATTTGACAGGATGGAACTTGCTCTATCAGGTCATCCTGAGTTAAGTTTTCTGTGGCTTTCTTAAATCATTTCAGCAAATGCTGGGATGGTTCCTCATAAAAACATATTCTGTGTGTATGAATATATTTGAGCTATTTATTTTCATTGTATTAAGATGACAAATCCTGTATCATTGTACAGTGATCCATGGATGAACAAATAAATAAAATAAAATAAATCATGTTTCAGGATAAAATGTTCTTCTTCTAGTTTCATCCCATGGCAGTGATAGTCAATGTATTTTCAGAAATGACTAGCATCAAGCCTCGTGTAGGTTGTGTTACAACATGCAACATGGAAATAATGCTCACATTCCTGAGACTGTCTTTCATTCCAAATATGTCAACCTGGAAAGAATATTTGACAATTCAAAATGCTGCAAGATGTCCAAAATTCTGAGAGAAATAAGAGTAAGCTGTAGGTACAGATGAGCAATATATAATATGTACAAGAACCATGAGGAAACAATAAGACTGGAATATCAAGAATGAAGTGCTTGGATTAAAACAGGTGTAATACAGGTATTCTGTATTGGTGCAAAGTGCCATAAGGGCACAACAGTGACCGGGACCAGACACTCACTGCAGGTAAGAATTTTTTCTACCTGGTCGTCCACACAATGCACAGCCAGAACTGGCCAGGAGAGGAAGGCAGGCCATGAGTGCGAAGCAGCTCTCACTGTGCCTTGCAACATAGTGTCTAAATACTCTCCACTTTTACTAATCATGTACTTTCAAATTCAACCACCTTTCTTTTGCAACAAGTGTATACATTTGTTTGGACTGTGGAAAGCGTGAGGCAGTGCAGAATTACTGTTCATTTTGCAGCTGCCTACAACAGGGATGTAATCTTTCTCCCTACTATTCAATCTATACATCAAAAAAGAAATGACAGAAGTAAAAGAAAGGATCAGGGCCAGGGTTAAAATTCAGGGTGAAACGACATCAATGACATGATTTGCTGATGACATTTTTATCCTTATTAAAAATGAATAAGAATTATAGGACGTGTTGAATGGAATGAGTATATAATGTAGACTGAGAGCGGACCAGAGAAAGACAAAAGTAATGAGGAGTAGCAGAAATGAGATAACTAATAAAATAACATAAAATAGGTGAATTTAATGAATTCTGCTACGTTGTGAGCAAAATAGCACATGCTGAGCAAAGTAAGAAGGACATAAAAAGCAGATTACGAAGAGAATCTTACAACCATGGGGCACTGACCTTAATCTGAGGAAGAAGTTCCTAAGAAGTATGTATGGAAGACAAACTGTATGCTAGTGAATCAAATACTGTGGGAAAACTGGATAAGAAGAGAATCAACCATTTGAGATGTGATGCTATAGAAGGCCATTCAAAATTAGGTGGACTGATAAGAAAAAAATGTGAAGGTACTCCACAGAATGGACAAAGAATTGAATGTGCTGACAAGACGAAATGACAAGGAAGATTAGCCAGCTCCTCAAGAGCACAAAATCGATTCAGTTTTCAGGCCTACATCAAAAATTTGGCAACTCAAGAAGGCTGTGAAAAGTGATATAAGCCTCAGAACTTCAGGAATATGCAGAATGTGAGTGTGGACAGTTTTATGTTGGACAGACTGTGCGCACTACTGAAGAGTAGAAAATGAGAGGTGTTTTTGCATCTGCATATGGTACCCAAGAAATCAGCGGTAGCAGAGCATGTTCTGGAAAACAGACACTGCGTTGCTTTCGAAAAAACAACTGTTATTAAAAGGACAAGTCCTTCGAATTCTGTTTGCATACTTGTTCTGATTTTCCCGTCTGTGCATACACAGTGCACTCTGTCCAAACAACAAGAATGGTTTTATGATTAATGGTGTTTTTGCGAGCGTGCGCAGACATGATGGGCGCTTTTAGTGGTGAGAATGTTTAACATTTCTGAGATGTATGTTGAAAGCAGGACATCACGATTTCCAGGAAGGGAACATGTGATGTCTCATTAGGACCATCAGTAAGACTGCATTCGGTGTTATTCAGAGCTATTTTCGTAAACAGGTCCTATAAGAATTTCCATGCAGACAAGCCAACGAAAGTGATCATTAACTATTTCTGTGGCACTTTACAATTTCTGAGAGGTGGACTTGGCTGTTGTTTACATAGCCATGTGACGTCTGTATAACATTGAGAACCTTTTAGATGCACCTGCAATGGTGAGCCACTACCCGAATATTTTGCAGCGATCCATCAGCCTAGCTGGGTGGGTAAATATGCATGCATAGCTAGATGCAGCTCACATGTCCTGATAGGATCGCTAGGAAGAATGCAACCTGTGCTATTATGAGAAGGGTTAGATTTATATAGCTCGACCTGTGACATCAGTATCCACAGGTAGAGAGGTATCACGCCGGAAATGGTAAACACGATGAGCAGCTCAGAGGTTGACTTGGCTATTTACATAGACAAGTGATGTCAGTATAACACTCAAGGAACTCTAACTGTATACCCGAAAACAGACATGACTTTCACCTACTGGCTGCTGTCGGCAGCAGCCTGAGAGCAATAGCTCGCGCCCCTGTGTTCGCCTGTCCAGAGGTAGCTTGTGGTGTCGGCAGATGCGCACATTGGATCAGGTAGCTACGGGTGATCCGCTATGCAAACATCTTATCTTGCTTGACTGCAGGTACAGAGGACAAGCATCATCACGCCAGCAACGGTGTCTGGGTAGACACGTGTAATGAAAGGAATTTCTCAGGTGTCAGTTCTGAAAGTGATGCCACTGCCTTGTACTCGTGGGACGCGAACTGACACCTGTGCATGGTTCGGCAGCTGACGACCGCATCTTCAATTCGCGGGGGCCGCTAGTGCGTCCCGACTCCTGCCAGCATTTGCAGTAGCGTTCCGTGTGGTCCAGTGGACAGGGGATGACAGGCGGTGTGTGCTTCACGATAGAAAGATTTGCCAGTGTAATTATGTGTGACAGGTTTTTCATGACGGTATTCCTTGCACAATATGAATAAAAAAAGAAAAGCTATCGATGCAATTACTTCTTATAAGACCTAGATCTCTCCAAACAGCAGAGAATGATGAGCAATGGAAATCCAACCCCCACAAACTGATTTTTATAGATAAACAATATGCCCTTTAATTTCCTGTCATGAGAACCTTCCTCTTCACCACAGCAGCCAATTTCTAGGTGGGGGTGAGGGAGAGGGGCAGGTGGAGTTACTAGAGTGTAGGGGTTAACTAATTGATCAATGTAATTAAATAGTCATTCAAACTGCTTAGAGTGAGAGGGGCCATTCTAGTAACTCAGACCTGAAAGTGTACTTGTAGCAGCGAGTGGGGGGGGGGGGGGGAGGAGGATGGGTGGGTTGGAGGTTTCCTGAGGGGGCAGGGGAAGGTGAAGATAATGGGGGAACAATAGGTTAAGGACCTGTCCAACAAAAGGAACGATCCTTTTAGCAGAACAATAGGTTAAGCACCTGTCAATCAAAGGAGAACAATAGGTTAATGACCTGTCAGCCAAAGGAGAATAATAGGTTTGCTCCTGAGTGCATACTTGCCCCTGATGTAGGCAACCCGCTCTGTCAAACTGTGCTGGTGTCATTGTTGCCCTACTGCTCACGTGTATGGTAGCACTAGTGCCCTCCGTGTCACACATGGCCACACTGACTAGCAGTGTGGACTTGCATGGCGAGGCAGTTGGAGGTTTACTGTCCATCTGCCAATCAAGAGACTTTTCTCTCAAAATGAAAATTATTCACGAAAGATAACTTTATGAACTAAAAATAACTGAAATTAATTATGAAAGATTATGGTCACACGATGAGTAAGAGAAATTTATTTGATCATAAGTGGCAGATGGTGAAAATTTTACTATACACTCAAACTTTCACTGCCATAGAGGCAGTGGTTTGATTTGTTCACAGTCACTCCACATTCGAGATAAATCGTTAAAACTCATCAGTCAGATTATATTCATCTAATAACACGAGTGTTCTAGCGTACCACAAGCACCTGAACGAAGAGGAAAAACGTAAGACCAGAGAAGGTGGTGAGGCGAAGTCAGCCAATAGCAGGCTGAGAAAGGCCGTGCCACAACAGGAGCGACCTCTGTAAGAAGAGAATATAAGTGCCGCTCCTGCAAGCCTAGGTTGCTCAGTATCGTCTCGATATTGGGACAGTATTCGCGGAGTATTAGCATGGCCTTGCAGAGAGCGTTACGATAGCAGTTATAAGTGATCCAAAAACAGTGTGTCATACTTACATGAACATTATACCTATATCAAAGGACTCGGATTAATGTTGGATGTGCCCCATCGCTTGAGACACCATGTTTAAATTAATGTCAAGTAGTCAGTCTGATTCATTGGATTGATCTATTAAAGTTATTTGCTTGAATTGTTGTATGGCATTCTGAAAATGCTGCATACTTTAGGCGCCCCACACGAGACGAGTGGGCAGGACCGCACACAATGAGGTTGAACGGTCACATCTTTCCTTGTCATACAGTCACCAAAACCTAATATTATTTAGCCTTTATGGTCTACTTTGGTGAGAAGGGTTGCGTGTTCGCTGTCCACCTTCATCATCATTACTCGAATTTTCTATTACTTTGCACGAAAGATAGTGTGAGATTCCCTTGCACCTTGCAAGTCTTTTTTTCAGCCCATCATGATTTCCTCCGCTGTGCCAACCTCTTCATCTCCGAATATCACTTGCAACCTACATGCTCAGTTATCTCTGTCTTCTTGTACAGTTTTTAACCTCTCAAGATCCCTCGAGTACAATATAGATTATTTCCTGATGTCTTAACGCATGTCCTCCAATCCTATCCATACAGGATCTACACTCCTGGAAATGGAAAAAAGAACACATTGACACCGGTGTGTCAGACCCACCATACTTGCTCCGGACACTGCGAGAGGGCTGTACAAGCAATGATCACACGCACGGCACAGCGGACACACCAGGAACCGCGGTGTTGGCCGTCGAATGGCGCTAGCTGCGCAGCATTTGTGCACCGCCGCCGTCAGTGTCAGCCAGTTTGCTGTGGCATACGGAGCTCCATCGCAGTCTTTAACACTGGTAGCATGCCGCGACAGCGTGGACGTGAACCGTATGTGCAGTTGACGGAGTTTGAGCGAGGGCGTATAGTGGGCATGCGGGAGGCCGGGTGGACGTACCGCCGAATTGCTCAACACGTGGGGCGTGAGGTCTCCACAGTACATCGATGTTGTCGCCAGTGGTCGGCGGAAGGTGCACATGCCCGTCGACCTGGGACCGGACCGCAGCGACGCACGGATGCACGCCAAGACCGTAGGATCCTACGCAGTGCCGTAGGGGACCGCACCGCCACTTCCCAGCAAATTAGGGACACTGTTGCTCCTGGGGTATCGGCGAGGACCATTCGCAACCGTCTCCATAAAGCTGGACTACGGTCCCGCACACCGTTAGGCCGTCTTCCGCTCACGCCCCAACATCGTGCAGCCCGCCTCCAGTGGTGTCATGACAGGCGTGAATGGAGGGACGAATGGAGACGTGTCGTCTTCAGCGATGAGAGTCGCTTCTGCCTTGGTGCCAATGATGGTCGTATGCGTGTTTGGCGCCGTGCAGGTGAGCGCTACAATCAGGACTGCATACGACCGAGGCACACAGGGCCAACACCCGGCATCATGGTGTGGGGAGCGATCTCCTACACTGGCCGTACACCACTGGTGATCGTCGAGGGGACACTGAATAGTGCACGGTACATCCAAACCGTCATCGAACCCATCGTTCTACCATTCCTAAACCGGCAAGGGAACTTGCTGTTCCAACAGGACAATGCACGTCCGCATGTATCCCGTGCCACCCAACGTGCTCTAGAAGGTGTAAGTCAACTACCCTGGCCAGCAAGATCTCCAGATCTGTCCCCCATTGAGCATGTTTGGGACTGGATGAAGCGTCGTCTCACGCGGTCTGCACGTCCAGCACGAACGCTGATCCAACTGAGGCGCCAGGTGGAAATAGCATGGCAAGCCGTTCCACAGGACTACATCCAGCATCTCTACGATCGTCTCCATGGGAGAATAGCACCCTGCATTGCTGCGAAAGGTGGATATACACTGTACTAGTGCCGACATTGTGTTGCCTGTGTCTATGTGCCTGTGGTTCTGTCAGTGTGATCATGTGATGTATCTGACCCCAGGAATGTGTCAATAAAGTTTCCCCTTCCTGGGACAATGAATTCACGGTGTTCTTATTTCAATTTCCAGGAGTGTATATTTCTCCATTCCGAGACGACTGGAAGCTGCTTCGAATGCCAAGGTTTTTGCCCATCGTGTTTTTGGTGTTTCCAAATCTTTGAACACTCCGTGTACAACACACCATCATAAACGGAAAAATGCATTTTACCAAGGATTTATTTTGTGACATCACAAAATACGTTTCACATATTTTCTTGATTCGAAGCTACAGAAGAGTTCTTGGTTTCTAAAGATCTTAATAAAGGCAACAAATGACCTGAAGTTTGCCATGGATGCACAAGAGGTGACTATCACATGCTTCTTACATTTCAGCAAAGTCTTCGACACTGCCGACTTCGACATTTTACTTGCCAAATGTAGCAGGCTAAATTTCTAGCCAAGTGCAGTGCATTTGTTTCGCTCATACCTGACATCTGGCCAGCAATCAGCAATGCGTCATGCCCAGCAACATGAAGTCACACTGGAGACAGTTAGGATCAGGCGTCCCCCAAGATTCGGTATTAGGTCCTATACCCTTTTCATTGCAGGCTAATGATGTGTCATCAGTTTTGTTCTACTACAAATACCACATGTACTCTGATTACCTCCAGTTACATCTAAGTGCAAAACCAATAAACCTGAAAACAGATATCGAGTATCTCAGTACCGACTTGTGTGCACTTACAAAATGGACGCAGGATATAGGGTTAACGCTGAGCCCATCAAAAACCGAAGCAGTACTGGTTAGTCATTCCAGGATCATTAGGCCGAAATATCGGGAATCCTAAA
Organism: Schistocerca piceifrons; assembly: GCF_021461385.2. NCBI lineage: Eukaryota > Metazoa > Arthropoda > Insecta > Orthoptera > Acrididae > Schistocerca > Schistocerca piceifrons. The sequence goes on along the minus strand of NC_060138.1, from coordinate 547,464,163 downwards.
TGGGGCAAATATCAGTTTCGCTCCCTCAGCAAGTAGTCAGGGAGCAATTATAGATGAAAATCTAAACTGGACAAAACAGATAAATGCAGTATGCAAGAAAGCTTAAGCATCTCTCCATGCCGTACAAAACTATAAAAAACCCTTCCGTATTGACCTGAAAAAGAAACTTTACCAAACACTTGTGAGAGTGGCCACCTTCCAATAATTGATTACAGCGATGTTATACTGCAATGCCTTTCTCAGGAAAGCCCACGTCGCCTGGGACTGGTTGTGAATGCCTCGGTTCGTTATATCTGTGATGTTCGACTCTTTGATCATGTTTTATCATCAATGCACAACTATCCTAGCTGCGTGCAGACAAGCACACACATTTTCATACCCTCTGTCTTCTTTATTGTCTTATCAACGAACACTGTCCCTCGTATCTCTCCTTAACGTTAACGCTCTTGTCTAAACGACACGGTAGAAACGTCCTTTCCCATCAGAGTAAAATCCTTTCTGTCCTACTCCATCATACAGCTACTTTCTCGAAGCCCTTCTGTATAACAGGGTCCTAACTCTGGAACAACTTCACGCATTATTTCAGAGAACTCAGTAACATCTCAAGCTTCAGAAGACAGTTAACGAAATATTTACTAAAGAAGCAATAATGATTACCTTTGTCCCTGTACGCAGTCGTTACCCCTGTACATCCTCCCTTCCAGCCAGATCTTCCACATTGCCCAGTATTCTTAGCTGGTGCTGTCTTCTTAAATTTCCTTTCCTGGGACTCGCTATATCAGAAACATCTATTGTGTAGACCTATCAATTCTTATTATACCTGCCACTATCATTGTTGTTATTATTGTCATTATTATTTTCATTATTACTATTATCACTATTAGTGGCAGCAGCAGCAGTAGTACATGTGCTGCCAGTATTAAGTTTATTAGTTCGTAGTCAGTGTCATTTACTCATATTGCTACTACAGACACTCAAATCATTTTAATACTATTTGTCGTGTTAAAACGGTTATTTCTTAGGTAACTATGTTGCAAGAAAAGGTAGTGTGTCTGTGAGTAATATCGCAAGTACTGCACCACTCAAACTGAAAACGAGGAGAGCTTAGTTTAAGCGGAGCCTAAAGGATTTATTGGTGGTCAACTCCCACTCCGCTGACAAATTTTTTAGCACAACAGAATGATCTGTATATATTATTAATAACAAGAAATAATGCGATTATTACTTACAAGCAGACTTCAGCACAGATTCATTGCAGTAATGCGATCAATGTAAATAAGTATTCTAAATGACTTTTCTGTTTGATAATAATGCACGGCTGTAGTAGCCTAAGAATTGTCATATGCACTGCAGTGTATTGAACAACATTTTGTGTGACAAGTTTTGTAATTATCTTTTAAATGAAAGAAATATTTACGATTTTTTTGAGTTATTCCACATCCAGGAGGCCCATTTCATTTGGGGTCTGTGGAAGGTACATTAGCATACTTTTTTTCTTTGTAGAGTTTTATTGTGTAGTCTTGCTTTTCTGACATTTTCTACATGTTGGAAGATCTCCTCACTATGGATCTACTGGAACGAAAACTATTTCTAATCAAATATAATTTAACTTGCTTAATGTTCTATGTAAAGAGGGTATGTTGGCGAGTTTCTGTTGAGTTCTGGTTGTAGGTTAAAGGTACTGACAAAAGTTAAGCTGCGGCAGCAGGTCGTGACTTGTTCGTGGATTACTTGGTCGATAAGAGACAGGCGAGGGTCAGGCCTGAAGTCCTGGTCGAGCACACCGCTCTAATCTGCAAGGAAGTTTCAAGAGAGAGACCCTCCGCAACAAAGTGAGTCTCATTCTGGATGTGCTTCGTTTTTTCATTTTTTTTATATATAAGCAGCCATCTCGGGCTTCAATTTAAATATGTTTCGACGTGGGAATGCCAACAGCCTTAATATGCTGGACACACCGGTTCACGGCCGACTACAGTAGTTACGCAACGGTGGGCCCGGTTAGTAACTGCCTAACTTGCACCGGCCGCTGAGCCATACGACATAATTATTATTGTGCGGGAATTACAGAATCAGTAACTAGAGGGAGAATTATGCTATGTTCTTTATTGTGTGTTGCATGTGTGTTGGATGCTCCTGTTTCCAGGCCCGTGGAGAAACTACTACAAGAAAGATGTTTTGAGTTCTATTTACATTAGTCATGAAATACTTGGTTTCTCTAAGTATTATTATTCATTTCGTCCAACTGTTACTCATTTAGAATACAGAAACAACCTACGTTTTTTGGAATTTTTAGGTTTAGAAGCTGCAATTTAATTTGTATTCAGAAGACGATCAGACCAATGTATTTATGGAAATATTTGATGGAATTCTTTCACAATTAGAAAAATACATAAAGTGTTTTGCGCTGCTATAAAATGTATACAAAAATACTTACATTGTTTCTGCACTCGCCAATTCATTTGCTGTTTACAAATAAATTGCTAAAGTGCAGCAAACAGTGATATTAAGTCTGGTGCATTGTGCAGAATTTGCAACCAATAACATAAATGGAAAGGCAAAGGTCCCGAGTTCGAGTCTCGGTCCAGCACACAGTTTTAATCTGCAAGGAAGTTTCATACATGGATTAATTTGTGCCATCTTTTAAGTTATTTCACCTGTCAGTTTGTGTTTATGCAGCGGTTTCTAAAATTAGGCGCAAAGTATCACTGGGTAAGATCGTTGCCCATCAACTGGAAGTTAAATTTCTCCTAGTAAGTAAATAGAGTTTCAGTACGATCCAGAACTCGCTTTTCAGTATGAAATGTCACACCAATGTGTAAACATTAGGATTTCCAGTTCTTTACGTTACTCTTAGGGGGATCTCCCAAAGAGTAACAAGAAAGTTAGACAACGGGAGACAATAGCTCTGAAAGTATCACAGGATTTCCGCAGATATTTTATACTGTTACTATTAGTATGGGAGTAGTAGTAGCTGTAGTGGTAGTACTTTAATTCATCCGTAGATCATTTTAACAAGGGTACTAGACATGTCGTAGTATTACAATTTCAGAACAACAAAAATGACATAGTTTATATACACAGGCATTTACATACTTACAGATTTATTATTAATGCTGGGACAGTTAGCTGGCCGTCACCTCAAAGTAGGAACAGTTCCAGCATTTGACTGCAGTAATTTAAGAAAATTTAAGAAAACTTAGATCTTGATGTCCGGATGAAGACAGGAGCTTCTACTCTCCCAAGTACAAGTTTAGTCTTTTTAAAGCAGTGTTATTTCTTTCCATATATTCCTAGTGTACAATGTTGTTTTGCAAAGAAGTTATTTAATAAAGTAAAAGGCTGGTGCTACATTGTTCATTCATCTGTGAATACTAATCACTGCACAATCTACACACACTATTTCATAACTTAACTCTACACATACCAGCATCAGATACGAAAATTTCTTCCGCAGTCCCAGTTCTTAGATGGACAGTGGCACAAAGATGCTTTTGGAATATGTCTGAAATAAATTCTTGCGTTACTTGCCACACAGTAGTAAATTTTCTGTTACTTTTGTATGCATATTACTTATGTTAAGTGATTTGATAAATGTGCTCAAAATATAACGCTTTTTTGCAATATTTCCATTTTTATTTTTCATGTGGAAAACATAAGGAGCAAAATAAATCGTCATAACTGTCAATATGTTTATCCCGCAGAGAGACATAACAATTAATGCCTTCATGGAAGAATGTTTGCGATTGCCTACAGAGCCGTGATTGTACCCAGGTCTGAGACATTCGAGTGCCACGAATGTCTTTCTTAAGGGTCCCAAAATGAAGTAAATCTCATACGTAGAGATCGGGACTGTGTAGAGGATATGTAAGGGCTTCTTAGCGAAACCTCTTGGGCCACCATCGTGTTGTCATGTTGTTTCGAGTACGCTGCAGAAGTTCGCTGGGATGCCATTACACATCGTCTGTGCAGTCCCAAACTCTCCCCATGCGACTTCCACATTTTTGAACCCTGAAGAAAGACATTCGTGGCCGGTGCCTTGCTTCAGTCGAATTGGTGCACACCTGGGTTCAATCATGGGCCTATAAGCAACTGCAAACATTTTTCCAAAAAGAGATGTCCTATCTCACAATGATACATATCTATTAAAAGTTATCACGATTGCTTTTGAAATAATAAACAGTTTACTTACTTTATTCCACACGTCTCGTTTTCACTTGGCTTATACCAACAGAAAGATGTTTCGAGTTCTATTTACATTAATCATGAAATACCTGCTTTCTCTAAGTATTATTATTCATTTCGTCCAACTGTTACTCATTTAGAATACAGAAATAACCTACGTTTTTTGGAATTTTTAGGTTTACAAGCTGCAATTTAATCTGGATTCAGAAGACGATCAGTCCAATGTATTTATGGAAATGTTTGATGGAATTCTTTCACAATTAGAAAAATACATAAAGTGTTTTGCGCTGCTATAAAATGTATACAAAAATACTTACATTGTTTCTGCACTCGCCAATTCATTTGCTGTTTACAAATAAATTGCTAAAGTGCAGCAAACAGTGATATTAAGTCTGGTGCATTGTGCAGAATTTGCAACCAATAACATAAATGGAAAGGCAAAGGTCCCGAGTTCGAGTCTCGGTCCAGCACACAGTTTTAATCTGCAAGGAAGTTTCATACATGGATTAATTTGTGCCATCTTTTAAGTTATTTCACCTGTCAGTTTGTGTTTATGCAGCGGTTTCTAAAATTAGGCGCAAAGTATCACTGGGTAAGATCGTTGCCCATCAACTGGAAGTTAAATTTCTCCTAGTAAGTAAATAGAGTTTCAGTACGATCCAGAACTCGCTTTTCAGTATGAAATGTCACACCAATGTGTAAACATTAGGATTTCCAGTTCTTTACGTTACTCTTAGGGGGATCTCCCAAAGAGTAACAAGAAAGTTAGACAACGGGAGACAATAGCTCTGAAAGTATCACAGGATTTCCGCAGATATTTTATACTGTTACTATTAGTATGGGAGTAGTAGTAGCTGTAGTGGTAGTACTTTAATTCATCCGTAGATCATTTTAACAAGGGTACTAGACATGTCGTAGTATTACAATTTCAGAACAACAAAAATGACATAGTTTATATACACAGGCATTTACATACTTACAGATTTATTATTAATGCTGGGACAGGTAGCTGGCCGTCACCTCAAAGTAGGAACAGTTCCAGCATTTGACTGCAGTAATTTAAGAAAATTTAAGAAAACTTAGATCTTGATGTCCGGATGAAGACAGGAGCTTCTACTCTCCCAAGTACAAGTTTAGTCTTTATGCAGTGGTTTTTAAAATTAGGCGCAAAGTACATCCATGCAATATCTCTCCCAGAAAGAAAGAAGAAGAAGTAGAAAAGAAAGATACTTTCCGCAGCCATGTGTATTTGAGTTCGTGCATGCATAATCTGTTACTAGTGTGAGCCCTCCTTTGGATTGCTCCTACGGTCCAATGGGCGACACGTCCACTGTCAAAAAACTCATCTGACGTACCAGAGCTGCAACAGTTCTGACTTTGCGCCCCAGTTGGTGATACATGTACAACTTTTCAATGAGATACTGGGATTGCGAAGAGATTGGTTGCCCATAAAATAAGTACTCAATGTGGTGTCACCGCCAGACACCACACTTGCTAGGTGGTAGCCTTTAAATCGGCCGCGGTCCGTTAGTATACGTCGGACCCGCGTGTCGCCACTGTCAGTGATTGCAGACCGAGCGCCGCCACACGGCAGGTCTAGAGAGACGTCCTAGCACTCGCCCCAGTTGTACAGCCGACTTTGCTAGCGATGGTTCACTGACAAATTGCCGGCCGAAGTGGCCGCGCGGTTCTGGCGCTGCAGTCTGGAACCGCGAGACCGCTACGGTCGCAGGTTCGAATCCTGCCTCGGGCATGGATGTGTGTGATGTCCTTAGGATAGTTAGGTTTAACTAGTTCCAAGTTGTAGGGGACTAATGACCTCAGCAGTTGAGTCCCATAGTGCTCAGAACCATTTGAACCATTTTTGAACTGACAAATTACGCTCTCATTTGCCGAGACGATAGTTAGCATAACTTTCAGCTACGTCATTTGCTACGACCTAGCAAGGCGCCATTATCATTTGCTATTTATCTTGTGATGCATGTACCGTCAGACCGATGTTCACCAATTATGGATTAAAGTTAAGTATTGCAGAAGCTACGTACTATTTTTGCTACTATAAAGACCTTGTCCTGTTCCAGACCTCACGCCATCCTGCGTGAGCTTAAACGCGTGCCTTTCGGCTACCTCGTAGTGGCTTGGCTGTCTCGCCAAGTCACAACTCCCAATACATCTCGTAAAAACAGGGTATATTGTTGAGGCCCTGCGTACTCCGATTAAGTTGATATGCGGCAGTACTAATTTTAAATCGAAGATATATGTGAATAATGCCAGAATTCAATGAACCGTTACGGAAGCCACAAATTTCAAGTAATCGTCTCTCCAGTGCACCTTTTACGTGCTAGCGACTGCAGTGGAATGTCAACAAAATAAGCCGCCTCACTGGATTAATTACCTCAAATGCCAGGATGCTTACGACACTGCCTAGCACCGCAGCCCACAAAATTATCGACAACAGTTAAATTTATCCACTCCAGAAAACCATTTGGGTTTATCTACCGCAACACTGAGCATATACATATTAAGGTAAAAAGCGTAGGCCTACTTACCGTTGTCAGTGTGATCCACGACGCAACAGTACGACGTCAGCTTTGTTCATCTGATCTAACCAATTCTAAACCTGTAATCAATAGCTCCGTTCAAAATATAGCTTTTGAGCACCAATCATAGTCAATTCCTAAACGACTGTACACCGTTATACTTTGGAAACATCAGATGAACAAACTATGAGGCTTACTGCACTGCTGAGGATGAGCTTGCCACCAGCTAAATGTTCTGCCCTCAGCCAACACTCGTCGCGATCTGCCGAGAACAAGGGGACACTGCCCCAGTTTGTAACTTTTACTCAGCCTGTGATTTACAACCAAGCGACTTTTATGAGTCACAACAGTAACTCGTGCTCACACTCACTCTGAGCCTCTTTTTATGGAAGGACTATTTCTTCGCTCCCAACCTGGAAATGCAGGTACAGGCGCATCCTACTGTTGCCATGAGGTGTCTTCCACCTCAAACTGCGTCTTACGTTTTAGTTCCAAGGAAGCATTCTTATACCAAAGCTCTAGAACACTTGAGACGCTTCTCTTTCGCCTCCCGTCTGTGAGACAGCTTCCTCCCAACCCAGCGACCCGTGCTTCCCGTGCCCGTGTCTCGTCGACTCGCCCAATGATGATCAGACACAGCTGCTGTTCGCCAAATTCTAATGCGTCTGCAATATTTCTGGTCTTACAGCCATAATATTCAGCTACAAAAACTCTTTTTAGAACAGAAGACAGCACTGGGAAGATGACATAATGTGTTGTGAGGTACCGGTGACGGATAGTTTATTCGGTACGTGTATCATGAGAAAGACCGCCTAAATTGTGGTTGTTCGCCGCGATTGGCAGCTGTTTTCGGAAGCAGTGCGCCAAGATTTAAGCAGTCATTGGCGCCACAGTGAAAGTACGAATTGTTACAAATCTGTCACTTCAAATACAGACGTCCTGTAGCGTGCGTTGGACTGACCCCGAACCGCCGCCACTTGTGACTTCATGGGTGTCAAGCGAGCGCTCATTGGAACGCAGGTCTGTTGGGTTTTCTAAGCTGGTGCCATTGATGGCCGTGTGTTGGATAGAAGGAGACCAGTTGAGGGCTTGCAACCAACCTCTTTGAGTGCTAGACGCACTGGACCTACACCTGGAATTACGGTCTGGGATGCGATTTTGTATGTCAGTAAGAGCACCCTTCTGGTTAGTCCACGCACCCTGAATGCAAATTTAAACGCCAGTCTGGTTATTTGACCTGTTGTGCTGCTACTCATGACCTCCAGGGAGCGTTTTCCAACAGGATAACGCTTGTCCCAACCGCTGTTGTAACCCAGCATGCTGTACAGCGTGTCAACATGTTGCCTTGGTCTGCTAGATCACCAAATCTGTCTCCAATCGATCATATATGGGACATCATTGGACGACAAATCCAGCGTCATCCACAAACGGCATTAACCATCCCTGTATTGACCGACTCAAATATATTATCTAGACACATGTATTATCAACATTTCATTACTTTACAGTAATTATTTTTTGGTGCTCGATCGACCGCGCCTACGGTCTGCAACTTAGCAAGCAGTAACAGCCCGTCGCCAGATCACGGAGCTAACTTCCTCACTCGGAAAATGAATGGAATATTTGATACTGCGTCGACGACGAGGTCATTAAGGTGCAATGGTCATGAAAAGGCAGTAAGTGCGTAAGACATTAATAATGAAATTATATGACGTGTATTGTTGACTGGAAAACAGCGAGCCGGCCGGGGTGGCCGAGCGGTTCTCGGCGCTACAGTCTGGAACCGCGCGACCGCTACGGTCGCAGGTTCGAATCCGGCCTCGGGCATGGGTGTGTGTGATGTCCCCAGGTTAGTTAGGTTTAACTAGTTCTAATTTCTAGGGGACTGATGACCTCAGAAGTTAAGTCCCATAGTGCTCAGAGCCAGTTTGAAAACAGCGAGGAGTAAGGTCAACTACCTAATTTGAAACAGTTTTTCCACAAAACATCAACTTCCCTTAGTGACGTATACATGTTGGGTCGCAAAATAAATAGTATCCAGTGTGTGACTGGGATAAGTGTCTGCAAAGGGCATTGTATCCTTTGCTTTGTTGATGACACACGATGAAAAAGGAGAGCGAAATCTAATACTGGCATACTGCCTGCTCCTCTCGAATACCTCAAATGGAGCAATCTAGGTTAACGATTCCATGCGACAGACAGTTGATCGTCACCAGTAACGCAAGACTTCACTCTTTGAGACACTGAAGAGGACTGGGATTTAACAGAAGACGAAGCCTTGCATTGTACAATAGAGTTCGAACAGACTGTATCCAGGTTGAGCGCTGCCGCGTTAACGGTTTAATCACTTCCGTTAAATGGGTGGACACAGCATTGATGACGTGATTTAGTGAAAAGAGTAACGACTTTCGCGGTTCTACAAAATGTATAAAATGTTTACAGAGAACGTCACTTCTAGAAAAGGTAGCAGACGTCAGTCAAAATGACAAACTATGCAGAAAGGTGTTAAATGGAATTTACCATGAAATTTTGGCCTATAGAATGTACTCTGTAACAGTTACGATGCACAAACTGTGTACCAGAGAGTTATGCTGTGCCTGTCCTTTCATTTGCAGTTTCTCTTCTTTCTAAGTGGAGCCAATTACTTCCTTCAGATCAACGGCCAGCCGTTGCAACAACGGTGCTATAGTCTCGCCTGGAAACCTTGACCGAAATTGCGTCAGGTAAGTCATACAAAGCTATTACTGCTCATTTATAAGCCCTTGCCCGAGGATAGTCAATTGCCAGATATTGCACTTACATAAAGCTCTGGCAAGAATTTCGCAAAGTAATGCACTTGCAGTTTGTTTGTCCTATGAATAATGCGAAATACTAATCTTTTGAAGGCCCTATAGGAACAGTTACTCCCTACACAGTAATGGATGAGATATCTGGAGTTGCTCTGCTTAATAGTGAAGCGCTGATAACCATACTGTTTGTTATTGTGGTCTTCAAAGACTAGCTTGATGCTGCTCCCCGTGGTACTATATCCCGTGCAAGCCTCTTAATCTCTGAGTAACTGCTGCAACCTAATCCTTCTGAGAGTGCTTACTGTCTTCATCTCTTGGCCCCCTCTATAATTTTACGCCCTCCCCTACTTCGCTCCAGTACTAAACTGGTGATCCCTTGATGTCTCAGATTGTGTTCTATCAACCGATCCCTTCTTTTAGTCAAGTTGTGCCACAAATGTCTTGTGTCCTTACTTCTATTCATTATCTTCTCATTAGATGCGTCATCTATCCCTCTAATCTTAGGCAATCTGCTGTAGCACTACATTTCAAAAGGTTATGTTCTCTTCTTGACTAAATTATAGTCCATGTTTCACTTCCATACATGACCACACTCCACACAAATACTTTCAGGAAAGACTTCCTGACAGTTAAATTTACACGGAAGCGCCAAAGAAACTGATAAAGGCATGCGTATTCAAATACAGATATATGTAAACAGAATACGGAGCTGCGGTCGGCAACGCCTATGTAAGACAACAAGTGTCTGGCGAAGTTGTTGGATCGGTTACTGCTGCTACAATTGCAGGTTATCACGATTTAAATAGTCTGAACGCGGCGTTATAGTCGGCGCGCGTGCGATGGGACACAGCATCTCCGAGGTAGTGATGAAGTCGGGATTTTCCCGTACGACCATTTCACGAGGGTACCGCGAATGTCAGGAATGCGGAAAACCATCAAATCTCCGACATCACTGCGGCCGGAGAAAGATCTTGCAAGAACGGGACCAACGACGACTGAAGAGAATCGTTCAACGTGACAGAAGTGCAACCCTTCCGCAAATTGCTGCAGATTTCAGTGCCGGGCCATCAACAACTGTCAGCGTGCGAACCATGCAACGAAACATCATCGATTTGGGCTTTCGCAGCCGAAGGCCCACTAGTGTAACGTTGATGCCTGCACGACATAAAAGCTTTACGCCTCGCTTGGGCCCGTTGACACCGATATTGGACTGTTGATGACTGGAAACACGTTGCCTGGTCGGACGAGTCTCGTTTCAAATTGTTCCGAGCAGATGGACGTGTACGGGTATGGAAACAACCTCATGAATCCATGCACCCTGCATTTCAGCAGGGAATCTTCAAGATGGTGGAGGCTCCATAATGGTGTGGATGTGTGCAGTTGGAGTGATATGGGACCCCTGATACGTCTAGATACGATTTTGACAGGTGACACGTACCCTGTCTGATCAACTGCATCCATGTGTGTCCATTGTGCATTCCGACAGAATAGGGCAATTCCAGCAGGACAAAGCCATAGCCGGCAGGCCGTGCGATGTCCTTAGGTTAGTCAGGTTTAAGTAGTTCTAAGTTCTAGGGGACTGATGACCATAGATGTTAAGTCCCATAGTGCTCAGAGCCATTTGAACCATTTGAACAAGGCCACACCCCACAGATCCATAATTGCTAGGGATTGGCTCCAGGAACACTCTTACGAGTTTTAACACTTCCGTTAGCCACCAGACTCCCCAGACATGAACATTCTTGAGCATATCTGTGATGACGTGCAATGTGCTGTTCAGAAGAGATCTTCACCCCGTTGTACTCTTAACGGATTTATGGACAGTCTTGCAGGATTCATGGTGTCAATTCCCTCTAGCACTACTTCAGACGTCGAGTCCATGCCACGTCGTGTTGTGGCATTTGTGTGTGCTCGCGGGGACCCTACACGACATTAGGCAGGTCTTCCAGTTTCTTTAGCTCTTCAGCGTATATTCGATGTTCCAAATTTCTGTTCTTCAGAAACTACTTTCTTGCCGTTGCCAATCTGCTGCTTTGTATTCTCTCTACTTCGGCCATCATCAATCATTTTGTGCCCAAATAACAAAACTCATCTACCACTTTAAGGGTCTCATTCCCTAAACTGATTCCCTCAGCATCACATGATTTAATTCAACTGCATCCCATTATCCTTGTTTAGCGTTTGTGATGTTCGTCTTGTATTCGCTTTCGAAAACAATTTCCATTCCGTTCAAATTCTCTTCCAAGTCCTTTGCTGTCTTTCTTGAGATTGAGAATTTGTTCCACACAAGATCTACCTTACCAACGCTACGCGAACAATACTATTGCCTCTATTGCAATTTCATATGTAATCCCGAAATAGATCGCGTTTCAAGTGTGTTCTACTTGCAATTTTACAAGATTCTTCGAACTGTCTTGTTTCATCAGGTGATTATGTTTCTGCAATAAATGAAGGAACACCGTCTGGGTCATACTTTCTTTTATTAAGGGCTACCGGTTTCGATCTTGAGTGCTTGAAGATCTTGGAATTTCTACTGCCAAAAGAAAAGAATCGACAAGAATCGTAATGAAAAGAATGAATTTTCCCGTAACACTTATTTTAATATGTACAAGTACCTCCGCTAACGGGGAGGTGCTTATCGTGTAGTTTGGCCGTAGGTAGGGGATGTTCGGCGCAGAATACTGCACGAACACATCTACATCTACGTCTGTGATACATTCTGCGAACCACTGAGAAGTGCATGGCAGAGGATACGTCCCACTGTACCGGTTAATAGATGTTTTTCCTGTTCCATTCACGTATGGAGTGCGGGAAAAATGATTATTTAAATCCCTCTGTGCTCCCTCTAATTAATCAAATCTTATCTTCAATATCACTATGGGAGCAATATGTAGGCAGTTGTAGTATATTCTTGGAGCTAATATTTAATGTCAGTTCTTGAAATTTTGGCAGTAGACTTCCTCCAAATAGTTTCTGTCTACCGTCAAGAGTCTGCTAGTTCAGTTCTTTCAACATTTCTCTTACATGGGTCAAACAAACATGTGACCATTCGTGCTGCCCTTTTCTGTATACGTTCAACATCACCTGCAGTCCTACTTGGTACAGGTTCCACGCACTTGAGCAATATTTTAGGATGGATCACACGATTGATTTGTAAGCAATGACCTTTGTAGTTACGTCTCTGAAACATTTAAAGCAAAGTGCCAATCATTGCACCCGTTTGAAATCTTACCAAGGTCTGGCTGAATATTCGTGCAGCTTCATTCAGATTGTATTTCGTTGTAGATAACTACATCATCTGCGAAAATCTGAAGTTGCCATCTGTCGATGACTTTCCATCCAAAGTAGCACGCTGCGTCCTCTCTAGCAAGATATCCACAGTCCACTTACGTATTTAGTTTGACGCCCCTCGTGATCGTACACAGTGATGCATCGCAACACGGTAGGGTATGTGCCATGTTCTAGCGGCGACACCATTTTCCTACTCTAGTATCATGCATCGTCTTTGTTAACATGTAGTAATATTGTCTGCTAAGAGCTGCAGTTGTTTTTGTAATAAAAAATTCATTTTCCGTTCTTATCTTACAGTAAGCATCCTTCAGTATTTTTTTATGAAACGAAGACAAGCCCTTGAAGTTGTTTTAACATATGGAGGACTGAAATAAGCTGAATTAGATGTATCTGTTAATTTCGCATTGTTTTATGGACTCTAAAAACAAGAATGAAAATGTTTAGAGTAAATTTACTGTGAGGTTGTTTTCTCCATTTTTATTTTATCTTTTCTTTACAACATTTCGTACGTACAGAAGTGTATTGGGGTAATGTGTTTTTAATTTTTTATTCTATAATTACTTTTATTTTATAATAGAAGAATTTCTTTTTTACACTATATCATTGTAGTGGCAAATGGCTTGTGCACACGTCACGCGACTGATTACACAATTTTTTACGCACTACATCCTCTGTATTTTAACGTTAGTTTTATGTCATTCACACCATTGTTGAGAAACTGCATCTTGAAGCGCGTGTCCTGCGTGGGTTTCATGATGAATTTAAAATTATTTGTGCTACCGTTGATGGTATGGTCTGTAATTTTTATTTTGTCGCATCTTGTTTCCTCCTCCAACTTAGAGCTGAAGATGATGTGCAGGACAGACATGGCATCAGTTATGGATTGTATTACTGGTTTGGATGCGAACTCCTCACCGTAAGTTTCAGTTTTTAACCTGTCTCGAAAGTTACACGCACATAACTGAGCACTGACAGTCAAAATCTGGCTCCTAGCTGAGATCTGAGATTCCATTGTTGCACTGACAAAAAGTCAATAAATTCCTGTAAGGCAATGCTTTTGAATGACCGACAAGCCAGGTAAAAGCACTATGTTAAGCGTCCGGGAAAAATTTCCAGTCTGGCCGCAAAAATTGGTCGACGTGCATCATACTTTTGGTGGTTCTCGTCGTGTGTAGATCTTTTTCTTCCCACCCAGTTTAAAATGGTTATCTTTCTTTGCGTATATATATTGGATGACTATTCGCGGAGGTCCGGTGTGGACTGTAACTATCGTATGGCAGCGAAACTTGGTAGACATGCTGTTGCGTTACTGCGGAACACATTTACGCTGGGAAATGTATTAGCTCCAGTTGTGGTCAACAGGTGCAAATGTGTTGCTGTACACTGCTTGTATGACGGTGTTAAAACCACGCCCTCATTTGACAAGCCATAACGCGAGTGAACAGTGTGGCTACCGAGAAGAGAGGCCATGCGCACTTAGTGAAACTGTTTTGTGTGAACGGCAGCAATTACAGTGCTGAATTGAGAATCACCAACTGAAAGATCTGAGGAGAGCCCGATGTCATTAAATGGTTTAAGAAGATGATAATGAAATTCGGTAATATGAGTGACCCTGGTGTGGTACTTAGAAGGGGAAGGTGTCTTATCCTTTGGAAGTCATTGACGAGGTTTCGGTTGCCGTAACTGATCATGCAGTACGTGTCCCGGGTAGTGCTAGTGCTCGCGCAGTGTCACGAGAATTGCCCATCCCGTGTCCAACAGTACGGAAAGTTTTTCGGTCTGTTTTACGCTGATAACTCTACAAGATCCAGACGGAGCAGCAAGTCAAACTTCATGATTCGCAGAAACATTCTGAATTTGTTCTTCAGTTTCTGGTACGGATCGATGTTGATAACATGTAGCTGATCAATATTGTATGGAGTGACGAGGCATATTTTACACTACAGGGCGACTGAATACAAAGAACTAGCGAATTTGGGGTATTGTTAAAACGCTTGTTATTCACGAGCCATTGCACTCACCGTATGTGATTATGTAGTGTGGATTCACTAGTACATTTATTCTCGGTTTGTCAGGTGAACCGTGACTTTCGCGCGGTATCGGACTCTCCTTTTGCACCATGTAATTCCTGCTTTGGAAGAGCGCACCTTTGCAGAAACCACTGATTTCACGCAAGATGTGAAATATCTGCTTATCGCAACCTTCCAAGAACGTGTTATATCCTGAGGGTTCCCAGATGCATGGCCTGGAAAGTCACCTGATTTGAATACATGTGACTCTTGGCACTCGAAATATCTAAAAGAAACCACCAGTGAACGAACGGTTTCCACCTGATCCCAGAGCCAGTATGCAGGAACACGTTGCTCAGATCCTACCGCAACTGCTGCGAGCAACTGTTGATCACAATGTTTTACGGCTGCAGCTTCTCGTCAACGTCTTCGTTGCTCATATTGAACAAATTGTGTAAGTGGTGGTTAATAGTAACATCAACATTATACCTTTCTCATTTATTTGACCATTTCTGCCCACGTCCTGTGCCTAATCCATTACATGTACAAATATTTCTATACGTCTTTCTTGCATTCACAGTGCCGCATTTTCTCCTGGTGACCAAAATCGGAACTGATTTTTTCCAGCGTAAATCTGTTCCGCATTAACGTATTAGATTATCTACCAAGTTTCGCTGTCATACGGTAATTACGGCCCACATTGGACCGCAGTGAGTTGCCGCACATTAATTATAACTACCCCGTATGTACGCGACATTCGCTTCAACGTTACACGCGTCATATGAAGCTACAAGACACGACTCGCAACCCACCGTCACAGTTTAACTTCCACCAGTATTTCTCTTCTTGCTTTGTCTGATAGGTAGGAGTGATGTACAGACTGAAGAATTATTATGTTATTAACATGTAAGCTCCGTCACTGAGACTAAATTAATGGCTCTTTGTCTATCTACCATTCGTGCTTTGCTAATTTATTTTTCAACTATTCTCAGAGATGAATTCGTTTGTTGTCACGACGCAAATGTATTAAGTTATTCCATACAATCCAGGATGGTCTGTTCGAAACATTTGTTTGTACATTTCACTCTATCCACTTCACATTTTCAACAGCGTATGTTTGTTAAACGCACACACTGTAAACAGTCGTTATAGAAAACGCTACTGAAAATGTAAAGCGGATATCAAGAAATGTTCACTCATGTGTCCATAAAAGGACATACTGGGCTGTACGAGATAACGTAACACAACTTCGTCGCCGAACAGTTGCGAAGAGAGGACCACACAAAGTAGTTGCTGTGGATGCTTCCATTAGTCACTGATAAAGGTATTTTTAGGGTAGGGAGAACAGAAAGAAAGCAAATGTTAAGAGAGGTTAGAACTGAGACAAACCTTCAGTTTGAGAAATAAATCAAAAAACATAATTCCAGCTTATTACATCAGCATAAACAGCTCAGCTATTGGTTAAGAATTTTCAACAGTCAGCAGATATTTTAACTCTACCCAATTTTAACTCAGTCAATGTGAAATGTCAGCTATCTTTATTGCATCAAAATATTCGAGGACTGAGAAATAAAATTAATGAATTAACTATCTGCATAGATGAATTAGAGTCTTGAAACCCAGCTGACATTATCTGCCTCTCTGAACATCATGTGACCACTGGTATAGAACTTTTAAGTGTCACAGGGTTTAGGTTAGCATCTCACTTTTGTAGATCAGAAATGGAGAAAGGAGGAGTTGCCACATTCATCAGGAACTGTCATAAATTTAAGAACATAGGCATTCATAAATTTTGCCTACAATGGCATATGGAAGCATGTGCAACAGAATTAGAATTTCACAAAAAATCCTTCATAATATTAAGTATATATCGAGCACCTGCAGGTACCTTTAATCTGTTTGTAAACCATCTTGAAGCTGTACTGGCCCATTTAAGAACCAAAAACAAAGAAATAGTGATTTCAGTGTAGATTTCCTTAAACACTCTTCCAATAAGAACTTATTTGAGTTAGTAACACTATCATTCAACTTAATTCCCACTGTAAAGTTCCTCACTAGGGTAGCCACTTGCTCACAAACAGCCATTGATAATATCTTTATAGAAAAGTCCAATGAACAAAATTATATTACAAAACCTAGTAGTCAATGGCCTCTCAGACTATGACATGCAGTTCCTTCTGTTAAATGTTAATACTCAACAGGATATAAAATCTGTTAAATCTGAGCTCAAGAGGGTAATCAATAAGCCAAAAATTTATTATTTTAGGACACTCCTCAGAGACATTCACTGGACTGATGTTTACAGTGCTCATGGCATGAATGAAAAATATAAAACTTTTGCTGATAAAGTGCTTACCTTATTCGAACACTGTATTCCCCCAAAACTTACCAAGGTTAAGGCAAAGTCTACAAAGAAGACATGGATTACTCAAGGAATAGGGGTATCTTGTAAAACAAAAAGAAAATTGTATATGTCAATCCGAAACAGTTCCGATGTTGATGCTATAGCACATTACAAGAAATACTGCAAAATATTAAAGACTGTAATACAGATGTCAAAGCAAATATATTACAAGGAAAAGATAGTCATATCAGATAACAAAATAAATACAATATGGGACATAGTGAAGGAGGAAACCAGTAGAATCAGACATGAAGAGGAACAAATAGCATTAAGAGTAAATGATACATTGGTGACAGATGTGTACAGTGTTACAGAAATTTTTAAAAAAACGTTTTATAAGTGTTACTAAAAAGATAGGGTTGTCAGGTTCGGTAGATGCTGCTATGGAATACCTCAGACCAGACATTTCAAGTAACTTCCACAATTGAATTTGACCCTCACTTCCCCAACAGAAATAATGTCCATCATAAAATCTTTAAAATCCAAAACATCTAATGGGTATGTTGAAATATCAACAAAGTTAATTAAAGAATGTGATTCTGAGCTAAGTAACATATTAAGCTATTTGTGTAACCAGTCGTTTATCAGTGGAATATTTCCTGAATGGTTGAAATATGCTGAAGTTAAGCCACTGTTTAAGAAGGGAGATAAAGAAATACCATCAAATTTCCGTCCAATTTCACTGTTGCCAGCATTCTCAAAAATTTTAGAAAAAGTAATGTACAGTCGGCTTTATTACCATCTTATCTCAAATAAAATACTGTCAGAGTCACAATTTGGATTTCTAAAAGGTTCTGATATTGAGAAGGCTATCTCCACTTACAGTGAAAATGTGCTTAATTCATTAGACAAAAAATTACAGGCAACTGGTATATTTTGTGATCTGTCAATGACATTTGACTGTGTAAATCACAATATCCTTTTACGTAAATTAGAATATTATAGTGTAACAGGAAATGCTGCAAAATGGTTCAAATCTTATATCTCTGGCAGGAAACAAAGGGTTTTATTAGGAAAGAGACATGTATCGAGCTTTCAGGCATCATCCAACTGGGAACTAATTACATTTGGGGTCCCACAAGGTTCCATTTTGGGGCCCTTACTTTTTCTTGTGTATATCAATGACCTTTCATCAGTAACATTACCAGATGCCAAGTTCGTTTTGTTTGCTGATGATACAAACATTGCAATAAATAGCAAATCAAGTGTAGTCTTAGAAAGATCAGCTAATAAAATATAATGATAATAAATTCAACTGGGAGGAGCACACCACAGAACTGCTGAAGAGTCTTAACAAATCTCTGTTTGCAATGCGAATTTTGTCAGACATAGGGGATATAAAAATGAAAAAGCTGGCATACTATGCTTACTTTCATTCCATAATGTCATATGGGATTATTTTTTGGGGTAATTCATAAAGCCAGGCTAAAGTTTTCTGGGCACAAAAACGTGCAGTAAGAGTTATATGTGGTGTGAACTCAAGAACATCCTGAAGAAGCCTGTTTAGGGAACTAGGGATACTAACTACTGCTTCCCAATATATTTATTCCATAATGAAATTTGTCATTAAAAATATATCACTTTTTCAAACCAACAGCTCAATTCATGGAATCAATACTAGAAATAAGAATAATCTTCACAAGGATTTAAAGTCACTTAGTCTTGTACATAAAGGTGTGCATTATTCAGGAACACACATTTTCAATAACTTGTCAGCAGCCATAAAAAGCTTAAAAACCAATGAAATTCAGTATAAGAGAAGCCTAAAGGATTTATTGTTGGCCAACTCCTTCTACTCCTTCTACTCCATTGACGAATTTCTCAGTAAAACCAACTGATATATATATATATATATATATATATATATATATATATATATATATATAACTTCTGCACAATTTCAGTGTGGTATTGTGTTCATTGTAAATATCTGTGTGTGTATGGGTGTGTGTGTGTGTGTGTGTGTGTGTGTGTGTGTGTGTGTGTGTGTGTGTGTGTGTGTATGTGTGTGTATAAGTACAATCTAACTTCTGCACCATTTCAGTGCAGTAATGTGTTCATTGTAAATAAGTATTATAGTAGTTGTATTACATGTTTATTACCTTATAAATAAATTTAAAAAAAACATTTTTATTTTAAATTCAGTGCATTAGTATTTGTAAAATGACTCTCTCATATAGTGTTCATTAAAAAATGACGATCATTCCACTTGGGACCTGTGGAATGGTACATTAGCTTATTTGTTTCAGTTGTAAATATTTGTCATGTATTGTTGTTTTTCTGACATGTTCCACATCCTGGAGGACCTCCTCACTACGGATCAATTGGAATGAAAGTAAATCTAATCTAATCTAATAAAAATAAAAGGACATTAAGTATCATTAACTGACATGTGTAATATTATGCAGTCTCCTGGCTCAAATAAATTAATTGGTGGAGCCAACACACTTTACAAAAGAATTTGACACGTTTCCCGACTAATGTTCTAATACGATGAAGAGCTTTATGCTGCCTGTTGGTTATTAATTAAACTCCTTCGTTAGGCAGTTAGTTAATTACATGTTTCGTAGATGATTTGAACGATTCTTTTATTGAAATAATGTGGAACGATTCGGTTTATTGGATGATGTATACGTGTATATACAAGATTAGTGCTAACGTTAACGAATGGATTATTTGTACAGTCCTGCTCATGACGTAACTCCACTTAAAAACAATTTTTTTAGCTAGCTGCCAATCTTAAGAAGAAAGTCGTCAGTGGCGTAGAAGGAGTTGTCCAGGAGAAATAATTGTAAATTAGATTTAAAACTTTCTTCTCTGCCTGTCAAATGTTTTATGTTATTTGGCGCCGGCCGTGGTGGCCGAGCGGTTCTAGGCGCTTCAGTCCGGAGCCACGCGACTGCTACGGTTGCAGGTTCGAATCCTGCCTCGGGCATGGATGTGTGTGATGTCCTTAGGTTAGTTAGGTTTAAGTAGTTCTAAGTTCTAGGGGACTGATGACCTCCAATGTTAAGCCCCATAGTGCTCAGAGCCATTTGAACCATTTTGTTATTTGGGGGGTGGAGGGGGGGAGGCCAAATGATCAAAAATATTTGTTGCTGCATAGTAAACTCCTTTCTGAGCCACTGACAACTTTAACAATGCATAATAAAGGTCATTTCCGCTCCTATGGTGTTGCAGGTATGGACATCACTGTTCTCAAATTGTGATGGACTATTTATGAAGAATTCCATTAGCTAATATATGTATTGTGACGGCGCATTTAAAATGCCTAACTCCTTGAAGAGGTACCTACATGACGTCCGTGGGTGAACACTACACATTATTCTTACTGCTCGCATTTGTGCAAACCAAGCTGTCTTTATAAATGATGAGTTACCCCAGAAAACCGTTTCGTAAGACATTATTAGGTGGAAATGTGCAAAGTACGTCAGGAGGTTGATGTGTTTGTTTCCAAGAGTAACAATTATACGAAGAGCAAAAGTAGCTGAATTTAATTTTTTGAAAAGCTCGGTGACATGCTTCTTCCAAATCACGTTTGCATCAATATGTTTACCCAAAAATTTGGAGCATTCTACCCTATTTACTGACTCCTGCTCCTGCGCTATATCAATTGTCGGTATGACTATCTTGAGTACAGAACTGATTCTTGTTGAATGTTAACTGAAAGGTCATTCATACACATGTATAAGGAATGCAGTGGATCCAAACTGAAGTCTGTGGGAATCTGAAAATTTTTTTCCCCCCAGTCACTAAACTTTTCTACTTTTCTGATATTGTCTTAATTATTCGGCAAAACCTTTTGCATTCTGTTTGTTAGGTATTATTGAAACCAACTGTGAGTAAAGGTATGAGTACCATAAAATTCGAGTTTTTCTAACAGAATAACATGCTCTACACAGCCAAACGCCTTGAAAAGTTCATGAAAAAAATACCAACTGGTGATATATTATTATTTAAGGCTTGTACTCTTTGATGGGAGAATTTATAAATAGCATTCTTAGTCGACCAAACCTTCTGGAATCCAAAATTTTATATGCTAAGTAGTTGTTTCCACTTTAGTGTGCGACTTCTCTTGAGTACATTACTTTTTGGAATATTTTGGAAAAAGATGTAAGTAAAGAAACTGGATGAAAACTGTTGAAATCTGCCTTGTAACTTTTCTTATGAAGTGGTTTATCAGTTGCTTATTCTAACTTATCTGGAGAAAATTCCCTGTGTCAGTCATGAATTGCATATATCGCTAGAGACATTACCTATTAAGTTGGAACACCTTTTCAGAATTCTAATCGTATCTTCATGGAATGAAAGAAAATGATACTGATTTAAGGTTTTCGTCTCTTTATTAAAATATACAACATTGTTGAACAGTAACATACTGCCACAATCTTAACATAATCTGTGCTTTCTATAATGTAGCTTACAAGCTCTACTAATAATCATCATCGAAATCTGATGGTAAAGTAATGCATCACAGCCTCCTCAGGAACGTCATACTTTATAATAACTCAGTAGTGACGCTGGTACAGATACTTTCGTACCAAGGAACTTTTTGACATTCTTTTACAGACACATAAACAGATTGTTTTTCGCCTGCTGGACCAACGTACAATATTTTCAACTGGCACATTATTGTCCTAGAAGCAACTTAAACGCTGTGGATCTGACCAAGGTTCCCACAAGTTTTGTTTGGTTGCATGACAAACGGAAATACTATTTCAGATATTCTGAGCAGGGACTTGCTTCGGTACACTGCGGCGTTGCCGGCATTTTCTTGACATAATCGACAGCTTCCCAGTCGCCTCCATTGTGGAGTTGTGGGGACTGAAATGTGTAAACAAAGAAAAAGAGACATAGGCTAATCAGCGTTTGTCATAAAAGAAGACTTTATCAGCATCTGGTTGACATACAGATGTTGAAGAAGATACACACTAATCAGACTTGGGATAATTCACCTGTGCTGAAATCAACTTCTGGATTTACCCATTTCTGACTAATTATTCTGGAAACACGTAGACGTGGGACATCTCCATTTATTTAGTTTTACGACTAGTACACAGTAAATAATTTATCACAGAGATTCAGATGATATGCATTTGGTGATACAGTTTATTTGTTTTGTAAAATGGAAGCGTCCCATGCAGGGTGCTGTATATAGCCTTCGATTACAGGAACCACTAATGTAGCTGGAAGTAATGTTCTTAATTCCCTAGCTGGCACAAGTATTTAGGCGAAGGTGCTCTCCTCGACGGACAGGTACGGTCGGTATCTGCTGGCGGGCCGCCGGCTTGGGTTACGAGCTGGGCGCCGCCTGCATCAGCAGCTGCATCAGCGGGCCGAACACACTCCCCTCCACTGGTCCACGGGCCGGCCGCTTGGAGCCGCCACCGTCGGTCGGTGGTGTGCTCGTAGCCAGGTACTTGCCGCAGCGTCCATTTGCCACAAACACGTATTCTGTTCCAAACACGGAGATACTTGTCAGAAACATGATACAGGAAACATACACATTAGCTGATGAATTTAACCTATTGATACTATGGCAAATTGGTAAGTCTGCTAAATTTCTAGGAAGTAGTGGGAGTATTTATTAAGCGGCATGGCTGTCGGATAGCGTCATGAAATCTGTGCTTCTTGCCTACATTTCCTAACCAATCGCAAATAATAATATGTTACTAATACACTGCCTGACAAAAATGCATTTTATGAATGCATGATGTCTGTTCTCTTGGACGTGTCCGAAAGAATGGACACTCCACATTCATATAATCGATTCGTCTCGAAGGACAATGAATCCACAACCTTCAGTGTGGATGCACATTCACGTCCGATCTCGAGAAGGAATCTAGAAACTAGAGTGCATGTAGGATATGGACGGAGATCGCGGACAAGTGGCGATAGATGGAAATGTGAGTCGAGTGGGGGGCGTGCCGAAGAGGTTTGTGCATTTGCGGTAAACACTGTGTCCAGATGGCGCAGTGGTTAACAAATGGCTCTGAGCACTATGGGACTTAACGTCTGAGGTCATCAGTCCCCTAGAACTTAGAACTACTTAAACCTAACTAACCTAAGGACATCACACACATCCATGCCCGAGGCAGGATTCGACCGTAGCGGCCGCACGGCTCCAGTCGGAAGCGCCTATAACCTCTCGGCCACACCGGCCGGCAATCATACACATCTCGCGTCAGTCTCGACGGGTGATTTGTGGATAAAGCCATGTCTCAAGCCCATTTTACACAGCTCATTTTCCAGTCAAAATCAAACACTCGTTGTGGATGCACCGCGCCTTTGCTTGCTTGTAAGTCAGCCACGATCAGCGTCGTGAGCGTGTCAATGACGTCAGTGACAAACTGAATGTATCGACTGTGGAGTTCTAAAAATTTTGAGTGTGCTGCAAATTGTGTTTGTGCAGAAGCTGCGGTGGAGACTGCTATCATTGGAAGTTGCACATTCTGTTACAGGCCATTCGTATTGTAGTAACGGATTTTGTACTTTTGTGTCTTCTTAACGTTTATTTATTTATTTATTTTTTGTTTCTTTTCTTTTCGTGACACAGTGGAAAGATTGCAGGAGGGGCTGGTATTTTTCCCATTACTGTTCTCCTACAACAGACTAGAAATATCTGAAAGCAGAAAGGCAGACCTGTTTATGTTTTACAGTACCTCGAGAAATCAAAAGCCCACAGTATGCATAAATAAGAACGCTAACAGATCACCGATTATTAATGAAAATATTTTAAACGATGAAAAAAACAGATCTATTTAATGAAAACAATAAGTCTGATGTTACTTGGCATTTGTAAAGAAAACAAGATATGAAGGATAGAGTCAAATGGAACTACACTCCTGGAAATTGAAATAAGAACACCGCGAATTCATTGTCCCAGGAAGGGGAAACTTTATTGACACATTCCTGGGGTCAGATACATCACATGATCACACTGACAGAACCACAGGCACATAGACACAGGCAACAGAGTATGCACAATGTCGGCACTAGTACAGCGTATATCCACCATTCGCAGCAATGCAGGCTGCTATTCTCCCATGGAGACGATCGTAGAGATGCTGGATGTAGTCCTGTGGAACGGCTTGCCATGCCATTTCCACCTGGCGCCTCAGTTGGACCAGCGTTCGTGCTGGACGTGCAGACCGCGTGAGACGACGCTTCATCCAGTCCCAAACATGCTCAATGGGGGACAGATCCGGAGATCTTGCTGGCCAGGGTAGTTGACTTACACCTTCTAGAGCACGTTGGGTGGCACGGGATACATGCGGACGTGCATTGTCCTGTTGGAACAGCAAGTTCCCTTGCCGGTCTAGGAATGGTAGAACGATGGGTTCGATGATGGTTTGGATGTACCGTGCACTATTCAGTGTCCCCTCGACGATCACCAGTGGTGTACGGCCAGTATAGGAGATCGCTCCCCACACCATGATGCCGGGTGTTGGCCCTGTGTGCCTCGGTCGCATGCAGTCCTGATTGTGGCGCTCACCTGCACGGCGCCAAACACGCATACGACCATCATTGGCACCAAGGCAGAAGCGACTCTCATCGCTGAAGACGACACGTCTCCATTCGTCCCTCCATTCACGCTTGTCGCGACACCACTGGAGGCGGGCTGCACGATGTTGGGGCGTGAGCGGAAGACGGCCTAACGGTGTGCGGGACCATAGCCCAGCTTCATGGAGACGGTTGCGAATGGTCCTCGCCGATACCCCAGGAGCAACAGTGTCCCTAATTTGCTGGGAAGTGGCGGTGCGGTCCCCTACGGCACTGCGTAGGATCCTACGGTCTTGGCGTGCATCCGTGCGTCGCTGCGGTCCGGTCCCAGGTCGACGGGCACGTGCACCTTCCGCCGACCACTGGCGACAACATCGATGTACTGTGGAGACCTCACGCCCCACATGTTGAGCAATTCGGCGGTACGTCCACCCGGCCTCCCGCATGCCCACTATACGCCCTCGCTCAAAGTCCGTCAACTGCACATACGGTTCACGTCCACGCTGTCGCGGCATGCTACCAGTGTTAAAGACTGCGATGGAGCTCCGTATGCCACGGCAAACTGGCTGACACTGACGGCGGCGGTGCACAAATGCTGCGCAGCTAGCGCCATTCGACGGCCAACACCGCGGTTCCTGGTGTGTCCGCTGTGCCGTGCGTGTGATCATTGCTTGTACAGCCCTCTCGCAGTGTCCGAAGCAAGTATAGTGGGTCTGACACACCGGTGTCAATGTGTTCTTTTTTCCATTTCCAGGAGTGTATTTATGACGAGTTTGTAGGTACATATTTTCTCGAGCACATGAGTGTAGAAGTTTTGGAGTGTTTGGGCGACAAGTTTCCCATTCTTTCAGTCCTCAGGAGTCTGGGCAATTTGCCATACGACCTTTGTGAGAAACAGCGCTGTGAATCACGCTTTGCTTATTAATAAACTCCATTATAAATGCTTTTTCCCACGTTCTGCCACTACTTTACATCCACGCGAGTACTCTGAACTATCTTCATACTATTTCTCTATCGTCCTAATTTATAACAGCGCTTGGTAAAAATGACCAATTAAATGTTTCTGTACGATTTCCTATTTCTCTTATTATGTGTCATGATCAGTCCTCCCGATGTAGGCTGACAAGAATATAGTATTTTTACATTCAGAGGAGAAAGTTGGTGATCCAAATTTCGTGAAACGATCTCGCCGCAACGAAAAACACTTTTTTTAAATGATTGTCATCCCAACTCAGTGACACTCGCTCCCCTATTTCGCGTTAATAAAAATGAGCTGCACAATTTTAGACTTTTTCTATGTCCTCTGTCAATCCTATGTGGAAAGGATCCCTTACAATACAGCAATACTCTATCAGAGGACGAACAAGCGTAGTGTAGGCAGTCTGTATAGTAGACCTGTTGATTCTTCTAAGTGTTCTTCCGATAAAACGTATTCTTTGGTTTGCCTTCCCCTCAACATTATCTAGGTTATCGTTACAACTTAAGCTGTCCGTAATTATTATGCCTAGGTATTCAGCAGAATCAGTAGGCTTAAATATGTGTGATTTATCGTGTAATAGAAATTTAACTTTCTTTTATGGACCACCTCACACTTACTGAGAGATAACTGCAATGGCCAATTTTCGTACCATCCAGACATTATGTGTAAGTCGTATTACAAATAGTTTTGATTTTCTGCTGACTTTACTACACGCTAAATGAGAGAATCATCTGCAAACAATCTAAGAGGCCTGCTCAGATTATCTCCTAAATCGTATGCATGGGTTAGAAACAGCAGAGGGCCTGTAACATTTTCTTGAGAACGCCCGCTATCACTTCTGAATTTCTGATTTTTCCGATTTTATATTTCGATTTTTTCGTAAAAAGAATGATCTCTCATGACATCACTTTCATCGTTCCGGTGCAAAACTGCCCAGCAGACAGCTCTCACAACACGCACAGTTTTAGCGCTGACTTGTAAACAAAATGACCATTCCTGACAGGCGGGAGTCAGTGCAGGAATTAAACGCCAGTGGCGCTGCAGCCGCCTCACGTGCCAAGAGTAGTCAAAAAAATGGTTCAAATGGCTCTGAGCACTATGGGACTTAACTGCTGTGGTCATCAGTCCCCTAGAACTTAGAACTACTTAAACCTAACTAACCTAAGGACATCACACACATCCATGCCCGAGGCAGGATTCGAACCTGCGACCGTAGCGGTAACGCGGTTCCAGACTGTAGCGCCTAGAACCGCACGGCCACTCCGGCCGGCGCCAACAGTAGTCGATCGAGGCGAAAAACGTCGCTCGTGTAACAGGAGCTTTGGAAAGGTGTGCTCATGCGAAATGTAGAGAGTACGGAGGAGCACTCACTGTCCTTGCGGCAACGGTTGGAGCAGTCGAGTTCGCAGCGCGACCGGAAGCCGCGGAACTTGCCGGTCCTCTCCTGGCGGGCGCACAGCTGCCGGCTGGATGGCTCCGGCAGGCATTCGCAGTGCGAGCACAGCTGCGCGAGGCACACCTCCGCCACCGCCACCACCAGCACAGCTGCAAAACACCAAAACACAGTACGATCACCACATGAACACACAACACCGTGTCACGGCTGGGACTCTAAACCTATAGGTTCTCAAGCGTTCTCCGTCACGCCTTCCTTCAGAATCATAAATTGTCTCAACCCCGCTCCCCCCCCCCCCCCCACTTCGTCAAATCTTATACTTGGCACAAAAACGGCCCAAAATATCTATTTATTTCTGTGTAATTATTGCAACAATCAGTTACAACAACTACTACAGCAATAATGTACTGATCAGCCAGAACATTACGACCACCAACCTAATAGCCGGTTCGTCCACCATTGGCACGGATAACAGTGGCAACGCGTTGTAGCATGGAGGCAATGAGACCTTGGTAGGTCGCTGGAGGGAGTTGACACCACATCTGCACACACAAGTCACCTAATTCTAGTAAATTGCGAGGAGACTGGCGGTGAGCTCTGATCCCACCATTAATCACATCCCAGATATGTTCGACCGGATTCAGATCTGGCGAGATGGAGATCCAGCACACCAGTTGGAACTCACCGTTGTGTTCCTCGAAGCAGCCCTTGCGACGCGGCGCATTATCTTGCCGCAAAATGCCACTGTTTTCGGGAAACGTGATCGTCACGAAGGGGTGTATGTGGTCTGCAGCCAGTGTACAATACTCCTTGGCCGCCAAATGTGTCTTGCACGAGCTCAGCTGTATCGATGTATGCCCAAGTGAACGTTCCTCAGAGAGTAATGGAGTAGCCGCCAGCTTGTTTCCGTCCCGCAGTACAGGTGTCAAGGAGCCGTCCCCATGGAAGACGACTGATTCACGCCCTCGGCGTGATGAAGGATGTATCGAGCTTCATCAGATCGTGCTATCGCACCAGAGTCCTGTGCCGATGGTTATGTGTCTCAGTTGTAGTGGTGTTAACATAGGCACAAGCATGGGTCGTAAGCTGGGGAAGCCCATCGTTAGGAGAGTTCGGGGCACTGTGTGTTCAGACGTTCCTGTACTCTGCCCAACATTAAAGTCGGATATTAGTTCCTCCACAGTTCGCCACCTGTCCTGTTTTACCTGTCTGCCCAGCCTACGACTCCCGACAGCTGTAATGAGGGTTGGCCTGGGTGGCCACGACGTCTGGACGTGGTTACACCTTCATTTCGTCATGTGTTGAAGACACTCACCACAGCACTACTCGAACACCTGAAAACTCGTACAGATTCTGAAACGCTTGTGCCGAGTCTCTGGGCCATCGTAATCTGCTCTCGGTCAAACTCAGATCGCACGCCTTCCACATTCTACGTATGGACAGCACGTTCACTGATACTACATGCAGCGTGAGTGCGTCTAACTAACAGTCATTCCTCGTGCCATCGCCTGGACGGGCTTATGTACACTCCTGGAAATGGAAAAAAGAACACATTGACACCGGTGTGTCAGACCCACCATACTTGCTCCGGACACTGCGAGAGGGCTGTACAAGCAATGATCACACGCACGGCACAGCGGACACACCAGGAACCGCGGTGTTGGCCGTCGAATGGCGCTAGCTGCGCAGCATTTGTGCACCGCCGCCGTCAGTGTCAGCCAGTTTGCCGTGGCATACGGAGCTCCATCGCAGTCTTTAACACTGGTAGCATGCCGCGACAGCGTGGATGTGAACCGTATGTGCAGTTGACGGACTTTGAGCGAGGGCGTATAGTGGGCATGCGGGAGGCCGGGTGGACGTACCGCCGAATTGCTCAACATGTGGGGCGTGAGGTCTCCACAGTACATCGATGTTGTCGCCAGTGGTCGGCGGAAGGTGCACGTGCCCGTCGACCTGGGACCGGACCGCAGCGACGCACGGATGCACGCCAAGACCGTAGGATCCTACGCAGTGCCGTAGGGGACCGCACCGCCACTTCCCAGCAAATTAGGGACACTGTTGCTCCTGGGGTATCGGCGAGGACCATTCGCAACCGTCTCCATGAAGCTGGGCTACGGTCCCGCACACCGTTAGGCCGTCTTCCGCTCACGCCCCAACATCGTGCAGCCCGCCTCCAGTGGTGTCGCGACAAGCGTGAATGGAGGGACGAATGGAGACGTGTCGTCTTCAGCGATGAGAGTCGCTTCTGCCTTGGTGCCAATGATGGTCGTATGCGTGTTTGGCGCCGTGCAGGTGAGCGCCACAATCAGGACTGCATGCGACCGAGGCACACAGGGCCAACACCCGGCATCATGGTGTGGGGAGCGATCTCCTATACTGGCCGTACACCACTGGTGATCGTCGAGGGGACACTGAATAGTGCACGGTACATCCAAACCATCATCGAACCCATCGTTCTACCATTCCTAGACCGGCAAGGGAACTTGCTGTTCCAACAGGACAATGCACGTCCGCATGTATCCCGTGCCACCCAACGTGCTCTAGAAGGTGTAAGTCAACTACCCTGGCCAGCAAGATCTCCGGATCTGTCCCCCATTGAGCATGTTTGGGACTGGATGAAGCGTCGTCTCACGCGGTCTGCACGTCCAGCACGAACGCTGGTCCAACTGAGGCGCCAGGTGGAAATGGCATGGCAAGCCGTTCCACAGGACTACATCCAGCATCTCTACGATCGTCTCCATGGGAGAATAGCAGCCTGCATTGCTGCGAATGGTGGATATACGCCGTACTAGTGCCGACATTGTGCATACTCTGTTGCCTGTGTCTATGTGCCTGTGGTTCTGTCAGTGTGATCATGTGATGTATCTGACCCCAGGAATGTGTCAATAAAGTTTCCCCTTCCTGGGACAATGAATTCACGGTGTTCTTATTTCAATTTCCAAGAGTGTAGATAGTAGGTCTGTGACCATAATGTTCTGGCTGATCAGTGTAATTAGAGTGTGCAATTCGAGCACTTCATAGGTAAACTTTTATTAAAATTATAATAGATTTGCGTTATTCAAAGATGGTGCAAGACGACAAGTACAACTAGTTTGTAAATAACAACGGCTATGAGTGCAGTTATGTGAATTGAGCAAATATGTGTAATTCATTACATATTTTTCTGCATATGTGTCTTCAGTTTTATAGGCTTCAATCTATCATTTTCTAAATCTCCAAAGAAACATCACATTGTGATCGTTCCTCATTACTCAAAACAATGCTGGTAAAGCCTAGTGGCAGATACTCAAATTGATATTTACGTTCTTTGGTTCTGCGTTTAGAATTAGCGTTGCTGATACAAACTGAGGAAGATGCAAAAGAAGAATGTACTTTAACTAAATTCGAATCCTTTTCCTTACAAGAACAACATACTTTCAAAGCAGAAGAGAGACTCCGTGAATCATTTCCATGAGATTTCATGTTGCCGCTGCGAATCAGCCACTTATACATGCGCAGGAGAAACGTCACTTTATTTTAAAACTGGTCAACTACATGAACTGAACACGCAACTTCGAGGTATCTCGACACCTGACTCCGGAAGCCTGGGTGAAATCAGGTGAACAGTAAAATGGCTGTGATTAACAAACCATTCTTGTAGCTTGTGTTGCAAGGAAGTGACGGTCACATTGTCAAGCGCCTTGTTGTCATTACTGGTTGTTAAATGTTTAGTAAGTAGCTAACCCTACGGGTGGTCAGTGATAGGGGCTGTGCGATGAAATATGATTCGTGACTTCTGCCACCATACCTGCTGACTGCTTGTACTGTCAGTTATTGTGAAATAAGACAGCAAATTAATGATGGGCCAACATCTGAACTTGGTTCATGGTAGCAAGAATCTGATACTAGCAATGTGTGTTCACCAGAAGTGTTTTTCTGGCATAATACGAAATATAAATATTTCACTGTAAGCTGGGGCCCCGCTGTATTAGTTCCTGCGCCTCCCAAGGGCGGCGCTCCTCTGTTTTGAGGACGGCTGAGCTGTAGCATAGGCTGACCCGCAGGAGATGGACATTTTTAGACTGACTATAGTGTTATGCGAATAAGAAGGCAAGTGTTGAGGCAGTCTGCAGTAGCAAGGCGCAATGTACCGAGTGACGCGCCAGCCAGTATCGTCATTTGTCACATCTATGCGCACTTCAGGGTGGATGTAGAAGATTTAGCAATAACTTTCAAGATAGGTATGGTGAAGGTACATAACGACTGCAGTGTTAATTGATGGTACCATAAAGAAGATGGTACCATAAAGAAAACTCTACCAGTATTACGTTAATCGAGCGAGGTGGCGCAGCGGTTAGCACACTGAACTCGCACACAGGAGGAAGGCAGTTCAAACCCACGCCCGGCCATCCTGATTTATGTTTTTCCTGATTACCCTAAATTGCTTCAGACAAATGTCCGGATGGTTCCTTCCCTAATCCGGTGGGACCGATGACCTCGCTGTTTGGTCCTCTCCCCCGAATCAACCAACGAATCTATCAATCTATTACGTTAGGAAGCGACAGTGATACTTGTCTGAGTATACAGATATTAGTAGGGAGAGTCAGAAGCAAACACAGTGTCGCAGTGTGGTATTCATCGCAGCACTGCTAGTTAGTAGCGGAGGCAACAGCCAGAGCAAGTGGCCTGTGACAGAGATACAGGATGCACTGACGATGTCACAAAGTGTTCTCCGATTCTCTCTCGGGGATATCATTTCTTTTCATAGCAGGACCCCTTTGGCTGTCGTCCGCGGAACCTTTAAGCGCAGTAGTACGTCGACGATATTCTTTGGCTTGGTTTGTTGGCCTTTATGGCAAGCCATCCTGGGGTTACATTTCAGCAAGATAATGGTCGCCCGCACACGGTGAGAGTTTCTACTGCTTGTCTTCGTGCTTGTCAAATCCTACCTTGGCCAGCAAGATCGCTGGATCTCTCACCAGTTCATAACGTTTGCAGTATTTATCCATCTCGCAATTTTGATTATCTGACGTGCCAATTCGATAGAATTTGACACCATACCCTCAGAAGGATATATGAGATATCTGTCAATCATTGCTAACCCGAATAACAGCTTGCATACGGGTCAGAGGCGAAGCAACGCGTGACTGACTTGCTCAATTTATGAAGCTCTTTCTCTTGAATAAATCATCCACTTTTTCTGAATTTGTTTGTCTGTACATATACGTCACAGCTACCAATTTCCGCCCGTCGGGCAATTCCTTCATTTTTTTGGGGGGGGGGGGGGGGCGGGGGGGGGCGGGTATAGTAATAGCGTTTATGAGTGAGTAGATGCATTTTCACTGAGAAGGGCCAGTTTTCAAACCGCACTATCGTTTTGGGCCCGTGAACAGCCTTGCATAGTTTATGAAAGATGTCTTCACTCCGCACGTTCGGCTGCGTGGTGTGCTAAGACTGCTTTCGTTGTTATCGAGCCCTAACTTTTTAGATGAGTACGATGTAACAGTGATAATGAACTCGGATCGCGAGGTACCCTTGCTGTGCAGGTTCTTTTTGCCTGAAATAAACAAGTTTTTTCTCCTAATTCAAAATAGCCACCGACTTTGATGCCAGTAGGAATGATAAGAGTCATAGAACTAGCTGCCTTCTTTGAATGGCCCTGTTTAAATTTTTTTTCTGGGCTGAAACTTTTCGTCAACATCCGGATGACTTCTTAGCAACATCTGGAGAAGAGGTGCGGCACCGTTTACCACTGCCGGTGCAGATAAGAGGTGACATCATGTTCCACAGCTTTGTCTCGTTCTTGCGGGACACCACGTATGCAGCGGGCTCCAGCAACGGAGATGAGTCTCAGCTGCGCAGACTTCCTGGGGAGCAAAGTCCACCGGCCAGTTGGCGAAGCGAGCTAGTTCCGTGTCAACAAAACAGTCAGCAGGAAGTGATCGCACAAGGCAAGCGTGGCTTCCGGTCGCAACACAATGCACTGGAAAATTGCTTCGAAATGCCTCTCTTTCTTCTGTGTCGTTATTGTCTATAAGACGACGTTCAAATTTTAGAGTGGAAAGGTACATCTCTGGACACGTACTATGTATTACGATATCCCGATGTACTCGCGGAGGTACACGATGTAGATTACTACGCTGAGGTGCCTGACGAGGAAACCTTTGAAGTTCTAAACCGATCCCAAATAGACCATAAAGCGGATTGTGAAGAAAATAATAAGATAATAAATAGTCTATTCCTCATAATAAAGTATTTAACAGCTGAGTTTCCCATTTCGTTCAGCGCTTGGGAAACAACAAGAGAACACTGGACGTCAAGTAGTTCAAAGCATATCTGCAAAGTCATATGTAGGTAGTCGTCTACTACAAGATGCGCATATCTCAGAGGCGTCAATTGAGAAACGATTCCACAGCCATCTTCATCATTCATCATCTTCAGATTATTAATCGCATCATTATCCTTAGTATACGTCGTATACACTTCCTGAGAAAAAGACGACGCACCCATAAGGGAAAGAGGAGACTAAATGAAACTTCGCGGGGGAGATAGTATGTGGTGTTCAGTGGTTACAAAATCGAGTGAAATTTAGAAAGGACTCGGCAGTATGAGCCCATTTGTCGGTAGGACTCCGCACCTCCTCTGGCATAAAATGCATGCCCTGACTGCGTTGAGAAGTGTGCACTCTCCCAAGGCAAGCTTACCCACAACAGCTATGATTGGTCCTTGACATCCTGAATACTGGAAGTTTAACAGAGTTGACGTCCGAGCTGGTCCCACACACGTTCTATCGGGAACAGATATGGGGCATTAATGGTAACAGGAGTACCTCTACACCAGCAATGCAGTTTACAAACACACTTGACATTTATGGACAAGCATTGTCCTGTTAAAAAATGGCACCACCATACTGTCACATGAGAAACAACACGTGAGGTTGCAGACTGTCCGCGACGTACCGTTGTCCTACCAGAGTTCCCTCAGACCGTACCAGCCGTGCCATGAAGTCACAGCCGATGGCTCCCACCAGCATGATGCCAGGAGTGAGCTTCTCCAAAATAATGGAAAGATGCAACCGCTCCTCAGGTCGCCGCCGCGCCGCTGTGACGGTCGCCAAGTGTAGTGAAGATGCGCGATTCATCACTTAACACAATTCGACACTATTCATCGGCAGTCCACGCTTCTCGGCCAAGACACCAAACGCAGTCGATTGTGTCGTGGTGTCAACGGCAGCGTACGAAGGGGACGTTAATTCACTAGCCTGGACACTGTTGGTCTCTGATCAGTGGTGTCGGATGACACAAAATATTGCAGGGAGTCCATTACTTGTTCTCTGTTGGCGAACGCGGATTTGGAGGGGTTATGGTGCGGCGAGCCTCGTTTTTGGTGGTCAGACGGGTCGACTAAAACCTTGATGACGAGCATGTTTGCCCTAACGTCCCCATGCAATCCAATTCTGGACCACTGTCACCTCCGAATGCTTCACAAATTTCGATACAGCACGATACTACCAGCGAGCAAAACGAAAACCCGAAATGACGCCATTGTCAAATTCTGCCAGGTGCACAAAACATCATCTCAAAGGAGTCCGCGGTATCTCCGTGTGCTTCACAGTGATCGCTCAACATACGACACAGTTCATGCCCCTATAGCCTACCAGGCCTGGTAACAAGGCTAAACAGGAACAACATAAAGCACTCCAGTGGTTGTTCTGCCTGTCACAGAGAATGGAAACTCTAATCGTTTATGCACCCACTGATGGTTCGTATGGGTATGAAGTTATATTGGCATTCAACCTTGTCTTGTGGGTGCTTTACTTTCTTTAGTCATGGAGTGTCTGTCATCAAATTAACGCAATTTATCGCCGTTGCATAGAATCATCACGTCGTCGGGTCAAACATGAGGGTACTTCCAGAGAGAAGAATTTCACACTTCACTCAAAGACTGGCCCGAACGCCTACCCGATGGATGGACAGAAAGACACTGCGAGCGCCTTGGAGCTCACAAGAGGCCCGAAACTGTGGGTATTCTCACAATTCTGTCTCACACACAGGTCTCCCAGTAGCTAGGACTTAAGTGGTTCGCCTCAACTCGGACACAAAATTACATATTTCCTACTTCCTGAGAGATGATTCAAACAAGAAAGGCCATTCTAGCCAACAACTGAACGCATTCTAGCTATTACCCTGGACCCTACCATTTCCAGAAGTTTGGACAATGAAATCTGCAGACATCACATCACCTACGATTTACACGACCGCCAAAATTGAGAGCGGTGTTGCACTGTCGTTATGTGCAGAAGCAGCCCGAAGTGGCTCTTAGGAGTGGAAGAAATTTGTCATAAGGAGAGCTGAGGAATCAAAGGAAGATAAAGTTTGACGTCTCGTCGACATCATGCTCATTAAAGACGGAGCACTAGCGCAGCTGGACAAAAATGGGCAGCAAGTCGACAGTGGCCCTGCTGAATGAATCACCACGGAATTTTTCCGTAACTATTTAGGGAAATCACGAATAAACCCAGTGAGGATGACAGAACAGAGATTTGAATTCCACTCTTTTCGAACTCGAGTCCAGTGACGTAACCACTACGCTAGCACGGTGTCTAAGGACAGAAGGGGTTACGTTGTACAATTCTCGATCTCCGAACTGTGCATCATTGTTCTGCAATGACATGAGATCATGTCTAAGCAGTGAGTGCATGAGAGTGTTGATGGTGAGCTGTGAGTTGGATAGGACGTCAAGACTGGTTGTCCACTTGGTACTTTTCCAGAGAACGAGGAGTAGACAATGCGCCTGGAGTACAATAAAAAATACTGCAACCGTTTGTTCCAGTCTACCGTGACTAACTGTCTAAATTTCACAGTCACAAGAATTGTTCTGCTTAAAGTATTTAGCTACACCCTATATTCAGACGTGGTTTACAGTTAAGGCTTCAGTAATATATCTTAAAACTCTTCATCAAAACACGTATTACCAAAAAATATGTAATCCCGAATGGTGTGAACACGTTCGCCAAAGTCTATGCGTGTTCTGTCCGTACCTTTATGCGAGTAGCGTTTGCTCCACAGACCAATGTGTAAACAAAACATCTTG
Organism: Schistocerca piceifrons; assembly: GCF_021461385.2. Classification (NCBI taxonomy): domain Eukaryota; kingdom Metazoa; phylum Arthropoda; class Insecta; order Orthoptera; family Acrididae; genus Schistocerca; species Schistocerca piceifrons. Next base: position 547,427,998 of record NC_060138.1, on the reverse strand, counting down.
CAGTGGCTAGAGTGCTACAACATCTCACGTTTACAGTGAAGTGCAAGCAAGAATTCACTTCGAGCACGTACACGCTTGCCCTGTTCTTGCTCTTCGTTACGTAACATCAGTAGAATTTTTCCCCCTATAATTGCTACGTATCACTATGCTAGCATACTTCTACAAGCCGTTACTGGGCATCTATAAGTTATATATTAAAGGAAGAAGAAAGGATAATCTAAGTCACAAAATTGGTATAAAAAAACTGCAGTCATTCTGCATTACAAATACAACACATGCAATGCAAACAAACTACTTATTTTATCCCTTAACTGGTATAAGCCTGTATCCATCTCAGTTGATGATAACGTCAGCTCTCTGTTCGTCATTAAGTGTCATGTACAATCGCGGCACCATGCGTTGACATCCTGGTAAAGACCCAAACTGGAATAGTTTACTATTGTCGTTCTCCAACCTGTCATGAAATGTCTAACGTGAATGTACACCATGTTGACGACTGATAATCACTTGGGCAGTGCACTGACGTGCTTGGGTTGTTAGTGGTGAGTATATGATGAATAGATGGGGCAGTCTGAAAATTAATGCCTGCCCATACCCTTCTCCATTCAACGAAGAGTAACACCTACATCTAATTTATAGATCAGCATCAACAGCGTCACATGTCTTTCCTTAAATCATCCTGGAGCGACATACGATGTAACCTAGAACATTAGCACATATCCTATCGATCAAGAACTGTTGGGTTATCATATGTTTCGTAGATGTTTTTGTTTGCTTGCTTCAGTTGTAAGTGTTCATGCCTTTTGTTTACAATACGTCTTTTAGTTCGTGTGAGCAATAGCCCAGATCGTGCTGTTTACTCCATTCTCAGTCGAGATGGGTGATGGCTTACATTTTTTTGTATACTAGACCTGCAAAGGTGTTGCGGAAATGGCGCGAGTAAAGAATATCATCGTCACCGTTGCCTTTCTTTATGTTGTGGTTGTCATTACAGACTGATCTGGAGTGAAAGTACAATCGGGTTGCGAGATATATATGTCAGAACGCAACCGCTATTTTACATTATAGTGTGTCATTTCAAGCTTACTTATACGTTTGAAGACGCTAAAAACAAGAACATTCGTTCTCAAAGACCCCTATTTCCTTGGGGGTCCCATTAGTTTGGCAATTTTTTTTTCTGTACGGTTGTTTTCGTGTAGTTAGTTACGTCATTCATTGGTCATTTCCCTGACGGTAATTTCATAGGTCGGCCAAAGCAGATCGCCTCATCTGATAATTCCCACCTGTATTCCACAATTTCCCAAACCCCATTGCCGATAAATAAGGGTTACGAAAATTTCTTCATCTCCAATATTCTAAACGGCAACTTCCTGCTCGAACACTATCTTAATATCGTATGTAAGTGTTATCGGCATTGCTGACTGCTCAGATTATGATGGCAAACTCAAAAGAACTTATGAAAGCAACCGAGTACTTTTTGAAATACGAAATAGCAATTTTCACTGTTTTGGGAATTTCACTATTTTCGAAGTAAGAAATAAAATTCACGCCTAAAGCTTGAAATACATAGTGGCAACCAATGACAGTTATTGCGTAGTAGTGGAAAAATATATGATAGAGTGAAAACACGTACACTTTTTACAACAGCATTACTTCTTTTTTACTTCCCTGCAGGTGTGTCGCATCGACGTGTTGATTACGTGCCTCCAAGGTAGAGGCTGCGTTATTCCGGTTGCGTATCGCCGCGCTACAGTTCGTGTTCTTGAAAACAGGTAGTTTATTGCTTTAGTTGCGTGTTTTGCTTTTGCCCGCATTGTCCTTGCTGAATCGCCTGTTTTTATGGTTCTCGTTACTGAGGTAGTGCTCTGAATGTCGAATAGTTGCCCAACCTGGCTGGGCAGAAAGTTACGCCGGAAGTCTCAGCCATTGTGCTACGTCAGGGAATGAGTATAATTACACAGGACATGGAAAATTAAGGAGTACCGTCAATTGAGGATATAGAGAAACTAGTGAGGTCAGCTATACCTGGTATTTATGAGTTCTGTTCACGTTCACCTAAGTACACCATAGAATACGAGATAGAAAATGATTCATGAATATTAGCGGTTTTCCTGCTTCGGTTAATGGGTTCGTCTGTCGTAAGAACAGCGCTCACCACTATAGAGGATGAATCGGCGATGACTCTACCGACTTTGCCGTTCAGTGACATCGTGCAGTCCGCGCTATTAGTGGCCTATCCACGAACTGATAATCTATTTTGTAAGGTGGCTCACACTAGTCTCCCAAGCCGCTTGATCTGTAGCTTCTTGGTATTAGCTTAAAAGATCCTTGTTTATCATTCTAGGCAATAGGATGCAACCCGACTATCCTCTACGCTATTTTTGGGGATATATGAACAGTTGCATTCTGATGGTGTTTATGCCAGCTCATAGCAATTAGCCACTGGCGTTTCTCAACTTTCACTCGCGATCTGTCGTACTAAAGACCAGCTGATTGCCCGACGAAGCCCGAGTACTTCTCTACCCAGTTTTGTCCGAGACAGCAAAATCAATCAAAATATAAAATCTCAAATTATTAAAACATTTCATAAAGTAGTGTGAGTAAAAGATAAATTCCATGACCAGACTATGGGCCTGACTGTAATTAGAGCGCAGAGCAGAGGCGCCTTTTATACCCGGTACTCATTCGGCAGCAAGCTGAATGGATCTGGGGACGTCCTGGAGGGACTGGAGCGAGAAAAAATCCCCGCTCCCATCTGCGATTGAACCTGGGACCTTCAAGGCCGGGGTCTAGTACCCTACCCGGTAGACAACTGCGGCCACTCTGAATAGCCTGACTAAAATATTCAAATTATTAAATTAAAAATTTTACAAATTCACTACAACAAAAATTTTGTTCGAAATAAATCTCATATTTAGTTTCCTTTCCAGTTGCAAGAGTAGATAAATTCTTGATGGAATCATTCTTGAGCATCCAGCATGAATGTCTGTGCGATAGATACGTGGCTGTCTCAAAGCCACACAGCATTACTTAAGAGAGTGCGCTGTATAGTATTCACCCAGAACGCATGTCTCACTGGCAATTGAAATTTCTTAAAATTAGAAAGTATCTCCGCCGGAGTGAGTGGTATCCGTGGGATAAAAATTGTTTTCCACACATTCTTGGCTGTTAAAACGGTTTTAACTAACGTCGATTGTTTTCGATTATTTTTAGCTTTCCTCCTTTCCTACTTCTGCTCCCATCCGTAGGCGTGCTAACGGTGTTGTTCTCCCACAGTATTTATGTCTGTTAGTAGGTCAGGACTTGAAAAAAGCGCAGGTGACTCCTGTATATAAGAACGGCAAAGGAACGGACCAGCAAATTACACGCCAATATCCTTAACATTGGTTTGCTGCAGAATTATTATTGTTGTTGTAGTCTCTAGTCCGAAGACGGGTTTGATGCAGCTGTGCATGCTACTCTATACTGTGCAGGCCCCTTCGTCTCCGAATAACTATCGCAACCTACATCCCTCTGTATGTACTCACTGTAGAAATCTCTTTGTCTTCCTCTACGATTTTTACCCACTACACTTCCCTCCGGTATTAAACTATTGTTCCCTTGATGTCTCAGAGTGTAAACTATCAACCGATACTTTCTTTTAGTCTAGTTGTGCCACAAATGTAGGGTCTTCCCAATTCTATTCAGTACCTCCTCATAGTAACTTGAGCTACGCATTTAATCTTCAGCATTCTTCTGTAGCACCACATTTCAAAAGCTCCTGTTCTTTTCTAGTCTAAACTGTTTATCGTCCACGTTTGACTTCCATACATTGCTACACTCCAAATAAATGTCTTCAGAAAAGACAGCTTAACGCTTAAGTCTATATTCGACGTTAACTAACTGCTCTTCTTCAGAAACGCTTTCTTGCTGTTGCTAGTCTACACTTAATACCCTCTCTAGTTCGGCTGTCATCGCTTTCTATTTTGCTTTTGTTCATGTTCACTTTCTATCCTCCTTTCAAGACGCTGACCGTCCCGTGCAACTGTTCTTCCTAGTCCTTTGCCGTCCCTGACAGAATTACAATGTCATCGACAAACCTCTCTGCACTTTAATTCCTACTCCAAATTTTTCTTTGTTTTCTTTCACTGCTTGCTAAGTCATTGACCTTACAAATTTCCGTACGACATAAAAGCTTCTGTCCACAAGTCAGCCTACATTTAGAAAGCACTGCTCGGCCGAATCTCAGATTACTGTTTTCTCACATGACATCCTGCGAATAATGGGTGAAGGGCAATAGGTAGATTCGATATTCCTTGACTTCCTGGAAGCGTCTGACAGTGTCCCATTGTAGAATGTTCACGAAGGTTCAAGCATGCGGAACAGGATCTCAGACACGTGTGGGGCTTGAAGATTTCTTAAGTTGTAGAAACCAGTTAAGTCGTCCTAGATGGCAAGTGTTCATCAGAGACAGGGGTCTCGTCAGGAGTGTCTCTGGGATGTGTGGCACAACCACTCTTGTTCCCTATATACATAAACGACCTGATGGATAGAGTGGGCAGCAATTTGCAGTTGTTTGTTGATGACACTCTAGTGTCGGGTGCTTGGATGCTGGGTAACTGTCTGAGGATACAAGATGACTTAGACGGAATATGTTTTTGATGTGATTATGTATAAAAATATAATTTACTGAAGAAGAGCAGGAAAAACAATCCTGTAATGTTCGAATACAGTGTTAGTGGTGTGGTGCTTGACATAACCACGATGGTTAAATATCTGGCCGTAACGTGGCAAGGCGATCTGAATTGGAACGAGCATATAAGATAGTTAGAATGGAAGGCGGATGGTCGACTTTGATTTATTAGGAGAAGTCTAGAAGTTTCGAGTTCATCTGTAAAGGAGATGGCGCGTAGAACACGACTGCGAACCATTTTTGAGTTCTGCTAGAGTGTTTTGGATCGTCATCGGGTCGAATTAAAGGAAGTCTGCGAAATAACTAACCGAGCGTGGTTGCGCACTGCTAAGCACACTGGACTCGCATTCGAAAGGACGATTTTTAGGTTTTCCGCAATTTCTCTAACCCGCTCCAGGCAAAAGCCAGGATGGTGTCTTTGAAAACGACACAGCCGATTTCCTTCCTTGTCTTTTCGTTATCCGAGCTTTTACTGTCTCTATAATGACCACGCTGTCGACAGGCTGCTAAACTCTTAATCTTCCTTCTTTCGAAACAATACTGCTAAATTTGTTTCCGGTATTACGGGAATGCTCCGTGAACGTAAATGATAATCCCTGGAAGCAAGACGACGTTCTTTTCGCGAAACACTATTGAGAAAGTCTAGAGAACTGACATTTGCCGCTGATTGCAGAACGATTCCACTGCTGTCAATGTACCTTCCGTGTAGAGACCGTGAATGCTACATAAAAGAAATTAGAGGTCGTACGAAAGCGTATAGACATTAATTTTTCCATCGTCCCTTTTGCGAATAATTCAGGGAAGGAAGTGACTCGTAGTGACACAAGGTATCCTCTGCTACGTACCGTATGGTGGCTTGCGGAGTATATATGTAGATGCAGATATACAGGGTGTCTCAGGAGGAATGGTCAGTATTCAGCGATACGACAAGAACGATCATACGAAGCAAAAAAGTCTTGCAAACATGGGCGTACACTGCATATCCTAAGAGCTATGAGCACTTCCTCGTCTTCCATACTGTGAAATAAATCTCTTCTACCGCATGCTCTTTGATTTCCATGATCCGAGAGGTAGTAGTATGGACCAAACAAGGGAAACATGACCAGTGAACATGGGCACTAAAGTGCACACCTCAAGAGCCATGAGCACTCGTTCATCATGGCTGCTGCAAAACACTGATCAAGTGCTTTTAGGTCTCAAGGCATGCATTTTAGAGCACATGTTTACTAGACGTTTTCGCTTAGAGTGGTCGTTCCTGTTGTATCTCCGAATATTGACCATTCCCCCTGGGACACCCTGTATGCAAAAAGTATTGCTAAAATAGTTTATTGCTCCCTACAAATCCTAGACCGACTTGCACATCGCCTTGCTTTTCATAGCTAATTTCTTTCTTCCACTCGTATTATGTGCCAGTTCATAAAGTTCCCATACATCCTGGATACAGAGAAAACCTTCTCCTCTCCCAAATCTCCCGAGAACGTGAGTCACAGCACCTTATAGTCTCCCTCATCGTTGAGAAACATTATTGCTGCAGCATGCCTATCATCACGTCCCACCTTCTCTTCATCTCCAAACACTCCATACACTTTCCGAAAGTAAGTTAAATTGCTTTCCCTTCTCAGACCATGAATTATAAACTCATCCCTGAAATGTACCCTTCCTTCCAACCATAAGCTCCCTACACATCTCACCTGAAATGAAAGACCGGATCCATTTTTAGTTTGTTCAGCTGGAATCTCACTCATCTCCTGATACCTGTATCCCACCTATCAGTCCTTCCCGCATAGACATCTCACATCAAAATGGTTCAAATGGCCCTAAGCACTATGGGATTTAACATCTGAGGTCATCAGTCCCCTAGACTTTGAACGAATTAAACCTAACTAACCTAAGGACATCACACACAACCATGCCCGAGGCAGGATTCGAACCTGCGACCGTAGCAGCAGCGCGGTTTCGGAAGGAAGTGCCTAGAACCGCTCGGCCACAGCGGCTGGCTCATCTCGCATCCTTTTCTACCTATCATCCTCGCCCAGATACCCACCATCACCAAGAACTCTCATCGTTTTTATTTATTTGTTTATTAATTTGAGTCATCAGTCTTCTAGCTTGTTTGATGCGGCCCATCACGAATTCCTGTCCTGTGCCAACCTCTTCATCTCAGAGTAGCGCTTGCAACGAACGGCCTCAATTATTTGTTGAATGAATTCTAATCTCTATCTTCTACAGTTTTTGCCCTCTAGAGCTCCCTCTAGTACCATGGAAGTCATTCGCTTCTCCTTTTTAATGTTTTCCATATCTTCCTTTCCTCTCCGATTCTGAGCAGAACCTCCTCATTCCTTACCTTTTAAAGTCCATGCTTTTCCAGTGGGATAAATGTAAATAACAGTCAAATTCATTTAAAAAATGAAATTGTTCTAGAGTCGTGCTGGAAAATACCCATATACATCAACTGTAAATTTCTTTTCATATCTGCTTATAGCAGATTTTACCTAAAAATAGCCCACAATTTAGTTGCACATATAGGCTGTACCGCTGTGAAACAAACATGTCAGCAAGAATCCCGCTCGCAACCCTACGATGATTATGATTTACTGCGTACTGAGGACGGGTGCCGAGAATTACCTGTACGGACGGAAGTGAGAGCTGCCTCGCAGTTAGTTATTCCATCTGAGTCACTGCCTCAGCATGTCCACGACCTCGCACGTGCTGCGTGAACCAATCCCGCGGAAGCCAGGAGCCGCGGTTGCCGTTTCGTCGACCTACGGAACTAAACGAGGTGGCACAAAGGTGTGACACTGTACTCGTTCTTCGACTGAAATTTTTGTCCGGCCATCCAGATTTAAATTACCTGTGGTTAAGGAATATGCCAGAAGAGGTTCTTTGAGAGGAACATGGGCAATTTCCTTTCTCAGCCAGAACTTGTATTCCGGCTTAGAGATGAGAGTACGTCAAATACTAATGTTTCTGTTCCGCTGTCCTGCAGAATATAGTAGCTGGTTAACACAATTTATTGCGGACTTCCTCACATCGAAGCAGTGAAATGCGCTCTTGGCGGCCTCCGTAGCCTCGATAGTTGATACTATTACCAGAATTTCTTTGAGTATCATTCTTCAAAGCATGATACACAGAAAAAGAAATCCACTAGCGTACAACTACATTATTGATGAAAAATTGCTGGAAACAATATCTATAGCAAAATATAAAGGAGTATCTATCCAGAGCGACCTTAAGTGAAATGACCACATTAAACAAATAGTATGAAAAGCAGATGCCAGACTAAGATTCATGGGAAGAATCGTAAGGGAACGTAATTCGACCATTAAATAGGAGGGGTGTCCAGAAAGTAAGTTCCGATCGGTCGCGATATAGAAACGACTATGAAAATCCGATGAAGCTTTACACAGATGTGTTCGGCAGTGTCTCTAGTATGCCTGTTGGTTGCATCACTTCTCTCTTTTCAGTTCTGAGAGCATGGTAAGCACATAAAGATGCGTGGAAAATAGTGTCTCCAGGCAAGTATGAGCTCCTGGTGAGAGATTCGCCTGATGTTATGCAGCCCACATTACAAAACTGTCATACGGCTCCTACTTCGTGACAATTCTTGGTTGCAATCTGCAGGGGCAATGAAAATGCTCTTGTAGCGTCTTCGATGGGAAGTGTTTGATCACCCGTGCTATTGCCCGTAATTGGCTCGCTCTGTGTTTCATCTTTGCTCACATTAACTACTGGCTATGAAGACAAAATTTTCGTACAGACAACGAGCTATAGATGAGCGCAGAGAATTGGCGGGAAACACAGGCGGCTGCCTGCTATGACGAGGGTATTGGAAAATTGTTGCAACGCTACGGCAAATGTCTAAGTCGGAGTGGTGACTATCTAGAGCAGTGGCTGGAAGCTCTAGCTAACTCTTGCAGATAAAATATTTCTGATTATCACAGTGGTTTCCGTTTCGCAATCAATCGGAACTTACTTTATGGACAACCCTCGTAACTGGCTTACGTATCGCTTGTTCTACTGATTCTTGAGTATTGTTGATCAGTCTGGGACCCTTACCAGGTAGGACTGATAAAAGAGAGAGAGAGAGAGAGAGAGAGAGAGAGAGAAAAGATTCAACGAAGAGCGGCGCGTTTCGTCGCGGGATGGTTTAGTCGGCGCGATAGCTTTACCGAAACGCTCAGCAAACTCTAGCAGCAGACGCTACAAGAGAGGCGCTGTGCATCAAAGAGAGATTTGCTATTGACATTTGGGGAGAGTATTTCCGGGAAGAGTCGGACAACGTATTACTTCCTCCAACATACGTCCCGCGAAATGATCACAATCGACAACTTCGAGAAATTTAGAGCTAATACAGACGCTTACTGACAATCATTGCCGGCCGGGATGGCCGAGCGGTTCTAGGCGCTACAGTGTGGAACCGCGCTACCGATACGGTCGCAGGTTCGAATCCTGCCTCGGGCATGGATGTGTGTGATGTCCTTAGGTTAGTTAGGTTTAAGTAGTTCTAAGTTCTAGGGGACTGATGACCTCAGAAGTTAAGTCCCATAGTGCTCAGAGCCATTTTTGACAATCATTCTTCCCAATTCGCAAATGTAACAGGGACGGGGGGAATCAATTAGCGGTACCGGACGTACCCTCCACCACACATTCTCATGTGGGTTGAAAAAGTTAAAGAAGACATTTCTCGTTCCAAGCACATTTACTTGTCTCAACAGCCTTATTTTTTACTTATATTAGAAAACATTTATAAAGCACCTTTCTTCAGCAACTTTTCGTAAAAACTACGGAAGTTTGTTTATTACCCTGGTCAGCGCTTGGCTATGCTCTGTTCTATCTACAAATGTTAACCAGTTTCTCACCTTTTCATAAACCATAATCTTGTTCTTTTCGTGATCACAATACCCGTGACTGTTACAAAATGGTTCAAAAGGCTCTGAGCACTATGGTACTCAACTTCTGAGGCCATTAGTCCCCTAGAGCTTAGAACTAGTTAAACCTAACTAACCTAAGGACATCACACAGATCCATGCCCGAGGCAGGATTCGAACCTGCGACCGTAGCGGTCTCGCGGTTCCAGACTGCAGTGCCTAGAACCGCACGGCCACTTCGGCCGGCGACTGTTACAAATCACAGTGTTGTTGAATAAATTCGGTTGTAAATTTCGACGAGACATCTATTATGTCTGATGACTCATAAAATAAATTGTACAGATTGTCAACAGAGAGATCGTTCCTGTCCAGATGGAATAAACAGAAATACTGGCTGCATAAGAAGCGCATAATAGTCCTCTTGACAACGGACAATGGAACCCAGAAACTCGTCATGTAAATATGTAAGTACAAGCGACCTGTTACCATCCAAACTGATCTCTAATGCCTGCATCAGAGAAAACGTATCACTCCATTGACAGAATTGATTACATAACAATAACAGGCCGAAACAAAACTACGGAATCTATCAGATTGACGAGAAATAGTTTTGGAGTCTGAGTGACTTCAGGTTAGGAGAAGCATCAGCGGGAATCAGGACGAGTGTACTGTCTCCTTCTAGAAAGCTGCATCTCTCACTCGCTGTGTACCAGAGAAAGCGACTCGGTGCAAACTGGAACAGCCGTCAAAAGCTCCATCTACAAAACAGCCGCCCATATGCTACACGACGCGCTGTTAAGTATGAAAAGTTATATCAAATAGAGCCGTGAAGTCCTGTGAACGAAATGCCAGAGAAAATTTCTGCCAATATTCTGTAGATAAATATTTTCGTTTAGGTGAAAACATTTTCAAGTCTCCGTGGCAATGATTTAATTTCATACCAGTGGTAGTCAACCTGGTCCCTACCGATGACTAGTCGGCGTTCTAACTTTCACGGTTAGCGGTGGGTGGGAGGGTTTTAAAAACATTTTCATTGGGTTTTCGTAAAATTTTGACATAAATTATTTGGTAAGTAATTATTATTACAAGAATTAGTTTGCTGCAACTCTGCTTCATAAATTTATAAAGTTACTTGCCTACTTGGTAAATCATCGGTATTATGGATCCCGTGGGCGGATAGAAACTTTTGTTGTTAACAGAGATACAAAAGTGGGCGATTGGTAAAAAAGTTTGACTACCCCCTGCTTATACCAATACGAATACCGCAATGCTGCAAGCTAGAACGGTTTCTTTGAGCAGCACAGCAGATTCACAAACACTGTTTGCATCTTTCACATGAGAGCAGTTTTGAGGCTCACAAGGTGTTACGATCTTATCTACACGACTGTGCATAGTAGATGTTAGAGAAAAGGTGCAATACAAGTGTACAGTGTAATGTGTAGAGATACGTTTGTCGCTAATAATTACACATCTGCTTTACAACAATGAATCAGCATATTTTTCGAAATTCAGCATAGCATTCAACATTTTCGGAAAATTCCCAGAACCGTTTCAACAAATCTAAGTCTTCCATTCACCAATTTTACCTGTTCACGCCATTTCATTTCGCTTTTTAGTATGTCACCACTACATATTTAAACCATTTGATTTTCTCAACATGTTTTGCACTACTCTTTTAATCGGATACCATGGTCTGTTGCTTCGTTTGAGAAGCATTGTGGCATGCTACACAATTTTCTTTTCTCAAAATATTAAAAAAAATCTCACTTACTCAAGACGTTCGCCACTAATCTTGTAATCGGATAAAAATGAGCTGCTACGAAAACGGTGGTTTCTTCGAGCACCACAGTGTGTCTAGTTAGACAAGGTGTTGCGGGAGATGGCAAACACTTTGTCTTCCTCGGAGCTATCAATCTACCCGTCTGTCAGGGGGGATACAATTGTTTGCGAAATCGGAAATACCGTGCAATTCGGCATTTGTCCTACACACAAAACACAACAAGGACTCGAAGTGGCCTGGAACCAATCGGAGATCCACATAAAGGATTTGAATCCGCTGTAGACGCTCACCCGCCAAATCACAAAGTCAATACAAAAACATAGTCCGTCGCATAACACACACACACACACACACAGTACGAGTGGTAAACAAGATATGTGAAAGCGCAAGTGGAGTGTGCTGAGTAAGAACGCAACACAGCGAGGAGACAAAAGCAGCGCCAGCGTCCTTCAGCGGTAACGGCACCCGGCGCGACCTACCTGCGACGAGTAGGGAGAAGGTTGAGCTGGCCATGTCTGCGCGGTACTGCGTGCTCCGGCGCGAGGACGGCGTGTTTTAAGGGGGAAGCCGCTTTGCAGAGCTCCGCGCCGATGACGTGGCGTCTGCTCGCTTCCCGGAACACGGGGGCGTGGCTACTCACTGGCGCCTAGCGCCACGGGAAGCATCTGCCGTTTCAGCCACTGCTTATCGCCCGATAAGTCTCCATCTTCCGTAGCAGCCCGCGTCACTGATCCGTTCTTCCCAAGTCTGAGAATCCCCGTGCGACACTGGAGTACAGAGTGTCGCGTAAAACTCTAGGGAGACTATAGTTCTTGATAGAAGCTTGCCCCTCACACATTTTAAATCTGCGTACTATACGGTACTCAGCCCAGTATTTTTAAGTGAAAAAGAAAGTAGTGCATACGAACTGTATTAATTTTTCTGAAGGCTAACATAGTGACGACTTTTCCCTACCTATGCCGGTAATATGGAAAGTACACTAATGGCCATTAAAATTGCTACATCAAGAAGAAATGCAGATGAAAAACGGGTATTCATTGGGCAAATATATTATACTATGACTGACATGTGATTACATTTTCACGCTGTTTGGGTGCATAGATCCTGAGAAATCAGTACCCAGAATAACCACCTCTGGCCGCAATAACGACCTTGATACGCCTGGGCATTGAGTCAAACCGCAGCCATGGTCTCCGAGCTGATAGTCCATGCTGCTGCAAACGTCATCGAAATGTTCATGCAGATGATTGTTGTCTTGCAAACGTTCCCATCTGTTGACTCAGGGATCGAGAAGTGGCTGCACGATCCGTTACAGCCATGCGCATAAGATGCCTGTCATCTCGGCTGTTAGTGATACGAGGCCGTTGGGATCCAGCACGGCGTTTCGTATTACCCTCCTGAACCCACTGATTCCATATTCTGCTAACAGTCATTGGATCTCAACCACCGCGAGCAGCAATGTCGCGATACGACAAACCGCAATCGCGATAGGTTAAAATCCGACCTTTATTAAAGTGGGAAACGTGATGGTACGCATTTCTCCTCCTTACACGAGGCATCACAACAACGTTTCACCAGGCAACGCCGCTCATCTGCTGTTTGTGTATGAGACATCGGTTGGAAACTTTCCTCATGTCAGCACGTTGTAGGTGTCGCCACCGGCGCCAACCTTGTGTGAATGCTCTGAAAAGCTAATCATTTGCATATCACAGCATGTTCTTCGTGTCGGTTAAATTTCGCGTCTGTAGCATGTCATCTTCGCGGTGTAGCAATTTTAATGGCCAGTGGTGTACCACTTCAACAGGACCCAATGTTTATTGTTCTGATTTCCGGATATATTCTCTAGGTATCTTGATGCTCAGACAGTACCGATTGGCTGTAGCAGAACGTTTTCAATCAGATCTTTGTATTGGCTCAAATGTAACAGAACAGAGGCGATAATTTATCCATTTTACCGGCTGTTGAACTCCTTGGCCACGCGTTGTATTATTTTAGTAATTACAATAACCAGACACTTTTTACGTATTTTTATTTACGCCAATATGCGGTTAGGGCTTTCCCCCGTCTTCAGTTGCCAGAGTACATATCTGAATATTCCGTAAGTACATCGTTAAACATAGACAACAATTTGGATGTTGCAACCTGCGAAATGTAGCAGCTAAAGAAAATTACTAATTTTGCACAAGCCAGCTGTAGCGTCCAAATTGGTTCAAATGGCTCCAAGCGCTATAGGACTTAACATCTGAGGCCATCAATCCCCTAGACTTAGAACTACTTAAACGTAAATAACCCAAGAACATCACACACGTCCATGCCCGAGACAAGATTCGAACGTGCGACCGAAGCAGCAGCGCGGTTGCGGACTGAAGCGCCTAGAACGGCTCGGCAACAGCCGTCCAAATTGCTGTCGATGTTTTAACAATATACTTACTGCAGATTCAGATATGTATTGGATTGGTAGATAAGTTCGTAGCTTTTTTCCGTAAGTTTAATAAAGACAACGGATACACATAACATCAATCATGTAATATCTTTCACCATATACCACAGGCTGCCAACGCTGGGATAACTTTTCAATGTCGCTAGCGTAGAAGTCACGTGGTTTTGTGACGAAGAACATGTCGGGCCATGTTAGGACCGCATTTTCATCCTGAAAGGAAATTCCTTGAATGTTGTTCGATAGAGAGCAAAAAAGATGAAAATCTGTGGGTGCAATATCAAGTGCAGAAGGTGGGTGCGGAAGACTTCTCATCTCAACTCCTGACTACCGTTTTTTGGAAGTCTAGCGGAACGTGGGTGGGCGTTATCGTGGAGTACCACAGCTTCACAAAGTTTTCCTGGTGGTTGTTTTTGGATTTCGTCTACAGGACGTCTCAATTGTTGACAATAAATGTCAGCAGCGGTGGTTACACCTTGGGAAAACAATTCGTAGTACATCACCAGTTCTGTCCAAGACTGGTCAACCCACTGACAATATTTTACATACCGAAGAAATAAAACTACTCGAAATGGTGTGAAACACAATGTAAGGACACAGATAGACTAAAAATACATATAAAATCTCATAGTTAAATCAAAAAGCATTCTCACACAGGAAAACAGAAACGAAACAAGTGAGGCAAGCATTGGTCTGACGAGAGAGCTAGTCAGTAATGAAATCAAAAACATAATAACACAGATGAAAGAGAACAGAAGGAACCGAAAAGATTCTATCACACTCAAAAAAACTTAGAAAGAAACTACATGAACACAATACCATCATCACGAAGGCAGATAAAGGAAACACAGTGGTTCTCACAGATAAAGAGCAATACAGCAGTAAGACACAAGAGTTCACCTCAGCAAATAAAATTATGAAATTAAATTCAGATCCAACAAACAGGTTCCAAACGAAGCTGAGAAACACTCTAAAAGACATTGATCATATAATACACAACAATGAAAAAGGAAAACTGATACAAACAAATCCCAGGGCGCCTTCCCTCTGATGCCAAGCAAAACTGCACTAGGAAGATCTCCCCTTCAGAGCTATTGTGAATTATAGAAACGCTCCCACTTACCCACTTGCAAGATACATGTTGAAAATCTTATCAGAAAACTACAAATTATAAGAAGACTGGACTATAAGAAACACCACACAACCAGACACAGCCACCCTCCTGTCGTTTGATGTAGGGAATATGTATTCCAATATACCAATAACTGAAACAATAAATATTATAGAACAAAATCTTAAGACACATTGTACACTTCCACATGAATACATCAAAGAAACAGCCAGGCTTCTAGAGCAAATAACAGAAGGGAATTATTTTCAGTTCAACAACGAATTCTATTTACAGAGTGAAGGATTACCAATGGGGCCTCCAGTTACGGTACCATACCAAACATATTTATGAACCATGTGGAACAGATTATATTTAACAAAATAGTGGGAAATAGGTACAACATCCTATACTGGATTAGATATATGGATGATATCTAGTGTCTGATAGATGAACCAAACAATAAAATTGACCAGTTACACACAGACATAAATTCTGTTCATGACAAGATACATTTTACAATAGAAAAAGAGCAAAATAGACAGCTAAATTTCTTGGACATCACCGTAAAGATTCAAAACAACGATCACACATTTGCCATATACCGAAAACCAACAACAACAGACGCAATTATACATGAGACATCACAACAACCCAATTCTCAAAAGCAGGCAGCACTTAGATACATGCTCCACAGACTAAACAGAGTACCATTAGATGCAGACAATTACAAAAAAAATTGAATACTATAATACAAATAGCCACAAACAATGGATACAAAGAGAACTTAGTAACAAAGCTGAAAGAAAATCAAGAAACAGAAAAGAACAAACGCCCAACTGTCACCAACACAAGGACAAAATCACACACAAATAAATACACAAAATACAAGAATAGAAACAACATAATGTGTGAAAGAAACAGAAAGTAAAAGATGGTACACAATGACATGCAACCACAAATACACACACAGAATATCCAATATTTTCAAAAAACAAGGCATAAAAATAGCTCACTATACCAACATCTCAACTCAGAAATATTTCCTAAAAACAACAGGAAAAACTGATCTGTATCAGATATCATGAATATACCAACTGAAATGCAATTCATGTGATGGAAGATACATAAGTCAAACCAGGAGGACATTTGGTACCAGCTAGAAAGTATATGTAAGAGCATGCAAATATTGCCCAAATCATTCAACTTTTGCAAAACACTTACAGCAACACCAACATAAAATTACAACCAGAGACACAGACATGGAAATTATAAGGATAAACAACAACAAAAAACACCTTCTCATCTTACAAGAAAACTACCACATCCAAAAAACTATAACAGAAAAGAAACAACTCACAAATTATCCGATCAACTTGGCAAACCACACACTCTTTAAACTGCCTGACCACTCAATATAACATTACAAGTACAAATATAACCACAGGCTCCATTTACCACTACCATTTCCACCCAGATTTGTGCCATAATCACTGTCCAGGCCATCCCTATCGTTCCTCCTGCCCCCCCCCCCTCCCCCCCCCGCTCACCTTGGAGAAGAAAAAACACCACCCTTTCAAGTCTCTACCTACATACAAGACAATTTCGCTATGTCTCTGTCTCTCCCACGCACGCACACACACACACACACACACACACACACATACACACACACAAAAGCGTTTCATAGGTTGGCAACACTCACAACGTGAACGAAAACAAATGAATAGGCTGTAGCAGTGATGAATGAAAAACAGTTAAGGAAGTCAATTATAAATAGTGCAGCGCAGGAAATAACGCCAAATTCCAAAAACTGTAGATGTGAAATGAAGGCAGTCGACGTCAACCACTGCTAGCAAGAGGGGAAAGTGCAGACTATGTAAAGATGCACCGTAATTAGCTTACAGACGAACTTAATAAGGAAAACGCTTTTTTTTTAACCTAAAAGAATCAAAAAATAAATTACAAACGTGTGTATCCAATTTACAGAATACCACAGAAGATGCTTTGTAAATAAAAGCGAAACGCGTCTGGTGCAATTATTTTTAATTACATTGCAGTCAGCTCAATACAGATAACCTATAATAATAAAACCTAAGTTTTTAGTTGAATTTGTGGCCTTTAGATTGGTTATTTTATTCTGTAACGGAAGTTCAGCGGATTTCTTTTAATACTCACATGGATGATTTCAAAATTTTCATTATTTAGAGTCAATTGCTACTTTTTGCACCATACAGATATAACAACCCGATAGGAACTGTTGTTGGCGGAGAATGAAATTCAGTCTGAACCAGCTTCCGAGTGAGCACTGGAGTCAGGTGCGTCACAAAATGCGATTGCTCACAGCGGCACAGAATGCTGCGTGTGCCCATTGTGGCAGACAGTGCAGAACATTAACAGAAGCTGACTGGAGGCCAGTAGTGTGGTGCTGCGAGTCGCATTTTTGCCCCTTTTTATATGATGCTGACAATGAGGAGTGTAACCGGCAGCGGCTGGAGAGTAATCAGGTTACCGTGAAAATGGACCAGGTCGTTTGTTCCAACATTCTCGGTGACCAAGTATTCCCCTTTGTTCTACTTCATCGAGATGAGTATTTTGCGGAAGCTTCCACTTCCAAGATTATACCGTCTGTGTTCATACGACTGCACACAGTACTTCTAACTAATTATTTATCTTTTACTTATCTACATCCGTACCTTATTTCCCTATCGTTCAGAGTGTATCATTTAGTTTTGCTCTGAAACGACGTCAGCATGTTATGTTTGCTTTGCTCCAAGAAAACAGCGATATCTTCAGGCAAATGCTAGAGATTCGTTTGCAGCTATTTTCCCTGTAACAATAAAATAAACGGCAATTGATAAGCACAAATGAAGAGCGCGGAAGCGGTGTCTGTATTAACAATTCCCCTGTCCATTGAGAGGTAGGCTTGCACTTCAGAATATGGCGTAAGGGCGCCGCGAAATATATGCAATGCGTCCTTGATGTGGGGCGTCCAGAAAACAAAAAACAGCTATAGGGCGTGGGCAAAAATATGGAAACAAAACACATTACCATATCCGATACGGTGCAGGAAATCCGTTGGCATTTAAAACAGCTTTCAATAGTTTCAGAATGCATAAATACAACTGCAGTATGGTTTTCAAGAGAATCTTATACCATTCTTCCCGCAAATTAGTGGAAAATCCAGGTAACGATGACGCAAATGGACAGCGATCATGCTCCATTTTTTCCAAAGTAGACCGCAAAGGCTCAATAACATTGATATTTGGCGAACGCGATGGCCAGAGGAGATGCGATAATCCGTCCTGGTGCCCACAAAACCAGTCCTGGACGATGCGACTTGTGTGAAGAGGTGTCCTGTCGTTTTGAACACAGCATCACCAATGGGGAACGAACACTGTAGCATGGGATGGACCTGGTCAGCCAAAATGGTCACACATTGCTTGATAGTAATGCCACCCATGCAATACAACAATATGGCTGACCAAACAGTCACAGAATCCCGGACATGATTCGCTCTTGGGACGTAAACTCTGCCAGAATTTGAAAACAGTGTGAAACAAAACTCATCCGACCAACACTTTCTTCCATTGCTGCAGAGTCCAGGTTTTATGGATTCGGCACCATGTTTTCCTATTGTAGGCGTCTGAATCACTGATGAGTAGTTTCAGAATTTGAGCTCGCCCCGCAATTCGCTGCTTATGGAGCTCCCTTCGTTTGTTTTAGTGCTGTCAGGATTCGCGAGTGCGACATTCAGTTCTGCTGTGACTTCTGCAGTTGTCCTCTTATTTTCTGCCTCAGTCCTCTTCAACGAAAGTCCGTGACGGTCACTCAACACGCACGTTCGTCCGCGTTGTGACTTAACAGATGATGTTTTCCTGGTTTCCCTGCATGTGCTATAAATATTCGATACTGTTCCTCTTGAAACACCAAACACTTCGCCTACTTAGAAGATGCGACAAACCCACTAAAGAGACAGCCTACATTACACTTGTCCGTCCTCTGCTGGAATACTGCTGCGCGGTGTGGGATCCTTACCAGGTTTAATTGACGGGGGACATCGAAAAAGTTACAAAGAAGGGTAGCTCGTTTCGTGTTATCGCGCAATAGGGACGAGAGTGCACTGATATGATACACGAGTTGGGGTGGCAGTCACTGAAACAAAGACGCTTTTCTTTGCGGCGAGATCTTTTTACGAAATTTCTATCACCACCTTTCTCTTCCGAATGCGAAAATATTTTGCTGACACCCACCTACGTTGGGAGAAATGATCATCATAATAAAATAAGAGAAATCAGAGCTCGAAGGGAAAGATTTAGGTGTTCCTTTTTCCCCACGCGTCATTCGAAAGTGGAATGGTAGAGAAGTAGTACGAAAATGGTTTGATGAACCCTCTGCCAGGTATTTAAGTGTGAATTGCAGAGTAACCATGTAGATGTAGCTGCAGATATACCTTGGTTACGGAAGCACTCCGCCCCCAACGAACGAGCCCCAACAATTTGTCCACAGAATACGGTACGTTCCGACACAATACACTCACAACTAAGCTCACCGCACAAAGAATTAGTCACAGCAGTGCGCACACACAGATGAATCTTTAAGGCTTTTCAGATGGCCTGCACAACAGTGCGCGCACTGCCAATACGTGAGCATTAGACAGCAGATTTATGTTTCAAGCGGACATTGTAGGTAAACATGGGTAGAAGTAAGGACACGATAGAGCGGCAAAAAGGGGAAATCGTGTTTGGACGTGCCCATGGCAATACGGTGCATGAAGTCGCTGGAATTGTTGGCGTTTCGAGGCGAACTGTTCGACGCGTTCACAAACTGTGGTGGAACACACCTGGCCACGAAACTCGACGTCAGAAATGTGGTCGAAAAAACATCCTCAAGCAGTCAATGAAGGTGCATCCCCACCTAACAGCGAGAGAACATTGTGACAGAAACTGCATCCAATGACGCAATGACCAATTGCCGTCGACCACATCGCAAGATGACATTGTTCACATAGGCACATACAGTTGCGCGTCTTCATTGGGCTAAAAATCATCGAAGGAGGTCAGCAGGTGACTGGCGGAATGTAATGAGGTCTGACCAAACACATTTCTGCTTATATGCAAATGGTTCACGTCCTCGAGTGCACCGAAGGCCAAATGGATCACTGCGTCTTTAAATGTGTTCAAGGTCATGTTCAAGCCGGGGGAGATTTTGTGTTGTTATCATGATTTTGGGTTCGCTCACTGAGGTCGCCATTAACGTAAACCAGCGTGTTTGTTTTAACTTTCTAAATGATCAGTTGTCGCCTTTCAGTCAACACCTGCATGATGAATGTACTATTCGTACCCCTATTTTTCAAGACGACAGCAGAGTTCATCGGGCTGGAAGAAGACGTGACTGGTTTTCTGAACACTCTCCCATCTTATGACATCTCGGTTGGCCTGCAAAATCATCTGACTTGAACCTCATAGAAAAACTGTGGACCATGTTGGATCAACGGGTAAAACGCCGACACCAGCATCCCCGCAATTTGATGGCATTGCGAGATCAAATCCTCAGTGAATGGATTAAGCTGGATGCGACGTACCTGCATAACCCTGTGGACTCACTTCGTAACCGAATCCAGGCGGCTGTCAAGGGCAGGGGCGGAATTACACGGTATTAAATGATGCTTGAATGATTTTTTTTTAGAGACGAATAATTTTTTGTCTGATGAGCTTACACAGAACACTACCCTGACCACGGCTGACACTCGCAACGTATTGATGTCATTGCGGATGCGCTAATCGTGGTCAAATACGACAGTACAACCTCCTGCCTTGGGTAGCACCTGCGATTACATTCAATCATGCATTTCTCATGGTGTTTCCGTATTTTTGTCCACCTTCTGTACCTGTCGCATTCAGACGAAAGAAGAATACGTCAGCAATGATACAACTGTTCAAAGATAGCATGCTATCATGAAACAACCTAAATTCAAGTGAAACCAAAAGGAAGGATTACTGTCGCTGATGGGGGAGGTGTGTACTACAAGGCTTCAAGCAGCAGCAGAAATCAAGCGGTTGATTCGTGAGAGCCGCCGTATTCTTATTTATGTTACTTGTATATTAACATTTTACTCGACACTATATAACAGCATTTCTGTTAAGAGTATCGTGCAAGTGAACATTACTTACTGAGGACTTACTTTTAAATCTGTCACTATCACAAAAGTGTCCGAATGACCAGAATTGCGTACCACTGTAGTGGGACGCGAAATTGAAGCGTCACCCATCCACCAGTGTCAGCCCATTTTGCAGGTGAATGTAAGTATAATTTAGTGTTTTGTTTATGTATTTTGAAATATTTGTAATGTTTGTGAATTATCTAAAGTTCTGTATTTATTTTTATGTTTCATGTACGCAGAGGGCGGCGCAACGAACGGAGACACCATCTTCACTGCCGGGACCAGAGAGAAAATTTCTGGTCACTATACGTCGCGGGTCGACAGCCAAAGAGCAACAGAAGATCCTGAAACCGAGTTGTTGCGTCGTGCTTCTGAAATGGTTCAAATGGCTCTGAGCGCTATGGGACTTAACTTCTGAGGTCATCAGTCTCCTAGAACTTAGAACCACTTAAACCTAACTAACCTAAAGACAGCACACACATCCATGCCCGAGGCAGGATTCGAACCTGCGACCGTAGCGGTCGCGCGGTTCCAGACTGTAGCGCCTAGAACTGCCACTCCGGCCGGCGAGCTTCTAAAAACTGAAAAAATAAGAATTTGTAATGTTTCTACAACAATGACGTCATATAAAGTTTAATCATGTTGTAAATGTTCAGTCCTATCTTGTCAAGGCTCAGGTTCACGTCTATATGTAGCATATAGGAAGATAATAAACTAGTGTATACTGCAAAAGTTTAAATACGTGTTCCGAGAATTTATTTATGAAGAATTATGTTAAAGAAGAAGTATTACTGATTTATTTGACAAGATTGTTAATTTTGGACAACGTTCATCCCGAGTTTGAGTCTTGAAAGTTTATTCAATGTGGTTTTAATATTTATTAAAGCAGATAACTTGCATTAATATAATTTCTGAGAAGAAACAAACGACATCTAAGTTGAAAAAAGTTTGCGCTAACCAATTGGACTGAGTGACATAATTCTGCGCATACGACTCAAAGGATGATGTTTTAGATACAGTTTTGTTCAAGAACTATTCAGAGACAACTTTAAAAAGAATTTAAATAATTTTGAAGTGTTTTGTAACTGACGTAGGTGACGAAGTCTGCACATGGTCATATGTCAAAAGAAAATCATTTATACAAAACTTACGTCGTTACACTACACCACCTGACTTGCATTTCCGTCCGAACAGGTACCGACCGACCACCGCGTCACCCACAGGTGTCACTGGATGGGGATATGGAGGGGCATGTGGTCAGCACACTGCTCTCCCAGCTGTATGTCAGTTTACGAGACCGGAGCCGCTACCTCTCAATCAAGTAGCTCCTCAGTTTGCCTCACTAGGGCTGAGTGCACCCCGCTTGCCAACAGCGTTCGGCAGACCGGATGGTCACCCATCCAAGTGCTAGCCCAGCGTGATAGCACTTAATTTCGGTGATCTGACGGGAACTGGTGCTACCACTGCGGCAAGGCCGTTAGCCCGACTTGCAGTTAGCCCACATAAATTCCTTGCTGGTCCTCTAATCTCGTCTCGCTGCAGGTAGTTCCGTATACAAAATAGCTATCATTATAGATCCTCAGAGAATTCTGCTGTGCATGACAATCAGAGCAAATGCAAATTAATACAAGATTGCAAATATCAGGAAATGCGTTATTAGAGATGAGACAGTTCTTAAAGCTTTTAAACTCAAATTTTGTTTCAATAAGTGACCTTTCGAAAATGTTACCACTCTCATTAGCATCTGAGGCAACTAATACTCGTAATTCTGTCACAGAAATCATTCACTAATCAGTAGCCAAAACTATTATTCTTTATTCTATTTCATTTGCCACTAAGAAATTTTGCAAGAATGTCTGGACTTCCAAAGTTTTATGATAATTCGAAGTTTTTGTCTGAACTGAGAACTGAACCGAGGCCATAGACATACCAACCTAACATCAATCCAATGGACTACCAAACATTGCACTTGGTTGTTCATGTTTTTGTCATAACGGATGATGCCTCACGTTGAATGAGAACTCTGACTCCGCAGAGGTATATTACTTCCTGTTCAGTACGGTCATTTCCTGTTTTGACCTCATTGCTATTCATTAGCGGCCTCGGTTCCCAGTGTAACTTCAGAGATGATTTTGTAATCACTGAAGTGACATCACATAATAGCCATATACACGAATTGGCAACACTGAAGGATGCGGAAGTTTCTACAGGAAGTGGGTTGACTTCAACATGAGGTGTCCTGGTGATTAATATTTTCGTGAACAGGTGTTAACGTCGCGCAGTGTAAACGCAAAACCAAGATATTGGGTGCACTCCTTTCTTTAAATTTTCAACCGCTTTCCGTTTGATATAGCTGTATAGGCCACAGTGTTGTTACCATTCCTTATGCAGCATATGACTTGAGGAATATTGAAGTATGTATCGCACAATTGCGGGAAAAATTTACTTGAAAATAAAGTTCGTGGAGAATTTGTTTGGCATGTTGTCACATATTTTGCTATAAGTAGATATAAATTTACCAACTGTCATTTTTATTTATGGTTCTAATACCTTTCTTGCGGTGTTTTATTAAATGGGGAATATCAGAAGGTTTGAGGAGCGTTACTGAAGTGTTAGAAAACAGTGTAAAACGGAAAAAGTGTTAAAATTTGTGACAATTTGTTGTCTTTATATTTAAAAGAGGCTTGGAGGCATAATTTATTTTCTTTTTATTTAAAAGAGGCTTAAAGATAGCAAAGGAAGACCGAAACATTTGTGCTTTGTATGGGATGAGAGCCAATGAAGAAATCACTTCAGAAAATAGTTTTCTCGTTTCAAGTGCAATTGTTTTGACCTGAATTATTCGCCACATTCAAGAAAACCAACGAGCTTTGATGAGTACGTTTTCCCACTTTACCACCACGAACCACGCCATTGTACTCAACAAGCGGCAAATGTGATTAACGGTGAGTATTTAAACTATATGCCATTGGGCCATGTTGACGATTAGGGTTGAAGCGCTCTATCGACGACTAGGTCACTAGAGATGAACCAGAAGCTCGAATTGGGTAGCGTGATAAAGGTTAGTGGTGGTGCACTTTCAAAGGAAAGATCCCAGCATTTTGCGTAATCACAGATAATTAAATCAGGGTGGTCTCATGGGGATTTGACAGCTATATGTTAACTTTATAAAAAGAGATAATAAACTGAGCCCTAACAAAAAGTATCTCAACCAAACAACAGTTTGAGTCCACAGACTTTAATCTTAATTTCTTCCTTATATTTACCTGCTTTATTCAAGAAACTAACGGAAAACGCTATAAAATATGCTTGCTGACACAAATGAATTACAACTTATCATGATAGTAGTATGATAAAAGACTGTCTTAGTTAAACATAAAGTATCTGTAAGACGAACACATTCAAATCGTCACTTTTGAATTCAAACTGATCAGTACTGGCCTGTGTCTTATTCAAGTACTATTACAGGACTGACATGTAACTATGGACGTGTAGCAGTGGGACTGGACACACAAAGAAAACCATTTTACAAGTTATTCAATGCCACACATACATCAGTAAAAACGTGCATTTACAAAAAAGATAAAAATTGTATCAGTATACTCAGAAAAATGTTAGTTTTAAGAAGGGTGCAATGTAGCAATTCCTTAATTTTTTCAGTTTTAGATCAAGGAGAAACTAAATCGAGGTTGTGAGAAGACTTAAGATGGAGACATTAAGATTCCGTCCTGTTTTTCGATGTTACAGCTGGAATATCAGTAGAAGAAGAAGTAAAAAGTTGACCAAGTATAAAAGACTTAAGCGAGAGTGGAAATGACAGCAGGAGACAGTACAACTTCACAAAATGATCACTTTCCCACTCAGAAAGCGTGTCATTACTGCTTGCACTCCACTCTCATTTCCATTGAGATTGATAACACACAAAAATTACGAGATTTGCTGTAGATTTTGCATGTTACAATCTACTTGGAAAGAAAATCGTAAATCTGATATCTCAAAGATATACCTTACGCTGGAATTACTCAGATTATTTAACAGAAATGACAAGAAGTATCAAGTGAATATAGCAGGATAGCTTTGTGCTACTCCAGGAAATAACTCAATCATCACATAGTTGCCAAAAGTATTCTACAATATTGCAAACTCGCAGCTATACCAGTGCTAAAAAGAATACACATTTCTACTGCTGGTATGTTTCCTGAGTTGACTCACATATGGGAAGCTCGTGCTTTAAAGGTGCGGCGGTGTCAGCTGCCCTGATATTGATGAGACTGAAATGCCTAAGCACAGACCAATAAGCTTCCTTCTAATTTCTGTAATAACAATTTGGGTCTAAAGCGTTGTTATGAATTATATCCTGATGCGCTGACTACAATCTGAACATCATAAGTAAAGAGTAGAAGGAATTATTAATGTCGCCCCCCTTTTCAGTAGATGTCGTAACTATTTTTAAAATATTAGAAGCTGAGACCTCCTGATGTGAAATCGTTTATTTCACGACCAGTTTTGCTAACAAGTAGTTGTTACCTTCAGATTCTCAGTTCGACAAATTACAGATAGAACAGTGTTAGTGTAATAATCAGCAAAATAGGTCAACTATACCAATAAATCGTATTAACTGAAAACTTATAGGACTACGCGTTAGTCTCGTCGACAGATTGAGAGCATCCTCCCACTACAATAAGACAGCTTCACACTGGTTTGTCAAATATGTAAAGCTTGCTAAATAAAACATCTGTAGCACCAATTAGGATACAGGAACAAAAACAGGTACATCAGTAAAGATGATGCATCAACGATAACTCAGGAAGACTGAGGCAACGTGTTTCAGAGCCCATGTCAAAGGGTTTGAAGCTAAGTCGTCAGCCGGTGCCACCGCACTAAGGCAGCGATCGCTTTTGTAGTTGTTATGCTACGTTATGCGACTACGTTGTATCTAAACATGTATTCGGTACTAAGAAACGTTCATATCTTTCGATTTTCTAGCTGTTAATTACGTAACGCAATAATTTCTTTTGCTCTAGTTGTAGGCCTACCAATATGTGTATCTATACGTTTATGACCTTATACCCGTTTGTGGACAAACTACATTTTGAGCTATGCCAGTGTTTGTCTTTCAGTTGGAACTCTGTTCATGTCTGCAGGTTTTTGTCACTCGTTCTTTTACGTTTGTTTTCTACTTCCCCCTCCCTACGTTGTTGGATTTCCAGGTTATTTACCATACAAAGTACCACCTGTAATTATGAATCCAGCCTTATGCAGTTCTTTTGTTAATTTGCACTTTGTAGCTGTTATACTACGTTATATGCCTATGTTTATATGCTTCCATTTACTACCCGTCAGTAGCATAACATAATAATCTCCTTTGCTTTAAGTATGAAGCTGTTGTCATGTACAAGTAATACTTATACATAGTAATCAAAGATATTCGACCCTACGCCTCGTTACGTATTTGTTTTGTGCTGCGAGCCGTATCAGAGTCTATTGTCCAGTTCCTGTATATAGTTTTCGTGTATAACGTGGTTTAAAAAAAAAATTATCTATATAGTTAGATCGCCCCAACAATATGTTTGAACTATGTAGCTACTTTTGTTTTTCTTTTTATAACCTCATTCATCGAAAGATATTCGTCTTTTCAGCATCACCAGCCATTATACAATAAACATCATGAATGAATAATTTTTCTTTTGAGTATTCTAGACTTAAAACCAGTTTCCTTAGGTATGCTTTCATTGACTCAAGCTTTAATATAGACGAACACAAATTAAAGTACAACACGGTACTGGTTACCAAATGCGAATATCTTCAAAGCAATTTCATAAGCTGTGATTAAAAGTTTCAAACCAAGAAAGAAAACTGTGTGATGACCGCAGTGAAACAAAAGAGCCATGAAGAACATGAAACAAGCGAAACAGTGCGGAGCATATTCGATTCTAGCTTCTGCTAGCATGAAAGGAGGGTAAGTTGTGATCAGGACGTGGACCAAGGAACACAAAATCCTGACAATAACATCCAGAATATTTCAACCTTAAGCAAAACTGTCATACAGTCTACACATAAGACAAAAGTACGAAAAGTACCATTCGTACTGATTACAACATAATTGCAGGTAAGGCTGTATCGATGAAAGCAGTTAACGAGTTTTCAGATTTTAGAACACTTAAAACAAAGGGAAGCCAAAATAACAGGAAAAGTTTCCCCTAGATGAGTGTGGACGAAATTTCCATGCTGCTCCTCTCAGTGGACGCATTTTGCTCGTAGTTTAGTTTCTATTTGTTTTATACTCACGGCACCTCTAAGGGAATAATCACGTAAGAGTTATTGATGCGTGGTTGTTGGATTGTTAAGACAGACTGATAATCACGTAGCATGGTATTTGCAGCTCAGTCAGAATCAGTGAACAACATTAATTTTAATTTCATTCCATCTAGGAGACTATTGTAAGGGCTAAAATAACGTCTTCAACATTGGTTCCTCGCACATCAAGTTGTCTCCTGATATTATTACTCAACGACTGTCGCTTGATGGAAAAAAGTGGGGATCACACAAATACAGCAAAACCAGAACGACATATAAACATGGAGACTAGACATGCGCTTGCAACTACTATGGATTGACTTGAAGAAATCGTTAAAAAGACGAAAACTGGTAAACCTAAACTTGATCCAATGTGAGTAACTGTTCCCGTAGGTAATCGCTTATTTAAATCTACCCTAACGGCGAACAAATGTCAAATATGTTTCAGTGATGGTCTCTTTGAGTCGTTTTAGACACACAACTCGTCGTCGTAATGGGATGCCATCATAGGATAAATTTATCGGAAGACCGAATCAGTCCCCTTCACTTTAGTTTTAAGGAAATAATTCAGATTAGGCGCACCGGATTCGGCTTGATTCTCGAGAAGAAGATAACAAACTCACCAGTTATGTACCACTATCATCTCTGAACGAGTTAAAGCACCTTCAGATAAGTTGCAAATTCCTACTGCTGAACCGGAAACACGCACTACTTCCAGTCTCCATCAACACTCGAATTATCACCCTACAGTTTCATCGGAAAGCTCAGGTAAGATATACACTCCTGGAAATTGAAATAAGAACACCGTGAATTCATTGTCCCAGGAAGGGGAAACTTTATTGACACATTCCTGGGGTCAGATACATCACATGATCACACTGACAGAACCACAGGCACATAGACACAGGCAACAGAGCATGCACAATGTCGGCACTAGTACAGTGTATATCCACCTTTCGCAGCAATGCAGGCTGCTATTCTCCCATGGAGACGATCGTAGAGATGCTGGATGTAGTCCTGTGGAACGGCTTGCCATGCCATTTCCACCTGGCGCCTCAGTTGGACCAGCGTTCGTGCTGGACGTGCAGACCGCGTGAGACGACGCTTCATCCAGTCCCAAACATGCTCAATGGGGGACAGATCCGGAGATCTTGCTGGCCAGGGTAGTTGACTTACACCTTCTAGAGCACGTTGGGTGGCACGAGATACATGCGGACGTGCATTGTCCTGTTGGAACAGCAAGTTCCCTTGCCGGTCTAGGAATGGTAGAACGATGGGTTCGATGACGGTTTGGATGTACCGTGCACTATTCAGTGTCCCCTCGACGATCATCAGTGGTGTACGGCCAGTGTAGGAGATCGCTCCCCACACCATGATGCCGGGTGTTGGCCCTGTGTGCCTCGGTCGTATGCAGTCCTGATTGTGGCGCTCACCTGCACGGCGCCAAACACGCATACGACCATCATTGGCACCAAGGCAGAAGCGACTCTCATCGCTGAAGACGACACGTCTCCATTCGTCCCTCCATTCACGCCTGTCGCGACACCACTGGAGGCGGGCTGCACGATGTTGGGGCGTGAGCGGAAGACGGCCTAACGGTGTGCGGGACCGTAGCCCAGCTTCATGGAGACGGTTGCGAATGGTCCTCGCCGATACCCCAGGAGCAACAGTGTCCCTAATTTGCTGGGAAGTGGCGGTGCGGTCCCCTACGGCACTGGGTAGGATCCTACGGTCTTGGTGTGCATCCGTGCGTCGCTGCGGTCCGGTCCCAGGTCGACGGGCACGTGCACCTTCCGCCGACCACTGGCGACAACATCGATGTACTGTGGAGACCTCACGCCCCAGGTGATGAGCAATTCGGCGGTACGTCCACCCGGCCTCCCGCATGCCCACTATACGCCCTCGCTCAAAGTCCGTCAACTGCACATACGGTTCACGTCCACGCTCTCGCGGCATGCTACCAGTGTTAAAGACTGCGATGGAGCTCCGTATGCCACGGCAAACTGGCTGACACTGACGGCGGCGGTGCACAAATGCTGCGCAGCTAGCGCCATTCGACGGCCAACACCGCGGTTCCTGGTGTGTCCGCTGTGCCGTGCGTGTGATCATTGCTTGTACAGCCCTCTCGCAGTGTCCGGAGCAAGTATGGTGGGTCTGACACACCGGTGTCAATGTGTTCTTTTTTCCATTTCCAGGAGTGTATTAATGCAGTCTGTGTGGTGTTGTCATGAAGAATTAAAACCAAGATTCTGCCTACAAAACAAAGATAAATCTTGGCTAGAGTCATGAGCAATGTATCGCTTCTGGTGCATTGAATTAATCTTTCATCGCTGTCGTCTGAGTTTGTGACAAGTATACGTTTGACTGCAGTAAGGTGTTTTACAATTTCTACTGCCTAACGAACGAATAGTTAAAGTTCTGCGTATCACCTTTGTAATGATGCTAACTGGTTGGGGTTAATTTCTGGGAAATTGCAAATAAATGCCCATGATGCCTTTGCGGTGGAATAGTGGTAGCAAATAAAGTTATACTTGTTCTGCATAGTTGCAGTATGTAATTGTACTGTAGTTTAATTAAATGCATACTTTCAGATCAAAGCTGTAGTTTCTCATGAAATAAGTAATTTCTGCAAATTATATTACACAGCACAGCCGGCTTCATATTTTATCTCATCTGTTGTAGTGCCGTTTTAGCAAGCGTAGTGATTTGTTTGTGCATCTCGTTATGTAAATAATAGCCTTATATGCCATATTTCTTATTAGACATTGCTCAGGCTGCAATTAAATGATGTACTGCTGTTTATGAAATACATCTGACGGTCAAATTGAAACAAACTAGTTCTGAATTCATGAACTGCTAATGACACGAAAAGAATCACAAATTTCATTGTTTTAGTAATTACAATAACCCAGTAGATAATAGCATAATAAACAGTATCGTCCGCTATGCAGTGGGAATGGCTGCCACTACACAGATTCTATATGCTACAATTAGTTAAGCAAGTAGCTCGCTGCTGTCCTACTTCAACCAGCCTGAAATACCAGCGTTTGAATAAACAGGTGCTAACCCTGATTCGCATATATTTGATATGGACATTTGCTGCCAGAAAACAACGACTAGGGAACGGACGGCAAGTGTGACGGGCCAAAATTAAAATATTATGAGACATAAGTAAAGTATCGCACAACTTTACAGGCAGATAAACGATAAGTTGAATATTTATGAGCCGGACGGAGTGGCCGAGCGATTCTAGGCGCTACAGTCTGGAACCGCGCGACCGCTACGGTCGCAGGTTCGAATCCTGCCTCGGGCATGGATGTGTGTGATGTCCTTAGATTAGTTAGGTTTAAGTAGTTCTAAGTTCTAGGGGACTGATGACCTTAGAAGTTAAGTCCCATAGTGCTCAGAGCCATTTGAACCAATATTGATGAAAATTTTACTGTCTAAATGATATGAATTATGATCTTTATATATTGTGAATTAAAGTGAGGATTTTTGTCACAACGTTACAGAAGTTTGCGTCGCAAGAAGAAGCTCAGCTCGTAGCATGCCTCAACTGAGAAAAGCTGAAGTACGCGCGCCGTTGATGCTACAGAATGTCCACGGCACCCAGGCTGCCCGCTGCTGCACACACAGACGGACGCAAAATACAGTCTAGCATCGTTAAAAAGTTCAAGGACCACTGTCCTTTTGTCTTTTTATAATTCCCACTTATGTTGGGTCTGTTGACATGTCATGTAACACACAAGCACTCAAAGTGTTTTCAAATCTGTATCTCTCTCCATCACGAACAAAACTGCACAACACACGACAAGTTTTTGTAACATCTGCAGCAAATTCTAGAGATACATTCGAAGGGCGATCAGAAATTCTGCGCTCTGTGGGCCTTCTTAAATTTAAGAGCTTTTACGTAGTTTTTATGGTTTCTTAGTTATGTATAAGTAATAATGGTTAATGCTCAGGCACAGTGGCTAAGATTACGAAAGAGCAAGAACAAACTAAACCGTAGAGACATAACGTGACGTGATGTTTTTTCACAACTGATATATAAATGGCGACACAAAGTAGACCCTTGCATTAGCATTTGCATTCTCGAAACTTCCTGGTAGATTAAAAATCCGTGCTGCACGGAGACTCGAACTCGGGACCTTTGCCTTTCGCGGGCAAGTGCTCTACCATCCTTTTTTTTCGTAATTGATCGTTGTATTTGTTCGGGGTGGACGTCCTATGACACTTATTGAAGTTCATCCTTGATAGATTAACTCAGTTTTTTTTAAATTTATTTCAGAGGGCTACAATCCCTCTCACCGAACACGCTGAGCTACCGTGCCGACGATCATCTGAGCTACCCAAGCACGACTCACGCCCCGTCCTCACAGCTTCATATCTGCCAGTACCTCGTCTCCTACCTTCCAAACTTCAGAGAAGCTCTCCTGGCCGGCCAGTGTGGACGAGCGGTTCTAGGCGCTTCAGTCTGGAACCACGCGACCGCTACGGTCGCAGGTTCGAATCCTGCCTCGGGCAGGATGTCCTTAGGTTAGTTAGGCTTAAGTAGTTCTAAGTTCTAGTGGACTGATGACCTCAGATGTTAAGTCCCATAGTGCTCAGAGCCATTTGAAGCTCTCCTGCGAACACAGTTTTAATCTTCCAGGAAGTTTCATATCAGCGCACACTCGGTTGCAGAGTGAAAATTTCATTTTTGATTCGCATTCTCACTTGCATTCTCATTACATTCACTGGCTGATTTGAATCTGATTGCTGTTCATTGCTGAATTAGTGTAAGTGTACGTTGAAAATATAATTTGAAAGCAAACTATTCTTCAAAGTCGTGTGTATTATTGATGCAATGCGAGTCACAAATTAATTTCAAAAATATGATGAGTCATGTGGCATGTGTTAAAGACAAGGCTGTTACGGGAGAGTTTTGAGTCCGATTCACCGACATTTAGTCATACGGCATATTTAAAAATGCAATCAGCAACTTTCGACATTGCGTTAAAAAAGTCCGATGATTTTCCTGATAGGTGACACGGTCATATATATTCAGCGATCTTGCTCAAAACCCACATCTCATAGAGAATTTTGGCTTCGAGTGGACCTATTTTGTGAAAGACATTCTTTGTTATAAATTACGAAATGTGAATATATTTAATTTCATTAGCGTTTCATACGAAAGAAAATTTTCTTGATAACCAATTATGAACCAAATACACATTTCGATCGCTTCGTGTAGGAATTCATTGTTGCAGCTAAAAAAAATTAATCATAATCTTCCGCTACGTACAATATTTGATCGTGAGTAGTAAAATTTAAAAAAATAATTTTTTTTATTTTTTGATTTAGTTAGAACTCTTTAGCAAGAATGCGAAAAATATGATCAATCTAGGCGTATAGAGAACTTACCTGAAAACTCTTTAGAAAGATATTGTCTCCGTATTAAAGCAGCAAGAAAGAAGACATACCGAAAGCTGTATCACCAACGATTACAAGAGGAAAGTGATCACTGTCTTCATACAACTGCCTGCTTTGAGGATATTGAGTTTCATTGTCAATTAACTTCTTATGAAACAATCAACTCACAACACAGATTAATCTGGCTCTCTTTTATTTCCTTTAAAGTCAATAAGCATCAGTCTTTGGTGGGAACCACACACAGCCAGCAACAACATCGAGAAAATATCTTTCTTGTTGTAATGAAGCGACACACAGTAAGCTACCTTGGTCACTCTTGTACGTTTACCATTTGTAGCCGCCACAGAGTTGCGTAAACTGGCTGACTATTTAGTAAATCTTGGAGAAATAGTTCCACCTTGGATTTGCTTTTAACAACCAAGCGGACGCATCGTTTTCCAGAACAAGAGCGGGCGCGCGGCGTACTCTTTGTACACATGTAATGAATAGCTTTCATTATATTACGAAGGTAAACATGTATGAGCAAAAACCCAAGTGTCATCATAGTTTAATTGAACAACGATAAAATAAATTTACATTTTACGACCTAAATCACTGTTTAATTAAACAATAATAAAATAAATTCGTTACACAGTTCTATCGCTGCGTACAAGTGCCACCCCACACTATTGACCCACTCGAAGCATTAAACAGCACAGTTACATAAGATCCCTGCCAACCATTTCTAGGCGCTACAGTCTGGAACCGCCTCGGGCATGGATGTGTGCGATGTCCTTAGGTTAGTTAGGTTTAAGTGGTTCTAAGTTCTAGGGGACTGATGACCTCAGAAGTTAAGTCCCATAGTGCTCAGAGCCATTTGAACCAACCATTTCTTTGATAACTAATTGCCTCGTACGTAACTGCCTTCCTGAGGATTGTGCTGCTAGCTTGGAATCTGTGTTATTTTCTTGCATGGATAATGAAATATTGCTCACCTAGCTCGCAATTTATTTTATATTACTGCTGCTCACTTAAACCTATGAAACACCACTCATCACTGTGTTAGCTGAAGCAGTAGTGAAGGAACACGTACGTGCTCACAATAATTGAAAACAACAATGGAATGGTACAAAACGATGATTTTGTGACTGGCGCACTTTATACAGAAGCTCGAGGTTAGAATTACCTCTTTTTGATTTTCTTATACAATAACAGAAGTGCAAGAGAGGTATCCTGCTCATCAGACTCCATGACAGAACCGAAACCCTGCAGCGTGGCAGGAGCAGATCAAAGCGGCAACAAAGCAGTAGCTTCGCGTGAGAGGACTCGGTGCGCCTCAGAGAGACACCTCTCGGTGGTTCGTGGGAAGGTGTCCCATAATTGAAGGGAAAACGCTTCCCTCGAGGCCACTCCTGCAAAAAGGTCGAGTTCTTACGCTCTGTACCCGACAAACTCACAGTTGTATTGTACAGTGTGTCCTATTTACCTTCTCTAGCTCAAATAACCTGTCCAGAAGCAACATCATAAATGCATCAAGCAAATGGCGTTTAGCTACCAGGGGGACATTTACCAGTAGGTTTGCTTTTTTGTATCTTCTTACGCTACGAGCATATGAACTTTTTATTCTGAAATCTACTGAATCTCCTGGAGACCTGTTCAAGAACTTGTCGCAGTGTACCATTCACGTGGACTTGTAGTTGTTAATAACGTAACACAGAACTGGCTTTCACTCTTGTGTGCTATCACACCGTGCAGGTACGCGGAGTAACGGAACTTGTCCACTTGCTGGAGGTGACAGTAAACAATTAGAAACACAAGGTAAAAAGCACATCGGTGATTCAGGCAGCCGCTTTCACGTGAAGGTTTGTGTGAGTAATCACGCACTGCCTTTACTGTACACAATATATTGTTTAAAAGTACTATAGTAAGGTACTATGTGTTGTTGTTGTTGTCTTCAGTCCTGAGACTGGTTTGATGCAGCTCTCCATGCTACTCTATCCTGTGCAAGCTGCTTCATCTCCCAGTACCTACTGCAACCTACATCCTTCTGAATTTGCTTAGTGTAGTCATCTCTTGGCCTCCCTCCACGATTTTTACTCTCCACGCTGCCCTCCAGTACTAAATTGGTGATCCCTTTATGCGTCAGAACATGTCCTACCAACCGGTCCCTTCTTCTAGTCAAGTTGTGCCACAAACGTCTCTTCTCCCCAATCCTATTCAATATCTCCTCATTAGTTATGTGATCTACCCATCAAATCTTCAGCATTCTTCTGTAGCACCACATTTCGAAAGCTTCTATTCTCTTCTTGTCCAAACTATTTATCGTCCATGTTTCACTTCCATACATGGCTACACTCCATACAAATACTTTCAGAAACGACTTCCTCACACTTAAATCTATACTCGATGTTAACAAATTTCTCTTCTTCAGAAACGGTTTCCTTGCCATTGCCAGTCTACATTTTATATCCTCTCTACTTCGACCATCATCAGTTATTTTGCTCCCCAAATAGCAAAACTCCTTTACTACTTTAAGTGTCTCATTTCCTAATCTAATATCCTCAGCATCTTCCGACTTAATTCGACTACATTCCATTATCCTCGTTTTGCTTTTGTTGATATTCATCTTATATCCTCCTTTCAAGGCACTGTCCATTCCGTTCAACCACTCTTCCAGGTCCTTTACTGTCTCTGACAGAATACAATGTCATCGGCGAACCTTAAAGTTTTTATTTCTTCTCCATGGATTTTAATACCTACTCCGAATTTTTCTCTTGTTTGCTTTACTGCTTGCTCAATATACAGATTGAATAACATCGGGGAGAGGCTACAACCCTGTCTTACTCCCTTCCCAACCACTGCTTCCCTTTCATGCCCC
Source organism: Schistocerca piceifrons (assembly GCF_021461385.2). Taxonomy (NCBI): domain Eukaryota; kingdom Metazoa; phylum Arthropoda; class Insecta; order Orthoptera; family Acrididae; genus Schistocerca; species Schistocerca piceifrons. The sequence continues at coordinate 547,392,404 of NC_060138.1, read as the reverse complement.
TCGACTCTTTTAACTACCATCTAGTTTCTGTACAAATTGTAAATAGCCTTTCTCTCCCTGTATTTTACCCCTGCCACCTTCAGAATTTGAAAGAGAGTATTCCAGTCAACATTGTCAAAAGCTTTCTCTAAGTCTACAAATGCTAGAAACGTAGGTTTGCCTTTCCTTAGTCTATCTTCGAAGATAAGATGGTACTATGTGTAGTCGAATAATAAATAAGAAAACATTATTGCAGTTACTGTGCTGAGATGAGTAACATTTTTACCTCCTCTACGTTGATGCACATTGTACTCGCACGAATCTTCAACTGACGCCGTTGGACTGTATGAATGTTGTCCATATCCCTTGTGTTTCTAGATGTTTACTGTCAACTCCAGCAAGTGGATGACTTACAAGGTTTGGACATAAATGCGGAAGCACAACGATGAATGCATGCTTCAGCATAAAAACAGGCGTTAGCCAAGCGTGCAGGTTGGGCTGCTGTATTCGAACACAAAAGGCACGTGCGCAGTCTTCAGTTCTTTGAAAGTGCCATTTGTGGCCAGAACAGTGTCCTCTGTAATTGTGAGTGCAATACGTCGGAGCTCAGTGAATTCGAACATGGGCAAATCGTAGGTGCTTGTATGATGTGTGATAACGTAACCAAGGGAACCGAAGTGTTCAAGGAGTACTGCATCGAAAAAGTACACAGCATACAGGTAAAGAGGTAGAACACCATCTGCAAGTCACAATGCGGGCGAAAGTGTATGCTGAGTGACGGTCATTGAACAGGATTGAGACACTAACCGCAAAAGTAACTTCAGAACTGTATGTCATACTCGCGAACTCAATCTGATACAGCATAAAGTCAAGCGCCCGCACGTCATTTGGGAACGAAAGAGAAGAGATGGCTGTGAAAAGACGTCAGCCAATAGTACGCTGACCGACCCCTCTCCGGGACGACAACGCGACAGCAGCGGCACCTGTGTGAAGAGGACATAAGCGCCGCGACACACTGGCGATGAGTCAGTTGAATAACAGCTTCAAGATTAGGCACTGGTATAGCAGCGTGAACGCTAGTTACTTCGCTTGTTCTGCCTATGTAGCAGTCTTGTGATAGTTTATACTAAAGAAGATTGCTTATTTTTGTATTTCGCCCTTTGCTTGCAACACTTCTGTGTAACTGTCAAAGTTAAGTATTGTCATTTACTTCTTTGTAATAAAACTCATTAATACGATTTGTTTGAATGTTTGTCTAGCGAAACTAGTAAGCAAACTTCCTAGACATCATATATTTGACGACGAGCGTGGAGACATAATGCAGCCTCCACCAAAACAACTCGAAGAGAGCTCCATAAGCAGAGAACTGCAGCGCGTGCCGGATTTCCAAAACGAGACATCAGTGGCGCAAATGCCCCTAACAGGAAAATGTTGTGCCAAACCCATTAAACCAGGGCTACGGAGCAATGCAAGAACGTTATTTGGTAGGATCAGTCTTAATTTACACCGTTTCCAACTTCTGGCCAAGTGTACGTCCCAGGGGTGACGTATACAGTGGAGAAGGGCGGGGTTGGGGATTTGGGCAGCCATATCGCAGCATTTCATGGGCCCCACGGCTACTCTGCAAATTCGCATTACTACCAAGGATTATGAGACCATTTTCGCTTATCAATCCATCCAACAGTACAATTTTTGTTCCTGAATGGTGATTCTGTGTTCCAAGAGGACAGAGCTCCTGTTCATACAGCCTGCATCGTCCAGCACTGGTTTTAGGAGCATGAGGATGAATTGTCACATCTCCCCTGTCCACCACAGTCACAGATATCGACATTATTGAGCCTTTGTGGTCTACTGCGGAAAGAAGGGCACGTGATCCCTATCCACTTCTATCATCATTATCTTAACTTGCCACTATTCTGCAGGAAGACTGGCATAAGAATCCCTTGATAACCGTAAAGACCTGTATTTATTCATTCCGAGGTGACTAGAAGCTGTTTTGAATGCCAACGGGTTTTCCACACCACATTTGGCATGGCAACATATTGCGTTTGAGTTGTTTCCCTGTTTTCGTCCAATCCCTGGATGCTAGGCTGGGTACATGCACTGGGGCTAGTATATGACAGTCAAAGTCAATTTGTGTTACTTTTTTAGCAGCACAGTGATAAGTTTTTGAACAAGTCTTGAGGAGAGCGAGTGATTAACAATAAAAACTGTAGTGTGCTATTTAAAAAAGACGTAACGGACTAAATTACAAGAAAGGGAATGAAGCTGGCTAATGTCCCTCTGATAGCCAAAGAACATTTCCTTTATGCTCTTTTTCTGCGCCTAGACAAAAAGTTATTTGGCTTTATTCATGGTAAATGAGACGCCTGTATATTACAAAGAAAACTATTTTATTTGAAAGGAAGAATTATTTATTGTGTGGAAAAAAGCGATTTTGTTGTTCGTAATTCCTTTTTCGTTGCTTGAAATTGTCAAAGAAGACGTTGTTCTATGGTAGGATATGTTTGATTTAAGAAGGGAGAAGACTTACGTTCATTGAAAAGATCTGCCGGCCGGGATGGTCGAGCGGTTCTACAGTCTGGAACCGCGCGACGGTCGCAGGTTCGAATCCTGCCTCGGGCATGGATGTGTGTGATGTCCTTAGGTTAGTTAGGTTTAAGTAGTTCTAAGTTCTAGGGGACTGATGACCTCAGATGTTAAGTCCCATAGTGCTCAGAGCCATTTGAACCAATGCTATTATTTGAAGATCTCGACGATTCTGTGGATAGCATGTACAATTTGAACCGCGTACATTAGTACTCGATACGCTTGCAGTTTCGTAAATGTCCTTGGACTTCTGTGAATCACACCACAAATACGGCTCGTGTGTCGCCGGGAAGTGACTCAAAGTCCCACTTCCGACCGCCGCACTGCACCGATTCACTGATGACGCTCCCTATTACCACTGAGTGATAATGCGGTAAATTACATAACGCGCGGTCTCAGTGCGATCCATTACTGACACGTTGTTGAAAGTAATTTTAATACAATGAAAATATTCACCTACCAATATATTTAGTGCATTAAACCCTCTGGCTCCATTCTCGGAGCTTCTTTCCCTGTGTCAAGACATTTTTGCTTGCTTTCTTTACCATGTTTATCCATGTTCCGAAACTTTTGTTAGATCAGTTTCTGAGAGCTTTGAATGGTACTTAAATCTGCAGCTGGAAGCAGACTTATTGCTGTATTTACAAAACCGGCCTGTTGTTAGAATGTTGGTGACATTTCAAAATTGTACACAACCCCCACCCCCTTCCCCCCTCAGGCAGTGGTTGTCTAAGTCATCCAAACAAGCTTAAACATCCACTGATAGCTTAATTTGCTGACAAATGCCCCATTCTCTTGTACTATGATTTACTCCCTTCCTTGTTTCATTAATAAGCAATCCTTTGGTTACACGATAAATCAGTCAAATCTATAGGCCGAAAATTCAACTAAATACCTAAGAATTACAATTACGAACAACTTAAATTGGAAGAAACACATAGAAAATGTTGTAGGGAGGGCTAACCAAATTCTGCGTTTTATTGGAGGGACACTAACAAAATGCAACAGATCTACGAAGGAGACTGCCTACACTACGCTTCGCCAAACGACGTGTTTGGATCTGGTTCTAAAGCGTTCTCTTATAGCCTAATCATAAGGTAACTGCTAGAGTCCTTGCCGGGCACAAATTTTCATTGTTGACATTCCATTATACAGCTGATGGTTGTCCATATTCGGAACTGTGTATACACTTCATTAATTAACATGGAGTTAAACCAAACTAAAACGGCGCTAGACAATGACTTACTGTAGTGGTGAGATAATCTCGGAAAAGTAATTGACCTGCACACTGTGATGCTACAGTAGAAGATGAAAAATAGTAGTCCTATAATATATGAGGAAAGGTATGGTGATGATCTAAATCACACAGGTACGTCACCTCACCCTGTATTATGTGAGTTGCGGGCAGCACAACAATCGTCATCTCTTCTATTGGATGAAAGTTTACTCAAGCATACACAAATTCAAATGTTCACTCTGGATAAAAAATTATTCATCCCATTGTCTTCAGTAAGTCATTTAAAGGTGCACTGCGAAGGTCGTGGACTGATCAATAAAGAATTCACTTCATCACTGATTTCATTGTGAGGGAAGCCACACATTTGACCCCTGAGACTGCAAAGAACTGTCAACACTGTCCACAATTTGAGCGATCCTTCTCAGCAAAGTACTGGTCTTGGTGTGTCCAGGAAAGAATTCGAAATGATGCCTTTAATCAAGAACGGTTCAATAGTAAACGGAGCACTCTTTGCAATATTTTGAAATGTAGTTCGATAAAACAAGATATTAGGATGTGGCCATATCTAATCGGGACATTCTAAGAATATTAAAAGCTAAACTGAGACTGGATCATAGGGATAAACTGGCCCATGTATATGAAATTGATCTAGAACATTTTATATCTTTGCTGAGCTGACATATGTTATACAAAAATATTCGAAATCGAGTAATTATAACAGTGATAGTGCGGCATGATCCCCTCTCTTCTGCATCCTTTGGTACTACCACGGCAGGATGCATCACATGGCGCAGCAGGGGCCACCTCCCGTGCCTAATGCACAGCAGATTGATCGCAGTCGACCAAACGCAAATAAAAACAAACTAAATGATGACCACTATCATTCAGGTTGTTATGGTAATGATAATGGTCACTGGACAGACCATAATAACAACTACAAAAACAACAGTTGAAATTCCCAAATTGGATATCGCAACCAACCGCTCACGAATAACAACAATGACATTCATGAAGTTCCCATACAAATATTTCTTTTGAAGGTGATTGGCAGACACAAAACCCCGTTGGGACACGACCGAAATGACAGCAGTCCACTAGTTCAGAGTCAATGGACTAATCTTGGCCGCACTGTGCCCTCAAATGTTGGCCATGGAGTGTGGATCGGGCGCAATGCAGATAATAGAGTGAATGTTACGTTACAAAGATGGCACACACATTAGAGAGGAACAATGCACAGACCATTTTAAATGTCATTTGCAGATTGAATAGCTTGTCCGAGCCACTGTACATGCTACAGTAGAAAAGATACTGACAGCGACTGTAACAGTCACAGGTGCTGTGACGAGGGTTATGTCAATCAGGTTGTTGAGGGGGGACGTTGATGAAATTTACCAAAAATGTCAATATTCGATTTATTTTGTTCCCAAAGTTTTAATGTTGAAATCGCATCCGAAGTGCCTGAAAATTAATTAAAAGTGTTACGCGTAATCTGTGCCACATTAGCTGGTGTAAATATCTACAAGCTCAGAGGGATAACAACCCCTACATTCACGAGGAGAGGCTTCCAAAATGTATCCTGGATTTTGTCAAGCCCACTTACAGGTTTCTGGCCGATCCTGCACTTCTCAAAACTTGTGTTCATGCAAAACCCAAAATCCAAATGAGTCTCTAAATTCACTCATATGGAAACGATGCCCTAACACCACATTTGCTTCTGCTACAGTTGTCAGAATTGCAACTTCTGATGTAGTTATTGTATTTTATGATGGGAACGTCGGGAGGATGCAGTATTAGAAAGAATGGGCTTCAACATAGGAAACTTTACTCAAGACGTCCTGAGAAAAGTAGATTTACAGCGTGTCTCTGCAGCTGAAAAGTCAGTTGAAGACCTGGTAAAGGAAAGAAGACAGACAACAAGAAACCAGAAGAGAAGCCTTGAAGGGAAAGACGACCCAGAGTACAAATGTGGTGCCTTCTGAAGAAGTGACAAAAGGAAAAAAGTTAGGTTGAACTTCAAATTGCGTTTCCTGAAAAGTTTGTTTTTTCGTTTATCTACCTTTTCCCCAGATTCTACGAATGCTAGAATTATGAAATTTTTCACACATATTTCTGTAAACGTAATAAACGTTGACTCAAGAGCAAATTTTGAAGTTCTGATTGCAAGCTGAGATATGGGTCAAAGTGCTTGGAATTTTGCACGAATTTAAAATTGTACTTGTGGAATTAAAATTTAAAAAATGTAAAAATTCTCCTATTTGACCTATTCCAAAAACCTCATGAGAAAATTTTACAACATATAAAGAGATGAAACAGAGAAATTTTTGTAGAAATCTCTTGAATACTTTCTGAGAAAGAGAAACATACATTATTTTTTGAAAATAAAACTTCAAATTTCATTAAAAAAAAGTTGAATATACATAATCAAAGCGTTTTATATGTAAATGTGTTACTTTCATATAAAGCGTGGTACAAAATTTCATTGCCATATCTCCAAAACTGTGGATTTGGTGCATTTTTGAAAGAGTGTGTGTTTTTCATCAATGTCCCCCCTTAAATACGATTCGTGAGATTGCTGAAGTAACCATGAATCCAGTACAAAACTGTAAGATTATAGGAGCTATTCGTGTTGAATCACGCTATGTCAGGATACAAATGCAGGTGGAAATTAAAATACGAAATGGAGTGATAAAGTGCCATTCCTTGTTGAAAATGAATTGGTAGCAGAATTAATTGTTGGCATTGATTTCCTATGAGAGCTACATGCAATAATCGACTTCTTTTTCAATGCTTTTCAAACATCGATAACTAAAAGGCTGTGGTGGACTTAATAAAAACAGAAACAGAGCGTGGTAAATACTGCCAAGGCTTAAGAGTAAAGTTAATTGAGACAAAGACAACATACACCAGTGGTACATCATTGCTCTGCAGTGAGGCTGAAAAGAAAATCAATTAAAAGATAAGATTGTAGAGTATATTACTATTGACTCATTGCAACAAGCAGAATTAAAAGAATTACCGTTTAAAGTGTGTACTATTAAAGAATGAAAGCAGCATTCCTTTGAATATTTAGCCAATAGGAATTGAGGATGCTTATCGCCAGGTAGACAGGTTCGTACCTGCATGCAGAGGCGCGAGCAAGCCAGAGCAGGCCTGCTATCATACCGTACCATCATTTCAGCGGCAGTGGAAGTCCTGTGATCAAAAGAAAAGCAATTCCGTCCACCACTTTGCGACTCACAGTTAATGGCAGCACTATCACGGCCATGTTCTTATACACTGATTAGCCAAAACATTATTACCGCTGCATACCGTGACGTTAGATTCTGCCTGGTGACTTTGAGGGGACGTCACGAGATAACAAATGTACATAAGCGGAGCAGACATGGACGAGGGATCACGCTAGCGAAGATATGGGCTGCAGATGAGGAAAGCGACTTTGACAATTACGCAGAGCATGTAAACGAGTATCTCGAAAACGGCGAAGCTGGTCGAATGCTCAAGTTCTACTGTCGTGAGCATCTACGGAGAGAGGTAGAAGGACAGTAAAACTACCATTAGGCGCTAAATGGTTGGATGACCACGACTCTTCACAGAACGTGGGGTTCGGAGGATTGTATGGTCTGTAAATTAGAATAAATGATGCTCCGTGGCGTCTCTGCCGAAAGAGCACAATGCTGGTGCACGTACAAGTATTTCGGAGCACATCGTTCATCGTACGTTGTTGAAAATGGAGCTACGCTGCAAGGCACGCCAACGGGTTCACATGCTGACTCAACGACATCGTCAATTACGATTGCAGTAGGCACCAGACCATTAGGATTCGACCGTCTGTCAGTGTACACGTGTCGTTTCTTCGGGTGAACCACATTTTTGCTACATTAGGTTGACGCTCGTCTCCACAAACGCCGTCATCGATACGAGCGGCGGCTGAAACGCAGACTGGTGGAAGCAGTGTTATGCTGTGCGAGACTTTCTCCTGCGCTCGCATGGAGCTGTGGTAGTAATCGAAGACGCGCTGACAGCTGCAGACCACCTGCATCCCTTCATGCTTGATATCTTTCCCGACGGCGACGTCATCCTTCGACAGTATAATTGTCCGCGTCTCGGAGCCAGAAGAGTGCTACAGTGGTTTGACGAGCATTATAGTGAACTCACGTTGATGTCTCGGTGACCAAATTCGTCTGATGTAAATCCTGTGGAACCCACCTGGGTCGCTATTGGGCGCCATCAAGGCGTACACAAATTAGCAGCCCGTTATTTACGCCATTTACGTGATCTGTGCGTAGGCATCTAAGGCCACGTATCTCCACAAACCTACCAACAAACTGTTGAATCCCTGATACGCAGAATAAGTGATGTATTTCGTTCCAAAACCGGACAAACAAGCTATTCAAAAGCTTGGCTCACCTGTGTATTTCATTCCAGGTGAGCGCTGTATCATATTCGTGGTCATATTGGGCTGCAGCTCGTGATCAATATTCTTCCAGCAGTTTTCAGAACTGCCAATTAATGGCAGAACCTCTGCTCACATACGCCGGCCGCTACTGGATGACACAAAGCAGTTATCTGCAGAGCGCAACCCACCCTGCTGCTGCCAACCACCTTTGGCAGACAAGCTACTACTCGATGCCACTTGCACACTGACTGTAGCAGATAGACGCTGACCACTTGCTTTGATGCTCAGCGCTTACACGTCAGTTTACACGTGAGCTTATCAATGTCTGATTGGTCGCAAAATGGAAACCACAGTAAAAATCCTATGAAGCTTTGCAAAGTCACGTCGCTTTTCAGTTCTGAGTGCACAGTGAGTACGTAAAGATGGTGTCTCCCGGCAAGCATGTGTGCCTACTCAGAGATTTCGCCTGGTTTCATGCAGCCCACATATCGTAATCGTCATACTTTCCTTTTTCATGAGAATTTTATCCTCGCCTGCGTTATGCAGCAGCAATGAAGACGCTCCTGTAGCATTTTCAGTGGCAATTATTTCATCACCCACCATGGCTCCCTCTGATTTTCACCTCTGGTCACATGAATCATTGGTTTTGTAGACACCAATTCTGGCACAGACAAAGATCTGCAGACCCTCAGAAAGTAACGGAAAGTATTGGCGGTTGACTTTTATGATGAAGGTATTGGAAAGTTGGCACGACGCTACAGCAAATGTCTAAGGCCGGTATTACACTATCAGATTTCTTTGTCAAAGATTTGATCAAATATTCGTCAAATATATTTGACAAAGATCTCTGACATGGCGCTGAAAACGAGCATTACACTGTCATCATATTTTTCGTCAAAGTTCAAGATGGCTGACAACAACAACCTGTTATTAACCGCAGCAGTTGCATGTACCACAATTGCACTGTGTGCACATGCGGAAGAGAAGTGGGGGGAAAAAAGGAAACGTACCTGGGTGAAGCCGTGGGTTTTCCGACTACACGATAAAAGCATTCAACAAAACCTGTTACGTGAGCTTACAGTGGAGGACATCAAGTCGTACATCAATTCCTTAAGAATGGATGAGCATACATTTCGTATGTGCTCAGTGAAGTGTAGCCTCATATCACAAAGCACAATACTCACTTAAGAACTGCTATATCTGCGCCGGCCAGAGTGGCCGAGCGGTTCTAGGCCCCACAGTCTGGAACCGCGCGACCGCTACGGCGCAGGTTCGAATCCTGCCTCGGGCATGGATGTGTGTGATGTCCTTAGGTTAATTAGGTTTAAGTAGTTCTAAGTTCTATGGGACTGATGACCTCAGAAGTCAAGTCCTATAGTGCTCAGATCCATTTGAACCATTTTGCTATATGTACAGAAGACAGGCTCACTGTAACACTCCGATTCCTTGTTACAGGAGAGAGTTAGCTTAGGTTAGGTCAGGTCAGGTCAGGTCTCCAATCTTCTTAATTTATTTTTGTATTCATGGTGCCTCACGTTGTAAAGTGCCTCATCAGCTTCATACATCTCTATTAATTTTGTAGTTGTCGGTACATACCAATTGCATTTACTGGCAATGTTTATAAAAACACTACAGATGACAGAACGCTGCAGCGATGCTAGCTCTCCACGTGGTAACATGTCACATTGCAGTGAAAAGAAGACAAGCGACTTCTTTGATCAAATCTATTACATCACCAAATTTCTTTTACAAAGATATTTGATGAAGATATTGGACAAAGAAATTTGATAGTGTAATACCGGCCTATGTAGAGAAGCAGCTGGAAGGCGTAGATGACTGTTGCAAATAAAATCCCTCAGGAAGATATCCAACAATCAATGTCAAGCCGAGTAACTGCTTGCATAAGGGCCAGAGGCGGCAAGCGTGTTATTGACGTGCTCAGTTTGTAAAGCTCTTTCTGTTGAATAAATCATCCAATTTTTCTGAGATTGTACTAATTTGTTTGCCTGTACATGTACATCACATCTACTGAGTTCCTTCCTGGTGCATCTTTTTTTCCCTTAGAGTGTATTATGACGCTTACAATCTGGAAGGCCTTGTTATTGCAGTGAAACATATAAGTTTGCCATCAGTTAGGATAAAAATAATAGTTTCGTGGAAACCATTAGAAGGATTTGTCGCATGACAGGAACCTTCTATTAGCAAATAGCAGCTTCCGATCAGAACTGAAGTGAGTAAATGGCGAAAAGGTTGTCACAGGAGCGTGGGAACCCTTCTGAGGGGACGTACTAGATGTCGTGTTATCGGGGTCAGTGCTTCCAGCGTTACAAAAGATGGCTTCCTGCTGCCGCAGCTGACTCCGCGCTTCCTCGATGGGTCCGTTTCAATCCGGCCTTACACAGGACAAGGAGGCGTTCACGAGGCCGGTCGAGTTTTATGACGTCACAGGGTAGAATTTCACTTTCCACAGCACTGTGTAGCGTGAAAGGCTAAATAAGATCAGTCAGATTTTTAATTCGTGGAGAGGAACGTGGCCAATAAGATGCAAAGTCGCTTTCTGTGTCACAAGTAGAACTTGGTAGACATCATTCAGGATTTCGTCGTTTTCAGCCGAGGGTCATTTCGGTGGGTTTTATTTTACAACTTACTTCATATGAATGTATGCTGTTTCAAAGAACGAATGCAATGAGGATCTCTTGGAAACGTTTCGTTATTGGTACAACGCAGTGTAATTAAACGACGTGAAAGCTTATATTAGTGGTTAGAGAATTCTCTTTCTTGGTTTTCTTCACATTAAAACTTACGTGGCATGAAAGTATGCCGTTTCAAAGCAACGGTACACCGAAGAGTTATCAAAAACGCGTTGTTCGCAGTATGATTAGTTGTAATTAAATGTCAGTTGATGTATATAAATGATTCTTTCGGCTTTATCTACAAGAGAATTGCACTATTTGCAGTAAGACATTCTGTATTTCTTGCTTAAAGTTACTCATATTCTAATAAGAATGCTCTTAGGATCTTATTAAAAAGGGAAAATGATGAAATAATTTTTAACTCATGTGGAAGACTACTGTAAATTTGGATCCAACTATTTGTAATGGAACTTTTATCAGCTGACATACTGACAACTGGCATCCTGACACCCGTACAGTTTCGTAAACATATTGTGTGTGTGATGTGCTTTCTAGATACAGCCTGCATATGGTGGTAGAATCGCAGCTGTCGTAGATCATGTTGAGGAGCACGTTCCGTGTTTTGCACCTGTTCGTTGGCAAGCGTGCCCCATCCACAATACTACCAAGTCTGGTGTGCTTAACGACGAGAAACACGTCCCACGTGAGGAAAGCTTAAACAATCATGTCATTGACAAACGCAGCTCTCCTTGCACGCTTCTTGAGCTGGAGTAACGGTCGACAGCACATCCATGAAGTCTGCAACATTTGCATTATGGGTTTTTAAGTAGACAGTAACCGGTGAAGAACGATGAAAATTAGGTGGACCGATAAAATAAGGATGAGGAGGTACTCCGCAGAAAAAACGACGAGAGAAACTTAATGGAGAACTTTAACAAGAAGAACACACAAGGAGACACGATATTTGTTGGGACATCAGGAAATTACTTCTGTAGTATTAAAGGGAGCTTTAGGGGGTGAATACTATACCGCATTCCACTCGCATTCTGGAGAACGACTATTCAAACCCGTGACTGGCCATCCTGATTTAGATTTTCCGTGATTTACCTAAATCTCTTCAGGCAAATGCCTGGATGGTTCATTTGAAAGGGCACGGCCGATTTCCTTCTCAATCCTTCCATAATTCGACGGGACTGATGATCTCGCTGTTTGGCCCACTCCCCCCAAATCAACCAACTAACCAAGACTACATGGGAAGACAGAATATGGCGCTTTTCTCTTGCTACAGTTAAACAATATTAAGGCTATAGTTTATGTGGACATTACACACAACCATTTTAAGTTTGAAGGCCAAGGTGTGTTTAAGTGCAAGGAAAGTAACAATAGTAAAAAGTTCATTTATTTTTTTAAGGCGGCATCAGTGTCCAAAGGCAACAGAGCGTTGCGTAATGTTATACAGAGGTCCAGGGTTCTTGAATGACTCAGAGTGGAGCTAATAGTTTTGCAGTTATAAATCGTTGTTCATTTATCTTTTCACATAGAATTTCACACACATTTTCAAAATGTCACAAGTAAATATCAAAACATAAAATTCAGAGCTCTTTTCTTTGTCTACGACCACCGTTCATTACAAAGAGCTACCTAGATGTTGCCTCGAACCATGTCAAAAACGTAATGACTCCAGACTACAGAAAGTGGCGCCAAACGAACATAACATAACACACGTTTTTCTTTCCAAGATTGTAGAACATACACTGAGTCAAAACAAAATTATGGTAACTTCCGTCTTTTAGATAATTTATCAGATTTATTTTATATTATGTTTTCCGACGATATGTGTTTAAGTGAAGGCGTTTAATATTAATATCAAGTGTCAAAGGCTACAAAATTTGTAAATATAAAAATTAGAAACTTCCTGTTTTGTTGCAATATCGATTACATGTCTATAGTAAAATAAATAAAAATGCAAAAATGTTTTATCTGCATTTGAAATCGAATGGTAATAATCGCAACATTAACACTGTGTATTGAAGTTATTAAAAAATAGCAAACTTAATGTAGATTTATTTTCGAGAATTTGCTGTTTATTATTTGTCAACTAATTTTCATAGTGTAAGTTCGAATTTTGGGAATATGTCGAAGTACAAATGCAAAATTATATTTACGGGAAAATGCGCCAAACAACCATAAAAATTAATAAACATTCACATACATGGAGTACAGAATTTACCTGTGAAAATCAATTGACATCTGGCTTGAATTTAGGTGACATCATAAAGTTCGTTAACTGAATAGAGGTTCTGATAGTACTAGATTCATTATAAGAGACTGGAACATATGTAGCAAGTAAGTGATGACACTGGTTGCAAGGGCTACTCTGAAATGAAGAGGTTGGCACAGGAAAGGAATATTCGTGTCCAGTGACATCAAGGCAGTCAAAAGACTGACGAAAACACGTGTAGCCCACAAAGATATATAAACAATAAAGCTATATACATAGTTTTAGGAAGAATCTATAGAAATAAGGACATAAATGTTGGTTTGTTCAAAATCATTAAACTCCGACCGTTCTTCATCAATTGCTTTGAAATTCTGACACATCCTTCAATTCTAATATGGGAATTTCTTTTAGATACCTAATTCTTTTACTTTATGATGTGCAACATATGTATATGTAACTTTCCAGTTTTTTTTTGTAACAACGTTATCCTATTATTAAATTTGTATAAATTTATATATTACATGTATTTAAAAATAAATAAATAAAAATCCGAGATTTGCGATTAGGAACATCTACATTTTCTGTATGAGTACAGAGGTAGATGTTCGTTCATTCAGAATCTCAAATCTTCGAAGTTCTTCATGGATTGCTCTGAAATTTTGACACAACATTGCATTCGAATATTCAAGTATTTTTATATACTTACTGGTATGCCATCTGGTATATATTTAATATATAAGCTATAAAAGAGAAAACTTTATAAATATGTAAATGTTGGTTTATTGAAAATCGTTAATCTCCGAAAGTTCTGGACCGACTGCTTTGAAATTTTGACAGAACATTGGATTCCACTACTGGCGTGTTTTTAGGTACCTAAATCTTTTATATACGTTGCTTTTAATACATATAATTTATAAATATATGTTTGTAATATATAAAGGGCAAATATTATGACCAAAAATCTCAAAATGTACCTTTCCTTTATACTCCAAATTTTTACATGTTACTGTAATAAATGCTTGGACATATGTAGACCATACACTTTTTAATATAAATACATATGTATGGTACACAAAAGTTAAACATTATTAACAAACAGGAAAGTTGTATTTATGACTTATTCGTTTATGATTAGAATACTGCTACAGAATCTGAATTTGCATTAACAATCAACAAGGCCCAAGGTCAGAGAGAGGGGAGAAGGGTGGGAGGAAATTGACATAGAAAAAGGGAAGGAGTTAATAGACAGAGAGAGGGGCAGGAAAAGATGGGGAGAGAGGGGAGAGGAGAAACTGGAGAGAGAAAGGGGGAAGGGAAGCTGGACAGATAAGGGGGGAAGGAAGTGAGGGACAGAGAGGGGTGAGGAGAGGGGGCAGGAGGAGATGGAGGGAGAGGGCGAGGAGAAGAGGGACAAAGAAAGGGGGAGGGAGAGAAGGAGATTAGGAGTTATATCCAATTCTCATACATACAAGAAAAGAGTACTTTCTCTTTCCTTTCTTGTCCACTTAAGCAGACTGAGCGACAGCAAAGCGTGATGGTGAACAGTTAGGAGTAAATATTTTAGGTGGTGATAGTATAGGCCATTCAACTACAACAATCCATATAATACGTGTCCAGTTTTTATTGGTCACACAGATGCAGTTGGTTACAACTGGGCCGGATCTGGAGGGAACGGCAAAGGGGGGGGGGGGGGGGGTACCAAGCCACCGCCCTGGGTGGCAGGCTTTTGGAGGCGACAATATCTTAAGCTTTAATATGGTTCCAAAAGCATGTGTTAAATAAGACGATGACAGTTTTGAACAAATTAAGAAGTCTGAGAATAAGCTGGAAATACAAACCATTCATAAAATGTAGTGACTTACTGGAAATTGTCTATAGCATTGTTAAACAGGTGAGTTGGTCACCTTTGCTACGTCTTTCAAAATAGCAAAGATTCCTAGTGGCAATCTTGCCAACTAAGTGTGCCTGCACAACTCTTGAAATACACCTACGCCAACTTGAAAGCTCCAACACAAGCGAAAAAATTTATAATTAAAAAACAAAGATAAATGTCAGCGTATGATGGCCTAACAGTTCCTTAACTACCTATCGTAATTACGCTGAGAAAAACAATTTGCAATAAATAAATAAAGAATAAGTGAAATATGCATTGCCCGTCACCTGTCGTAGTCTTTTGAATCCAGACACTGTGATTAAGCGGCTTTTAGTAGTGGAAAGATTTGTGGCAACCTTCCCCCACCACTCCCTATTATTTGAATCTGTCATTAATACTATTTATATTGCTCTTCTTCTTGTCACTCTCCTCTGAATTAATTTTTCTGCTTTGTTTGTAAATTCTTTTAAGTTTTCCCTCACGCCCACTTCTTTGTCGGTGTTGAAGCCGTTACCAATAGATATAAAGTTACTACGGAAAAAACCTATGAACGTTAATATAGATCTAAAGCAAATAAATTGCACTGCACCAACTGTTTATCCAGTTTCGTTGTATTTCACAATTTCTGCTTTCGAACAACATTATTTACGATATAACTGCTACTTTCCACTGCAGTAAACGAAAGTGTTTTCAGAACTACTTGTTTCGAGCCATAAAGCATGGTCGTGGTATGTAGGAGAGCACGCCTTCTCGGTATTCGGCGGTAGCCTTTTTCCTCTGTGTACTACGGACACACTGGGGATTTATTCACGTTTTTTACAACAAATAAAGCGTTTATACGTGACTCGCTGTCCTATGACCTTCCACTTCTGTACAGCAGAAGCGACGACGTAATGCCAACAACGCAGTATTCAGCTGTGTTGGTTGCTAGACGTTTACCTCTGCTCAGGAAACGAGAAATAGTGAACAGATTTTAGTTTTGTAGTCTATGAGTGATATAGCTTAATTTTGATTTAGTTTTGCAGTTATTACTCAAAAGTATAAGACTGAGAACGTTTCACTTATATTTCTGAGACTGGTGGACCATCTTGTCTCTGCCCCTTAAGACGTATTCATGCGAAAAAGACGTATGAGCAGGACTAAGTGTAATGTGTCAATATAAGACGTCATGGATGAATGACATCATGGAAAAGGTTAACCACGTCTTCCGAAATTGCAAAGAGCGGGCGTTGGGGGAGGGGGGGGGGGGCTTGGGGACGTTACAAATTGCTTACGGGACAGCTAAATTCCTGGAGCCGAGCCTGGGTTACAGAGTTAAGTTTTCAGTTCGCATAATGGCACTTCAGTTGGTATGGGTTCACTTATCAATCGTCATTTTAACTTTCAGATTGTGAAGTTGTGCGTTTAACGGAATTTTTCAGCTGTGGTTTGTTCTACCGTATCGTTTAAGCATGTTATAACTAATATGAAGTGAAAAAAACAAAAAAAGAAAGAGACAGTGTGGTTAAAGTACGAGGTGCGTTCAACAAAGCAACGCATTTTTTTCTCAATCAGTTTCGGTTGAAAAAATGCGGAATTCGTTGTAACACAGTGGAATATTCCCCCTTCAGCCCCTACAGTTTCATGAAGCTCAGAGTTCCTATAGCTGGCGGCGCCATACGTCGTCTTCAGTACGGCGTCTGCAACAGAGGTCCGTTACAAGCTGAGAACTGTGACTGAGTTTCTTATGACGGAAAACCACAGCATCGCAGACATTTACAGGCGCTTGCAGGATGGCTACGGAGACCTTCCAGAGGACAAAATCACACTGAGTCGCTGGGCGAAGCATCTACCATCAGCGGAATAAGGTTGCGCAAACCTGCCCGATCTCCCTCGTGCCTTCCGGCAGCACATAGGTCTGACTCCTGCAATGTTGCACAGTGCGGATACTGTCATTCGAGGTGATCGACGGGTCACGATCAAATACCTCGCTGCTCAACTCGACATTCTGTTTTCCGTGCTGACGCACAGGAGACCACAAAACATCACTGTACTGTTCTACCTCATCCACCCTACAGTACGGACCTCCCACCTTCCTACCGCACGGACCTCGCACCTTCCGAATTCCATCGCTTTGGCCTAATGAAGGATGCATTCCATGGGAAGCAGCATGTGTATGACAGGGAGGTTATTGATGCAGTAACTCGCTGGCTCCGACATCGAACAGTAGAGTGCCACCATGAGGACAAACATGCCCCCCCCCCATTAAGATAGCGCAAGGCCGTCACATTGAACGGAGATTACGTTGAAAAACAGGGCTTTGTAGCTAAAAGAGTGGGGAATGACATTTTATACTGTAGTCCTGAACTAAACCAACCTGCTTTCAGAAAAAAGTGTGTTTCATTACTTATTGAACGCCCTCGTAGATGGCATCATTCAATTGGTAGAACGTAGCCGTTCAACAAGCACACCCAGAATTTCTAAACGTATCGGTGTTCCATATAGACTATTCCGGCGGGTATAACGTATTCACGATCTCTGTCCTTACCATTTACAGCGGATACAGCACCTTCTACAATGAGATGAAAGTAGAAGAATGGAAGTTTGTCGTTGGCTAATTGCAACTCACCGAGTCTCTCATTAATACTGTCTACTGATGAAGCTTCTTTCACGTGTAACGATATCAGTAACACTCGCAAATCACATCGGTCAACAGACGGAGGCCCACATGCCGTTGTGGATACAGATTTTGAAGGGCGTTTCTCTGTAGATTTCGATAAGTACAAAAGAGTAAAAAATGCAATTGCATAGAAAGTTCAACAAGATCTAAGTGGTGGTCAAATTGATAGAGCCTACTCTAAAATTAAATCAATGTAGATAAAGCCAAGAACAAAAACAAATATGGCCAAGATTAAAAATGGTGACTTACTTTTCGAATGAGGATGTATGCGAAAGATGAAAAGAGTATACTGCGGAGCTATATGAAGGAGAAGATATTGCTAATGAGGGGGAAATTCTGGAAGAAGAGAGCAGTGTGGATATCGACATGATAGGCCCACCTGTATCTAAAGAGGAATTCAGCAGTGCCTTGAATGATCTACGTAATGGCATAGTGACAGGCACAGATAACATCCCAGCAGAAATACTGAAGGAAATTGAAGAATCAACAAAAGAGTACTTATATAAACTTACTGAAGAGTAATATGAAGATGGAAAAGAACCACCTACAGATTTGCTTAACAGCAAAACAGTAATAATCCCAAAAAGAGGAAATGCTCTGAACTGTGAGAACTATAGAACTATCTCCTTACTGTACCACACTTCCAAAATAATGTTAAACATAATAAAAAATCGAATAAAACAGAAAACTGAAGCAAACCTAGGAGAAGACCAGTTTGGTTTCAGATCCGGAAACGGAACTAGAGAGGCAATACTAGCTCTGAGGATGGTATTAGAAAGACGAATTGGAGTTAATAGGAAAACCTACTTGACTTTAATAGATTTACAAAAAGCGTTTGAATGGTTAGCTGGAAATTGTTATTCCGAACAATGAAGGAAGTAAATCTTCATTGGAGGGACAGAAGATTAATCCGGAACCTGTATAAAAGGCAGGAAGCAGACATAGAAGTGAACGGTGTGAAGAAGAAAGCAAAAATAAGGAGGGGAGTAAGACAAGGATGCCCATTATCACCATATTTGTTCAACTTATTTATTGAAAAAAAAACATTGAAAAATTGAAAAGAATAACCAAAGGAATTAAAATTAACGGGGAACGAATAAACTGTATCCGTTTTGCAGGTTATATAGTGGTACTTGCTGACTCAGTAAAGGAAATGGAGTTCATGTCACTAAAATTTGACAAAATCTTAAGAGAATTTAATCTGAAAATAAATAAGAAGAAAACAAAAACTATGGTAGTAGGGAAGACAAAAGAAAATGGTAAAACTAACATTAAACTAGAAGATGATGTTCTAGAGCAGGTTGAGAACTTCTGTTATTTGGGGTGCACAATCACTGACGACAATAAATGTATCACAGATATAAAGAGAAGAATAGCCTTGGCAAGGCAAGCTTTCCAAAATGAAAGGAATTTACTAACAGACAGTCATATAAGCCTAGAAAGTAGGAAAAAGTTCGCCAAAACTTTTGTCTGGAGTGTCTTAACATACAGATGTGAAGCGTGGACTCTGGGAAAGGCAGAGAAAAAGAGACTGGAAACAGTTGAAATGTGGATATGGAGAAGAATGACGAAAACAAGCTGGGTAGATAGAAAAAGTAATGAAAAGGTCTTAAGAGAGGTGAATGAGAACAGAACGCTGCTAAATTATAGAGGAAGAAGAAAATCAAAAATGATAGGGCACATAATGAGATACAACCAGTTCCTAAAGAATGTATTTGAAGGAAAAGTTTCAGGGAAAAAACCAAGAGGCAGGCAAAGAGCAAGGTGTTTTAATAACATCAAAGAAGATATGGGGATAAAATCGTATGAAGAATTGAAGAGGATGACAATGGAGACAGGAACGTGGCTAAATCGACAAGGCATAGCCTTTAGTTTATGATGATTTCTCTGTAAATTTGTTGCGTGGAAGTGATAGGTAATCAACTGATTGAGCCAGTTGTACAATCACATCGCCTTTTGGAGCCTTGTTAGTAAGACTTTCTTGAAAACAAGTTTCCAGCATTGTAGGAAGAGGCTTCTTTGGCTACAATGATGTCCATTTGCTTCCGGCATGATGTGACCCCTGTACATACTAGGTGTCGGGCGGCATATCATATAAACCTGACATTTCTCGGAAGATGGATCGGCGGAAATTGTCACTTTCCTTGAGCACCAAGGACCATGGCCCTTATGCTACTACATTTTTGTCTGTGATGATGGTTGAAATGCAGAGTCTACAAAGGAAAAGTAAACACGAGAGACGTATTGATTGCTCGGATTATGAATTGTGCTACCTTCATATACTAATGCTAAGACGACCTGGCAAGGCCTACATGTGCTGTTGTTCAGCGAATTCGAAAGTGCACTGAAATTGGTTGTGTAATTCTTGAAAATAAACTGGCAGCTTTATGTAAGTATATGTTTGGGGTACATTCTAGCAACGTTATCACACTAATCAATCACAAATTAATATTTTAGCTTGAAAACCGAGCTACAGCACTCGGCGTCACTAGATGCTTGTTCTTGTAACCACTGTCGACTATATGAAGTACTAGGTTCTATACGATGTGCTTCACGAACTATTCTTCTCCACTGAGAACAATGGTGGCACATTCTTGAAGACTCCAGCGGGCAACCATACATTGTCTGACCTCTAGATACCAGTCAGCCTCGGTAATCTGTACAGAACAAGGTCTCGCATTCTGGCAGACGACAGTTCAAATCCCCGTCCGGCCGTCCAGTCATATATAGGGATTGTTCATTTGGAAACGGCACGTCCGATTTTCTTCCCCGTCCTTTCGTAACCCTAGCATGTGCTCTGTTTCTAATGATCTCGTTGTCGACGAGAAGATATCTTCCTTTCTTCCTTCCTTCGGCAATTTGTAGTCACGAAGTTGAAACTGCGTAACTTTTTTCATTGTATCTTGAATCGGATGGGCGATACGAGATGCATATTCACATTAAATTATTTTCATTAACTGGTATTAGTGAAGTTAAAACGATTTTTCGGTCTGCCTAAAGACATAAACGCATGCTTCAGCCCCATAGCTGGCAGGGTTTGTGAATAGCAAATCACAGTCAGAATCAAGGTCGCCACGGCTGCCTGATACGTCACAATGACGGGGTGTCATTATACCAGCTGAGGGCCGCCAGCAACGGAAGATTCTCACACGGTCGCTAGCCCTAGGCTGGACATGTCACACACGTAGCAGTCAAGCTCAACGAGCTGTTAGTAGTAAGTAATCGCCGTAGTTGCAACGATTACGCAGGTGGAGTAACAGCAGGAGACTATTCAATTGGAGTAGAATAGCATGGCGTGGACTGTCTCGAATTTTGTATCTACATCTGTATTTATACTCTACATGCCACTATCACTTCCCCCCTTTCCTATTCCATTTACGACTGGTCCACTCTAAGAAAGATCGTTGGTAAGCCTCTGTTCGAGATCGAGTCTCTTCAGTTTTACCTTCAGGGCCTTTCGCAAGACATACATAGGAGGCATCAATGTAGTGGTTGACTACTGTAGTAACTTACAGTCTCGGAATTGTAACAGTTGTCAAACATGGTGGATGTGAAAATAAAGAAGCTGGCGTACTTTGCTTACTTCCATTCAATAATGTCGTATGGGATTATTTGTAGGGGTAACTCATCAAACCAAATGAAGTCTTTCAGGTACAAAAACGTATAATAAAAATTATTTGTGGTGTGAACTCAAAGACACCCTACACAGGCCTGTTTAGAAACTGGGGATACTAAGTACTGGATCTCAAAGTGTTTATTCCTTAATAAACTTTGTCATTAAAAATATATCTCTTTTTCAAGCCAACAGCTCTGTTTATGTGATCAGTACTATAAATAAGAATAATCTTCACGAAGATTTAAAGTCACTTGCTTTGGTCCAGAGAGGGTGCATTATTCAGTGACACACATTTTCAGTAACTTGGCAACAGCCATAATAAATTTAACTATCAATATAGCTCAGTTTCAGAGCAGCCTAAAGTATTTATTGATGGCCAACTCCGCCCTCTCCATTGATGAATTTCTTAGTTGAAACAACTGGTGTGTGTGTGTATAACTAATAAGATAATGCGAATATTAGTGCAATCTGACTCCTGCAAGAATTCAGTGCAGTAATGCGTCCATTGTAAACAAATGTTGTAAAATAATTCTTCTATTCAGTGTTTCTTACTCCATAAATGAAAATATGTTTACAAAATTTTCGACTCATTCCACATCCATGATGAGCATTCCACCTATGATCTGTCATGATGATGATGATGATGATGATGTTTGGGTTTGTGAGGCGCTCAACTGCGCGGTCATCAGCGCCCGTACAAAGTCCCAAATTTTACACAGTCCTATTTTTCGCAATCCAATGTGGCCACTGTCAGGAATGATGATGCTGTCATGATGAGGACAACACAAACATCCAGTCCCTGGACAAAGAAAGTTCTCAACCTGGCCGGGAATCAAACCCGGCCTATGATCTGTGAAAGGTACATTAGCGTACTTGTATTTGTTTCCCATTGTAAATACACTACTGGCCATTAAAATTGCTACACCACGAAGATGACGTCCTACTACTAACTCTAACCGACAGGAAGAAGATGCTGTGATATGCAAATGATTAGCTTTTCAGAGCATTCACACAAGGTTGGCGCCGGTGGCGACACCTACAACGTGCTGACACGAGGAAAGTTTCCAACCGATTTCTCAAACAGCAGCTGACCGGCGTTGCCTGGTGAAACGTTGTTATGATGCCTTGTGTAAGGAGGAGAAATGCGTACCATCACATTTCCGACTTTGATAAAGGTCAGATTGTAGCCTATCGCGATTGCGGTTTATCGTATCGCGACATTGCTGTTCGCGTTGGTCGAGATCCAATGACTGTTAGTAGAATATGGAATCGGTGGGTTCAGGAGGGTAATACGGAACGCCGTGCTGGATCCCAACGGCCTCGTATCATTAGCAGTCGAGATGACAGGCATCTTATCCGCATGGCTGTAACGGATCGTGCAGCCACGTCTCGATTCCTGAGTCAACAGATGGGGACGTTTGCAAGACAAAAACCATCTGCACGAACAGTTCGACTATCAGCTCGGAGACCATGGCTGCGGTTACCCTTGACGTTGCATGACAGACAGGAGTGCCTGCGATGGTGTACTCAATGACGAACCTGGGTGCACGAATGGCAAAACGTCATTTTTTCGGATGAATCCAGGTTCTGTTTACAACATCATGATGGTCGCATGCGTGTTTGGAGACATCGCGGTGAACGCACATTGGAAGCGTGTATTCGTCATCGCCATACTGGCGTATCACCTGGCGTGACGGTATGGGATGCCATTGGTTACACGTCTCGGTCACCTCTTGTTCGCATTGACGGCACTTTGAACAGTGGACGTTACATTTCTGATGTGTTACGACCCGAGGCTCTACCCTTCATTCGATCCCTGCGAAACCCAACATTTCAGCAGGATAATGCACGACCGCATGTTGCAGGTCCTCTACGGGCCTTTCTGGATACAGAAAATGTTCGACTGCTGCCCTGGCCAGCACATTCTCCAGATCTCTCACCAATTGATAACGTCTGGTCAATGGTGGCCGAGCAACTGGCTCGTCACAATACGCCGGTCTCTACTCTTGATGAACTGTGGTATCGTGTTGAGGCTGCATGGGCAGCTGTACCTGTACACGCCATCCAAGCTCTGTTTGACTCAACGCCCAGGCGTGTCAAGGCCGTTATTACGGAAAAAAAAGTGGTTCAGATGGCTGTGAGCACTATGGGACTTAACATCTGAGGTCATCAGTCCCCTAGAACTTAGAACTACTTATACATAACTGACCTAAGGACATCACACACATCCATGCCCGAGGCAGGATCCGAACCTGCGACCGTAGCGGTCGCGCGGCTCCAGACTGAAGTGCCTAGAACCGCTCGGCCACAACGGCCAGCTATTACGGCCAGAGGTGGTTGTTGTGGGTACTGATTTCTCAGGATCTATGCACCCAAATTGCGCGAAAATGTGATCACATGTCAGTCGTAGT
Source organism: Schistocerca piceifrons (assembly GCF_021461385.2). Taxonomy (NCBI): domain Eukaryota; kingdom Metazoa; phylum Arthropoda; class Insecta; order Orthoptera; family Acrididae; genus Schistocerca; species Schistocerca piceifrons. Next base: position 547,368,790 of record NC_060138.1, on the reverse strand, counting down.
ATAAATATTTGTCCAATGAATACCCGTTTATCATCTGCATTTCTTCTTGGTATAGCAATTTTAATGACCAGTAGTGTATTTATAGTGTATTCTTGTTCTTCTGATATGTTCTACATGCTGGAGGATCTCCCCACTGTGTGTTAATTGGAACGAGAAGTACATCTGACCTAATCTAATGTAGTAAACCACACAGTGACCCGCAACGTCTCTCCTGTAGCTTCTGCCACTGGAGTTGAGTGAGCATTTCCATGACGATTAGTAAATGAACTTGTGACGAAGTGCAAATGCTTTTCTTTTTAATATTCTATTTCCTCTATCAGTTATGTCTGGTACGTATCCAAGATTGACGACCGGTATTCAAATACCGGTCGCACGGTCGCACTAGGGTTCTGTAAGCTAGGTTGACTACACTTCCTGAGTATTCTTACAATGGATCTTAGTATGGCATCTGCCATCCCTGCGATTTGTTTAAGTGGTTGGTTAACATTCAATCGCTCTTTAGCATACTTCCAGTTAATGGTTTAATGGACGTGCCTGCTTCCGATGATTGCTCTGCAATAAAGTAAACACAAAAATGAGGGGTCTTTCTACGTATTTATGCTCAATACGATACAGTTGTTTATGTTGAGGGACAACATCTACATCTACACCAATACTCCACCTAATGATACGTGGCGAAGGGTACTATGTCTGCGCCGGCCGTTGTGGCCGTACGGTTCTAGGCGCTTCAGTTTGGAACCGCGTGACCGCTACGGTCGCAGGTTCGAATCCTGCCTCGGGCATGGATGTGTGTGATGTCCTTAGGTTAGTTAGGTTTAAGTAGTTCTAAGTTCTAGGGGACTGATGACCTCAGAAGTTAAGTCCCATAGTGCTCAGAGCCATTTGAACCATTTTTTACTATGTCTGCCAATTTCACCTCACCGTTTTCCTGTTCCAATCGCGTATAATTCGCGTGAAGAACGATTCCTCGTATGCCTCCGTGCGGGCTCGAATCTCTCCAAACCTAACTTCATGGTCTTTCCTCGAGATATACGCAGGAGGAAGCAATTAGTGAACTCTTCTGTGGACGTACTCTCTCGGAGTTTTAACAGTAGACCATACCATGATGCTGAACCCCCTTTTTGATGCGACTACCAATGGAGGTGACTGAGTATCACCGCGATACTTATGCGGTTGCTAAATGAACCTGTAACAAAATACGCTGCTCTCCTTTGGATCTTCTCTATATTCTCTATCAATCCCAGCCGGTATGGCTCCCAGACCGACGGACAATATTGAGTTATTGGTAGAATGACTGTTTTGTAAGCTGCTCACTTAGTTCCACTTCTTCAAATTTTGCAGACTGAATTGCCATACATAACGACTGAATTGAAGTAATGTCCATACTAAACTTGATTCTTCTTGCTGTCGATACAGAAGATCCAAACTGGCCACTCACGTTTCTTCTTACCTTACGCAGACGAGATGCAGTGTGGAATTTTGACTCAGCCAGGGGACTGTTCCAGGATCTGTTGGTGCTATCTTACGAAAGTGTCTACTGCGCCAGGCTCGCTGTGTGAACATATTCCGACAGCTTCCCATATGAAAAACGACCGCCGCAGCCTGCTATTACCCGCTGTCGTGCAACTATGTCTGACACCTTAGAAGCAACTGACTAAGGTCTCGTCTAAACTCAAGAAGGCGCTTAACGTCCAAATAAGGCAGGAGGAATGTCCTTTACCTGCAGAGGAACGGTGACTTACGGTGCCGTTGCGTACTTAGGAAGTAGCTCTCAGATGGTCCCGTTCACACTGCTCTCGTTTCTGGACGAACGACTAAATTTCCGTTTCCTCTGCACGTCAAATTTTCTTCCTAATACGATTCTCTTTTGCTCATACTTTTTTGTTATTTCACTAGGAATGCAGTTTACAAAAATAAATATGAATGATGAATTTTCAGTTAAGCTGAGCGTGCTAATTTTTTCAGCGAAATTTATGTGTTGGATGCGGTGGATGTCATGCAGAATGATTCAATAAAAGCGTGCAAGAATTAACTTTAAACAGTTCTAGTAGGATAGAAAAAGATAAAATATTTCACAACATGTCATAATCGTGGTTTCTTCTCGCAAAAAGTCGTTAACTGTTCTTACCACCAAAGCGGTTCTTTTTTTTCAAAAATTAGAATTTTCTTCAATAAATCTCTTGCTCGAACAGTCCATATTGTCCAACGGGCACAATATTTCGGCGATCAGACATGTCATCTGTGGTGGCATCGGTGTAATTACCTCGTCCGCCCTGGTCGCCCGTTCGTTTTCTTTGCTGAGCGTCTTTTTAATCAGAATCACAATAGATTTCTTTTTCACAGCGTTGTATCTTTTGAAGTTGACAGTCATCTTTTCTGCGAGTAACCGGTTAATTACTTTTATAAACGTAATTTATTATTTTCACTGCTTATATTCCTTATATATTTTAATAACTTATTTCCAAAAATAATTTATTCTGTCTCCTGTCTAAAATAGAATAAAATACAATTACAGCAGAGGAGCCAGAATCGAGTTTTGTGGAACGACGGCTGCAATTTCTTCGTATACGGATGAACAGGTATCCCCCAATAAATAATCACAAGTTTCTACTATTTTTTTCCTAAAATAAGAAATGAAGTAGTGGCGTGTTATTCCATTATCTCCTTGCAAGCTTATTTGATCTACCAAATACTTTCACTGATACAATCAAATGGTTTGAATAAGACGTGGTGACATTCTATCATTCAAAAAATGTATGTTAGTGTAAGGGGACTGAGGGAAGCTTTGCACTCCATCCGACTAGATTGTAGCTTCTGCCTTTCCTCACGCTGAAAGGTTCAATTTTGCGTACGAGCGTTAAACGTTTGATTTCATGATTGGCGCACTAATTATTGTGAGCCCTTCTGAATTTATTGCAAGGTAATATTAATTTTATGTTGTTTCTTCCACACTCATCAAAGACATCCCTAGGAATTATCACGCTATACCAAAGTAAGCCTCCCTGTAATTTTTTAAATACTTCTATTTACCATGCAAATCTTGAAATTTCTAAAATTTTAATACATTTTTCTGTTAATGTTCATACTTTTTAATTGTTCTGAGATAAAACTCGTTGAACAGTCTATTACTGTTATATTCTGTTCTACATCATGAGTGGTATGACAGAGGAACACATATTTATTTAATGTAGTTGATAAAGGAAATTAAAACTTTGTGTTGAACTAGAAGGAAAAGGTATTCTCTCTCTTCGTCTACTGCTGCACTTACTACTGACTGCTCTGAGAACTTCGTGAAGTCTCACTCTATTCCCAAGCCGCCGAGGCCATTCTGCGCAGCTGGTTGGCGAAAGAAACGATATGTCCAGTCTGACGCGATCCATGTGAGGAGTCATACAAAATGATGCGATTTGCCATATGCTGCGAAATGTACCCGGAATTCAGATGTGAAAGAGAGCTTAATACTGGTGATATGCACTGGCGAAAATCTGAACTCACGCATTTCTACCGATGAGCCACGCTCGTTCACTGCGGTAGCAGCCAATGCTAGATATCCGGGTACGCTCGCTCCTTCGGATCTCTCATCTAGTATCCCAAAGCATTTCTCACGTCCAGTGGAAACACGTTGTAAAGTTTTTGCGTATAAAAGGCAAAACCGAACCCAATGACTTTCTTTACAATCGACAATGACTCATGTATAGGAGCAGTAGTCTCCAGTTACAAGTCCCTCTTCCTATTTTTATTGTTAATGATGACCATGTTGACGATTGGTACAGGTAAAAATTAAATCAATATATTTTCTAAATAATATATATTTATATTCCGCAAGCCACCTTATAATGTGTGGTGGAGGGTACTTCTGGCAGAACTAACCATACCCCTTCTTCCCCGTTAGAGGTGCGAACGGCGTGTGGGAGTAATGACTGTTAGTAACTCTCTGGGTGACCTCAATTTCCTCTGATTTTTCTAGCTGTGGTCATTTCGTGAGATGTATGCGGAAGGAAGTGACGTGTCGCCCTACTCTTCTCGGAAAATTCTCTTACGCAAAGTCAACAATAAACCTCTCCCTAACGCACAACGAGTCCCTTGTAGTCTTTGCAGTCTCAGGAGCATCTCCACAACGTTTATAGGGTATTCCGTCAGTACTTGGCGGAACGTAAATATATTGGAAACTAAACTGCGCAGTATTAATTTTCCACTATAATATTTATTTTGTGTTTTGTTGTGAACAGGTTCTCGATTTTCTAGGCCACCTTCCGACAGCTTAAGACTGAACAAATAGTTTGCATATAAATGAGATCTTCTAGCTATACAAAGACTATTATTTCTAAATATATAATACATTTGAAAATTACGCAGCTTTACGGTAAACACAGAATTAGAATTCTTGATTCTGGTACAAAAAGAGAAATAATCTGTGATGATAAACTGAATGCTATAGTCTCTAAAAGTATGAGTAGAAACCTGTAAACCTATTACGGTTGCACATGTTTTCTTCAAGAATGAAGACCAAGATTCCATCTTTGGAATAGAGTGGAATTTATAGGATTTCATGTAAATTTATGTGTCCAACAGACAGGGCTAAAACTGCTTTACTGACTAAACATGAAAGGAATTGGAGATCAAAAAAGAATGATTCAGTATTTGCTAAATATGCTCTGAATGACTGCCGTTCTTATGATATTAAATGTGGTGTTCTCTATAGATCAAAGAAAGGCAGAAAACTAACATTACTGAAAATTATGGCTATGCTATCAAGTAACATCAGTCACAGAACCCTGATTCATCCTTAATGATCAAATACAGTTCAAATATTCATCCATGCTAACTAAATAGCAGCAGACAATTAACATTGGCCTCACCGTATGTGACATGCTTGTCGTAAATTATGTGCCTATTTCCACACTCCCCACACTGCATTGCCTCCTACCTCCCACCTTCTGTTTTTGTCCATATACTAGTATAGTAAATATACCGATATGGTATTCTGTTTTACCATATTTCCATATACTTCTAATCTTTTATTGAAACATACCTCATATGTGTATATTTCAGTATGCGTCTGTGTATAGTTAGATATCTTAAGTAAAATCTCTATAGGATGTTTAGTTCAGTCAAACATTTGGTTTACGGGTTGAAACACTTTTTGGGATAAGTGTTTGTACAGCTATAGGGCCTTGCTGATGTCGGGTGCAATGTCTTTTCAGTTTTAAGTTGTCTGACGATGGCCTAGAAAATGGAAAACAGTTCCACAACAAAACAAAAGATAATTAATTTGTGGAATTGTGGTTTTTAATAACCAATACGCTGTAACACTTATTATACGATCCTGTGGCGAAACACGCCGCTCTTGGTTAGATCGTCGCTGTTATTTCTATTAATCCTGTTTGGTCTTATCTACAATAGAAGCAAAATTGTGAGGTCTGATGGCTCAGTGGACAAAAAATTAAAACATGCTTAAAAACTTGATTATATATTCAAAGGCACAAGATTTCTTTCTAGCACTTACAGCTTGTTTCACATCGGTAAACGTTTTGTTAGCGTGACAAATACTAAGGCAGACAACTGTTATGGGTCCCCCTGTAAATAATTTTCTCACTCAATGTTTTATATTTTCGAAAAAAGTTATTCTCAAGATCATTAATGCCATTATTCTGCTAAAGTACCTGCAAGGCTGTTACCCTTAGCGGGTCTGTATCTCTAGTAATAAATTTTGCTGATAATTTCAATATAGTTGTAAGTTAAAGACAGCTCTAATACTTTTGCCAACTCAATAATTTCACCTCTACTGAGCTTTTTATTTAATATCAGGTTCTCTTTGGTAAGCTGTGTACTTACTTTCACAGGGACATTAGTATAAAGGTGGGCAATGTCTAAAGATTCAAATTAGCATCATCTGGTATTTTGATATTTGTAAAAATTTTGGAAGATCGTAGCTATTTTTTAGGCTAGAAGAATGTATGAACGTTTATGCTTCTTTCAGTTTCTTATTCTGTATTGTATATAATCCGTAATTTGAAGAAGTAGAAATTGTTGACAATTTTTGTACTTCGTTTATGTATATTACGAGCGCTATTCGGAAAGTAAGGTCGGAAAAGTTTTATTTGCAACAGTTAGCTATTTCTCTACGTAGTCGCCGCTCCAACTTAGACATTTGTCGCAGCGTTGTACTAAATTTCCAGTACCCTTGGCGTAGAAGACAGCCACCTATACAGCCCACCAATTCTCTAACCTGGTGTACATCTCGTTATCTGTGCTAAAACCCAGCGATTAATATAAGCTGAGATGAAACTCAAGGGGAGCCAATTACGGGGTGTACTGTGGGTGATCAAGCACTTCCCGTAGAAAACTCTGCACGAGCAGCTTCATTGCCCTTGAAGAGTACGGATCAGAATTGTTATGAAGAAGGAAATCTATGAAAGTGATGTTATGTGGGCTACATGACATCAGGAGAAATATCTCACCAGCCCCTCGTACTTGGCAGAAGACACTATTTTCTAGGCGTCTTTTTCACTGTGCGCTCAGAACTGAGAAGAGCGACATGAAACGATCGACGGGTATATTAGAGAAACTTTCCAACGCATCTGTGGAAAGCCTCATCGGATTTTCAATGTGGTTTCCATTTCCCCCGTGATCGAACTTTACTTTCCGAATAGCCCTTGTATTTAGGATCTAAGTTGCGGTAACTAGGGTTCGTCACTTTACTTTCCATCTGTAAACATTATTCATCTATTCGATTAACTGTTGGCGTTATTTTAATATTCTGCCTTACACATTACTTACTTTTTACGTTGGTCTACTCTTCACCATCATGTAGTTATCCTCGTTTTGTCGTGTGTATTGTTTTATATATCTTACTTTATTTTTGTATTCCACGGTTTTACATGTTACTTTTTTAATTTCTTTGTTTTATTCAATTTTTCTAACAATATATACTCGCACGGCATTTGCCAGTTCGTATGTAAACTTTCTGGTTAGGGTTACGCGGGTATACCCAGCTCTTAATCTACTGTGTTCCTTCGAATAGGTCACTGTCAACGTGGACCTGCTTGCATTCCTGTAGAAGTTGCCATATCACTTCACGTAGGAATGCAGTGCACAGATTTTTACCTTATACTTGTGTGCATTTTCATACAACATTGTAAGCTTGTTTTTATAACTATTTACCTATTATGAATGGCATAGGCTAGTTTTATATTTATTTTATATATCTGTATGTCTGAGTGTTCTGAGTCATGTCGTTTTGTTTTTTTAGTTTCATAAGTTTAGAGGTACTTTGTTGTTCTTCTGTGGATATGGTCTACTTTCAATAAACATACCTTGTTCATGAGATTCTACCGTGGTATACAAATATTCATTTTTTTCTGTAATAACACCGATGTAAAAAATTCTTTTACGTTTATCAAGTTCCAGTTTGCTTATTCTGTGCACATGTGAAGACTATTGATTTTTCAGCCGGAACTAGTTATCTTATTACTGCTAAATGTTTGCGAGCTAGGTAATTAAAAGTTATTAAACACTTTTTAAAAAGAGTTAATGTGTATAAAAGTATATTTGAGATGGTTTACGTCCATCCTAAAATGACGGGTAGTAACCTCACCTAGTATAGTTGTGCTGAAGTATTAGCAACGCCATCACATGTTGCTTTTTCCCACCCTGCTGTAAGAGTAAAAAGTACATACTATGACGAACTTTCGCTGTTAAAAAATGTAACGTGACGAGCCACAGGGCATTTGAGTCGCAATGCGAAGAAAGTTCACGCGGAACTGCCAATGCCAGCATGTTTATTTATGCAACGACTCGGCCTTCCCTTACCTAATATTCGCCGAAGTGGAAACGTGTTTCATCTGTAATGGGCGTATTTTCGGCTTGACTGCACTGCTTTTTAAGCACGGTAATTGACTCACCAGCCTAAAAGCTGTGAAGGCATCAGTTAGCTTCCGCTGACTCAACACGTTGCTCGCCTTCCCCGAGTCCACATTCCATCGATACGCAGTCGGCTGTGACGACGACAGTTGAGCGCTTATCGTCAGCGTGACTTCTCGCAGTCGTTGTCACAGTCGAGAGATAACACCTGTTTACACTCGGTACGTGCTCGGACACCGCAGGTCGATCTGTAGTGGTTCCAAATGACGTCACTAGCTGCAACAGGTTACCACGAAAAATGACTTGAAAGTATAGATCGTCATAATTCAATATAAGGACTTTACTGGTACATCTGCATCACTTCCTGTCAAATTTTCCGTCTTACTACGCATTATTCCCCAGCCGCTTGCTTAGATCCTGTTTGTACGTTCCGTACCTTTGCAACGCAGAGACGTGCTTTTGTGAGAGTTTCGAATACCGCGCAAATATGGTTGTATACAGTACCAGATATGTGAAAATATCACCTTCATTGTTTATAATTGCAATAGCCGTTGGTTCTAATGATTATTTAAACTGCTACAACCGGCAAGACAGGTTTGTCCCAGTGGTAGCTAGAAACACCTAGACGCTGAAACAATAGGCACAGCTAACGCTACAGTAAGACAGTGCTGGAGGTAGAATATTCAATGATTCGATGCACTTGTTTGCTCGTTGAGAAGGTAGTGCTGATCACGGGACGAGTTTTCCGTAGGTAGATGTCTTATGCCGTTTTATTTGTTGTCACCAATTTCCTCTGGAGGAACAGAAACCACAAGGATCCAACGGACTGATTTCCATTTCCATCATAATTTATTGATGAACTTGGATAATAGAAATTTTGGTGTTGTTGAGAAAGTTCAGAGGTACATTGAAGATGCAGTATGAGTAACATTTATTACTAGTTTCTGAACAGAACATCCAAATTCGTAATAGTGTATTATGCATAAAATTATCATGGTGTTTGGTAGGTCATTAACGTATTTGATTGTTTACGAAAATGCAGCTGTTAGAACCGTGTGAAAAAGGCCTGTTGATTGCAACTGAATTTAATATAAAAATTCTGTGAAGTCAGAAAGCGGAAATTCAGAACAGTAACGTAACAAAACTGGGCAAGTGCGAGAAGACACGCTCCCTGAATTTTCCGTACAAACTTAAATATGTATACGGATATTTCATCTATAGGTTTTGATGAGTGTGTTTGCGACTATCAAAACATGTGACATAAATGACTGTGTCTTTGCATTCACTGGGAGAAACTTGAATTGTTTACACCGTCGAGGACCACAGACCTTAGTACTTGACACAGATTTCAGCCTGATGCCCCTACCCGTTTCTGAGAATGGGATCTTAACAGACAGACAAACCGACAGATGGCAAAAATATATTTTTATGTGATATAATTACAAACTAATGTTTTTGGACTTTTTCCTTTACTTGCACACTGAAACCTTCCTTCTTTCCAAATTTCATGACTCTAACCCAACGGGAAGTACCCTATAGGTTTCGATGAGTCTGTTTCTAGCTACCGGCGAAGCATCTACATCCATGTCGGTGGCATGCAAGCCACCTTGCCCTGTGTATGACGGAGGGTACTTTATGTAGCACTATTACTTGCCTCTTTTCCTGTACCAATCGCGAACTGTTTGCGGGAAAAACGCTTATGATAAGCCTCCGTGTGGCCTCGAATCTCTCTAATTTTATCTTCATGGTCTTTCCGCGTGATATACGTGGAAGAAAGCAATATATTGATCGACTCTTCTGGGAATGTAAGTTCTCGAAACTTTAGCAATAGACCATACCGTGATGCGGAGTGCTTCTCCCGCAGCGTCTGGCACTGGAGCTACCTCAGCATCTCCGTGACATATTCGCACTTAGCTACATGAACCTAAAACATAATCTCCATGTCCTCTATCGGTCCCACCTGGTACGTATCTGAGGAGCAGTATTCAAGTATAGGTCGAACGAGGGCTTTGTAAGCTACCTCCTTTGCTGGTGGACTACACGTCCTGAGGATTCTTTCAATGAATCTTAGTTTGGCATCTGCCTTACCAGCGATTAATTTTATGTGGTCTTTTCATTTCAAATCGCTCCGTGCGTTACTCCTAAATATTTTATGGAAGTAACTGCTTCCAGTGATTGATCTGTAGTCATTTAATCGAATAATAAAGGGTCTATATATATATATATATATATATATATATATATATATATATATATATATTCACAATACGCTATATTTGTTTATTCTGAGGGTCAGTTGCTACTCCCTGCACCAAGCGTCAATCCTCTGCAAGTCTTCCTGCATTTGGCTACAATTTTCTGGCGTTACAACTTCTTTATACACATCATCTGCGAAAAGCCTCATGGAACTCCGACGTTATCCATCAGGCCATTTATATACCAGGTGTAGACGTATAAAACGCATTGGTTGCAATTATTATACGTTTGTTGTTTGAAACTGATAAACAATAATTTTATACAAAATAATCTACATTGCTGGTTATATATTTCTCCCACCTTTCCCCGGCAGGTTATGAACGCCACGTCAAAAAGCATCTTCTTTTGAAGTGAACCTGTCAGCGAGCTGTTTTCGTAAATTTTCATATGAATTGAAGCAATTTTCAGCGAGAACGTGTCCCAGTTGTAACACCGGAAATGCGGGATGCATCGCACCTGCTGCCGATATATAATTTTTTTACTGAATTGTATGTAAATATTTGTAATTTAAATGATTTCTTTTGATAACTAAGGACATTGCTTCACTGCATGTGTAAATTTATGTAGAAGTCTGTTGATATTTCTTTGTATTTATCCGTGTTTGCTGTGAAACTTATAAGCTCTGGGAAAAAGCCAAAGGAATTGTTATTTGCATTGATTAGCAACGATAATAGCAGTGCTTGTGCGTTGTAAAATCTTTGGGTAGGGAGTTGTTGCGCGGAGAGAGAGGGAGACGGGTTCCAGCGCTTCTAGTGTGCGGAAGTATGGTGTTAACCACTCTCGCAGTAGAGAGTACCATTTTCTGCGGCATCATCTACGCGCGCCGGCCAGATGTCTAGTAGCAGGAGTACGGACAGTGGACGGGTGAAGAGGCTGTATTAATTACGATTGCCCGTTCCTGTAATTAGCCGTGGCTCCACAAGATGTTACCGCCTTCAACAACAGCAGCAGTTCCAGCAACACAGTTTCGTCGTCGGCTCCGAGTTTCGTCGTATGCACAGCACTGAAGTAAGACTGTTCATCGGTAGAAAATATTAACGGCTAACCCAGCAGCACAACTGAATGTGATTTGATTGATAAAATTTATTTAAATAGTATTCAGTTAAACTCAAAAATGTTCTAATGTGTGTGAAATCTTATGGGACTTAACTGCTAAGGTCATCAGTCCCTAAGCTTACACACTACCTAACCTAAATTATCCTAAGGACAAACACACACACCCATGCCCGAGGGAGGACTCGAACCTCGGCCAGGACCAGCCGTCAGTTAAACTCAGGGCGATTGTGTCCTCATTGCCCCCAGACATTGTTACCAAGCAGGATCCTTGTCCCTTTTTTTCCTTATCTGCTGAGTGTCATAAGAAACAAATCGAATAGTTATAGCCAGTTTATTAACGAATAATTCCACTTTTAAGAACGTTAGCCTCAGTCTACTTTCAATTAACTGTTGTACAACAGAGGTTTCAGTATATGACAAAAGTAAAACAATTTCATTTTTCAAGTTTGAGAATCAATCACTGGAAAAAATCCAAATCTAAAGAAAAGCACAAGTTAAGAGTGTGGCAGTTTTATTTATTTTACATATAGCTTGGAGCACATGACTGTTTGGTTTGGTACGTATTCTAGTGTTTAATTCTGTTCAAGTCAGTAAAAAAGTCTCAGTTGTTCAGCCAATAATATGAAATCCAGTTTACAAAATAAGTAACGGCAAAGTAAAAAGTGCTTGCTTTTTTTCTGAATTTATTTGATGACGTTATGTTGGGGTCACTGAAGTCACTGTTCATGTAACGAAGTTCAATACTAACATAAAGTTTAATTACATATTTTCAAATCATTACTCGATTGCCTTTTTCAGAATTTAATGCCAAACATAACGTAAGAGTGACTTCTCAGTTTTCTTTACCATTACATACTCGCTTAAAAATTAGTGTCAAAAAACGTGACAACCTTCAGTTGCCACGTCAGTGTTTAAAGATACATATTTTTCTTTCCCATCATCTTGTACAGGATTTTGTATGTAAATTGCCCTAGTGGGCTGGCGACCGTTAATTATTTCCATTTCGTTCATTAGTGTTACTTTTGGATTTATGACCATGGTATCCCTTTTCAGTCCAGTGTTGTTCGTGAGTGAGTGCACAAAATAACTTTCATTTTCCAAATTATAGCCCTGTTCGGTTTAATTACTTTTTATTTTTAGTAGACTTTCCATCAGAAGGGTCGGTTGTACACTTTTCTCCTATTTATCGGAATCACTTCTTCGGGAAATCCCGGCGGGGTCAGGGATTTTCTCTGCCTCGTGATGGCTGGGTGTTGTGTGATGTCCTTAGGTTAGTTAGGTTTAAGTAGTTCTAAGTTCTAGGGGACTGATGACCATAGATGTTAAGTCCCATAGTGCTCAGAGCCATTTGAACCATTTTTTTCTTCGGGAAAGATAGCCTTATCCAATTAGAAAAAACCGTTAGACATACATGCGATCCACGGTCATATTTTATATCACAAGCAGGATAAGCCGATTAGTAAGGAGGAGGTTACACAGTGATGCAAGCAGATAATAATCGGACGGAGACAAGTCTAGAGAATAAGCCGCATGCCCTAGTATTTCCCAACTGAACACCTCGATCGTTTTCATGACCCGTTTTGCTGTGTGTCATGGGGCGTTATCGTGGAGCAATGTGACTTTGTGTTGCCTTTTTCCATATTCCGGTCGTTTTTCACGTAATGCTCGATTTAAATCCATCATTTGCTGTTGGTATCGATCAGTGTTAACGGTTTCACCAGGTTTTAGCAGCTCGTAATAGATGACACCCTTCTGATCCCTCCAAACACAGAGCATTGTTTTCTTTCCAAAGCGATTTGGTCTTGCAGTTGATGTCAATGATTTTCCTGGATTCACCCATGATTTACGGCGCTCAAGATTCTCAAACTATATCCATTTTTCATCGCCTGTCCCTATTCGATGGAGAAACGACTTTCTTTTGTATCTGGTGAGCAGCATTTCTCAACTGGTCTTTCGATTTGCTTACTGTCTTTCAATCAGTTCATGCGGAACCCTTTTCCCCCCACTTTCTGCACCTTTGCCATAGCTTTCAACCGAATAGAAACGGCTTTCTGCATCACATTCAATTTTTCAGCGATTTCCTGCTGGGCTTGAGTATCATCTCCATCCAACAAGGCCTTCAATTCGTTGTCTTCGAACTTTTTCGGTGGTTTCCCGCGCTCGTCTTTTCTCATGTCAAAATCGCAACTCGGAACACTGTTTTCTCAAGAGCATGTTCGCCGAAAGTTTCGACAAGCATTCGATGCGATTCTGCGCAGTTTTCTTCAAACACTAACAGAAGACCAATGCTGTCCCCAAATTGTAGCTCGCAGGACAGCTGAGTTGACGTTCGTCGTCCACCGTTACAGGAAGCAGATGGCGCTGCAGACGCGGTCGTCTCACGGGCCCTAAACTGACGGCTAGCACCGTCTGTAGCGAAAGTCCGGTATCATACTTCTACACTTGGTATATTGAGAAAAGTGATTGTCGTATTAACCCTGCTTTGGGGCACGTCTGAAGTTATTTTTACTCCTGAAGATTCCTTTATCTTTCAGAATGACATGCTACGTTCTGTTTGCTACAAACTCTTCAATCATCTCACGCAGCTGGTATGACTTTCCTTATGCTAGTATTTTGTTCATCAGGAGGCAGTGCTGAACTGTATCGAACGCCTTCCGCAAGTCAAGGAACACGACATCTTCCTGGGCGGCGGTATCTACTGTTTTCTGGGTCTCGTGGACGAACAGAACTAGCTGGGCTTCACACGATCGTTATTTTTGTAACCCATGTTGATCTCTACTTGGATATTTTCGTTTTCCATAAATGTCACAAGACGCGAGCATAAAACATGTTCCAAAATTCTGCACCAGACCCACGTCAGAGACATAGACTTCTAGATTCAGGCGTGTGTTCGACGACCTTCCATGAAGACTAAATGACCCGAGCTTTTCTTAAAATCATTAGAACGCTTTGGTCGTCTAGAGGCCTACGAGGGAAGTTCTTCGTCATACTCTGATCAAAATACAATTGGTATACCGTTAGTTCCAGTGGGCCTTCCTCAGTTGAGCGATTTCAGTTGCTTTTTTATTCCCTCGTCACTTATTTACTTTTACTTCGATGGCACAGCCCAGCAGTGTTTCGAGAACAATGAAGAGAAGAACTCGATAGCAGGGACGTAGTCCTGGATGCAGTCAAGAAAACTTTGTTGATTTTGTCGTTCAAGTGGCGATTTTATCGAGGAACTACAGAGCAATCTTCCTCTGTGAAACAGCTTTGGCAAAAGACGTTCAGTACTTAGACCTTTTCTGCGTCATCATCTGTTTCAGTGTGACATACACGGCCACATTTTTGGTCACATTGTCTTATGAGGTATCTTCGACCTTAGACCTTAGTACCTGACATAAATTTCAACTTCACACCTCCACCTGTTCCTGAGAAAAGGAGGTCTTAACTGATGGACAGACGGACGGGCAACAAAGTGATTCCACAGGCGCTTCGTTTATACCGACTGACGTAAGGAACCCTGAAGCACAAAATAAATTCTCCATCCGTTGCGAGAAAATATTTTTGGCTTCGATCAGTTATACTGAAACCTATTCGAGTGCCACTGACATCGAAGCAATTTGTAATTGAACCTGATTTCGGTTCTCCGGTTTTTGTAGTCACTGTCTACATTTGATGTAGATTTTGTCATAACTCATATTAATTTAGCATCCCATTGAAGCGTAGCGGTATTCTCATTGACTGGGACAACAGTGACTACCCACGCTTGATGTTCTTCAAATCAAACCTTCGCCATTTTTTCATGGACTCATCCTTCCGATGCGATATAGTCGGGAACACTGCATCCGCTAACCAGCGCTATGCTCATATAACTCTGTATGGGGAATCGAATGTTGCCATTATAGTTTCAATAAGGAATCCGTATGAAAGTAGAACTCCGAATGGAAGCATCAAGCAAGTATTGCGTCAAGCTGCAGGGGAACCGGGGTCAAAAGCAGCATGGGTCAGTTCAACACAATACATTGAAGAGCCAGAATAACCGATACACCTGCCTAACATCGTGTAGGGCCCCCGCGAACATACAGAAGTTCCGCAACACGACGTGGATTGGACTCAACTAATGTCTGAAGTAGTACTAGAGAGAACTGACACTATGAATCCTGAAGGGCTGTCCGTAAATCCGTAAGAGTACCTTGAAGGGGATCCCAGATATGCTCAATAATGTGGCCAGCAGAAGTGTTTAAACTCAGAAGAGTGTTCCCGGAGCCACTCTGTATCAATTCTGGACGTGTGAGGTGCCGCATTGTCCTACTGGGATTGCCCAAGTCCGCCGGAATGCACAATGGACATGAATGGCAGCAGGTGATTAGACAGGATGCTTACGTACGTGTCACCTATCAGAGTCGTATCTATACGTATCAGGGGTCTCATCACTCCAACTGCACACGCCCCACACCATTACAGAGCCTCTATCAGCCTGAACAGTCCCCAGCTGACATGGATTCATGAGGTTGTCTCCATACCCGTACATGTGCATCCGCTCGATACAATTTGAAACGAGACTCGTCCGACCAGGCAACATGTTCCCGGTCAACAGTCCACTGTCGGTGTTGACGGGCCCAGGCGAGGCGTAAAGCTTTGTGTCGTTCAGTCGTCATGGGTACACGATTGGGCCTTCGGCCCTGAAAGCCCATATCCATGATGTTTCGTTGAAAGGTTCGCCCGCTGACACTTGTTGATGGCTCAGCATTGAAATCTGCAGCAATTTGCGGAAGGCTTGCACTTCTGTCACGTTGAACGATTCTCTTCAGTCGTCGTTCATCCAGTTCTCGCAGGATCTTTTCCCGGCCGCGGCGATATCGAAGAGTTGATGTTTTACCGGATTCCTGAAATTCACGGTACACTCGTGAAATGGTCATACGTCAAAATCCACACTTAATCTCTACCTCGAGATGCTGAGTCCTATCGCTCGTCCGCCGACTATGACACCACGTGCAAACTCACTTAAATCTTGGTAACCTACTATTGTAGGAGCAGTAACCGATCTAACAACTGCGCCAGACACTTGTTGTTTTATATAGTCGTTGCCGACCGCAGCGCTGTATTCTGCCTGTTTACATATCTCTGTATTTCAATACGCATGCCTATACCAGTTTCTTTGGCGCTTCATTGTAAATGTCGTTCGCAGATTTTCCTAGAGGCGGCAGTAGGCTTCAGTTCGCTTCCGTAAGAAAGTGAACTTAGTAGTTAGACGATTACTGCTTAGTCGGTAGTGAGAGTGATTGGAACTTGTTTTAAATGTGCCGATGTAAAAATAATTTTTTCCGAAATTTTTGTTTCTGCTGCTTTTCAAATAAAGAGACTTTATTTTAGCTAAAATATGAAAATATTCGACTCCGTAGCCGACTGGGCCACCCTAACTACCTGGGTAAGCGGCGCTTCGAATGATGTCGCCAGTGGAACCATCCCTACTGTGGAAAGAGTCCATAAAGGTGCCGTCTGGTTGAAGCTTAGCCACACTTACTGCTTTGGAGGAATAAAACACAAATTTGGAATTGGACCACGGAGAAACTAGCCTCTATGAACGAAACCCTTGCGATCATCCTCACAGTGAATGACATCCTCTATCCCGCCTTAAACCTTCAAAAATTGACTGAAATGGCTCTGAGCACAATGAGCCTTAACTTCTGAGCTCATCAGTCCTCTAGAACTTAGAACTACTTAAACCTAGCTAACCTAAGGATCTCACACACATCCATGCCCAAGGCAGGAGTCGAACCTGCGACCGTAGCGGTCGCGCGGCTCCAGACTGAAGCGTCTAGAACCGCTCGGCCACTCTGGCCGGCCTTAAACCTTCACCCAAGTGCAGAACACAATAGCTACACTTGGATAATTGGAGGAGTTTGTGTGCTTTGTCGTAGTCCACAAATCAGCCGTTCCAGAGGAATTTATATTCATATTTTTATATAATATTTGTATGCGTCCTCGAGAAGATACACCATAATTCAGGGCTGCATACACATCAAACACTTGGAGAGAGTTTCTAGACTCTGAATGCTTATATGTGAAGGCAGCTGGTAAGGAGACCATTATAGAGCATTATCCAAAACACGATTTAAGGTGGAGGACGCCAATACAAACGTAATGACGTTACTGTGCTACATTCTCAATATATAGTGGATGGCAGATGGCTGAAGAGGCAGTCTCCCGTCTAGCAAGGTACCATCCACAGGAATGGTAGTGTGCCCAGGTAAATGCAGCTACTGGCACTTGAGCTACTCACTTGTCCAAGTAACATTTCGGAAGCGAAGACGTGTATAGAAAGGACAAAGTAGACCTTGAACACAAGAAATGAATGTGGACGTAATATGAATATTAGTTTTAGGAAAATCCAGTTCCATGTAAAGACACCTGTTTTGTTGATAATTTATAAAATAATAAGCAGACAGATATCTGGCATTGTGATACTAATTTATTTCATTATGTAATTAAGATATAAATTGAAATTAAGAGAAAAAGCCTGCTTCCCGATTGTGGAAATTAGTGAACATTATTTCCCTCTGTACGGTAGTAATCTTGGGCCAGGTTAATTTTATGGGGGGTAGGACGCCAAACGGGCCGACTTGGAGCAGGAGAGGCACCACAGGACATTTTAATTTCCGCTGTCTATACTTTTACGAGTAAATTTATAAAACTTTGTCACCATGACCAGCAAGGATTCAGGATTCACTCTCATAGCAGTGGAAATTCACAAACATGACAAAATATTTTTTTTTACATGTGAAATTTAATCATTTTTTCAGTTACTGTTGGCAGAATTTGATGCTATAGGTACACTTTTCTTCATAAGTAGGATAGACTCTTCGATGAATTTTGCACGGCATACAAACCATTCTTACAGGTGTATGAAACTCCATAATTTATTTAATTTATGAAAAAATTTTATAGTTAATTATCTCAATTTTTACCACAGTTTGTAATAGATTTGGAAAATTCTAGAGTTTCATACACCTGTAACTATGGTTCGTATGCTGTGCAAAATTCATCGAAAAATCTCTCCTAGTTGTGAAGAAAAGTGTATCTATAGGAACAAATGCAGCCAATAATAAGTGAAAAACTGATGAAATTTCAGATATAAGAAAAAATTATTTTTTTACGTTTTTGAACTTCCACTGCTATGGGTGTGAATCCAGAATCCTTCCTGGTCATGCTGAAAAAGTTTTATAAATTTATATGTAGAAGTATAGACAGTGGAAATTAAAATGTCCTTAGTGCCTCTCCTGCTCCAAGTCAGCCCGTTTGACATCCTACCTCCCTTAAGGTCCATCACAAAGGATCTGGAAGACAACGGCCAGCCACTGTCGGCACAAAACGGCGAGGTACTACAACCTACGGTTTACGCAACGCACCATCGTGCTACACTGTCCCTTCTAATTGCTAGCATTTCTCTCTCTCGCTCGTCTCAGCCTTATGGTGTCTTCATTAAATACATTTTTCCACCTTTTATTTTAACTGATGTTTGATAACATGTGAAAGCAAAGCAAGGGGAAACTACAGCCGTAATTTTTCCCGAGGGCATGCGGCTCTAGTATATGGTTAAATGATGATGGCATCCTCTTGGGTAAGGCATTCTGGAGGTAAAATAGTCCTCCATTCAGATTTCCCGGCGGTGACTATTCAAGAGGATATCGTCATCGCCGGAAACGAGACTGACATTCTACTGATAGGAGTGTGAGATGTTAGCTCCCTCAATGTGACAGGTAGGTTAGAAAATTTAAAAATGGAAAAGGATTGGTTGAAGTTAGATATAATGGGTATTACTGAAGTTCGGTGGCATGAGGAGCAGGACTTCAGGTAAGGTGAATTCAGGATTATACATACAAAATCAAATAGGAGTAACGAAGGAGTGGATTTAATAATGAATAAGGAAATGGGAATGCGGATAAGCTACTATGAACATCAAAGTGAACGCATTATCGTAGTCAACATAGACACGAAGCTCACACCCAAAACAGTAGTACAAGATTATACGTGAACTACTTCCGCAGATGATAAAGAGATTGAAGAAGTGTACGATGAGATAAAAGAAATTATTCAAGTAGTGGAGGAAGGCGAAAATTTGATAATGAAACTAGAATTCGATAGCAGGAAAAGGAAGAGAAGGAAAAGTAGTAGACGAATATGAACTGGAGGGAAGGAACAAAGGAGGAAGCCGTCTAGTAGAAATTGGCAAAGAGCATAGTTTAACCACCGCTAACACTTGGTGTAAGAATCATAAAAGAAAGTTGTATGCGTGGAAGAGACCTGGAGACACAGGAAGATTTCAGACTGATTATATAATAACTTCGGAACAGATTTTAAATTGTAAGACATTTCCAGGTGGAGGTGTGGACTCTGATCAGAATGTAAGGCTTATGAAATGTAGATTAAAACTGAAGAAATTGCAAAAAGGTAGGACATTAAGGGCAACTTCAACTTATCCAGTTGAAAGAACCACAGGTTTTCGAGAGTTTCAGAGGGAGGAGTAGGCAACGACTGTCATGAACAGGGGAAAGGAACGGAGAAGAAGATGAACAGGTACCTTTGAGAGGTGAAATAGTCAAGGCAACAGAGGATCAAATAGATGAAAAGATAAGACTCAGTAAAACCAGTGGGTAACACAGGAAAAAATATAAAAATGCAGTAAATCAAGCGGGAGAAAGGTAATACAAACGTCTAAAACATGAGATTGACAGGAAGCGGAAAACGGCTAAGCAGAAATGGTACAGGACAAATTTAAGGATGTAGGAACAAGTGAGGCGATACTGACCCTACGAGTCCGCAGCTCGTGGTCGTGCGGTAGCGTTCTCGCTTCCCACGCCCGGGTTCCCGGGTTCGATTCCCGGCGGGGTCAGGGATTTTCTCTGCTTCATGATGACTGGGTGTTGTGTGCTGTCCTTAGATTAGTTAGGTTTAAGTAGTTCTAGGGAACTGATGACCATAGATGTTAAGTCCCATAGTGCTCAGAGCTATTTTTTTTGACCCTACGACTTATCTTAGACAGGTTAAGGAAAGGCAAACCTGCGTTAGTAACCTTTGTCGACTTAGAGAAAGCTTTTGACAATGTTGACTGGAATACTCTCTTTGAAATTCTGCAGGTTTCAGGTTAAAATATAGCGTTGGCAAGGGAATGAGATAGGATTGTAGTCCATCCCCGATGTTATTTAATCTGTACATTTGGCAGGCAGTAAAGGAAACTAGAAAAAATCTGTAGTAGGAATTAAAGTTCGGGGGGAAGAAAAAAAACTTTGAGGTTTGCCAATGATATTTTAATTCTGTCAGAGACAGCAAATGACTTGAAAGAGCAGTTGAAGGGAATGGACAGTGACTCGAAAGAAGGATATAAGATGAACATCAACAAGAGCAAAACGAGGATAGTGGAACGAAGTCGAATTAAAGCAGGTGATACTGAGGGAATTAGAACATGAATTAGTTGATGAGTTTTGCTATTTGGGCAACAAAAAATCTGATGCTGGCAGAAATAGAGAGGATGCAACTTGCAGACTGAGAATGGCAAGAAAAGTGGTTCTGAAGAAGAGAAATTTGTTAATATCGAATAAGAGAGAAAATTTAGGAAGGCTTTTCTGAAAGTGTTTGTTTGGAGGGTAGCCATGTATGGAAGTGAAGCATGGACAATAGACAGTTTGGACAAGACGAGAATGGAAGCTTTTGAAATGTGGCGCTACAGGAGAATGATGAGGATTAGATGGGTAGAACAATTAACTAACTCTGATGTACTGAATCGAATTGGGAAGACAAGAAACTTATTGCACAGCTTGAATAGAAAAACGGGGTCGGTTGATAAGACACATTCTGAGACATCAAGGGATCACCTAGATCGAGATCATAGTGAAAGTGATATGCCATCACCTTCCCCATGGATGATATGTCTGTGATGTAATTACATCGTGGTATTAGGCAGTACGGTGTTGTTTCTACGCTCTTATGTATGACGTGTTAACTGTCAAAGGAATGAATTAGTTTCATGTTCCACCGATCATTGGGACGATAAATCTCAATCATGTGAAACGAGTCAGTCGCACCACCTTTTACACATTACAATTATAGCAATTCTTCTACGCAATAGCCGGAGTTCTCTAGGCGAAACGTTCCCTGTTTGTTTTCAAATTTTACTTTTCTGTCTGTCAGATATATCATTGGATGACTGATCAAAATTCTTGTTTCCAGCATTGTTCACCCATTTTTATGCATACGAGAAGTCTGATAGGACCGCTTTTGTTCTCTATATGCATAAACTATCTGACAGATGAGTGAACAACAATCTGCGATTGTTTCCTGGTGATGCTGTAGTGTACCAGAAAGCGTCGAAATTGGGTGACTGCAGGAGGCTACAGGATGACTTGTATAGTATTTAGATTAAAGTTCAGTCTTGATCACGTTATGTCTGTTTTAATGAGTAACCAGTTTCGGTTTTTTCTATAAAACCATCATCAGACCCATTGGCTCCCTTGGGTTGGTAGGTGGAGCTCTCCTTGCTGCTGTGCAGTCAACTGATCAGTTGACTGCACAGCAGCAAGGAGAGCTCCACCTACCAACCCAAGGGAGCCAATGGGTCTGATGATGGTTTTATAGAAAAAACCGAAACTGGTTACTCATTAAAACAGACATAACGTGATCAAGACTGAACTTTAATCTAAATATAACAATTGATCACTGTATTCCAAAAATGTTTACCAAAACTTGTATAGTATTTCTAGTTGATGTGATGAGTCGCAACTTCTTCCAAGCGGGGAAAAATGTAACTTAATACTGATGAGTAGGGAAAACAATCTTGTAATGTTTGAATACAGTATTAGTGATGTGCAGCTTGACACAGTCACTTCGACTGAATATCTAGGTGTAGCGTTGAAAAGCAACGTGAAATGGAATGAAAATTTAACATCGGTTGTAGGGAAGGGAAATGGTCGACTTCGGTTTATTGAGACGATTCTAGGGATGTGTATCTGATCTATAAAAGAAACCGTGTACTGAACACTAGTACGACACATTGTTGAGTATTACTCGAATGATTGGGATCTCCATCATGTCGGACTAAAGGAATACATCGAAGCATTTCAGAGGCGTACTGCTAGATTTGTTATGGTGATTTCGATCAACAAGTGAATATTACGGAAGTGAACTCATATGGGAATCCGTGGAGGGAAGAAGACATTCTCTTAGCGAAACACTATTGCAAATTTTTTTGGGAAGCGGAATTTGCGATAGACTGGAGAACGACCCTACTCCTACCAACAAACATCTTGCATAAAACATACGAAACATACGAAGTGTGTGAGAAAAGTAGTGAGACTGATAACATTTGCGAGCAGTCTGGCAGAGCTGTGTTGTTCTACTCGTGTTGACCGGTTTATTCACCCCTTCCAGATGCTCAGTCTGAGTTTCAGCTCCGCACAGCCAACACGTGATATTTTAGAGCGCCATCGGTGAAGTTGTGTTTTTGTTGCGTGTTACGAGAATGGAGCGGTGGAATTTATAGCTACGTTATGCAATCAAGTTTTATGTTAAACTTCGAGAATTCGCGAGTGTGACCTTTTAAAAATTGAAACAGTCCTACGGGGAACATTCCTTATCAAGATCACTAGATTTTTGCTGGCACAAATTAATTTTGGAAGGCAGAGAACACGTTGAAGATGAACCTCGCTCAGGGTGACATTCGTCTTCAAAAACCGAAACCGACGAAAACGTCCAACGTGTGCGTGCCCTTATGATATGCGACTTTAAAAACCAAGCTGTCAATGAAGTGTTTTACAAAGGCGTCATTGAACGGCTCAGAAAAAGGGTGAATCGAGTGAAATCGGACAGTGCAGACAAGTGGATGCTGCACCATCTCAGAATTTTTGACCTCAAAAGGCATTACTGCTGTCTCACATCGCCACTATTCCCAGATCTGAGTGTTTGTGAGTTTCTTCTATTCCAGAAATTGAAAAATCTGTTAAAACGACTTCATTTTGGAACTCTGGAGAACATGTGACCGACGTGTTAAAGGCCCTACCAGCTGATGCCTTTCAGCGCTTCTGCCAAGACTGGGGACAACGACTCCGAAGTTTATCGCCGCCGAAGGGAACTGCTTTGGAGAGGACAATACTGCTGTTTGAAAAAAAGTAAAAACTTTGGTAGATGATGAATCAGTCTCGTTACTTTTGTCACAAACTTCTTTTACTGTAGATGTTCGTTTCTCCCTCGCTCCTATTGCGAGTAGAACAGAAAAAGGGAACGAATGGCAGTGATACAAGGTACCCTTCGCCATGCAGCGTATGGTGGACTGCAGGGTATGTATGTAGATGTAGATCCGGATGAAGTGAACGTGAGAAATGTATGTGAAAGTAATGTTATACCCTAACAGCAAGTATAAAGAAAACCGTCTTTCAGCCTAAAAACATGTGTTATGGATGATTTATAAAATCATAACCAAACAAATATCTACCATCTAAAGAATGATTCTTCCATCACTTGGATTCGAGCCAGTAGCGCAGTGCAGTTTTTGTTCTGTTACAGCTGATTGTGGGGTAAAGGTTAAGGAATTCTTTAACAGTGTTCGTTGCTTTCTGCTGAAGTTTATACAACATTTATTTCCTCTGGATGAGTCATTGTAACTTTATCAGCACGTTTTACATACGACGTTTATGACCTCTCTGTGCAACACGATGACCACTCCAAAGTCCGCATGCTCAAGAGGTGACTCACATTCATGTTACCATCACTAGTTTTCGAAATGATGGTGAGCTCATTAGAAGTCGGTATGAAGCTGACTCACGGTAAGCACGATACGCATTTCACAGTAGTTGTAGCTTGTGTCAGAAGACACGCGAGCCACAAGGGATTCTCCTGCCGAAACGTTTACTGACTGAACAAACCGGTCTCGGTGCCTTCGTGCGACTGACGTCACTATGTATTACGTCAAGGCTACGAGCGCCGAGTACGCCAGCACTATGGCGTCACCGCTGTCGCTATTTTTGGACGGTATCGTCACTAAAGAAAGTTGTTCCGCACACCAGAGAAAGCCCAACTAGTTTGTGACGTCATGCACCCTGGGACGACAAGGCTCTTCCGCGCGCAAAGCTGCGTGCCAAATGCAGCTCTATACGAAACAAAGCATCGCTGTGTGGTGTTTTTAGCGTGGTAGGCAATAATTCGATAAATTTAGGTAAATGTATGTGATAATATTGTTACGATCAAACAAGCCACGACGATATCAACTGCTATATTGGTACAATATGCGTCCAGCAAGAATCATGTAATTAACAGTGCGCATGGCTACTTGAGCATAATATGGCGCATCAGTAGTGAAAATTAAGGTTAAGATGCAGTTGAAGGCTTAAGAGAGAGCATTGTGTACGCTGTTTTTTAAATAACGCAGGCTTGAAGTAGAGCCTGCACTAATACCTACCGACAGTGTGACTGTTGGAGCTCAAATGTTACTCATTAAGATCTAAATTTAAAGTGGCAGTTACTTGGAAAAATTTGTTATGACTCTGACAGAGCTTGCTGTTAAGTTAATAGTTGAGCATAGCACAGTTATTAGCTGGTCTGATCGTTTTGACACAGTCCGTGCATAAACGATTTTCCGAGACAGAATATATCAGTCAATGGAGGAAATGCGAAAACTGAGATAGATTATTTTGAAGAAGATCGACGCGCAACTTCAGAAGAAATTTTTGAGACCACAGGAATTTCACTGACTTCAGTATTCGGACAAAAGATTTCAAAATGGGGAAACCTTTTAATTTATGGCTCTTCGCTTCTTGGCCTCTGAATACAAGCGTAAATGGCTGGGCATTACTGTGCATCTTTAGTGTGTGCTGGTGTAACGTAGATTAAATACTTTAAGTAGGAGCTAAAATCACAGTCCAGAACATGAGGAGCTGTTTCCTGAATATCGACAAGGCTTCGACAGTTCAGTCAGAGTTCAAACAAACTATGACCTTTACGTGGAATCACTGCAGAACCACTAGACAGAGTTCTATGTGGAACAACTGTTACCTCGGTCTGTTATCGCGTCTTCAAGCATAAACTATACATCTACATCTACATTTGTATTCCGCAAGCTACCTTACGGTGTGTGGTGGAGGAAATTTTGTGAACCACTGTCCTGCGAGAAACTGATACTCGCGTACACACGATAGTGCAATTGAGCTAGGAGTTTTTCAGTTTCTAAACGGCCATCCTGAATTGTTAAAAAATTTCTTAACTACTTAATAGAGTAGGTTACAACTGTTGTCTTACTTCAGATTTCAGATACACCTCACGACTGGGCTAAGACCCCGAAACCTTGGTAGTCTATAGCGAGTTCTTTCTTGCAAGACTTTGGTCAATAAAATAATATACAGTTGTGGCGGATTTGTTTACCATGAACATATTAATGTACATTTTTACTTATTTTCTGTGTTATTCAAACACTCTCATTGTTTACAACGTCCGCAGTAGGTAAGGGAAATCGAGACCAACAGTTTCATATAGGACACTTGTGGTCTATCGCGTCAGAAAACTAACTGCAGCTCGCCAATAAAATCTTCCTAAGCCACAGTCCATGCGGCTCGCACGAGACATTCAGAATTCTCGCGTTCACTTCGCAGCTATTAGCCCTATAGAAAAAATGAATGAGACCTTATTCGTATGAAATTTAATGTGTTTTAATTTTGTACTGCGACACGTTTCCGCTGGCAATTTTAGAGTTATTCAAGAAAAAGGTACAAAAGTGATTTTAAATGTGTTCTATCTCTGAAACTATTCGGAACAGAGCATACGTCTATATGTTCTTTGTTCAGTGAACACTACTATCCTTCAAAGCATGAACCTTTCATCCTAACTCAGCCTATCTGTTGTGAAAGGTAATGGTCTTGTACCAATTCCCAGAGGTCGCTTTTCATGCTCGAAGTCGACCACTCATGCTGTATGATAAGGTTCTCCCGCATATCAGATCTGTAACCGAACAGTTGCGTGATTATGGTTGAGACTCATTTTTCTACAGTCCATACGTCAGGCCACTAAACTGTAACTTATTTCTGGAGTTGAAACAACCTATGCTTGAAGGTTTGTTTCCTTCTCTGAGAGCGTTCAGCAATTCGAATTGTGAACGGAGATGGTGTCTTGAATGGAAAACTGTAACGCACTAGGTGTTGGAATTCTATGTGATGCAGGGAGACTATACTGAACCAGTAAATCCGACTCACTCCACCCCATCCCCTTTCCCACCTCCCAGCTTTGATTCTGTAAGGAATAGAATAGAGCTCCCAAGTACGAAATTGTATTTCAATGTTGAAACTTCCTGGCAGATTAAAACTGTGTGCCCGACTGACACTCGAACTCGGGACCTTTGCCTTTCGCGGGCAAGTGCTCTACCATCTGAGCTACCGAAGCACGACTCACGCGCGGTACTCGCAGCTTTACTTCTGCCAGTATCTCGTCTCCTACCTTCCAAACTTTACAGAAGCTCTCCTGCGAACCTTGCAGAACTAGCACTCCTGAAAGAAAGTCTCCGCTATATCCTGTCTTTCAGGAGTGCCAGTTCTGCAAGGTTCGCAGGAGAGCTTCTGTAAAGTTTGGAAGGTAGGAGACGAGATACTGGCAGAAGTAAAGCTGTGAGCACCGGGCGTGAGTCGTGCTTCGGTAGCTGAGATGGTAGAGCACTTGCCCGCGAAAGGCAAAGGTCCCGAGTTCGAGTCTCGGTCGGGCACACAGTTTTAATCTGCCAGGAAGTTTCATATCAGCGCACACTCCACTGCAGAGTGAAAATCTCATTCTGGAAACATCCCCCAGGCTGTGGCTAAGCCATGTCTCCGCTATATCCTTTCTTTCAGGAGTGCTAGCTCTGCAAGGTTCGCAGGAGAGCTTCTGTAAAGTTTGGAAGGTAGGAGACGAGATACTGGCAGAAGTAAAGCTGTGAGTACCGGTCCTGAGTCGTGCTTCGGTAGCTCAGATGGTAGAGCACTTGCCCGCGAAAGGCAAAGGTCCCGAGTTCGAGTCTCGGTCGGGCACACAGTTTTAATCTGCCAGGAAGTTTCATATCAGCGCACACTCCGCTGCAGAGTGAAAATCTCGTTCTATTCCAGTGTTGTTGGAGGCGCTAAAAAAAGTGTTCTCACTATCAAACATTGGATAAGAGATTTATTGTTTTTTAATTAAGGTTTAGTGAGCCGTTAGTTTGTCTTCGTTCCCATAACCGAGTTGTCTTCGTATGCGAAGTCGAGTCTGAAAGAAACTCTAGATATTTAGTACCTCACTGACATGGAGTTGGTTGCCTAACTTGATCATTCATTTGCTTCATGCTGTTTTAGAGCTGTATATTGATCAATTATCGCGGGCCAAGAGGAGGGATTCTGGTTGATCATCCATTTTGAACTCAGTGTCAATGCCTTGCAAACTTCACACTCCGTTATCCTTCGTTCGCTGTACCCTTTGCCCAGAGGATTGTTGAGCAGTTTGTTTTCTGAAATTACGCAAGATCGAGGTAGCTTAGATGAGTTGACAGCCCGTATAATACGAGGGTTGGAACTTAAATAGTGGCAACTATTTATTCACGACCGATACAAGAGGGTTACATGTTTGCATCTGTTACTGTCCTTCAAAGTAGTCACCAGCGTTGTGTAGAACCCGTTGCCAGTGACGTGGAAGGCGTAGTGTACCGTTAGCAGAGCCTGTTCTGTTGATGGTGCGAATGGAACAGTCTACTGTTACATCAAAAGTCTCTACGGGGAGGAGATGTATCAGAATATCAAGAAGCTGGACAAGCTACGGCAGAAGAAAGGGAAGATGCTGAGTTCTCTCAGTTTTTTGCTGAGGTGTCGAGATGGAGAAGTGGTACCAGTATTTGCCAGAATTAAACATCACATCAACTCCAGAGCGGCGAACAAGATAAAACGCAGAGCTAGCATGGCACTGGTGAGAGAGAGGATTCGAGATATGCGCCACAGGTTAGATGTTGTGGCCAGGGAGCTGTTACACATTCATCTGTACATGGCAGCCTCCTTAACAAGAGAAGATTGGGATTGGGTAGACCGTGCCTCCTGGTCTTTAGCTGAGTGTGCTAGAAGGAATGCCTCATCTTGCCAATCTGCAAAGTTTGACCGCATGAGCAAGAAAGCACAGCAGGTGGAAGAGACACGCACGGTGACGAATCTGAGTGGCATACAGTTTGATGATACAACCTTAAAGGTACTCAGCAGGGGTCTCAACTTTGCTACGACCCCTAGAAACGTACCCATTTCAGGTTTCGTCAGTGCAGTAGAGCAAGTTGCAGCCACACTTCCACCTAATGTGGCAGAGGAAGTCCGCCGAGAGACCTGCAGGGCCCTCACCAAGGCCAGGCCGCCGAAATCGAACATCACAACCGAGGAGAGGCTTGCACTCAAGAAACTACGGGAAGACAACAGCATTGTGGTACTGCCAGCAGACAAAGGGAACTCCACTGTCATCTTGCAGCGAGTGGATTATGATGAGAAAGTACGCCAACTTCTGGAGGACCCTGCATACAGAATTCTGGAGTGTGACCCCACGGACAAGGTGGCCAAGAAGACTAGTGCTCCCTTGAAGGAAACAGGGATGCCCGATAAGATCATCAGACAACTACGGGAAAAAGCGCCTGTGCCACCTAGACTGTATGGTCTGCCTAAAATACACAAGGAGGGTGTGCCCCTACGTCCTATTGTCAGTAATATTGGGGCACCTACGTACACAACAGCCAAGTACCTGAAAGGTCTCCTGGCTCCATATGTGGGGAAATGTATTCACCACATCCGCAACTCAGAAGATTTCCTGCAACGCCTCAAGCAACTGCACATCACAGATTCGGACATCATGGTTAGTTTTGATGTGGTATCGCTGTTCATCAGGGTCCCGCTGAAGGACTCACTAGAACTGATTGCAGAGAAATTTGATGGTCCTCTGTTGGACCTGTTCAGTCATACACTGACATCCACGTATTTCCTGTACAGAGACCAATATTACGAGCAAACTGAAGGTGTAGCTATGGGCAGCCCACTGTCCCTTGTGGTTGCCAACATGTTTATGGAGAGTTTTGAGGAGAGGGCATTGGAGACAGCCACATTTAAACCCACATGCTTCTTTAGGTATGTGGATGACACTTTCGTGATCTGGCCACATGGGATGGACAGGCTCAATGAGTTTCTTGAACATCTTAACTCATGCCACCCTAATATCAAGTTCACCATGGAACTGGAGAAGAATGGCCAACTGTCATTTCTGGATGTACTAGTCCAGAGGAAAGCAGATGGATCAATTGGCCACAGTGTGTACCGAAAACCTACACACACTGATTTATACCTGCAGGCCAGCAGTTGTCACCACCCTGCACAGAAAAATGGGGTTCTGAAGACTTTAGTCCACAGAGCACGTGCCCTATCAGACCAAGAGAATCTACCCATAGAGACAGAACGTCTCAAAACAGTTTTCTCCAAAAATGGATACATGGACAGACAAATTGAGAGGGCACTCCGACCAGCCACTATACCACAGGTTCCTGAAGAAGACCAAGATGAAGCAAGGAAGGTGGCATATCTGCCCTATGCTGGCTCTATTTCTACCAGAATCAGTAGGATCCTGCGTAAACACAATATCAAGTGTGTTTTCTGTCCATCCAACAAGATCGGGGGACTGCTGGGGAGTGTCAAAGACGACCTGGGGTTACGAAAACCAGGGATTTACAATATACCTTGTCAATGTGGCATGTCCTACATTGGCCAGACGACAAGAACTGTGGAGATCAGGTGCAAAGAACATCAGAGGCACACTAGATTAAGACAGGTGACTAAGTCAGCCATTGCTGAACACTGTCTAGAACTAGATCATGCCATGAAGTATGAGGATACCAAGATTCTAGCACAAACACCCAGATTTTGGGACAGTATTATAAGAGAATCGATTGAGATTAAAATGGCTGACGATCTTATGAATCGTGACACAGGGTACCAGCTAAGCAGAGCCTGGGATCCGGCTCTGGAGTTGTTAAAGAAGCAACGGGGCCAGCTGCAACACTACACAAACAGAAGAACCAGAGACATGGAGATGGTAAACGAGCCCCTGACGGACTGCCAGGAGCACCAGACCGAAGATGGAACACCCAGAAGTGGGACTGGTGGGCGCGGACCGCAGAGGGAACATCCAGAGCCGCAGCAGACGAAAAACGGAGCGGCAATGCTTCAGCAGGTCGTGGTGAGCGGGCGCGGACCGCAGGGGGAACGCCTGGTACCCCAGACCGTAGATGAAACCCCCAGGAGCGGGTTTGGTGGGCGCGGACCGCAGAGGGAACACCCAGAACCGCAGCGGACGGAAAACGGAGCAGCAACGCTCCAGCAGGCCACAGGGAATGGGCGCGGACCACAGAGGAAGCGCCTGCAGCCGTTGGTGGAGGGGGAAGGCCATAGGCATAAATACTGGATCAGGTCCACTCGAGGAGCAGTCTCAGGTCGCACCTGATGAAGGTATCGAGCTACGTGACCGAAATATCGTGCAAGTACGACGCTGATATCCGGTAGAACACCCGACAACCCAAGATGTCATTTATTTATTTATTTATTTATGCATTTATTTTACCTGGCAAGATTAGGGTCTTCAGGCCCTCTCTTACACCTAACCAGGCATACTCAGATTGAACGAGTTACAGTTTCTACAGAACATTAAGGACATATAACGTGTTATACAGTATTAATGCTAAAGAAAAAAGAAATAGAGATTATAACAGTAGTACAATGATAATTATAACAATCAAAGAAATAATTATAACAATCAATAATAATAATAATAATAATAGTAATGACTATGTATATGAAAGTAAACATATTTTTCTTTTATGAATGTCAGTCCTATTGCTAGTTGGGAGTTTTCTCGTTATGTTCATGCAGCTTGTGAGTCATTCTCATCGAGCAGAGACATAAGACGATAGAATGGGGTGAAAGAGATATAGAAGAGGTAGATAGGTTAGAGGAAGAGAAATAGAATGGTAAAATTCGAAGCTATGATGGAGAGGAGAAAGAAAGAGATGAGAGGGGCACAACAATGGTGGCTATACCGTCCCTAATATGTAAGTTTTGAGTTCCCTCTTGAATGTTGAGTGGTTCTGGATAAGACGCAGATCACAGGGGAGCGCGTTCCGTAGTCGTATGGCTGAGATGGAGAATGACACGGAGAAAGATTTTGTGTTATGTAAAGGTACAGCCAAGATGCTAGACGTATCCGATCTGGTATTGCGGTTGTGGAATGATGATAGGTGTTTAATGTGAGAAGATAAGTATTGGGGGCACCAGTGGCTAAGAAATCGATGAAGTAAGCACATCGTGTGGAGATCGCGTGCCTTATGTGGGCGTATCCAACCTAGCTGGGAGTATGAAGGACTGATATGATCATACAACCGTATATTGCACACGTATCTAACGCAAGCATTCATCACTAGCTCGAGGCATCTCGAATTTTCACTATTTGTGCCGTGTTGAAATACATCACAGTAGTAAAGATTAGGCAAGACTAGTGTTTGGACTAATTTTTGTTTAACATGGGTTGGAAATATTTTTCTAAATTTTTGAATTGCATGGAGGGAGGAGAGCGATTTCCGGCAAGCTGTGACTGTTTGTTCTTCCCAGTTTAGATGTTCATCCAAGATTATTCCAAGGTCTTTTACTGGTTTTTGGTATGGTAGTTGGGTACCATTGAGGAGTATTTGAGAGACTGTTTCGCGAAAGTACCGGCTGATTAACTTTGGATGAGATATAAGTATGACCTGGGATTTCTTGGGGTTTAGTTTTAGACCTAGGTTCTGTGCCCATCGAGAAACAGAGCAAAGATCTGCGTTCATACTCGTTACTGCGTCAGCAATGTTCTTGGGGCTTGCACTTATGTACAGTTGGATGTCGTCGGCATATAGATGGTAGTTGCAGGAGTGAATCACTGAAGAAATATCATTAATGTACAGTGAGAAGAGTAATGGACCAAGGACGGAGCCTTGGGGAGCTCCAGAGCGCACGTTTTTCATGATGACTTTTCCGACCCACAAATGACTTGTTGACTTCTGTTTTTGAGGTAGCTGTCGAACCAGTGTATTGCGCTGTTTGAGAAATTCAGCTTTTTCATTTTAATTAGTAATATATCAAAGTCAACTGTATCAAAAGCCTTGCTAAAGTCAAGCAGTGGTAGGATGGTAGCTTCACGTCTGTCCATAGCATGTTTAATGTCATCAGTTACTTTGATTAATGCAGTTGCTGTACTATGGTGCTTTCGAAAGCCTGACTGATATTTGTCATGGATGTTATGAGTTTTGAGGTAATCCGTCAGCTGTTCATGGACGACGTATTCTAGGGCTTTAGATGTTGCAGGTAGTATGCTGATCGGCCTGTAGTCACCTGGCGACTTCGGGTTGTCAGTCTTGGGTATAGGTTGAATTAAACTTTGCTTCCACTCAGCAGGATATGTACTACTGACAAGAGACAGGTTGAAGATGTCTGTGATAACTAGAATAATAGTGTCTACGACGTTCTTAATCATGCCAATGCGTACTCCATCATTTCCCACTGCCTCGGAAGAGATTCGCATAATTGCCTTGTGTACTGTGCCGGTAGTGACATGTTTTAGGAAAAACTTGTCTCTCGAGAGACTGATATCTTGGGGCTGGTAATTTGTCGCTGCGTGGCAGTTTACAGCTGTTGAGAAGAAATCGTTTAATTCTTCTGAAGACGCTTGATAAACAGCGTCAGATCTTTGCTTCTCTATACCGAAACTGCGCAGCTTTTTCCACAGCGCAGCAGGTTTTGATATGCCGCATACGACAGAGCGGGCAAGTCTGATTTTGGCATTCCTCACGCTTTGCTTGGTTCTGTTTCGGAGTTTCCTATAAGCTTCGTACGCCTCTGGAGTTGGGTTACACTTGAAGGCCCTATGTGCAGCATCACGTTTATTCATTAACTGGCGTGATGCAGTGGTGAGCCACGGAGCGGGAGCTCTCTTTACCTTGACAGTGCGTTGAGGAGCATGTTTATCATACAGTGCAATAATTTTGCGACATAATTCCCGAATTTTTCAGTCTAAAGTCGGTTCATTGCTTATATCATGCCAAGGGATGTCTGAGCAATCCTTTTGAGGAGCGTCATAGTTAACATTTTTTAGGTTTCTGAAGGTTACCAGGTGAGATTTTTCTTTGGTAGTATGCATTGAATAATTTAAGAATATCACGTCATGAGCAGAGAGTCCCGGAGCGGAGGTCTGATTGGCGCGAATTATTGTATCTGGTCGCTTTGTTGCTATTATATCTATGAGTGTATGGCTGCGTGGCGTGTGATGAGTTGGGTCCAGCGGTGTTAAATTCATATCATTGCAGTGGAACAGTCTCCCTAGTTTTTCTGCAGTGGGAGATTTTAACTGTAAGTCGATCTTTGTATGTGGAAGCAATAATTTGTCTAACACTTAAAGCACCCAGCCATCTAAGTTAAACCGAGCGTGGTGGCGCAGTGGTTAGCACATTGGACTCGCATTCGGGAGGACGACGGTTCAATCCCGCGTCCGGCCATCCTGATTTAGGTTTTCCGTGTTTTCCCTAAATCGCTCCAGACAAATGCCGGGATGGTTCCTTCGAAAGGGCACGACCGACTTCCTCTCCCATCCTTCCCTCATCCGATGAGACCGATAACCTCGCTGTTTGGTCTCCTCCCCCAAAACACCCCAACCATCTAAGTTAAAACTGACTGCAGGAAACAAAATGAAACATCACATTTTCACAACACAGAATTTTCTTTCTCGCAGTCGACTTAAACAAAAAAGCTGTACATTGTTGTTTAAAAAACACTATATTTAGTAGATTACCACCTACAAATATGGAATCAAACGGTCAAGAAAATTCAGATACTTTTATTAATAATTTTGCCTTTTCATATATTAAGTATAGCCTATATATTTAATCCAGAATGAGATTTTCACTCTGCAGTGGAGTGTACGCTGATATGAAACTTCCTGGCAGATTAAAACTATGTGCCAGACCGAGACTCGAACTCGTGACCTTTGCCTTTCGCGGGCAAGTGCTCTACTGCAGAGTGAAAATCTCATTCTGGAAACATCCTCCAGGCTGTGGCTAAGCCTTGTCTCTGCAATATCCTTTCTTTCAAGAGTGCTAGTCCTGCAAGGTTCGCAGGAGAGCTTCTGTAAAGTTTGGAAGGTAGGTGACGAGGTACTGGCAGAAGTAAAGCTGTGAGGAGAGGGCGTGAGTTGTGCTTGGGTAGCTCAGATGGTTGGAGCCTAGCTATGTCAGAGAATCCTTCCCAACAACACGACTACCGACGACGCGGGATGTATACCAACTCTTACTGCCCAGGTGCCCCAGGAATATCCTGGAAAAGAAGTACCCAGACAAGAACTGGCGACAGATATGGCGCGTTATACGGAACGTTTACCTCCCAACGTCGGTACGCTCAATATGATATGTGATGGTATATAGGAAGTTCGCAACGAATCAACGGCGGCACGCGATTCATTTGGCAGACACTCCACTATGTTTAGACTGCGCAACAGTGGACACTGATGAACATCGTTTAGCATGTAGTGGGACGGCTCCGGTGTGGCACTTGGCACAACAGATATTGGCGTTCCTGTTACGCTCCGCCCCTCGCACAATTTCATCAGACACACTTTTTTCCCCAAAGAATCTTATTTTCCGGTCCAAAAAACTAACGCAGTGACATGAGTACGGGGAATGGTTGTGGGCTACGTCTATAACGAATCGGAGAAGGACAAAATGGATTTTTGGCATTTTCTCCTGGATGGACACATGAAGCTGCCGCATATGAAATATAGGCAAGACTTCGCTAATTACTTGCAACTTACATTTACCGATCCGCCGGCCAGATGGGGTGTGACGGGTGAGAGATGAGATAGACGAAGAAGCCGAGATAGACATCGATCACACTCACGGACCCTTAGTTAATTTCGAGAAGACGACCCAGTCTTACACCAACGTCTGGAGAACGGGTCGATAGATGGCTCTCTTGCTCTATCGAACGTCGGGTTGTGAGCAGGTGTCGCAACCGACACGAATTTCATTTCATTGCTACAGGAGCATGTTTCTTTTGTATTTGTACTATCCGCGATGTCTTCATGTCTTTCATTTGGACATTTTTAGTTTTATTCATTTCCTTTCTTAATTAATTTTCTAATTATCCAATATTTGTCAACATTTGGACATTGTAGATACTATTTATGCGGTAATACAACACAATGTATATCAGCAAAGGTTGTAAGTCTGACAGAAAAACAAATAAACATAAAAAAATGAAAAATAAAAGAAATAAAAAAATGAGTAGGGTTGAAGTCTCAGTCTGAGCGTCAAACCACCTTTACCCCATTTTTTCTTACTTTAATTACATTTAAAAGAATAAAAAAAGAAATAAAAAGATGATAGAGCACTTGCCCGCGAAAGGCAAAGGTCCCGAGTTCGAGTCTCGGTCCGGCACACACTTTTAATTTGCCAGGCAGTTTCATATCAGCACACACTCCGCTGCAGAGTGAAAATCTCATTCTGGAAACATCCCCCAAGCTGTGGCTAAGCCATGTCTCCGCAATATCCTTTCTTTCAGGAGTGCAAGCTCTGCAAGGTTCGCAGGAGAGCTTCTGTAAAGTTTGGAAAGTAGGAGACGAGGTACTGCCAGAAGTAAAGCTTTGAGAAAGGACCGTCAGTAGTGCTTGGGTTGCTCAGATGGTAGAGCACTTGCCCGCAAAAGGCAAGGGTCTCGAGTCTCGGTCCGGCACACAGTTTTAGTCTGCCAGGAAGTTTTATATATTTAATACACGTAAAAATTTTAGAGCTAATGTCCGAAGGTTTATTAGAAAATCGTTTAAAAATTTGAAATAAATTGGTCAAAATTTTTTTGAGGTTTTCGATATCAACGATTGTTTTTCATGTATCAAATATATATTTATGTACCAGTTATATCAAACACATGTAACCTGTGTCATATTGAATATTTATTAGAGTATCATGTGACAGCACATAGTAGAGCATCGTATGAAAATGTAAAGTGATCCGTCAAGATATTGTGGATATTTTTGGTAACATTTTTCACCCTTCTGTATGACATATATCGTTAAGTGTGGCATAAATTGAAAAATATGCGTCCCATGCCCGCTTGAATGTTTGAGGATCGTGTAAAAATTTGAGGGAAGTCGATTAAGAACTTTTCGAAATTTTTGGTAACTGTAAACGACTTGACTCTGTACAGTAGTACA
This sequence comes from Schistocerca piceifrons, assembly GCF_021461385.2. Classification (NCBI taxonomy): domain Eukaryota; kingdom Metazoa; phylum Arthropoda; class Insecta; order Orthoptera; family Acrididae; genus Schistocerca; species Schistocerca piceifrons. The sequence goes on along the minus strand of NC_060138.1, from coordinate 547,332,361 downwards.
ACGTCTGTCCAAACGTTTATTAGAGTACCGTTTAAAAATCTGAAGTAAATCAGTTGGGAACACATTGAACTTTTTAAAAAACTACATTCTCTTTATTTAGTATGTATATTTATGTATCATATATATTTTAAAAAAATACACTCCTGGAAATGGAAAAAAGAACACATTGACACCGGTGTGTCAGACCCACCATACTTGCTCCGGACACTGCGGGAGGGCTGTACAAGCAATGATCACACGCACGGCACAGCGGACACACCAGGAACCGCGGTGTTGGCCGTCGAATGGCGCTAGCTGCGCAGCATTTGTGCACCGCCGCCGTCAGTGTCAGCCAGTTTGCCGTGGCGTACGGAGCTCCATCGCAGTCTTTAACACTGGTAGCATGCCGCGACAGCGTGGACGTGAACCGTATGTGCAGTTGACGGACTTTGAGCGAGGGCGTATAGTGGGCATGCGGGAGGCCGGGTGGACGTACCGCCGAATTGCTCAACACGTGGGGCGTGAGGTCTCCACAGTACATCGATGTTGTCGCCAGTGGTCGGCGGAAGGTGCACGTGCCCATCGACCTGGGACCGGACCGCAGCGACGCACGGATGCACGCCAAGACCGTAGGATCCTACGCAGTGCCGTAGGGGACCGCACCGCCACTTCCCAGCAAATTAGGGACACTGTTGCTCCTGGGGTATCGGCGAGGACCATTCGCAACCGTCTCCATGAAGCTGGGCTACGGTCCCGCACACCGTTAGGCCGTCTTCCGCTCACGCCCCAACATCGTGCAGCCCGCCGCCAGTGGTGTCGCGACAGGCGTGAATGGAGGGACGAATGGAGACGTGTCGTCTTCAGCGATGAGAGTCGCTTCTGCCTTGGTGCCAATGATGGTCGTATGCGTGTTTGGCGCCGTGCAGGTGAGCGCCACAATCAGGACTGCATACGACCGAGGCACACAGGGCCAACACCCGGCATCATGGTGTGGGGAGCGATCTCCTACACTGGCCGTACACCACTGGTGATCGTCGAGGGGACACTGAATAGTGCACAGTACATCCAAACCGTCATCGAACCCATCGTTCTACCATTCCTAGACCGGCAAGGGAACTTGCTGTTCCAACAGGACAATGCACGTCCGCATGTATCCCGTGCCACCCAACGTGCTCTAGAAGGTGTAAGTCAACTACCCTGGCCAGCAAGATCTCCGGATCTGTCCCCCATTGAGCATGTTTGGGACTAGATGAAGCGTCGTCTCACGCGGTCTGCAGGTCCAGCACGAACGCTGGTCCAATTGAGGCGCCAGGTGGAAATGGCATGGCAAGCCGTTCCACAGGACTACATCCAGCATCTCTACGATCGTCTCCATGGGAGAATAGCAGCCTGCATTGCTGCGAAAAGTGGATATACACTGTACTAGTGCCGACATTGTGCATGCTCTGTTGCCTGTGTCTATGTGCCTGTGGGTCTGTCAGTGTGATCATGTGATGTATCTGACCCCAGGAATGTGTCAATAAAGTTTCCCCTTCCTGGGACAATGAATTCACGGTGTTCTTATTTCAATTTCCAGGAGTGTATGTCTGTCCGAAGGCTTAGTATAGTGTCGTGTAAAAATGTGAGTAAATCGGTCAAGAACATTTGGAGAATTTTGCTAAGAATGTTTCAGTTTTATGTAGTATATATACACATTTATATAGCATATATATCTTAAAAAGGGCAGCGTATGTCTCTGTGTGCGTTTATTACAGTATCGTGTAAAAATTTAAGGTAAATCAGTCAATATCTTTTCTACATGTCTCTCCTAAGAATTGTCAGGCTCAGCATATATTTGCAGTTTCGTTTTTGCATTGTGCAGCTGTAGCCAGCCCAAACAAACAGTGTTCATTACTCGTTTCATGCGATGCCCAGTGTGGACGGAAAGCGTCGGTTTGTTTCCTGCTACAAACAAAATGATTTCTGAAGTGGAATTTTACATGATCATTATGAAGAGCGGTCTTAGGTTAGTCTAATGCGATATTCGTTTCCTCGATATGTAGTAACAGGGACAGTAAGACACGGAGAATCACCAGCACTCCAGCAACAACACTGCCCTGGCGCGCGCTGAGCCCTACCGCCAAGCATGTAGCACTGCTGAGTCGGTGCTGGACAGCTGTTTATGCTTCGTGATTTACTGCCCCTCTTAATACATACGGAGAAAACGAATATTGGACTAATCTAATTTTGGAGCACTCTATCGAATGAGCACGTAAAACTCCGATTTCTTACCCACCACCTTTTACACAACACAAGAATAGAAGTTCCTCAACGGAATAGCAGAATTCTCGAGGCGAAACGTTTTCAGTGTGTGTGGGAACGGGGCACATGCTGAATTTGGGACAGGCAAGGCAGTGTCCAAAGTAACGAAAAAACCGAGGATGAGCAAGTAGCGGGGCTTCTGGCATTCGGGCAGGTACTGATAGGTGTTGTCTCCGTAAAAGTAGCCTCGCTGGGCGAACCCCTCAGAACCGTTGGTATTGTGGACTTACGGCTCACCTTCAACCTATCGGCTGACCAGTGGTGAGGGTAGCGCTCAGCTGTGGATGGTGCTAAACTGTGTTCTTTTGTTTTTGGAAATTTGTGGTAAGTTTCTATGGCACCAAACTGCTGAGGCCATCGATCCCTAGGCTTACACACTACTTTATCTAACTTAAAGTAACTTACGCCAAGGACAACACACACACACACACTTGCCCGCGGGAGGACTCGAATCTTCGACGGGGGGAGTCACGCTAACCGTGGCAAGGAGCCCTAGACCGCACGGCTACCCCGCGCGGCTAACAGTGTTCTGAAGAGTGCATTCAGCAGATAAAAATCTTATGCTTTCTTAAAGAAACGTGGCATGCTGCAAAATAAGGACCTAGCCTCAGTCACAGTGTTTTTTTTCTGAGGACCTATGCTGCGAGCCTATTTACCAGGTGGGAAAATGCACGATTGACACCAGGTTGCTGTTGCATAAGCAGTAGCTTTTTAGGAAGACAGGGATGGATCGGAAAGTCATTGGAGTTTTAATGTGATCCGTTTCTTTTGGTGGGATATTCATGAAGAAAACTATCATGTCATTGGCTGACTGATTCAGTGATTGGCGATGTCTTGCTTGACAGGAAGGGTAGATCAAGCTGTACGATTCAGTTAAAATTTGGGGAGTTCATCGGGAGATGGAGACAAGGGAAGATTGTGAACATTTGGTGCACATCTTAGCAGCCAGTCGGAGGGCAGAGTTCCTCTTAGCATAGCCATGGCCCTCGCCCAGCACTTCAGAGACACAAGCACGGCGGCAGCACTGGTTGGCTGGTTTGTGGGGGTTGAAGGGCCAGACTACAAAGGCCATCGGTCCGGCGCGGCAGCACTCCTCTCGTCTCATGTCGATTATTTGTGGTGAGCATTATAAGCAGCACCGGCTTCTTATGATACCCCTTGATCCAAATTTGGTCAGATCATTGCGGTTACCTATCTCAAGTCCAGCATTGCTTTAGTAAATGCAAGAGGCTTTCAACCTAATTGTCAGGCCAACAGTCGCTGTATTTGTTTGATTAGAAATTCACGAGTCTCTTTTTTAATGTCAGCTGAGTCTAAAGGGCATGTTCTCATTGAACTTCAGGTTCGCTTGGTATAATTCATGTGAGCATATTTGTAATATCAATTGAAGTGTGTTTTATATTTATCTTCTAATTCAGAAAATGAATGCGTTCATTGAAAACTTATTTGTTAACACCTTCATTTAACATCACATTTAATATTATGCAGTTGCCCCGATTTGGATCCACAGCTAAGGCCATAAATTCTTTGCGTTAGTCATTGCGCTGGACACAGTAATTTCAGCTTAGTGTGTCTGGTTCATATCAAATATACGCAAGGCTTTGCAATACGAAGGCTATAAAGTAACGACGGATGACCGTATCGAAATGTAATTTTGGGAATACGTAACGGAGTCTTATAGGCCCGTTTGGATGACGTTGGAACGAACGTGAAGCTGTTTTCAGATAATGCTATCATAGGTAGTGTGTTACGCCAGTAGGTTGTATCAAAATGAAGGAATATGTGGTGCAGGCAGATGATCGTTTTTGTATTCACTTGCAGTTGACGCAGGATGTAAGTAAATGTAATGTTCTGCGCAAGAATAGGCAAGACATGATACTGTTCGAGTACACTGTTTTTGGAAAATCACTGGAAACAGTAACAACAATAAAGCATCTAGAAGTAACTGTTCGGTCCGAGCTAAAGCGGAATGACGATTTAAAGTTGTAAGAGAAATGGATACCAGACAGAGATTCATAGGAAGAATCTTAAAGAAATGTAATTCCTTCACGAAAGAAGTGGCTTACAGACTTTCCCGAGGGATTGTTGAGTACTTCTGTTCAGTGTGTGACATCACATTAGATTATTCGTAATAGAAGAGATAGAGAAGATCCAACGAAGTTTCATGATGGGATCGTTTAGCAAGCGCGAGAGCGTGACGGTGATGCTCAACAAAAAATCCAGTTTCGGCTGTACGGAAGCCATATATGACGAATGGATTTATTGTTGAAATTCCAAGAGTTACTCCTCTCACACATGTCTCGCCAAACGACCACACTGAGGAAAGCTGGGAAACCAGAACTCCTCATACGGAAGTTCATCGAAAGTAGTTCTTCCCATGCACCATTCGAAAATGGAACAGAGAACTGGAGAAACGTTAATGGTACCTGAAGGACCCTCCACGACACTCCATAATGTTGCCTTTGCAATATGTAGACAAATTGATTTTCTGCCAGATGCTAGTATATGCAATCACGCCACTGTGCGATTTTGCTTTTACTCTTCTTTGTGCGTTTTTACTTTATGCTGACAGAACTTCCTTGCATGTTTTACATATCTCTGTTCACACAGTTATACTTTTCACAATGATACCTGTATGATATCGTTATTCACAGGTATTATATCTTTGTTTACACTTTGTTATTAACTTATTCATTTTGCTCAGACCCCCAGACAGCAGACGCCATCTGACCGACTTCGTAGCGCATCTTTTTAATTGTGACTTCATGTCTGCTTACTCAGTTCTGAAGTTTTTTGTCGATGGGTCATTGGAGAGAAATTTGATCAGTAGTAATATCATTACTTTCGATTTAACTTATTAACTGCTGCTCGTAGGGTTCGCTAATCTGCTACATTCTGTAGAAACGAAGATGGTCGGCTGAACGAACTAATTTTTAGTCATTATAATTCATGTATGCTTAATTTAAGTGTTGCTTCTGCAGTTCATTGTCCGCACTGCAGCGGAGTGCACACTGTAATGACACTAACTACTGCGCTAATACTATGTCGAAAACAGACTCGAAAACAGACCCTGTCCTCTCACAGTCAATGCTCCTAGCAACTAAGCCATATAGGTTTAACTCATGACTCGAATGATATCTTCAGTATGTCACAGATAACAAACTACAGAGGTGTCCTTATGTATTTCCTTTAATTTTGGACTTATTCGTTCCTGAAGAACGTGGCTGGGAAAGCTTGATCCAGCGTTGGATCTCGCACGAAGTTTTTATTTGCCAGTAAATTTGATTATGGCTTAGTATAGTAAGTTGGCACTCAAAGCTCGGCTGAGATATGAGCAACTCAAACATTTAGAAAACGTTCTCACACTTGAACATGAGATTTGCTTTGGACGCAGAAAGATGAGGCACACAAACCCCGCCCCGGGTGGAAGAGGTGAAGTCAGGAAGGGCATCAGGCCAACAACTACCACTAACATATCCTCAACACACGTAATATGCCTGCTGTATAACAGAGAACAAGGCAAAGAAGTTTAGTCAATTCCGGAAACAATCTATAGACTGTCCCTAAACCATTTCTCTACTGAAATGTTTCTCCAAAAGGTTCTACTGCATAGGAGAACTGTGTAGATACATGTAGGACGAAAGCTAGAGGGAAAAACCTGAAGCTTGCCTGTGCAGTCGTTAACAGCATTGCTTGCAAAGTGCAGACACTTTGTGTAGAGTTGTTCCAGCACGCTTTCAAACCGATTGTAATTATCAGTGTTTATTTGGGCTACTTTATGACGTGTTCTTCCATTCCTGTATTCATACATAACATTAAATTCTGCCTAATACAACAGCCCGAAGCCTTGTCTCCTGTTGCGATAGCAGCGCGTAGTAGCCGCGTGGTCTGAAGCGCCTTGTCACGGTTCGCGCGGCTACCCCCGTCGGAGGTTCGAGTCCTCCTTAGGGCATGGGTGTATGTGTTGTCCTTAGCGTAAGTTAGTTTAAGTTAGATTAAGTAATGTGTACGCTTAGGGAACGATGACCTCAGCAGTTTGGTCCCATAGGCTCTTAACACCAATTTCCAAATTTCCTGTTGCGATAGACATCAGATGGCGTAGGGAGAGGTATTCAAATTTTTCAACGTGAATCAAATCTTCCGAAAAACTATATCGTAGAACAGTTCGCTGACACCAACAGGAGGCCAGCCGAACTGTTGAGCCGTAACCATTGAACCATGTAATATTATTGGAACGCTCTCGGAGATCGCCCAATCAAACAGTGGTGGTTGCTAGAAGCGCATGCAACTGGCTCTACTCGCTTTATTTAATTCTAAGGCCAAAAATTCTGTCGTTTGGGTCTGTCATTCCTGTTAAAACTCTTCTTATGTTTACAAATTTCTGCAACTTGTGTTCCTTCAACCGCGTGTTAACGCTTCTTTCAGTTTATCCACTGGATACCTCTGTCCTAAGGCCTGGGCTTCAATCCCCATTTCTTAACAGGGTTATTTTGTCTGTTATTACTTCCTTAACCACAGGACATATTTGCTAATGTTGCACCTTTGTTCAGAGACCACGTTAAACTGTACTGCTGTACTTATTTATTTATTTTTTTGTGCGGGCATGGGTTGAGGTTGGTAGGGGTGGTGCTATCAGTCTTTTGACCAGTCTGATGCGGCTGGCCACGAATTCCTCTTCTGTGCCAGACTCTTCATTCCAGAGTACCATTTACTCCAAACGTCCTCAGATATTTGATGGATATATTAGAACCTCAGTTTTCCCTGCGTCTTTTACTCTCTGTGGCTCCCTCGCGTACCATAGAAGTTATCCCTTGATTTCTTATCACATGTCGTGTCATTCTGTCCCTTCATGTCAATCTTTTCTACAGTTCCTCTCCTCGCCGGATCTGGAGAGAAGCTCTTCATTTTTGTCTTCTCAATCTAACTAATCTTCAATATCCTTCTATAGCACCACATCTGGAAAGCTTCGATTTGCTTCTTTTCCGGTTTTTCCACAATCCATGATTCACTAACATAAAATGTCGTACTCTAAACGTACACTCTCAGAAATTTCTTCTTCAAATTTAAGACTATGTCTGATACTGATAGGCTTTTGTTGGCCGGGAAGTCTCTCTTTTCCTGCGCCTGTATGTTTTTTATGTTCTCCTTGGTCCGTCCAAGTTTTGTTTTGCTTCCTAGGTAGCAGATTTCCTTAACTTAGTGTACTTTGAGATCTTAATTTCTACGTTAAGTCTATTGTTAATATTATTTGCACTAAACCTGACTACTTTCGCCTTTTTCCATTTACACTCAACCCATATTCTATACTCAATTCATATTATCTGCTCATCATACTCTTCATTCCATTCAACGTATCCTTTAATTCTTCCGTACTTTCACTGGAGATGAAAGTTTTATCAGCGAATCTTATCATTGATGTCTTTTTACCCTGAATGTTAATCCCACGCCTAAGCATTTCTTTTATTTCCACATGTATAGGTTGAATAGTAGAGGCGAAAAGTACGCCGCTGTCCTTACACCATTACACCATTTCTAATTCGAGAACTTGTTTTTCGGTTCTGCAGTCTTATTTTTCTCTCTTGGTTCTTCTGCATGTTATATATCACGCGTGTTTCCCTTATATTATTTCTAATCCGAGGACTTAGTTTTCGGTTTTCAACTCTTATTTTTCGCTCTTGGGTTTATTTGCATGTTGTATATTACACCTCTTTCCCCTATAGATTACACCTATTATCCTGAGTATGTCGAACACTTAGCACCCTTTTACATTGTTAAACGGTTTTCTAGGTCGAAAAATCTCATGAAAGTGTCTTGATTTTTTTTTTTCTTACGTCCAGCATCCACTATCAAGAGGAGTGTCAGAACTGCCTGTTTGGTGACTTTATCTTTCCTAAAACCAAACTGAGCGACGTGTAACAGATCCTCTGTTTTATTTTCCACTGATCTGTATGTTACTCTCTTCGATGCATGAATTGTCAAGCCGATTGTGGGATAGTTCTCGCACGTATGTGCCCATACTATCTTTGAGATTACGTGAATGATACTTTTTCGATATATCTCCAGACTACTAGATTCTACAAGCTGGCTTGAATACTCGTATGGTTTCCATTTCCCTCGACGTTTTTGCAACTTATGAAGGAAATTATGAACTCGTCTAAAGCTCTCTCAGACTCTAATACTGGATACCTATGACTTCCTTATGAACTCCCATTTCTTTTACTACTCCCGTAGTTTGGAATCTCTGCCTGACCAAGACGTATTTCACTGGAATCGACGGGCCTCTCCAAATTCGCTGCTTTTCTCTTGTGACTTTTGTGCAGTGTGTTCGCTAATATTAGGTGAAATTTATTGCATAACTCAGATAGTCTCTCTTCTCTCATGCCTTCTACCGTGCTCATATTCTCCCGTGTCCATTCTTTTCCCTACTAGTGCATTCCGATCACTTACGATTATTAGCATTTCATCTCCCTTTACATATTGAGTATATATTCATCATCCTCATTTCTTCATACAACACTCTCTGTCTCTTCGCATTCTGCTTGTGACGTCGATATAGACAGCCGAGCTGTTGTTGGTGTCGGTTTGATGGCGCCTCTGATAAGAATATTCCTGTCACTGAACTGTTAATAATGACTAACTCTCTCTCTCTCTCTCTCTCTCTCTCTCTCTCTCTCCCCTACCTTCCTATTCATGAGGTATCCTCCTCCCACTAAGTCATTTTCTGTCGCTGTTGATATTACAAGAAGTCTGCATTTCTCTTCACCGATCTCCACTGTATGTAAACTGAGCCTCTGCGTTTCCCTTTCAGAGATATTCAGGCTTCCCTGCCACATTCAGCATCAGCATCAAGGTCCTGCCTTTGATGCATTTCCCACCACAAGTTGGTCGTGATTCCACGTGCATCCCACATCTAGATACACACTCCGCAAGGCACCGTATGAAGCATGGCAGAGAATACCAAGCACCACCACCAGTAGTTTTATCTCCTGTTCTACTCGCAAATAGGAAGAGGGAAAAACGATCGTCCATAACCCCCGTCAGACCCAAGTTTCTCTCATCATATATTTCTGGTCCTTATTCGGTGTAATTTGCCAGCGATGGAATCATTCTGCACTCGGTCTCAAACGCCAGTTCTCCGAGTTTCTGCACTAGTGCCAGCGATTCCCGTCTGAGCTGACAAGGCGTCTCTGTAACACTTGCGTTACCTCCCGGTAACAAATCTAGCAGCCCGCCTTGAATTGCTTTGATGTCTTCCTGTAATCCGACCTAGAGGGTATCCCAAACACTGAAGCAGCACTCAAGAATGATTCGCACCAGTGTTTCGCACGTCTTCTCCTTTATGAACGAGCTACACTTTCCCAAAACCCTCCCACCAATACGAAGTCGAGCGTTCGTATTCTCTTCCACCAACCTGACGTGCTGATTCCATTCCATATCGCTTCGCAAAGTTACACCTGGATATTTAATCAGTGTGACTGTGTCGAGCAGCACACTACTAACGCTTTACTCGAACGTTACAGGATTGTGTTCCTACCTATCTGCATTAACTTACCTTTTTTGACTTTCTCACATACCACAGCGTCATCAGAAAACTGTTGAGTGACGGTGTCTCAACATCGCAATCGTTTATTCATTCCCCGTTCAGGGCCTGAGCACCTACCTCTTCCTGCTCAGTTGCGCCGTTCCTGGCACACAAGGCCTTCCTTGGTTGTGACAGGCCGTCCACGCGGAGCAGTGGATTGTTGACTCATAGCGGCTGTTCTATCGTAACACAATTTGCGGAACTCCTCTCCCAGTGAGTCACAATGCCTATCATTTCAATTTCTAAACTAAGAGCTTGAGGATAACGGAACTGCTGCAGGAAGACAGGTATAGCAACTATACCGGTTTAACGGGACATCCCTCTAAGATACAGTTTTCCTCAGGTATTTCCCGCAAAACTTCGTCTGATTTTCTTCTAGTTTCCCATGTAGAAACTTCAGATTTCATATACAGGCGATTATGATTACTTTTTGCCAACACAGCCACTTGCTGAATTACATTGGTGAGCCAAAATATGACGCTCGTCTGCTTAATAGCGTATTGTTCCACTTGTAGAGCGAAATATAGTAGCGATTCCGTGTGCATGGATTAATCGAGTCATTGGTACATTTCCGGAGGTGTGAGCCACCATATGACGAAATATGTTACACCACTCCAGTAAATTTTATGCTGGTAGTTTGTGGGTTGAGAGCTGCCATCCGATAGAGTCTCATAGTCAGTTGTGTTCCACGGGGTCCAGGTTAGTCGAATTTGGTGGCCGAGACATCACCATCATGCTTTCAAACCGCTGTAGTACCAATATGCTTTTGTGTCACCGACAGTTGTCGCATTGGAAGTTGCCGTCGCTGCCAGGGAAGAGATCAAGCCCGAAGGGTTGCAGGTTCTACGTAATAACGTTCACTTAGTTCACAGCTGCCGTGGTGCTTTGAATTACTACCACAGGTCCCCCATACCAGGATCGCGCCCCTACCGGCCTGCGCTCTTGGCGCAGAGAACGCTCGTAGCAGCTGCTAGCCTGCATGACGGCATATCTAGACACTACCATCTACATGGTGTAACAAGAAACATGATTCTTCCGACCAAGCGACACGTTTCCATTGATCCACTGTCCAATAGTGATGATCCCGTGCCCACAGCTACTGTAGTTTACTGTGCCATTGCTTCAACATGGGAACATATAGTGGTCATCTACTGGGAAGCGCCATGTTCAGCAAAGTACGCTGCACGCTGCGCTCTTGACACTTGCGCCTACACCACCGTTGTGCTCTGTAGTCCTTTTTGCCGCAGATAGCCGCCTATCCTGCTTTACAGAGAAGGCAAGCCTCCGGCATCCAAGTTGTGTGATGACAAGTGGACGACCAGCACCTTGCTGCCGTCCTTCAACCACTTACCATAGAAGCTTATGACGGTGGTAAGTGAACAGCCGACAATCTACATCTAGATCTACATACACACTCCGCAATCCACCACAACTAGCATCTTCTCTCCCTGTTCCATTCCTAAACAGAACGAGGGAAAAATGACTGCCTATATGCGTCTGTACAAGCTCTAATCTCTCTTATCTTATTTTCTGGTCTTTCCGCGAAATATAAGTTGGCGGCAGTAAAATGTACTGCAGTCAGCCTCAAATGTTGGTTCTCTAAATTTCCTCAGTAGCGATTCACGAAAAGGACGGCTCCTTTCCTCCAGAGACCCCCACCCGAGCTCCTGAAGCATTTCCGCAACACTCGCGTGATGATCAAACCTACCAGTAACAAATCTAGCAGCCCACCTCTGAATTTCTTCTATGTCCTCCCTCAATCCGACCTGACAGGGATCCCAAACGCTCGAGCAGTACTCAAGAATAGGTCGTATTAGTGTTTTATAAGCAGTCCCCTTTACAGATGAACCACATCGTCCCAAAATTCTACCAATGAACCGAAGACGACTATCCGCCTTCCCCACAACTGTCATTACATGCTTGTCCCACTTCATATCGCTCTGCAATGTTACGCCCAAATATTTAATCGACGTGACTGTGTCAAGCGCTACGCTACTAATGGAGTATTCAAACATTAAGGGATTCTTTTTCCTATTCATGCGTATTAATTTACATTTATCTATATTCAGAGTTAGCTGCCATTCTTTACACCAATCACAAATCCTGTCCAAGTCATTTCGTTTCTGAGATGCTCGTTCCCAGGCACCGGGCCTTAGCAGCTCGTTCGGTCCAAAAGCCGCTTATGTTATTGATCCCCATTTTCGACCTCTATAGTAGCTACAATCATTCTCCATTCATCTCTGCCCGCTTATACACTTTCCTTACCACGTCACGTGCCCGCAACGTCACCAGGCGGCATTGAAGCTCGTGGTGGGCAGTGGTCATGATATATTTGCTTAGCACTGTATGTTTCGCGCACTCTACACTGAGGAGACAAGTCATGAGCTATCTGCTAATATCGTATCGGATCTCCTTTTTCCCAGCGTAACGCACTAACTCGACGTGGCATGGACTCAGCAGGTCGTCGTAAGCCCTCTGCAGAAATACTTAGCTGTACTACCTCCATAGCCGTCCATGATGGCGAAAGTGCTGCCGTTGCAGGATTTTGTGCTCGATTATATCCTGTAAATGTTCAGTGGGATCCACGTCGAGCGATCTGGGTGCCCAAACATTCACTCGAACTGTCCAAAATATTCTTCAAACCCACCGCGAACACTTGCGGCTCGGTGACATGATGCATTGTCGTCCATAAAAAATTCCATTGTTGTTTTGGAAAATGAAATCCATGAATGGCTGCTAGTGGTCTCCAAGTGGCCGAACATAAGCATTTCCAGTTAATGATCGGTTCACTTGGACCAGAGGATCCAGTCCATTCCACGTAAACACAGCCCAGACCATTGTGGAGCCACCACCAGCTTGCACAGTTCCTTGTTGGCAACTTGGGTCCATGGCTTCGTGGGGTCTGCGCCACATCGAACTCTACAGTCAGCTCTTCCCGAAGAAAAACACTCGGGTCGGTCATCTGCTGCCATAGTCCATTAACACCAAATGTAGCCACATTATCCTAATGGATACATTCGTCGTACGTCACACATTGATTTCTGCGGTTATTTCTTGCTTGTTTGCTCGCACTGACAGCTTTACGCAAATGCGGCTGCGCTCTGTCGTTAAGTGAAGGTCTTCGGCCACTGCGTAGTCCTGGGTGAGAGGCAGTGCCTGAAATTTGGAATTCTCGGCACACCCTCAACACTGTGGATCTAGGGACAGTGAATCTCTAACGACTTCCGAAATGAAATTTCCCATGGGTGTAGCTCCAACTACCATTCCGCGTTCAAATTCTTGTCGAGAAGCCATAATCACGTCGGACACCTTTTCATATGAATCATCTGAGTATAAATGACAGCTCCGCCAACGTACTGCCTTTTTATACCTTCTGTACGCGATACTACCGCCATCTGTATATACGTGTATCGCTATCCAATGACTTTTTGTCAACTCAGTGTAATACAAGTGTGCGTGAAACAGTCGCACCTAACGAAGTCTCCATACGTGCTAGAATGCAAATATGAAGCTGAAACAGTAAGGCAAACTGGTATTACGTGCAACTTCAGATAAGTAAGGAAAACGAAGGAAATCGTGCAGCTATCAAGAAATGCCGGTATTAGTACCAACGTAATGAAAGATAAACCACATGAAAGTAAACCTTGGAAAGGAAAACATATGTGTTCGCATTACGCAGCTGTTCATCGACCTGACTCAAATACTACATCGATGTACAAGTATACGAGGTGCGACAATAAAGTAATGAGACTGATTTTCTTTGCAAGATGTGGCAACACTACAGGCTTGCATGGCACAATATCTTCGACCTTGGCCTATAAGCTGCTCAGTCGTGAGTTGTGCTGTAATAAGTTAACACGTGTTTGTGTCTCTCGTCACGGGAATGGAACCGCATAATATTGCGCAAGGGTATGCCATTTCTTTTTGCGTTAAATTGGGTGAAAACGCGATGACAACTTACGGTAAGTTTCAGAAGGCTTTTGGAGAGACGTTTATGTCAAGAGCTCAAGTTTTTCGTCAGCATAAAATGTTTAGTGGAGGCAGAACGAATGTTGAAGATGAAGACCGCAGAGGACGACGACCAACCTCACGGACGGATGTCAACTTGGCCAGGGTGCGTCAACTCGTACGATCTGATCAAAGATTATCCGTGAAAATGATTGCAGAAGAACTGAACATCAATCGAGAAACGTTTCATCTAATAATAACTGAAGATCTTGGCATGAGAAAGATTTGTGCAAAAATGGTGCCCAAAAATCTCACACCACAACAGCGAGAAACAAGGAAAAATGTGGCAGCCAATCTGTTAGAACAAACGGATATCAATCCAGAATTGTTGAGCCGTGTTGTCACTGGTGAAGAAAGTTGGTTTTTCAGTACGATCCAGAGACAAAACGCTAAAGTTCGCAATGGTGCTCAAATGGCTCACCCACACCGAAAAAAGCTCACATGTCAAAGTCAAAAGTGAAATGCATGCTTGTGTGCTTCTTCGGTTCCAAGGGAATTGTTCATAAAGAGTGGGTGCCTCCTAGATAAACATTTAACCAATATTACTACAAAGAAATTTTAGAATGACTTCGTAAAAGAGTTCTTCGTGTCCGTGCCAACATTGCTCATAATTGGAATCTGCATCACGATAATGCGCCATCCCATACTGCTCTGTCAGTACAGCAATTTTTAACCTCAAAACAAATTTCAGTACTACCACAGCCACCTTATTCAGCAGACATCGCTCGGTGCGACTTTTTTCTATTTCCAAGAGTCAAAACGGAGATCAGGAGACACCATTTCCAAACAACACAAATGTCCAAAAAGCTGTGACGAGGGTCTTGGAGGATATTACAGAAGATGAGTTCCAGAAATGTTACCATCAATGGCAGAAGCGCTGGAAGAAGTGTGTGCAATCAGAAGGGAATTACTTTGAAGGAGACAACAATAAACTTGACTAAAACGGTAAGCAACATTTTTTTTCACATCAGTCTCATTACTTTATTGTCGCACCTCGTAGGCAAGCAGAGGACAGCACTCGTATGTGCTGGAGAGGAAACATAAAGGAGAGGAAGAGAGCGTTGCAGTGACGCGGACGAGCAGAGAAGTTAAAGGTGGTACGAGCATGCACATGAACATGAAAGCGGGTTTGTTTTTCAAGCGTAGCAAAGTGAAACATACAGTTTGCTCCCAAATAGCAGCTTCCCTGTGAAGAAGAGGCTCACAGATCTTTTGAGTAATTACAGACGCAAATACTCATTACAAAAAAAACTCAGTTCGTCATTTCAGGTAGTACTATGGACCTTCACTGTCATTATTTCCACACATAAGAACACACTTAACAAAAAGCTCCACCCAACGTTCCTTCAGCTTCTGTGACTCTGTCTGTTTCACTTCCACTGAACGTGTCGTTTGGTTTACTTTCATCTTCACTTGCGGATTCACTATTGCTTCCTTCACTACCACCTCCCACATTTGATGATCATCTCCAGCGCTTGGTCCAGTAAACGTTAACGTAGTATGCACTGCTCTTCAATTTCCTTCCAGTTTTTTTTATCATGGTAGCAATTTTTCATCTGTAAGTTTTAACAATATGTCCGTTCTGAATGTCACATTAAGTACAAAACACGCCTTTCGTGACACTTGCTCGTATCAGCCTGCAGGATTCCATTCTGCGTGGTATGGAAGAAGTCGTGGTACAGTATGACCATGTTCAGTTAAAAGACTGTTTCTTTCATAACTGCCCTGACCTAGTTTGTTCATTTTGATCAAAGAATATAACTCGGGTCTCAGCAAGTCGTTGTGGAAAGGAATTCACTTTTCCGTCAAAAGGACCTCATTTCTCTCCTAGAGGAGTTCGATATTGGAGCACACGTCAGCTGCTGCAAGAGGGGTTGTGTACAACTAAGACAGTCCAATTTTCATAATTTAAGAAATCCATGTCATTGTGATAATCCTCTGTTTTCTGGTCAGATCTAAACCTCACGCACGCATTCGTAGAAAACCGTCCTGCCTGCCAGCATGGATGATGATCCTTCTGCTTCTGATCGGAACAGATTTCAGCAGATCCTGTAGTGAGTTGTCAGTGCATCTGTACAAACACGTGTGACAAGAGTGAACATATGTCTCGTCCACATTGACAGTTGGACGACTCTCACATCCGTATTCTCTGGTAATTTTTAAGGAAACAATCCGTTTTGCCATGAAACTACTCTGCTCTCGAAGTTGGCTGTGCTGGGAACTCGTCTGATTAACTGTTCTAAAAATCTTCGGACGGTGCACTGGAAATGCCAATAGGCAATCGATTATATCAGAAAAGTCCAATCGGCATATTGATCACTAATAAGTTCTTAGAGTTGCCGTCCAAGGGGGAGCTGCTGATAGGCATCCTTTAAGTCAGTCTTAACAAACATTCTACACTCAGTGAGACGAGTCATAGATTGTTCAGCTTTGGGGATTGGACGTGAGTCATTGAACGCTTCTGCATTTATGGTGGCTTTAAAGACCCCACACACATGAATGACCTTATTGCGTTTCCCACCTAAGATGGAGGTTGTCCGTCTGCTGCTGAGCACTGGTAAAAGAATCCCGTCCTCATGGAGGCATTAAAGATCAGTTTTATAACTGTTCCACAGAGCAAATGGAACGTTTCTGGCTTTACAAAATTGGAAATGGTCTCTGGTAATATGGTAACGTCTGTCTCATAGTTGTTTACCCCCCAATTTATTCGCCGAAAAATCGTGGGGAACCATTGAATTAAATGTTATACCTAGAGCGGTCTGTACACTGAACGCACTGCTGGTGCAGTGTCGTCTATCTCTGAACCCAGACTGTGAAAGAGATCCATGAACAGCAAATTACAGGTGCTAGGGGCAGCGACAACTTGGATAACAGTCTTAAGTGCTTTCCTTTATAACACACTTGTCCACAGACAAAACCTGTCACTGAGATTTATATCATTGCTGAAACTCTTCAACAGGGTGGAACAGTGATGAAAAGGGGCGCCCCACTTTTTTGTGCATGTCCCAGACAGTTATTGTGACGGCTGAAACGAAGTCACTTTGTAAGGACACTGTCACCTCGTCAATCTGAACCTCCAGTTACATGTGTATGGCCAAAGGGGTGAGCACGTACTGGATGTATGCTACATCTGGATCCTCAAACTCTGTCTGGTTGTGGGCCTACAAACAGTTTTCCACTTGAGTATAATCCACATTCAAATGTGAGGAGGAGTGTTAGACTTTCACTTTGTGTCCTGGTTTACTGCAAGATGTACATCTCACACGTCGAAAACGACGTTACTGAGGAAGGTGGGGGGAGGCGGGGGGTTGTATGTAATGTTGCACACGTGATAGGAAGGGCAGTTGTTGGCAGCCTGTTGGGGGTACCCCATCCTGTCACTCAATGCCAAGCCCAATCACAGCTTTCATAAGGACTACAGGTGACCTATTGCTTTGTTATCGTGCTCAGTTTCTGAAGCTCTTTCTCTTGAATAAATCATCCAATTTTTCCGAAATTGTAATAATTTATTTGTCTGTACATATACGTCACGTCTATCGATTCCCGACCCGTTCCATTCAGATGATCCATTGGTGGTGCGTCGTTTTCTTTTCTTTCCTTTCTGTTCTTCTCTTGAGCTAATTTAGAAGCTGAGCTCTGCATGTGACACGATGGCAGCACGTCCGACGCTTTCGATCGACTGAGCAGAGTGTACATTTCATCTCAGCTCTGTTTTCCCTGAACTGTGTACAAGTACTGGGATACGCCGGGCGCGGTAGCCGAGCAGTTCTAGGCGCTTCAGTCCGGAACCACGCGTCTGCTACGGTCGCAGGTTCGAATCCTGCCTCGGGCGTGGGTGTGTGTGATGTCCTTAGGTTTAAGTAGTTCTAAGTCTAGGGGACTGATGCCCTCAGATGTTAAGTCCCATAGTGCTCAGAACCATTTTTGAGTACTGGGATAACATATGCCACTAAGTGCTGACACACTCTAAGTAATGATCTGTACGTCTACTTGCTGCTGTATACCGGAAAAGTCCCTTACTACTAGTGCGTGGACATACTGTGTTCAACGAAAATCGTGACGTTACATCAAGTGTGGTTCAGGACAAAGTTAGCCGTTGACCAAAGCACACGTCAGAGACTTCATATGCACACCTCACTATCGATGCAGTCGCTAGAGACCGGTATAAACAGGTTAAAAATGCTATGTCGTATGTGGATACCTCACGAGCGGCACACAATCTTAATTTGCCAGAAGATATAAAATCATCACCCAGTACGCATTGTGATATTAACACATTACCGTCTGTGGGCCATCTGCAGACTCAGAAACTAATATTTAGCCTATTTTGTGGCTAATCACTGTGCCACGTATGCGGTGCTACAAAGCCATTGCGACTAACATCTAGCGACAATAGATCACGTCTTGGTGGGACAGCTTTTTTCAGAGACGAAATGTTCGCTGACACTTCCCAATGACTCTAGGTGTCCTTTAGTGTTAGCTGTTCCTCGAATAACAAGATTTCACCGAACTAGCAGGATCTACCAACAAGAAGTGTGTACTACCTAACCCAGTAAATTGATAGTGTTTTTCAGCTAGAAAACCATAAGAATGAGTGTTTCTAAGCGGAGAAATACATTTTGGAACTTAAGTTTTGTGCTGCCTACAGCCTACCCTCATTGATGCGAAACGGAGAATGGATGACAGGCAACACGCAGTTCTTACGAATTCGCAGTGTGCCTATGCCCTGCCGCCTCTCAGACACATACACGTCTTAACCGCCGTCTAGCTTCGGCGAGATACGTCAGCGAACATTTCGTCTCCAGCAAAAGTTGTTCCCCATGATGTGATCTATCTCCCCTAGACGTTTATCGCAAAGACTTTGGAACACCCTTTATCCACATACAACGAAGAGCCAAAGAAAGTGGTATAGGCATGCGTGTTCAAATACATAGATCTGTAAACAGCCAGAATACGGCGCTGCGATCTGCAACGCCTATATAAGACAACAAATGTCTGACGCAGTTGTTGCATTGGTTACTGCTGCTGCAATTGCAGGTTATCAAGACTTAAGTGAGTCTGAACATGGCATTATGGTCGGCGCACGAGTGATGGGACGCAGCATCTCCGAGGTAGCAGTGAAGTGAGGAATTTCCCGTGCGACCATTTCACGAGAGTATTGTAAACATCAGGAATCCGGTAAAACATCAAATCTACATCGCTGCGGCAGGAAAAACATCTTGCAAGAACGGGACCAACGACGATTCAAGAGAATCGCTCAAAGTGACAGAAGTGTAAGCCTTCCGCAAATTGCTCCAGATATCAATGCAGCCGGCCGTCGTGACCCAGCGGTTCTAGGTGCTTTAGTCTGGAACCGCACGACCGCTACGATCGTGGGTTCGAATCCTGCCTCGGGCATGGATGTGTGTGTTGTCCTTAAGTTATCTAGGTTTAAGTAGTTCTAAGCTCTAGGGGACTGATGACCTCAGATGTTAAGTCCCATAGTGCTCAGAGCCATTTGAACCATATCAATGCTAGGTCATCAATAGGCGCCAGCGTACTAAACATTCAACGAAACGTCATCGATATGGGCTTTCGGATCCGAAGGCCCACTCGTGTACCCTTGATGACTGCACGACACAAAGCTTTACGGCTCGCCTGGGCCCATCAACATCGACATTGGATTGTTGATGATTAGAAACATGTTGCCTGGTCGGACGAGTCTCGTTTGGTGCAGTTGGAGTGAGATGGGAACCCGGATACGACTAAATACAACTCTGACAGGTGACACGTACGTAAGCGTCCCGTCTGATCACCTGTATCCATTCATGTCCATTGTGCATTCCGACAGACTTAGGCAATTCCAGTAGGACAATGCGACATCCCACACGTCCAGAATTGCTACAGTGTGGCTCCAGAGACACTCCTCTGAATTTCAACACTTCCACTGGCCATCAGACTCCACACACATTAACATTATTGAGCATATCTGGGATGCCTTGCAACATACAGTTCAGAAGAGATCTCCACCCCCTCGTATTCTTACGGATTTATGGACAGCCCTGCACGAATCATAGTGTCAGTTCCTTCCAGTTCAACTTTAGACATTAGTCGAGTTGATGCCACGTAGTTTTGCGGCACTTGTGCGTGCTCGCGGGGACCCTACACTATATGAGACAGGTGTACCTTTTTTTTGGTTCTGTAGTGTATCTTTCAATGCAAAAATCCCTCGGAAGGTAATAGCCCAACCACCTGTGTTAATGATGCCCTGTTGTCAAACGTAATGGCTTTTTTCATGTAGTGTTTTGTATGCTTGTAGGGTACTATGGGCAAGAACGGGCACCAACGTGTATCACGACTCCTAGGTCCAGCCGATGATCCGCTATTTCGGAGTAACTATAAGAAACTAACACTTAACTCCACCCGAACAGGTTATGCGGCAGCCAAATGAAATTGATAGGAAAAGGGTAAGTCAGCTGTTTATTATTTCAATAGTAAACGTAATTATTGCTAAAACATGTATCCAACTGCAAGACATGACGGTCAATGCCTTCATAGAAAAATATTTGGGGTAGCCTACAGAACCATGATTGTACCCAGGAGTGCACCTCTTCATTCGAAGCAATTCGACGGCCACGAATGTGTTTCTTCATGGCTCCAAAAATACGAAAATCGCATGGTCAGGGATCGGGACTGTACAGAGGAGGTGTAAAGGCGTTCCAGTGAAACATCTGCAGCGTAATCGAAACATCCTTGGCAACGTGCGAGCCGCCGAGGTAGCCAACGTTGTTGCGACTACGCTGCAGAAATTTCGCTGGGTAGTCTCATGCTATTTCCACATTTTTGGAGCCGTGGCTCGTTTTCATTTAACTGCTTCCTGTTTTATAAAATAAACCAATATCCCTTGGAGTTGTTCCCGGGCACGTGTTTATCCCTGCCCTGTGACGTGCAACGAGTATAGGTACGCGCGTGGGGCTGTGCCTTTTTAACCCCGTGACGAAGAGGTGGTTCTGAATGGTATGGTTGGTCAGCAGCTGCTGTTGAGAGCCACCGAAGAGGCAGCCATGTGATCCACTTAGCTTTTTTTACAGTTCGTAATAGCCAACAACAACTCCAGTCAAAATCAGTCGACTATCAGGGCGGTAGTTTTTGCCCGAATCGAGATACTGACGGCACATCCTTGGCGTGAAAAGCCCAGGACCTGCAAAATCTCGAAGGAGAGTCGCATACGTCGGGCACCCACGATATGACCAACGTCAGATGGGCTGTTATCATTCTGCATTTGATACAGGTCGATACAGGGTTTTATGAGATCCCTTGGAAGAGACGTGCTCAACTATTTTGTTCGCCGTGGCGGTGGGGATGCCTTGATCCAACATAAAGCAATTGAGGTGACGCATTGGTGATATAACGGACTCGCACTCAGAAAGGATGTGGTTGATATCCCCGTCCGGTTATCGTTATTTAGATTTGCCACGACTTCCCTAAATCACTTGAAGCAAATTCCAGGATGGCCCATTTGAAAAGAGAGCGGTTAATTTGCTTGTCCTTGTCGTCCACGCAAATTTCTTCTCAACTGATTGTAGATCACCGTAATTGAAACGAATATTGCTGGTAAGGGATCTACAGAAACATTTCACCATTCAGTTTTTAATTTCGATCTAAAGCCCCAAACAATCTTCAATGTGCATTCCTCGGCCTTCCGAACAATGCTGAAAACTGTAATAATCCACTTAACAGGCCACCCGTGCACTACGCACAGGAAGTGGCTAATGAAGGAGCAGAGGGGAAAGTAAGCAGCCCCAGTATTTAGAGAGGATAGTATTCGTCATAGTAGATACTGGAGAAATAAAATGTTAATACAGCATTAGTTTAGCGTTGGAGTTCCTATGGAAATATCGCCGAACTAACCTCGCTTATAAATGGCAATAATGGTTAAGTACTAATGTACTCAGAAAGCTGGGTGCAACTAGAGCTGAAGAGTAAGGAAACAAATTCCGATGAGAATAAACATGGAGGAGTGTTTACAGCCGTCATTAATACGATAATGTGTAGTGAGGTCAAATTACTAGCTATAGAATGGGGCGGGTAGCAGGAGCAAGGTATCGTGTGAAATTCTTACGAATGCCCTATCCGAAAATTACCTTGATTAGTTAACTAGAGAACTGACTCGTGAAGATAACATTTGAGATCTCTTGGTTATCAACAGGGTCCGCATTTTTTAACTCAGTTAACGTAGAACAAGAAATCAGTGGTAATAAGACCGTTATGTCGTTCCTGTCAGTGTGTTGGAACGGTTTACAGTTTCGAGACATCACATAATTTTAACTTTTCACTACTTTCGTTGCATCCGGTGACGACTAGAAAAAAACATCGGCTCAACTCAAATATAACTAAGTATTCTAAAGTGCTGCAGTTTTTCGAACAACTCTTCCTTGCAGATGGCACTGAAGCGTGAGCTGTTGGCAAGAAAGACGAAAGCAAAACAAGCTGCAGAACATGGAGCAAAGAACTGCATACAGAGCCCCTATAAAGGTAGGAGCGTCCAAATTGCAGACTATGAAAGAAAGAAAGAGAGCTTCTTCATTCGAGACATTTCAAACCAGAGAAGTGCTAATTGATATGACACGAAACTGGACAGAACTCTCAACATTTCCAGAAATAACATTCCACGAGAAATGCGAGTACTGTTATCCACACTGTCGTATTCCATAAAAAAGTAAAATATATCAGAACATCGCAGGGAAATCAGTCAGTAATGAAACAAACCAAGGCTTTTACAGTTTCTAAACAATTTATTCCAGTTTTGCATGCTAAAACAAATGCTCTAAAATTTTCTTGGAGTTTGTAGTTCTTGTGCTCGCCAACCTTTTTCCACTCATTGGTGCATGTGGTTTCTTGTTTTAGTCACTGTAGGATTAAAGCAGTTTTTATGTTGCAGGGGAGCTAATGGTCATTTCACAATTATTACTGTATTGAATTCAAGAGGAATCCTAGAAGTAGGCCTTGCTATATTGTTCCGTATGTCTCCATCGGAACTAAGTTCATAGCTGACTAATGTTTTTTAAAAAGAAGAGAAAAAAGAGACCTCTGTTTAATCCTTTAAACTCTATTCGACAAAGGTATCTTATGTCCTAAATAAACAGCTGGCCAGCTAATTTCATGTATCCACTTCAATAGTTGTTTATTGTCCTACTGCATTTGAGTGTGCTCACCTCTTGTGCTACTATTGTATTGCTGCCGCAGTGGGTACAAGCTGCTGTACTTAGTGTCTGTATTGGTGGCTGTAGACAGTCATTAACTGTTTTAAGTGTTAATTCCTCTAGTTGAACATTTAATTTAATTTCGTTCCCTCAAGTCGGTTCTAATTTAATTTCACTGGCTTACTGGCAGCTGATCTATTGCTATAATATCTAGTAGTTATCAAAGTTAAGTTTATAACTTTCTTAATACTCTGAAAGACTGTATTGAACTTAATTATTCACAGCTGTTGATGCCAAATCGTTTTGCTAAAGCTATTACAGCAACTGCCGACGGAAAAATGTTTCAAATTGTACAATAATTTTCGCGTTCATAGAGGGCCTCGCCGGTACCTAAGCTAAGTATTCTGTGTATGTTTAACATTTTGAAAGATCTCAGTTATGAAAACATTTGATTGGCCTTGGGCCAGGAATTTGTGTTCTTAAAAAGTAAACAAATAAATAAATTGTAGCCAGTCCATAGGGAAGGGCGTATTTTCATTAATATTAGTCACATTTTCGGTGGGCTTTCCTATATTTTAATGTGCTGTTCTAAACAACCTGACTGAGCCTATGCTGCTAATTTAGTTATTCAAGATTATTATTATTATTGGTATTATCATTGTTATTGTTAAAGCTTGGCTTGAAGCTCGTCGTTGCAAGTCATTAATGTTCTGTTGACTAGTTTTCATATTTTGCTATAGGTGCTGCCGTATTTATACAATTATTCTGCGCTTTTAAGATTTTTATAATTCTACTTAACTGCTTTTGATTTAATTTTTATCTTTAAGGTGACTGACTCTTCCACCTTAGTTATTGTCCTTTGCTGTTAAGAGATTGTTTTGGTTAATAGATAGCAAATTTTTATGTATGGAAATACGACTTAATTTTTCTAGCACATTACCACTCCTCAACCTGCTCCCTACCGCCTCATTCACCTGTGTGCTGGCATAAGCTATCACCAGCACACTGGCTGGCAAAGATGAAGTGCGAAGGTCGATAAGTAGGAGCTGGATCAAATGTGCCTATCACAGGAGAGGCCAGAGACACACCAACAAGCAACATGCCGCCAACACCCTCTCGACAGCACGTATTTAGGCCGCTGCCGCTGACCAGAGGGCCTCACTGACTCAATCATCGAGTTTGGCTTCCGTCAGAAGATTCGCAAAGCGGGTTCAGTTCATTCACAGGCTCCAACAGCTCATAGCGATCACATTTGTGCATATAGTGGAGCTAGCAGAGAGACTAAAATTTGTAATAGCAAGTTTTCCGATTTTGTCTGCAAGAAGACTATTACTGATGAGCTTTTACCACAACACGACTCTGTTCAAGTTAAGTAATTGTTTCCAGTTCATGTAAATAAAGAACCGTATTAATCCACATGTGCAGTTGTGTTGTAGAAAGAGGATACCAGCCACCCGTAACAACATCCTCTCACTTGGTTCCAGACGGTACAAGACTTTACAGAGGCGATGAGGATACTACAACCTGAGCTTTGTACGTTATTTGCACAAAAATTTCGCATCACTGTTCCCACTGATGGAGCATTGGGCTTCAGTTTGTCACGGCATTATCAGTCACATTGTGAACATCAGTGTCACTTTCCTAAGTACACCTCACTTCCTTGCAGACATCACGCTTCTTGACAAGGCGTTCCCCGTTCGTATTTCTGTGTCTTCCTCAGTTGAAATTTCATTTGTCCAATAAAGTCTCTACTGCATGAAGAGACAAATCGACAGAATACCTGAAACGCAGTGTACTACTGACAGTGTTACTGAGTTACATTCTTGTTTGATCCCAGAGGTTCACAAATAGGCCAAGTCGACTGCTTTCTATAGGATATACAGCAAATAACAATTTAAAAATCTGGAAGATGTTCCTGGAACTCAGAGTCAATAGTCAGTTCTGGGCTGTTCTAAATGCGTGTGGAAAGGGAAGTCGTGTATATAGGCACATCGCGAGTACTGCGGCGTACTCGTTGATTTCCCCAAATAAGCTTCCTTGCGTTCAGTACATTTGGTCCACCAAGATTCCATGCTACATTCTACGCAAATTAATTTCTCTTTTGTCATATTTGTAATTACGCAACAGAAAGACTCCACTGGTGGCCAAACGTGGAAATGATGTACGCGGTAAAATTTCTTGAAGTTAAGCACCTGCACTTTTCCACTGCAACGGACAGTGTGGAAATACCTTGCTGGGTACCTTCATTCTTTTTGACATACAGCATGTTATTAGAAACGAGTCTTTGATTTTTATTATTTTTACACTTTCTCGTAATGTAATGTACATAAAATCACGAATATCGCTTTTTAAGGTATGGATTAGATGTTGAGAGGGGAGTATTATTTTCGTTTTTGTTATTTCGATGTTCATGAAACACGCGGAACAGTCATCGATATCACTGCATGACAAATTATGACGTCGTCGATAGGGGACTGGAATGCTACAGACGTACGCGCGCGAGTGAGAGCTCGTATTAACTGCAAAGTGGGGGCTGCACCAGTTTCTTTAAGCCATCTATACAAGGACTACTGCCTACAGGAAAATGAAAGAGACCTTTCGAGAAAAGAGAACCACTTGCATGAATATCAAGAGCTCAGATGGAAACTCAGTTCTAAGCACAGAAGGGAAAGCAGAAAGGTGGAAGTATATAGAGTGTCTATACAAGGGCGATATACTTCAGGGCAATATTATGGAAATGGAAGAGGATGTAGGTGAAGATGAAATGGGAGATATGATACTGAGTGAAGAGTTTGACAGAGCACAGAAAGTCAAAAAAAGGCCCCGGGAGTAGACAACATTCCATTAGAACTACTGTCAGCCTTGGGAGAGCCAGTCCTGACAAAACTCTACCATCTGGTGAGCAAAATGTATGAGACAGGCGAAATACCCTCAGACTTCAAACAGAATATAATAATTCCAATCACAAAGAAAGCAGGTGTTGACAGATGTAAAAATTACCGAACTATCAGTCTAACAAGTCACAGCTGCAAGATACAAACGCGAATTCTTTACGGACGAATGGAAAAACTGGTAGAAGCGGACCTCGGGGAAGATCAGTTTGGATTCCGTAGAAATAGTGGAACACGTGAAGCAATACTGACCCTACGACTTATCTTAAAAGCTAGATTAAGAAAAGGCAAACCTATGTTTATAGCATTTGTAGACATAGAGAAAGCTTTTGACAATGTTGACTGGAATACTCTCTTTCAAATTCTGCAGGTGGCAGGGGTAAAATACAGGGAGCGAAAGGCTATTTACAATTTGTACAGAAAGCAGATGGCAGTTATAAGAGTCGAGGGACATGAAAGGGAAGCAGTGGTTGAGAAGGTAGTGAGACAGGGTTGTAGCCTATCCCCGACGTTATTCAATCTGTATATTGAGCAAGCAGTAAAGGAAGCAGTACCTACTGCAGCCTACATCCTTCTGAATCTGCTTAGTGTATTCACCTCTTGGTCTCCCTCTACGATTTTTATCCTCCGCACTGCCCTCCAATACTAAATTGGTGATCCCTTGATGCCTCAAGTTGTGCCACAGACTCCTCTTCTCCCCAATTCTATTCAATACCTCCTCATTAGTTACGTGATCTACCCATCTAATCTTCAGCATTCTTCTGTAGCACCACATTTCGAAAGCTTCTATTCTCTTCTTGTCCAAACTATTTACCGTCCATGTTTCACTTCCATACATGGCTATTTTCAGAAACGACTTCCTGACACTTAAATATATACTCGATGTTAACAAATTTCTCTTCTTCAGAAACGCTTTCCTTGCCATTGCCAGTTTACATTTTATATCTTCTCTACTTCGACCATCATCAGTTATTTTGCTCCCCAAATAGCAAAACTCCTTTACTACTTTAAGTGTCTCATTTCCTAATCTAATACCCTCAGCATCACCTGACTTAATTCGACTACATTCTATTATCCTCGTTTTGCTTTTGTTTATGTTCATCTTATATCCTCCTTTCAAGACAGTGTCCATTCCATTCAACTGCCCTTCCAAGTCCTTTGCTGTCTCTGACAGAATTACAATGTCATCGGCGAACCTCAAAGTTTTTATTTCTTCTCCATGGATTTTAATACCTACTCCGAATTTTTCTTTTGTTTCCTTTACTGCTTGCTCAATATACAGATTGAATAACATTGGGGAGTGGCTACAACCCTGTCTCACTCCCTTCCCAACCACTGCTTCCCTTTCATGCCCCTCGACTCTTATAACTGCCATCTGGTTTCTGTACAAATTCTAAATAGCCTTTCGCTCCCTATATTTTACCCCTGCCACCTTTAGAATTTGAAAAAGAGTGTTCCAGTCAACATTGTCAAAAGCTTTCTCTAAGTCTACAAATGCTAGAAACGTAGGTTTGCCTTTCCTTAATCTTTCTTCTAAGATAAGTCGTAAGGTCAGTATTGCCTCACGTGTTCCAATATTTCTACGGAATCCAAACTGATCTTCCCCGATGTTGGCTTCTACCAGTTTTTCCATTCGTCTGCAAAGAAATCGTGTTAGTATTTTGCAGCTGTGACTTATTAAACTGATAGTTCGGTAATTTTCACATCTGTCAACACCT
Organism: Schistocerca piceifrons; assembly: GCF_021461385.2. Classification (NCBI taxonomy): domain Eukaryota; kingdom Metazoa; phylum Arthropoda; class Insecta; order Orthoptera; family Acrididae; genus Schistocerca; species Schistocerca piceifrons. The sequence goes on along the minus strand of NC_060138.1, from coordinate 547,304,700 downwards.
GCTTTCTTTGGGATTGGAATTATTATATTCTTTTTGAAGTCTGAGGGTACTTCGCCTCCCTCATACATCTTGCTCACCAGATGGTAGAGTTTTGTCAGGACTGGCTCTCCCGAGGCCGTCAATAGTTCTAATGGAATGTTGTCTACTCCCAGGGCCTTGTTTCGACTCAGGTCTTTCAGTGCTCTGTCAAACTCTTCACGCAGTATCGTATCTCCCATTTCCTCTTCGTCTACGTTCTCTTCCATTTCTATGATATTGTCCTCAAGTACGTCGCCCTTGTATAGACCCTCTATACACTCCTTCCATCTTTCTGCTTTCCCTTCTTTGGTTAGAACTGGGTTTCCATCCGAGCTCTTGATATTCATACATGTGGTTCTCTTTTCTCCAAAGGTCTCTTTAATTTTCCTGTAGGCAGTATCTATCTTACCCCTAGTGAGATAAGCCTCTACATCCTTACATTTGTCCTCTAGCCATGCCTGCTTAGCCATTTTGCATTTCCTGTCGATCTCATTTTTGAGACGTTTGTATTCCTTTTTGCCTGCTTCATTTACTGCATTTTTATATTTTCTCCTTTCATCAATTAAATTCAAGATTTCTTCTGTTACCCAAGGATTTCTACTAGCCCTCGTCTTTTTACCTACTTGATCCTCTGCTGCCTTCACTACTTCATCCCTCAGAGTTACCCATTCTTCTTCTACTGTACTTCTTTCCCCCACTGCTGTCAATTGTTCCCTTATGCTCTCCCTGAAACTCTGTATAACCTCTGGTTCCTTCAGTTTATCCAGGTCCCATCTCCTTAAATTCACACCTTTTTGCAGTTTCTTCAATTTAAAAAAAAATGGCTCTGAGCACTATGGGACTTAACATCAGTGGTCATCAGCCCCTAGAACTTAGAACTACTTAAACCTAACTAACCTAAGGACATCACACACATCCATGCCCGAGGCAGGATTCGAACCTGCGACCGTAGCAGTCGCGCGGTTCCGGACTGAGCGCCTAGAACCGCTAGACCACCGCGGCCGGCTTCAATTTTAATCTGCAGTTCATAACCAATAGATTGTGGTCAGAGTCCACATCTGCCCCTGGAAATGTCTTACAATTTAAAACCTGGTTCCTAAATCTCCGTCTTACCATTATATAATCTATCTGATACCTTTTAGTATCTCCGGGATTCTTCCATGTATACAACCTTCTTTTATCATTCTTGAACCAAATGTTAGCTATGATTAAGTTATGCTCTGTGCAAAATTCTACCAGAATTTCATTTCTTACCCCCAATCTATATTCACCTACTATGTTTCCTTCTCTCCCTTTTCCTACACTCGAATTCCAGTCACCCATGACTATTAAATTTTCGTCTCCCTTCACTATCTGAACAATTGCTTTTATCTCATCATACATTTCATCAATTTCTTCATCCTCTGCAGAGCTAGTTGGCATATAAACTTGTACTATTGTAGTAGCCGTGGGCTTCGTGTCTATCTTGGCCACAATAATGCGTTCACTATACTGTTTGTAGTAGCTTACCCGCACGCCTATTTTTTTATTCATTATTACACCTACTCCTGCATTACCCCTATTTGATTTTGTATTTATAACCCTGTATTCACCTGACCAAAAGTCTTGTTCCTCCTGCCACCGAACTTCACTAATTCCCACTATATACTATAGAATACCTTTGGGATGTTTTGGAATGCCGACTTCGTGCCAGGCCTCACCGAGCGACATCGATACCTCTCCTCAGTGCAGCACTCCGTCAAGAAAGGGCTGCCATTCCACAAGAAACGTCCCAGCGCCTCGTTGAACGTATGCCTCCGAGAGTGGAAGCTGTCATCAAGACTAAGGGTGGGCCAAGACCATATTAAATTCCAGCATTACCGATGGAGGGCTCCACGACCTTGTAAGTTATTTTCAGCCATGTGTCCGGATACGTTTGATTAGATAATCAGTGACTATGCAATTTAAGGCCTTTGAATTACATGATCGCCCACTCTCGCATATTATTGTTGTTAGAGACAAACTTTGCCCCTTTGTGTATTAATGAATTGTATTGCAAACATAAAGTGCCGATTAAACGATTAAATATCTCTCTCTCTCTCTCTCTCTCTCTCTCTCTCACACACACACACACACACAGAGAGAGAGAGAGAGAGAGAGAGAGAGAGAGATCCTAAGTTTCGTGTAGTTAGCAAAACGGATGCGTTTGTCAGTGATATTAACAAATTAAGTCGCTGACAGGTGTGGTAATACTGACTATTTGATAAAGCTATATGTTTTGTGAATGTAGGTGTCGTAAGTAGTTTATCTGAGAAATAAGTTTTAATGAGATTGAGAGAAAATTTTAAGTCGATAGCCATTAGTATAACTCTCTCTTCTTTTTTGTCCTCGCCTTCGTCCCATCTAGTACTAGGTCCACTTTTTCAGGATTTGGTAAATGTCCTTATATTTTTGTAGCCGGGTGACCTTCCTGACGGCACAATCTTAAAGATAACTCAAGGAAGGGAAACCGTAGGCGCTTTTGGTCTGTGAATTGTGCAGACTTTGATTAGTGTGTTATCGTATTTTAATAGTTTCTATATTGGTATTTCTGAGGTGGAATTTGGGGACCAGCCCAGCATTTTCGTGAGCAAGAGAGAGAGAGGAACCGTCGAAAACCCACACTCAGCCTGCCAATTTTCCACTCCACAGTCGTTAGCCCGCCGCGTGGATTCGATTCGGGTCTCACTCACCTGCCTATCACCCAAGATAGCGCGCTACGAGCTACGGTATACGAACAGTAGTATACTGTTGTGGCCAGTAGCATACTAATGATGATAAAGTTATGAATAATTCATTTGAAAATGACCCACCATAAGATTTCATTGGTTTCATTTAAGAAATATGTTTGTTAATTTTCTATCCCTGTCTGCGGCTTTGATCTAAACAATAAACGCAAGAAATTTCCTGGCAGATTAAAACTGTGTACCGGACCGAGACTCGAACTCGGTGCCTTTGCCTTTCGCGGGCAAGTGCTCTACCAACTCAGCTACCCAAGCACGACTCACACCCCGTCCTCACAGCTTTACTTCTGCTAGTACCTCGTCTCCTACCTACCAAACTTTACAGAAGCTCTCCTGCGAACCCTGAAGAACTAGCACTCCTGAAAGAAAGGATATTGCGGAGACATGGCTTAGCCACAGCCTGGGGGATGTTTCCAGAATGAGATTTTCACTCTGCAGCGGAGTGTGCGCTGATATGAAATTTTCTGCCAGATTAAAACTGGCTCTTCACTGTATTGTACCTAACACATGAATGCGTGGTGTCTGTTATTTAGTACATGTCCGAAAGAGCAGATACCACATATGCAAATAGTATAATTGATTCGCCTCGATGGGCAACGATTCTACGACCTTCACTGCACATGCACGTTTACATTCGACCTGCAGTGGGAATCTAAAATTAGCGAGAACGGAGGACATAGACGGGGATTGGGGATAGGTGGCCTACGTGGGATTGTGGGACATACGGAGGGCGTGTCTAGATAGTCCGCGAATCTGCAGTAAACACTGTCCGGGCGGAGCAGAGTTTAACGCAACTGCCTACTAAGCAGATCTTGTGTTTGAGTCCCGATTCTGCACACATTTTCATTCGTCGTCGCTGATTCCGCAGCTTATAAGTTTAGTTCCTTCCCTTTTCTTTGTGCTCCATCCACCTACAATTTACATAATAATGTACCTAAAGGCCTCACATACCGCGTTGAGGAGCGTTCGTGCTCTGTTCAGTTCCACTAAATC